>NC_135321.1:77338508-78010383 GCF_048772815.1 Callospermophilus lateralis
TCCCTCCTTTATTTAAAAAAAAAAAAAAAAATTTTTGTTTGTTTGCTGGGGCTGGAACCCAGGACCTCACACGTGCTAAGCCTGTGCTGTACCACTGAGCTACACCCTCAGCTCCCCTTTGATATTTTTTATGTTGAGATAATTCAGATGTATAAAAATGTGGTTCAAGTGGGACCAAGATGTGCACCTTCACCCAGCCTCTCTGGTGTTAATGTCTTTCAAAACCAGAGCGATAGGATCAAACCCAGGAAATCAGCATTGCTGCAGAGCTACTGGACAAACAGGCAGATGGCATCACACACACTGGGGTGTGTGCCCCTGGGCACTATGCATCCCCCAGGAGCGCAACCAGCACATCTTATTCTTGGAGACGTTAAGCTTGGCAGTTCGGTGGTTGTGTTTGCTGAGTTTTCCCACAGTGTGTGACGTCATTGACTATCAAGAAGGGAAGCTACTTTAAGTCAATGAAAATGTCCTGTGTCTCCTCAAACTTTTCCTCACCAATTTTAGTATCCATTAGAGGGTTTTGCTTATAGCAGTTTTTACTGTGGTATTTGCCCAGAGAGATTTCTCTCCCGTCATTTCTCCTTGTTAATGGGAACTGATTCATTTGAGAGAGTCATCGCTTCTCCCCCATTTGTTTATTCACGAATCCCAATTTTTATTTAGCCCAGTATGAACGCATGCCTCTTCATTTTCTTCTCAGGTTGCTAACTCACTGCTCTTGTTATTTATGCTGGTGCCCGGGTTGGCATCCACTGAGACTGATGCTTCTGCTGGTGCAGCCGACTGGGTGCCAATCAGACCTCAGCTCAGATGCTGGCTTCATTCAGAGTCTTTGTCACTGTTCCATGGAGAAGTCACTGCAGTGTTTTTCTGGGATCTTAATATCCTACTAATTTGTCTCAATTTAATAATTGTGCTTGTAAGTCATAAAAAATTTGTTGTTCATGGGAGTTTTTTTAAAAAAAATTAGTTTGTTTCAGCCACACATATTAGGGTTCATTTTGACATCATTGTGCCAGCGTGGGATATATTTTGCTCCAATTCAGTCCCCAGAACCCCACATCCCCTTTCCCTCTACTCCTTCCTACCCTAGTGATCCTTCTATTGTTTATTTATAATTTTTTTAAAAATTTGTGCATTATGGGTATACATAAAGATAAAAATTCACGGTGGTATATTCATATATTTACATAGGATAGTTTGATCATATTTATTCCACTGTTCTTCTCATTGGAATTTTTGGCTGGTTTTGGAGTTAAATAAGTTCTTTGACAAATTGTAGAGACTCATTAAATGTTAATCATTGTTGTTATTATTCTTAGCACTCTTTATGGGATATAATTTAAATAAGACCATTCATGAAGATGCCAGCAGAAATTCATTCAAAAACTATTCCTTATTTATGAAATGGAAATAATTCCTATTCTACACAATTTTTCAAGATATAATAACATATGTTTATTATTATTAATTTTGAGTGTTAAATGTGCCCTTTTCAAACATTTCCTTAAATCTCCCCCATACCTGCTGATCTCTGACACTAAGTTATTTTTTGCAAGTTGTAATAATGACATGTGGGTATCTAGCCTTGGGGTACATGCCTGTAATCCCAGCTTCTGGGGAGGGTAAGGCAGGAGGATTGCAAGTTCAAGGCCAGTCTCAGCAATTTATCAAGGGCCTAAGCAACTTAGCAAGACCCTGTCTCAAAATAAAATATTTTGGGGACGTATTTGGGGACATGGCTCAGTGGTTCAGCACCCCTGGGTTCAATCCCCAGTACCAAAAAATAGCATATTGGTTATCTCTGTGAGGTGGGATTAGGGGAGAGTTGAGTATGTGAAATTTTCCTGAATTCTTGAAGTTTTAATACCAGAAACATCTATTTCTTTTATTACAATAAAAATCTTATGTTAAATATTTTGTTACTCAAATTGGAGTGAAAAATCTCATTTTCCTGAAGAGATGTGATACTTCTTCTCCATTCTTCTTGTTAAAATGCAAAGTGGTTTTCCCTCGGGCATCAAACTTTGTTTATACATTAGAAAGGCATTAGGTAAATTACTTTGTTAGCTTGTAAAATATACGAATTTTATCCATAGTTTTCCTTTTGAAAATAGTACGACTTAGGAACATGTGATCTGTTAAAATTTCCCCAATACAGTGAAGAATGTTAATTAACTTATGTTTTGGCTTTGAGAAACCCAATTGCTTAAACAAACTCCCTCAAGTACTGGGTTAAATTAAATAAGTCACATTTCCTCACCTACGTGAAACTGAGTAGGACTATTAGAGCCGTATTAAAATAGCATTTGTTCACCAGCTTTGTTAAAACCTTGAACGGAGCTTTAACCTAAGTCAGATTAATGCAGAAAATTCTTCCTATAGGAGTAAAATCTGAAAAGCATTGTTGTTTAAGAAAACATTTGGAATGAAGCCACCCGGCCTTAATTCTGGGTGAGATGAAGTGAACTGAATGGTTGTCACCTGTTTTGGGGAATTCTTCA
The DNA here is from genome assembly GCF_048772815.1 of Callospermophilus lateralis. Classification (NCBI taxonomy): domain Eukaryota; kingdom Metazoa; phylum Chordata; class Mammalia; order Rodentia; family Sciuridae; genus Callospermophilus; species Callospermophilus lateralis. The sequence goes on from NC_135321.1 coordinate 77,341,019, forward strand.
GACCTCAGGAAGGTTTAGGCAAAGCTCCCTTGGGGGTGCAGGTGGCGGGTGGGGGGGTGGGGGTGTGTGCAGGTGCTGACAGAGAAGACTGCCAGCAAGGCCCAAATTGTAGGCCCTCACAAACTGGTGACCAGCAGGGTTCATTGATGAACTTATTTATAGAGAATGCCACCATTTTAGTTAAGATCACCAAGCTGGTTACTTGTTACCGATGTTGTTTTTAAGTTGTAATTGGACACAACACCTTTACTTTATTTATTTTTATATGATGCTGAGGATTGACCCCAGCCCCTTGCACGTGCTAGGACTGCTGAGCCCCAACCCCAGCCCTAAACTTGTTAACGGGAGTAAATGTCTCCATCCTGGAAGGTGATTGGTGGGATGGTGGAGGATGAGGGATGGGTTGTAGAGATCCTCCCCAACTCCTGACTGCAAAACTCACTTAAGGAACTCCTGCAGTTCAGCAAAAGTGAAAATAAAATGTTTCACCTCAGGGCTGGGGCTGGGGCTCAGTGGTAGAGCGCTTGCCTAGCATGTGTGAGGCCCTGGGTTCAAGTCTCAGCACTGCAGATGAATAAATAAAGTAAGTGTCCACTGACAACTAAACAGAAGAGAGTTCACGATTTAGACGGGCTGTTTGGTAAATAACCTTTCCTGGAATGACAAACCCCTTTGAGGATCTGATATTGGATGGACGGTCCTTCCTTACAGTCTTCAAAAGTGTTTCTTGCTACCCTTTGGGCAGTGTGAAGGGTAATCATAAGTGTCTGCTTGACTGGGTTGAGAGAAGCCTCCATGGCTAGTGAAGCATATTTCTGGGTATGTGTCGCAATGGCAATAGGTGTCATCGAGAGGAAGAGATAAAGAATGTCCACACTCTTCTGCCTTTGTCAATGCTTTATTCACTCAAATCACTCAATACAATTCACTCTATAGGTTCCTAATCAAGAAAATGACAGTCCTTAATGCTGGGCACTGCAACAGACAAGATCAATTCACAGCAGACACTTCTAGTTAACTCTACGCACTGCAAACACACCTAATCGCGACAGCTCGCGACAGACATCCCCCGCATTGTAAGTTCAAGTGCCAGACCTAGTCTCAAGCTTCGGGCTCTGAGTCCAGCAGGTGGACACTCACTCGGACGGTGGTGACCAGGCCAGGAACCAGGCAGGCTCCTCCTGGGCTGGAGCTGAGGCTGGCTGAGGAGGTGGTCCTAGGGGGAGTCCTTCTCTCACCAGGGTCAAAGGCTGCTGCAGAGTTTGAGAGCAACGGGAACAAGGGAGAGGATCAGCAGACGAGAGGAGCTGGGATGCCAGTCCAGGTCCTCATCAGGCTTGAGTGCATCAGCGTCAGCTGGCCGAGTGTCTGTTCATTTGCAACTTCATTTGTACTAAATTTGGGGGCTTTTGACCCCCCTTTCAATCCCTATCAGCTGCCACTGGGTCTCTCAGTGACGTTATTTACTGTGGGGTTAAGGCATCTGGTCTGGTGGTCCCACCCTGCTTTTCCCTCTTATCAGGGGGAGGACAAACTGCCAGAGGATTCTCTCTGAGTTTACCAGGGTGGGGAGAGTGACTTGTTTGTGCCTGAGGGCCACACTGGAGGGCTCCGTGGGTGTGCCTGGGGAGACTGCAGGTTTCAAGCTGGAGTTTTAAAATGGAGTTGCTTAGGCTCAGGCCTAAGGCCATCCTCACAGTGTGTCCATAGGGTGCTTCTAGAAGAGACTGACATTTGAATCCGTGGACTGAATGAGAAAGATCTGATTGGCAGGCACCACCCGATCAACTGAGGGACTAACAGAACAAGAAGGCAGAGGAAAGATGCCTTGTTCTTCCTTATAAAGCTGGGACCCCTTCTGCTCTCGTGAGCTGCTAAGCAGGGCAGGCACCTGGGGGGATAGACTTCTGACTTACCACATTTTCAGAGATGCCCTTTCTTTTTGTTTCAACTAAGACTCTTTGAAAGAACTTAGAGAATATCAGCCAAGGTCACCAAGCCACTCTGACTCATTCTTTATGGAACCTAGAGTGAACTTAGCCAAGTTAGCCATGGTACTGAGCGTGCCCAGAGGGTTCACCTCTGCCATCATTACGACCCTGGGATGCGGCATCTTTACTTCTTGAACTATGACCTTAAACAGAGATGCTCAGGAATGTGTCAGCCTCTAAAGCGCTTTCCCGTATGCATAGGTACAGGCTCCCCAAATAAGATCCCTGTGCTTCTGTCCCTCTGTTTCCCCAGGACGGGACATTTTGTAAACCACCCCAGGCCTCTCTTTACCTGCTTCCAGTGATAAATCTTTCTCCATTCTTTCATCTCCTGCTTATTCTTTGATTTTGCACCCATCAAGAGGAGAACCTACGGTGTTTGGTTACTCCCCTGCTCTGGGACATCAATTAGACTTGTACCCCAAATTGTAATCCCAAGATGCCAAATAAATGCCTTTTTCCTTCACACATCATCTGATGCTCCTTGGACGACAGCATCCCCTTGACTCTGTTTTTCCAGAGACCCTAATAGAGGATGCCATCAGGAACACTGCCTGGGGCATCGTGGGGCTGGCAGAACTGCAGCTGATACTTCAGGTCTGGATGTGTGATCGGTCTCCCCCCAGGGGGGGCCACGGAGGTGACTCTTTGGAACTGGAGACCTCCTTGCAATCAGCCTCCCTTGGAACACCCCGAAAATAATGGAGACGGTGGTCACCCCTTTGCAGATGACGTCTTGCAAGCCAGGCTAACCACAGTCTAAACAGCGTTTTTTTCCTCCCTTCTTTCTTTTCCTTTTAAACTGAATATTGGTGAATGGTTTAACCAGTAGATTAAACAGCAAAAAATGTAGCTTTATCTTGCTTGCACATTCCAGGATATTGGGACACGTGCCCCCAGACTCTCTTTCTCAGTTTTCTCATCTGTGAGATGGAATGATAGTTCTATGTATGACTCGGCATATTGTGAGCACTGGATGAGCTGACATGTTTAAAACTCTCAGTTCAGCCCCTGGTACATGGTAAGCACGGTCTGAATATCATTCATTCAATGATCAATAGACTCAATGACTTCTTAGATTCCTTCTTGCTCTAAGAATCCACAAATAAAAATACAAATAAACCACCATGTCCCAGAGGCTAACGGATCGTTAAGATACTTTATTTCATGCTCTGAATCATTCCATGAGTTGGGATATCACTCAGTCAGCCACAGAGGGGACAAAGGTGGCGTGCTTTGCATTAAGATCACAGGTGGGTTTCATCTTAAAGAGAACACATCCAGAACACAGACCCTCAACTGTCCAAATCACAACAAGGAGAAGAGTTATTTGCAACACAGAGAACAAAATATTAGTATCAGAATACCCCCCCCCCAAAAAAAGTCCCATATCAGAAAAAAAGAAAGAAGGATGTATAGCTCAGAGGTAGAGCTCTTGCCTATCCCAGGAGAGGCCTGGTTTGATCCGCCCCCCACCACCAAACAAAGCAAGAGACCAGGAACTCAAAATCTCAAGTGGATGAATACTGCTTGGAAGGGCCCAGAGGCTGATGCGTGTGTGATGAAGTGCTCAGGCTCATCGGTATCAGGAAGTGCCAATTAAAGCAATGACTGTCTTCACGTATCCAATCAGAACGTGGGAAGGACAGAGGGAAGTGGGGACTCATCCTCTGCTGGTGACTGGAAGTCATCCTCAGCTTTCTTCACATTCCTTCTGACTTTCCATACTTCTGCAGAGATGCATTATGCTAGGCTTATTTCTGATTCTTTGTGTATGTATTAAATAAGATGATTTTGGCAACAAGGATTATAGAGGAGGAAAAAAACTTTTCCTCTACTTTCTTAGACTTTATGGTTGGGATATATGAATTAAACTGACAAAAGACAGATCAACAGGAAGAAAGCCATGCAAATTTTATTTGATGTTAATTTTTTCAAGTCTTCAGAGTGTAGAAGTGAAGAGGAAGTGAGGCCTCACAGGCTTATGTACCATTTTAACAATGAGTGATAAATTGGAGACTTGACGAAGGAAAAGGGTCTGTACTTCTAGAGGCAGAATACTGTGGGAAGGCCAAAAAATGGTGAGAACTGATGAATGGTAAGGATTGTTCTTGAAGGTTTTGTTCATGCAAATTGATTCAGTGCTCAGCAGTAAAAGTCTCTCTTCCTTTCCTGATACAAGAGTGGTGAACACCTTCAAAAAATGTATGCCTTGTTTTTCAGCAGATAGGAGATGGTAAGTGTCTTTTTTTTTTTCCTGAGTCTGTTGCTTCTCACTTACCATAAACTTGAACAGTCTTTGTCAAGTTGCATATATTGAGGTGGCATATTCTGATGCATTATCTAAGAATTGCATGAGAACATTGATTATTTCCTGAATGAGAGATCTGGAAGCAAGCATCCCAAGACTTGCTCCCCAAGGCCTAGGCACCCTCCTGCTCTCTCCTCCCTCCTCAGTGTGTGGGTGATGTCACTCTTGTTGAATTGGTGGCTGCACCAGCTAAAACACCACAACTTGAATCACAAGGAGAACAGTAATAAAATAAGACCATCTCTAGCAGACATCTCCTTGAATTTCTTTGGTCAGGACCATGCCATACAACGTCCAGTCCAACAACAACCCAAATGACCCCAGAGATGGCGACGGGCCCAGCCATGGTTCCTCCCTAAGTTCTGAAGCCCTAAGAAGTCGAGTCTGCATGGGGGAGGGGATGGGGAACTGGTGGCTCCCAACCAGTGTGTCCTTAGCAAGGAGCCAGCTTTTTCACCCCACATATCAGCACCTGGAGGTGTCTTCTCCACAGAGGGCTCCCCTGAAGGGTGGCCCTGTGCGGTGAGAACCTGTTCGCCAGAATTTCAGAAGAAAGGCGAGTGAGCCATTCAGACCTGCACCATCCTGTGCTGCCTCTGGGAAGACTTTCTTGTCCCAGATATCCACAGGCAGCTGCAGCTGTCAGTCCCTCTGAGTCGGCATGGGTTGTAGGGAGCCCCCTTGTAGTCTTCCTGGGAAGCCCCTTCTAACGCTCCATGGAGGCGACAACCTGGCGTCCGTATCTAGCCCTGCACTTGAGTTGCACATTTATTGTGCAGAAAACAGGGAGAGGCAATGCAGCCCAGAACTTGGAGGCCCTCCACATCCCTTGGTTCAATTCTCTGCTTCATGTGAACAGCATCACTTTGGAGACAAGACAATGCTGAGTTCTTGGCAAATTTTGTGACCCACGCTGTAGCAGACGCTTGGTGCCTGCATGGCTTGTCTTTCCACATCTACGACTCCAAACTGCAGGGGCCTCTGGGCAGAGGCACATGTTCAAGGTGAGGGAACAGTGCCTGGAGATGATGTGCCCGGAGCAGTCCTCTGTCGTGGAGGGCGGGAGCCGTGGGGAACTAACCAGCCTCCTGTGCACCCAGCAATGAACCTCAAGGTCTCAACAAGGTTGGACTGCGGTGGCCCACAGCAAGAAGCTTTCCATTAACCTTGCTCCCTGGAATGACTTCCGTGTCTCTCTTTCTGACTCCTCCTTCCCCGACCATAGGAGCTTCCTGGAATCAGTTCGCATGCATTTACTTGGCCTATAATCTTGTCTCAGGCTCTGTTTCTGAGGGAGCTCAAGTGAGACACAAATCAAGCAGTAGAGATCCAATGAGAAGGTGGCACTGTGGCACACACCTGGAAGCCCAGCGGTTGGGAAGCTGAGACAGGAGGATCGACAGTTCAAAGCCAGCCTCAGAATTCAGCAAGGCCCTGTCTAGACAAAATATAAAAGGGGCTGGGGATGGGGCTCAGTGGTTAAGTGCCCCTGAGCTCAATCCCCAGTAAGAAGAGGTCCAACTAGGCATGTCCTGGAGCCTATTCCCTTGGTCAGACTGAGCTCCGATGTGCTGGGGGACCTCCTTTCTGATTGGTGCCTGTCCAAATCGGCCAGCACTGAGTGCCATAGCATTGATTAGAAGGCAAGAGATTTCTGAAAATTGTTGTTTTTCCAGGATTTTATCTTCCAGTGCTATTTTTTTGCCCATTTTGGATTGCTGTGTGGTTGAGAGAAAAGTACAGGAAATGGAGCAAAAAAGAATCCAGAGGTGCATCTGGGTTCTATCCTGTCTGTGCTACGTGAGGCAAATGAATTAGTTTTTTAAATCTCTCGTTTCTTACATCTAAGTGGGTTTTGGGGGGTTTAAGTGAGATGCGATCTAACAGAGGGTTTTGAGATGTGATATTGCCGATACAGATATTCTACTCCCTTGAGTAATTTTAAGATAAGTTTTGGGAGAAGAGTGAGGGGTGATTCAATCGGGGTGTCCTGATGTGTGTGCACAAAGGGGAATCTGCACTCCAGATCTACCGAGCTGTCAACAAATTCCTGCTTAGTGCAGAATCTTCCCAAAATACGTCTCACAAAGTCCTTTTACAAGCATGAAAACACATCAAACTACTCCATCCATCTTTGAAACATAAATGCACTTAGAATTTCATTTCTATGAAATTACTTGGGACACGACCGTGTGACATTATTTCTGAAACCACATAAAAGAAAGGGTTCAGGCAGTATGTAAACTCCTTAGCTGTGCATCTATTTTTTCTAACCAGACCGTGATCCTGAAAAATAAACATTCCTGAAGTCAGAAACAGTCCAAATCAGCTGTTGAAAACTGGGGTGGAGCCTGATTTTCACCCTCTTGCTTGACTCCAGTTAGGAGTGGGATAAAAAGGAAAGTTCTGTCTTAAACTCTGACCACGGGAAGAGTCAATGAAGGGGAGGGCAGCCCCTCCATACAAAACGTGCAGGTAGCCCCCCGTGCCACCTGTGCATATCTTTAGTGGCAGGTTTTATTTTTTTGGAATAATTTTTCATTCATTTAACAAATATTCATCGAATAATCTGTTTAGTGTCATCTATGGTTTGGGAGGAGAAATTACATACTGCTAAAATGCTGGAGGTTTAATTTATCTGTGGCTAGATGACCATCATTACAGATAAAACACAAAGGGTGACAGACATCCTGAAAGTGTGTACAAATGAGGTCGTGAAACGACCAAGAATCAATACAAAATTTATTTCTAAATATTTCAAACCCACATTCATTTCCCAAATCATCTCAAGACACAGGTCTGCCTGCAGTAGCAGTTTCACGGGGTGGGGATGCCAGCACCCCACAACCCGATTTAAAATAATCAAGTCCAGATGCTGCTGCCCAAAGAGAGGTCTGCGCCATTCACCGCTATGACCTGGATCATATTTCAAAAGTGTCAAATCAAAGCTGTCCCACCAAAGCCTGATTTCTTAATGAATTCCTTATGCATTTCATGTCTTGCACACAAAAAGTGGGGTATCCACCGGGGAGTGCAATTCAGTCTAAAGAAAACAAAACCTAGTGGGTGTGATCCTTTGTGAAACCCACTCCCGTGCAGTTGGCCTCTCACCAGAGAGTTATTTACTGCTTCATTAAGATGTTTTCATTTAAAAAGCCACGTCTGGGAGTCATCATAATATTTACAGAGAAAAGGGAGGGTGCACTCAAGGAAATTTCATGGAAACCTTGACATTTAAGTCTTTGAAAAGTCACTGAAGTTCCATCATGTTAATCCAGCCCCATTGGGAGTGAGATTGTAACAGTTTTATCCCTTCTATATGTTAAATACTGGCCTCTTCCTTCAAGGAAAATTCCTGCTCAGAGGGTATTTCCCAGCCCTACTCCATTTTGCAAAGTGTATCTGGATATTGAATAGCAAGTGCTCTTTGTTTTGGAGAATAGAAAAGAAGAATTATCCTTAAAGTGATTGGATAGGTCAAGGCATACATTCAGACAAGAAGATAAATGGCCAGACGGATGGGTGGAGGGGTTGATGGGAGGATGGAGGGATGGGTGGATGGAGGGGTGGATATAAGTCTATGGCAGTGTCATCCATTCTTGGAATACAGTGACCTCTCACTTTCAGGTCACCAGTTCAATCCTGAGAGGTATCTGACCACGGATTTAGAGAAATGGGACTCAGCATGATAGACTTATCAGACTTCAAGAGTACTGATATTGAAGTATGAACTCTATTCATTCATTCATTGAACTAATAATGATAATGTCTACTTTGTACCAAGACCCAGCTGCGACTCTGCCTTCACGGATTTAAGTGCTTCATTTCTGTTTCCATTTGCAAAATTTTAAATGGCACTTCTAGTTATGGAACAAGAAAGTGTGGACACATTTTTCCTCTCTCCCTTACCTCTAAAAATAGCTAAATAAATACCCTGGACATAATTCAAAACAATGACGAAAGGATTCTGAGTGGTTGAAAGAAGAAGATAGACAGGTCAGAGACCGCAGGACTTTAGGGGTGACAATGTGGAAAATCTCTTGAGTTTTCCTTTTATTTTCTAGGGGACCCCAGATTGGATGCCAGAGTCCTCCAACAACATCAGACAAAGTCAAGAAGAGCCTGGACACAGAACAGGGAAAGGGGGAGGCCCAAAGAAACCAAATAGGGTGCTTTGCTTCGAAAGTGGGCAAAAGAAGGTGGCCCGATTGGCCTTCAAAACCTGGTTGGGTTGACCCAGCCCTTGCTCCACACCTGGAGGACTGGAGGCTGAGCCGGTCATCTGTGAGGGAAACCTCCGCAACCTGACATCACCTTGCTCTACATCCAACTGCACAGGAGATCTGGGCCGCTGTAACGAACACCGCAGGCTGAGATACAGAACCTCATCTCCACAGTTCCCGAGACGGGAAGGCCAAGATCAGGTGTCTGCAGGGTGGTTTCTCTGAGGCCTCTGGCTGGCTGCAGATGGCCTTCTTTTCCCTCTCTGTCCGCCCAGGGTCTTCTCTCTGTATGTGCTCCACGTATGCCCTTGACTCTTTAGGAACCAGTTGTGTTGAATCAGCTCTCCACCCTGTGACCTCATTTAACCTTCACTACCTCTTTAAAGGCTCTGTCTCCAAACAGTCTCACCAGGGGTCAGAGCCTCCGTATGAACTTGAGGGGGACACAGCTCAGTCCCCAACGTCTTCCTGGTTGGGACCTTCCTTTGGCAGTCTTCAAGGGTACTTCTACAAACTCTTGATTTCCCTTCGTCTCAGAATGTTTTATTTTCCCTTTATTTTTGAATAATATTTTTTTTCAGATATAGGACTCGATGCTGACAGTTCTTTTTTTTCTTTTTTATCATTTAAAAAATGTTATGTTACTGATTGCTTCCTTTGATGTTTCAGAGAAGAAACCTGCTGTCATTCAAATCCATCTTCCTTTATAGGAAATGCATCATTTATCTTGGGCTGTTAGAATTTTCTTTTTTTTTGTCTTTACTTCTTCAGAAGTTTAATTATGATGTGTATTTGTGTGGATTTCTTTGAGTTTATCATATCTGGGGGCCACTCAGCTTATGGATACCGAAGTTTGTTGTCTCTGGGAAAATGGGAAAGTCGTCGGGCATTATTATCCTTTTCAGCCCAAGTCCTACCCTCTCTCTTTTCCTTCTGGAACTCTGATGAATGAAAGTCAGCATTTTAGATATTTAGGTGGGTATCCGATGCACCAATCCCTGACACCATGTCCATCTTTTTCTGACCTATTATTCTCTGTTTTTCAGATTGAATAAATTCTATCAATCGGTCATTAAATTCACAGGATCTATGTCCTGTCATTTCCACCCTATTATCGCCTATTCACTGTTTTTTTTTTTTTTTTTTAAATTTCAATTGTGTATTTCAGTTGTATGGTTTACATACAGTTCTTTTTTTATAACTTCTATTTCTTTGCTGAGATTTTCTATTTTCTCATTTGTTTCAAGAAACTGTGCACTTGCTTGTTGAAGCATTCTTACCGCAACTGTTGCTAAACCCTTGTCAAATAACTTCAGCATCTTATTCATTTCAATATTGGCATCAGCAGATTTTTTTTCTCTTTAAATGTGTGGTTTTCATGGTTCTTAGTCTGACAAGTACATTTTTATTGTATCCTGGACATTTTAATTATTATGTTAGGAGACTTCTGGTGCCACTTCAATCTTCTATGTTACCAGACTGTCACCCTCTTTAAGTTCAGTAGAGATTCTGGGCCACTTTGTGGGTTCTAGGTGCAATGACAGTTTGCAGAGCCCTTGCAGTCCTGCCCTGGTGTGGCACGTTCTTCGGGCATTTCTGGGGTTCTCACACAGCCTCTGCTGGTGCTGCCTGGGGAGCGGCAGGTGCTTCCCTGAGCTAGATGGTGCTTCTAGGAAACCAAAGGGGCAAAATCAAGAGTTTGTTGTTTGTGGAAGTGCCCTTAAAGACTGCCAGAGGAAGGTCCCAAGCCAGGAAAATGTTGTGGACTGAGCTGTGTCCCCCTCAAATCCTTACGTTGAAGCTCTCACCCCTGATGTGACTGTGTTTGGAGACAGAACCTTTAAAGAGGTAGTGAAGGTTAAATGAGGTCATAGGAGGAGCTCTGATCCGACAGAACTGGGTCCTAAACAGTAAAAGACCCCAGAGGAGCACACAGAGAAAAGGCCATCCGCAAGCCAGCAAGAGGCCTCAAGAGAAAGAACCCGCCCTGCAGACACCGTGACCTTGTCCTTCCAGTCTCTGGAGCTGTGGAAAATACGTTTCTGTGTTTCAGAAATGCTTTTCAGCCTGTGGCACTTTGTCACCACGGCCCCAGCAGACAAATACAGAAAATGGTAATAGACAAATGACTTAACCTTCAGAAAACAGAGAACGATGGAACGGTAAGTACTGAGGTAAGCACCATAGATTCTCCTTCTCCCCCTGAGTTTCTTTAATTTTACTTTGTGTTTGAAATGAAATCATGACACTATTTGATGTGATGCTCAATGCAATCTAGAGGGAAACAAGACAATTCTCTTTTTAAAGTAGGGGGGTGTAACGGGATTCGTGTGGAGGTAAGTTTTCCATACTTGACTCAAAGAGGTACATAAACAGGCTGTGTAAGCCACATGCATAGGTGGCAATACCTAGAGTGACCACTAATAAAATTGCAGTAAGTAGTAAACCAAGAAATACTATAAGAAAAATCTAATTCTTAAAAATGTTCAAGTGACCCACCAAAAACAAGGGAGAGGTAATCAGAAAAAGGAGAAAACAAGGAGACAGAAAACAGTCTAAGTATCCAGAGATCCAAGAGGACAAACCAAAGAAAATTAAAAAATAAAAATAAAGTTGACCTGATTTTAAATTAAAAACACAACATATGAAAATCTGTGGGTTTCAGCTAAGGTAGGATTGAGAAGGAAATTTATAGCACTAAATGCTTGCATTAGAAAAGCAAAAATATATCAATCATTAAGCAAAGTTCCTAGCTCAAGAGACTGGAAAAAGAAGAAAAGTGAAACAAAACAAAGCAACCTGAAAGAATAAAAAAAAACAAGGAGCAGAAATCGATGAAATTGAAAACATGAAAATGAGAGACAAAATTAATGAAATAGAAATCTCTTTTGTCAAAAAAACTAATAAAATCAATAAGACTTTAGTAATATTAATAAATAATAAAAAGAAAGAAGACACAAATCCTGCAGCCATTAAAATAACAGACAACTCTACGCTGGTGACCATGACAACTTAAGAAAAAATTGGTCCATTCCTCAAAACTGACAGATACCAGAGGAGATAAGTAATATAATAAATAGTTCTATAATCACTGAATAAATAGAATTTGTAATTTAAAATTTCTTTAAAAAGAACCCTCGGGGCTCCAGATGTTTTCAAATGGAAAATTTCCACAAACATTCAAAGAAGAATCAACACTGATTTCACAAAGTCACTAAAGAGCAGGGCAGAGAATACTTCCTAACTCATTAAATGAGGTCACTATCACCTTGATATCAAAAGCAGAAAAAGATAGTACATGAAAAGAAAACTATAGACAAGTATCTCTCATGAATTTACACGCAAAGATCCTCAGCAAAGATTAGGAAACTGAACTCAATGATGTATTGAAAGAATGACCTACTAAGTCCAAGTGGGTTTATTCCAGAGGTGCCAGGCTGGTTCAGACTCAATTAATGTCATGAAACATGTTGATCGGCTGCGTCCTTTGCATGTCTATTTCTGTCTTGCATTTGGTTTCCGGAGGATCTGAGCCTCATTACCTTGGTAAGCGTGATAGTCTATGAACTCCATAGCACCTTAATAGAGAAAGTTAATGGAGACACTTTAGATGAATTTTCTCTATGATTAATCACAAATTGAACACGTCCATGACCACTACCACCTTTTAACATTGTTCTGGGGATTCTAAACAATGCTGTGATGAAAGAAAAAGAAATAAGAGGTGTAATGAACATCTACCAAGAAAAACCAAAAAGACCAACAGACTATTTAAACACATATAAGGGTTCATCAAATTTCCAGATCAACTTAAAAAAACTCTGTGGCCTTTCTGTAAACCAGCAATGATTGACTAGTAAATATAAAAATAAGATACAAATGTAAAATAAGATACAAATCACAATAACCAAAAATATAAAATATCTAGGAATTATCAAGAGTACAATTTTTTCTCTTTGGAAAAACTTTAGGACTGGGGATGTGGCTCAAATGGTAGTGCGCTCGCCTGGCATGCGTGCGGCCCAGGTTTGATCCCAGCACCACATACAAACAAAGATGTTGTGTCCGCCTCCGCTGATGACTAAAAAATAAATATTAAAAAATTTTCTCTCTCTCTCTCTTTAAAAAAAAAAAAGAAAAAACTTTAAAATTCTAATACAGCAGAGAGACTATCTGAATAAACCCAAAGAACCCACATGTTCAGATAAAACCACTAATTACAGAAATTAATCTATGAATGAAATATAATTATAGTCAAAATTTCAGTTGGACAATTTTTTTTCTGTTCTATTGGTGCATTATAATTATATACAGTGAGATTTATTGTTACATATTTATGCACACAATATTAGCAGTATAATTTGGTCAATTTCACTCTGCAGTCCCTTTCCATCCCTTCCCCTCCCCGGTCCTCTTACTCTACTGTCTCCCTCTATTTTTATGAGATTCCACTCTACACACATTTTTTTTTCTCTTTTTGTTTTTCAATAGCTCCTACATATGAGAGAAAACGTGCAACCCTTTACTTTCTGACTTTGGGTTATTTAACTTAGCATGATGTTCTCCAGTTCTATCCACTTATTAGCAAATGACATGATTTTCATTCTTCTTTAAGACTGAATAAAACGCCAAGGCATATAAATGCCACATTGACTTTATCCATTCATTTATTGATAAGGCTGGTTCCTTATTTATTTAGTGAATTGTGTTCCTAGAAACATGGGTATGCATATATCTCTACAGTACGATGACTTTGATTCTTCAGGATAAATACCAAGGAGTGATATAGCTGGGTCATATGGTGGTTCTGTTCTCAGCCTTTTGAGGAACCTCCATACTGATTCCCACAGTAGTTGTACTAATTTATGATTCTACCAACAATGCAAAAGTGTTCCTTTCCCCCCATATCTTCAGCTTCTGTTATTATTTGTATTCTTGATGGCTGCCATTTCAACTGGAGTGAGATGAGATCTCCATAGAGTTTTGATTTACATTTCCCTAATTGCTAAAGATATGGAACATTTTTTTCATATATTTTTGGTAATTTGTATTTCTTCTTTTGAGAAGTATCTATTTCATTTATTTGTTCATTTATTAATGGGGTTATTTGATTTGGGGTATTAAGTATTTTGAGTTTTTTACATATTCGGACAGAAGAGTAGCTAGCAAAGATTTTCTCCCATTCTGTAGGTTATCTCTTCACATGCTTGATTCCTTTCCTATGCAGAAACTTTTTAATTTGATACCATCTCACTTATTAATTATTGGCATAATTTCCTGAGCTTTAGGAGTCCTATTAAGAAAATCATAGCCTCTGCCTATATGTTGGAGTGTTGACCCTATTTTTTCTTCTAGCTGTTGGAAAGTTTCATTTCTAGTCTTTGTCCTTGGTCTTTGAACCATTTCAGTTTGAGAGATAAGGGTCTAGTTTAATTCTTCTACATATTGATATCCAGTCTCCCCAGTATTATTTGTTAAAGAGGCTATTTTTTTCTCTAACATATGTTTTGGGATCTTTTCCCAAGGATCAGATTGACTGCATCTATGTGAACTTGATTCTATTTTGATCCATTAGTCTATGTGTCTGTTTTTATGCCAATGCCATGCAGCTTTTGTTACTATTGCTCTGCAGAATGATTTGAGATCCAATATTGTGATGTCCCTAGCACTGTTTTAACAATTCTGGATCTTTTATTCTTCCAAATGAATTTTAGGACTATTTTTTTTTCCTAGTTCTGTGAAGAATGACTTTGGTTTTTTGATGGGATTGGATTGAATCTATATATGACTTTTGGTAATGTGGACATTTTAATAATATTAATTCTGTATATGCATGAAACATGAGAAGTCTTGCCATCTTTTAGAGTCTTCCTCAATTCTTTTCTTCAGTGCTTTCTAATTTTTCATTGTAGAGGTCTTTCATCTCGTTGGTTAGATTTATTCCTAGGTATTTGTTTTTTGACTGGAATTGTTTTCCTGATTTCTTTTTCAGCACATTCATTTTTGATGTATAGGAAAGGTACTGAATTTTGCATGTTGATTTTTTCATCTTTCTATTTTGGTGACTTTATAAATTCTAGAAGTCTTGTGGTGGAGCTTGTGGATCGTCTAAGTATAGGATCATATCATGTAGAAACAGCAATAATTTGACCTTCTTTCCTTTTTATTTCCTTTTCTTGCCTGATTACTCTGGCTAGTGTTTCAATAATTTTATTTATTTTAGTTTGTTAATTTTTAAAATTTATATATGACAGTGGAATGCATTACATTCATATTACACATATAGAGCACAATTTTCAATATTTCTCTGGTTGTATGCAAAGTATATTCACACCAATTTGTGTCTTCACACATGTACTTTGGATAAAATACATTAATAATTATATTTAAAAGGAATGGTGAGAGTGGATGTCCTTATTTTTTTCCTGGTTTTAGAGTTTTTCACTGTTCACTATGAATTTGTCTTTGGGTTTGTCATAGATATCCTTTATATTATTGAGGTAAGTTCTTCTATCCCTAGTTTCTTCTGTGTTTTTATCATAAATTGTTGATGATTTTTGTCAAAGACTTTCTCTGCATCTATTGAGATGACTATGAGATTTTTTATTCTTAATTATTTTGGTGGTGAATTACACTTATTGATCTGCAGATGTTGAACCATCCTCATATCCTTGGAATGACTCTAACTTAATCTTGATGTACTTTTGAATATGATTTGTAATATTTTATTGAGGATTTTTGCATCTAAATTCATCAGGGATATTTGTCTGTAGTTTCTTACCTTGACATGTCCTTATCTAGTCTTGTTGTGAGTGTGACTCTGGCTTCATAGAATGGATTTGGGAGTGTTCCATCCCATTCTGTTTTATGGAATAATGTGAGGAGTGCTGGCATTCATTCTTCTTTAATGATCTAGTACAATCAGCTGAAAGTCCACTGGGTCCTGGACTTTCCCTTGTTGGAAGACTTTGTATTTCTGTTTCTATCTCATTGCTAGTTATTGGTCTGTTTAGGTTTTCTATATTGTCTTGACTCAATTTTGACAGTTCACATGTGTCAAGAAATGTATGTTTCTTCTAGATCTTTTAATATAGTGGAGTACAAGTTTTCAAAAGAGTCCCTGATAGTTCTCTGGATTTCAGTGAGTCTGTGGTGATTTCTCCTTTTTAATCTCTAATTTTATTAATTTTGATCTTCTTTCTTTTTCTTTTGGTTAGTTTGGCTAAGGGGTTTTCAAATTCGTTTATATTTTCTTAAAAACAAACAAACAAACAAAAAGAACCAAACCTTCTCTTCATTGATCCTTTGTATTGTTTTTCATTCTCTATTTCCTTGACTTCAGCTCCAATCTTAATTATTTCCTTCCTTGATTGGATGTTTTTTGAGGAGCTGCACTATGTTTATTCAAATATATACATGAAGGAATAGGAATCTGTCAATATCTACCAAATCTTAAGAGAAATCAAAAGTGTGGGTGTTGTCTGCCAGATATTAAGACAACCTAAAAAGCCATGAGTTAATAAAGACTTAGTTCATTTGGCACAAGAACAGATGAATGGATGAAGGGAACTTGATCCCTGAGTGACTCACCCCTGTTTGTATGAGACAAAATAAAAAAGTATAAAAATCAATTAATGGGTAAACAAGAGATCAGGTAGTGAATGACCTGGGGAAACAATCTCCCTATCTGAAGACGAATAAAAGTAAAATTGGAAAACTTCCTAATACCACCTCCAGGGGTGGATTCTAGACTGATTAAGAAGCTAAGTGTGAAAGACAAAAGAGGAGGCATTAAAGAAGAACTAAGGGGCTGAGGAAGTCCCTACAACTATAAAAGCACAAACTGAAATGAAAATAATGGATGGCCGTCATTACCTCAAAATTCAGGATTTTGTTCAATGGCACCGATAATAAATAGGTGATAGATATTTGACAGTACATTTGCATGAAACAGGAACTCCTATAAGAATGAACAAATAAAGGGCAGTAATTAGAATTTAAAAACAGGGAAAGGATACGTACAAAAGAGTCACAAAGCAGAAGATCCTAATTACTACTCAAGGTTGAAAATTAGAAAATAGGGGCATCAGACTGGCCTCAAACTCTCAATCCTCCTGTCCCAGCCTCTCAAGTATTGGGATTACAGGCATGTACCACTGGGCATAACCAAATTATTTATGTTTCAATTCACAAATAAAAAATGTGTATACTTAATGGTGTGCAAAATGAGATTTGATATATGTATACATTTCAGAATGGCTAAACAAAGCTAAATAGCATATTTTTTTTAATAAAGGAAAATAGGGGCATAATATAGGCCCATGTTTGGTTCTCGGGAAGAATAAGGAACAGGGTTTAAGGGGCTGTGTCTTGAGAACATGAATGAAAGTGTGTTTAATCAGCTATTTTCCTGCTGTGACCAAAAGACCTGACAAGGATAATTTTAAGGAGGAAAAATTTATTTTAGGGCTCATGGTCAGAGGTCTCAGTCCATAGAGGTGAGGCTGAACATCATGGCGGAAGAGAGTGACAGAGGGAAGTGGTTCACAGGATGATCCGGGAGCAAAGAGAGAGACTCCACTCAGCAGCTAAAAATATATACACCTGGAAGCCATGCCCCCAATGCACCTCCTCCAGTACCCTACCCACCTTCAGTTACCACTCAGTCCCATCAGGGTATTAATTCACTGATTGGGTGAAGGCTCTCATAACCCAATCATTTCTCCTCTTGGATTGTCTCTCACATGAGTTTTTGGAGGACACCTCACATCCAACAATAGCAAGGTGGTAACAGCGAGTGGAAATTCTTCAACATAGTTTGATTTTTTTTTTAACCACATGCACATATTATTCTGCTGTCATTGTTAAAGAAAAAAGTGTTAATGTCAACTAACCTTATCTATATCTTTCAAAAGTTAAAGAGAATATCTCACTTAAGATTCACCTAGATAATAACAATTTCACTTAGGTTGCTTAATAATTGAAAAATTTAAACAATCCAAAAATGGTGCCAATATATTACTCAGAAAATAGAAGGATTCAAGAAGATATGTTTTTATCTGACAAATAAAAAATAAAGAAAATCTTTTATAATGATTAAATATGCCTCAATTTTACTCTGCACAACATTTTTTAGTAGATTTCAAGAATATAAAATTAAAAAGAAAAAAATCGGCTTGAGAGTAAATTAAATAAGCCATGAATTTTTATTTCTCAAGTACTTTATGTTTTCCTTTTTTAAATATGGATTTCTTTTCCAAAACTGAAGTATATTGTTGAATTTTTCATACAAAGCCAGACAATTACACAGAAGCTAACATTTCTCAGCATTACAACATGCAGAGAAAGAAAGAACCACTGACATCAGCTCAAAGTCACACAGACACGTTACTTTGGAAACATCCATAGATAGACTCTAACATTCTCAGGGTTCTTACCTGTCCAGATGTCCCTCGGAATCTGGAGGGGATCAGTTCCAGGACCCCCGTGTGGATACCAAAATCTGCAGATGCTCAGATTCCTTATATAAAATGGTGTAGTATTCACATATAACTACCCTCATCCTCCTGAGTACTTTAAATCCTGTCTAGATCACCTGCAATATCTCATATGAGGTAAGGGTCTGTCAATGATTTTTTAAACAGTTGTATTGTTCAGGGAATAATGAACCCACCACCAATAAAAGCCCAGTACCTGTTCAGTACAAATGCAATTTTTTTTCCAGAATATTTTTGATCTTCAGTTGGCTAAATCCACAGATATCTAACCCCTGGATATGGAGGACCCACTGTGGGGTGTGTGTGTGTGTGTGTGTGTGTGTGTGTATGCTCCACCAACAGAACATCATGGATACGGGATCTTGCATAATAACAGTGTAATTTGGCACAGACACTGGAGCAAATTGGCCTGGGCTCCATTCAGATTCCATCTCTCACTCGCTATGTGACCTTGGGTGAGTCACCTTAGCTCTCTGTGCCTTCAAGTCCTCAGCCAAAAAACACCATGTCAATAGCACCTGCTTCCCAAGGTTTTCTTGAAGATGGAGTGAGCTGACACGTAAGTGCTCAGAACAGAGTCTGGCACATGGTGAGCCTTCTAGAAACACTGTCTCCTGGCCAAGTTCTGGTAGCCAGAAGGCACCCGGAGGACCCGGGGTGGGGGGAGGCTGTTCTGGGTTTGGGCTGGGCACCCTCTTTGGTGATGTCAGATGGTCTAAGCAGAGGTTTGCCTAGTGAGGTTTTATTTATTTGTTTTTGGTTTTGTTTTGCGGGGGAGGCAGGGGAAGCTGTACTTTTCCCAGGGCTCCAGGGCTGCTTCCAGAGACTTCCAGGTGTCCTGTGAACAGGAGGTCTCCCGCCTCCTGTGGGTGGTTGGGGATGTAGGCAGACAGCTGGGGAGGACGCTGTAATTTCTTGGCTGGCTTTTGTTCCTATTTCCAGGTGCTCCTCTTCATTCCGTTAGGCATGGGCTTCACTCTGGTACATTTCCCCCAAACTCTGCTGCCCCAGAGCACGGACTGCGTCGTCTGGTGCTGGAGTGAACCGTAGCTAGGCGGGCTGGCGTGACTGTGGGTGTGTTCCCAAGGAGAAAGCCAGCTGTCGCAGAAGTGAAGCCCTTGCTCAAGATCATACAGCTGCTACGAGGAACAGCGAAGTCCGAGTCTGTACCAAGAGCTTCTTGCTTTTCTCTATGTTTTGAATAAATGGTTATCAAGTATGTTTGGGACTGGTGCTGGGGTGAGGGGGAACAAAGATGACTATTATATTGTCCCTTTCTGAGGATTCTGTTGCTAAGTGGGTTTAAAAGAGGTTTACTCCAGCACAGCTGGTTGGAGCATCGGATGCACATCTGTGATCCCAGCAGCATGGGAGACTGAGGCAGGAGGATCACAAGTTCAAGGGCAGCCTCAGCAACTTAGTGAGACCTTGAACAACTTTGTGAGTCCCTTCCTCAAAACAAAATAAATAAATAAATAAATAAAGGACTGGGGATGTAGCTCAGTGGTAAAGTGACCCTGGGTTCAATCCCCAGTTTAAAAAAAGAAGAAAGAAGAAAGAAGAAGAGGAAGAAAAGAACAACTGAGAATATTTTGGGAAAGATGGAAAATTCATCCTATCAGATGCAAAAACATCCAGAAATCTATAGTAGCGTTCTTGGAAAGTCTTGGCATTGACCCTGAGGTAGATCACCCATCAAACAGCTGTGAATACTCGAGGAACATGTGAAATTATGGAGAGGGGAGAGGATGGTGTTTTCCTAACTCTAGGGGAGGGACAATTATCTAAGCAAGGAAAGATTTCCAGGACAAAGTGGAACACAGTGGCAGATTTTTCAAGGTAAAACTCACACATTTGTAAGGAGAGAGACAACAAACACCACAAACTCAACAACAGAAAGAAAAAATATATCTATCTGTGGTGGGGATAATAACAGATAAAATATCTGCTGGTGTCTATCAAAGATTTTGCAAATCTGTAAGACAGAGTGATTTCAGTTCTGGGAATCTACATCACAGAAATTCTTGCAGATGCACATAAAGTTATATGTTCAAGGATGTTCATGTCAGACTTGTCTGTAAGAGAAAAAGAAAGAAAGAAAGAAACTGAAATGTTTACAAAGAGAAAATTGGTCAAGAAAATTGAGGACACGCTGCATGATTAAAAAGAATAAAGTACTGCATGATTAAGAAGAATAAACTCCTACTTTGTGTCAAAACAATGAAATTGCTCTTTTTACATTGAAAAACCATTTGAAGGTAAGTGGATATAGAAGTGTTTGGAACCCATTCTTAGGCTAGCCCACCCATTCTTGGGATAGCCCACACAGCGTTGGGGGAGAGTGAAACTGGATGTTCAAGTTCTATTCTTCACGTCTCCTCGATGTTTGGATGTTTAATATGAATGCATGGCACTTGTGTAATTTCAAAAATGTGAACAGGAGAAAACCATGACTCCTCATCTCTAGGAATGACAACTCGGGGACCTCGCAGGACCTGGCAGGTGTGCTTTAAGCCAGAGGCAGAAGAAGCAGGGGTCCAGAGCCAGTCAGGGTCACACCCCACCATTTGGGAACAGGGGACAAAGTGCACAGCTCAGCTGCAACCAGAGAGCACAGGTGGTCGGCACCAGGGCTAAGGTTTCATTTTTTGCTGGAACAATAGAACCAAAACTTAAAAAGGCAGAAGTGACCAGCATTTCAGCTGCCGGCAGAGAGGCACGTGAGCTGTCCTAACTCAGAACCACCGGTGACACTGCCCGGACTGCCATGTGGAGAAGTGCACATAGATCCGGGTGGGGCTTCTTCCATGCCTGAGGGACCCCAGGGATCAGCGTGCAGGGAGCTTGCAGGAGGGTCCCAAGGCATGGCCCTGAACTTGGGCTGTAAGGTGCCAAGGCAAATCTTGGCCACCTGAAGACTCTTGGGAGCTGCAGCACCACCCCCGTCCTGCTCGCCTCCTGCGCTTGCAGGGGTGTCCGGAGGGTGCACGTGGGGGCAGAAGAAAACACCATGCTCTGGTGAGGTGGAACCTGAACCGGGACTTGACTTCCTTCCCCTGAGCGCTCAGGGGGACCACCGGGTCAGTTTTGAGTCAGTCAGTCACCACGTGGGAGCAGGCGGGTGCATTTAGGATTGACTGCCAGGATCTTTGGGTTTCTCAGCGGACCATCCTGGAAGCTGCTTGAAGGACCTTAATGTAGAAAACCCGCCCCTTTTCCTGGGAGGACTTCAGCATTTGGAGGGGTTTCTGCCAAGCAGCTTGCAGGAGGGTCCAGGCCGTGGACGTCGCATCAGGTTCACGCTCCCTGGAGAGGTGTCTATGGATCAAGCCGGGAGGAAGAGACTGGTGCTTCTGAAAGGAGTTGCCACCACTGGTGTTTGTCAGGGGATCATCCTTGATAAGTAACATGGATTCAGTACTCACTGCCTGGAAGGTGCGATTTTAAATATTTCCTGTATCACCTCATCTAATCCTTATAACACTCCCGCGGGCTTGGGCACTTTTATTATCATTTTCAGGTAAGGAAACTGAGGCACAGAGAACAGAAACGACCGTCCAGGCTTGGACAGATGGTGGGAGGAGATGCTGGCGTCCAGGTCTAGGTCCCGCTTGAGCCTGGGCTCTTGATCTCCCTGCAGTAAGCTGTCTCCTTACTCCCTGCAGTAAGCTGTCTCCTGAGACTTCCCAGGATCTGTGGAAATAAACAGCAGGACAGGAAGCAACAAAAGGTTCCTCCAGAAAGAAACCAGGGATGGAGGGAGAGGGAAGTGATATTGGCCAAATTACGTTGTTACATCATGTGCGTATGTGACTACGTAACAACAAATCCCATCCTTCTGAACATCTACAATACACCAATAAAAAATGTGGGAAAAGAAAGATTCCTCTAGGGTATACACAAAAATGAATGTCGCTGTGAATAAGTTGGTTCTCAGCCATTAGTTCAGGGAGGGGAAAGTGTTAAGTTTCTAGGGGGAAAAGATCTTATTCATCAATTTTTAGTGGCTAAAATGAAATGCTTGAGGCATTTCCTTATAAAGAAAAGAGTTTTATTTGGCTCACAGTTTTGGATGCTTGGGGCAAACACTCTGAGGATTTGAGATCTGAAAAATGCAAATCTTGGGATTGGCCAACTTCACTTAGCATTATCTTCTCTAACTCCATCCATTTACCTGCAAATGCCATGATTTTATTCTCTTTTATTGCTGAGTAATATTCCATTGGGTACACATGCCACATTTTTTTTATCCATTCATGTACTGAAGGGCATCTAGGTGGGCTCCACAGTTTAGCTATTGTGAATTGAGCTGCTATAACCATTGATGTGGCTGTGTCCCTGTAGGATGCTGTTTTTAAGTCCTTTGGGTATAGACCACAGAGAAGGATAGCTGGGTCAAATGGGGTTCCATTCCCAATTTTCCAAGGAATCTCCACACTGCTTTCCATATTGGCTGCACCGATTTGCAGTCCCACCAGCAGAGTATGAGTGTGCCTTTTCCCCACATCCTCGCCAACACTTATTGTTTGTATTCATAATAGCTTCCATTAGTCAATACCAAAAAACTGAATGCTAAATGTTTTCTCTGATATAAAGGAGGCTGACTCATAGTGGGGTAGGGAGAGGGAGCATGGGAGGAATAGATGAACTCTAGATAGGGCAGAGGGGTTGGAGGGGAAGGGAGGGGGCAGGAGGTTAGAAATGATGGTGGAATGTGATGGACATCATTATCCAAAGTCCATGTATGAAGACATGAATTGGTGTCAACATACTTTGTATACAACCAGAGATATAAAAAAATTGTGCTCTATATTATACATTTGTAATATGAATTGTAATGAATTCTGCTGTCATATATAAATAAAAAATTAGTAAGAAATATTTACTTATGGGTTAGGGCTATAGCTCAGTGGTAGAGCGCCTGCCTTGCACATTTGAGGCACTGGGTTTGATCCTCAGCACCACAGAAAACTGAATAAATAAAGATATTGTGTCTATCTAATATTTTAAAAAATATTAACTTGGAATTTATGAATAAATGTTTATGATAAATTTACAAATTTAGAATCAGTTGAAAAAAAGGACAAACCTTTAGCCCAACCCCTATTTCCTAGGAAGGACCTGTTCACTGAGCAGAGGGTTGCTCCAAGCACCCAAGGCTATTCAGGAGACTTGGGTTTCCTGATTTAAAGCTTGCCTTTGGACGCCTCCCTCCGTGTTCTCTGTTCTGGAACACTACCTTTTGGTGCTCAGAGGCACCTCTCTGTTCTGCACCACTCTGCTCCCTAATTGCTTATTATGGGCTATACAGATAGGGAAATATTTGCTGTCATGACTGAAAATCAATTTTAACCTGCATTTATTCCAAAGATTGAACTTGTACTCGATTCAGTGGTTTTTAATATTCAGATTGAGTATCCCTTATTCAAAATGCTTGAGACCACAAATGTTTTGGCCTTTGATTATTTTGGATTTTAGAATATTTGCATACATAACGAGCTCTCTTGGGAGGCCACCCCAGTCTGAACATGAAATTCATTTGTTTCACATGTACCTTATGCACATAGCTGAAGGTAATTTTATTATAGTATTTTAAATAATTTCGCTTATGAAAGAAAGCTTCAAGCTATGTAATTTTCCAATTGTGGCATCATGTCGATGTTCCCAAAGTCTTGCATTTTGGAGCATTTTGCATTTTGCATTTTTACGTCATGGTGCTCAACCTGTATTCACAGAGTTGTGTGTCCATCGCTATGATCCAATTTTAGATCGTCACCCCCAAAACATCCCCAATGCTGGTTCTCAGTCCAGCTCCCTCCTTATCATAGGTAATCTTTTGTCTCTTGCTCACTTTGCTTTTGCTGGACATTGACCTCCTTATGGAATCCTGAACTTTGCCATCTGGTTTCTTTAACTTAAAATGTTTTTGAGATTCATCCATTTTAACATTTTGTGAGTAGATCATAACATTTTTTTATATAAAGAGAGGGGGGAGAGGGGGAGGGAGAGAGAGGGGGAGAGAGAATTTTTTTTAATATTTATTTTTTAGTTTTTGGTGGACACAACATCTTTATTTTATTTTTATGTGGTGCTGAGGATCGAATCCAGCGCCCCACGCATGCCAGGCAAGCGCGTTACCGCTTGAGCCACATCCCCAGCCCAAATCATTACTTTTTTAAAAAAATAGTTTTTTAGTTGTAGATGGATATAATACCTTTATTTTATTTATTTATTTAGATGTGGTGCTGAGGATCGAACCTAGTGCCTCATACCTGCGAGGCAAGCCCTCTGCCACCATCGCAGCCCTGACCATACTGTGCCCCTAACGACTTAATACAGGTTGAGCATCATTACTTTGTACTGCTGACTTCTAGTCCGTTGTATAGATACACCACATTCTACTTGTTCATTCACTGGTTGGTAGGCATTGTGATTGATTTCAGTTTGGGGCCATCACAAATCATGTTGCTATAAACATCTGTAGGCATGTTCTGGTTCTGTATGAACATGTTTTTATTTCTCTTGGGAGTTAAACTACTGAGTTATATCTTCCTGTTTTTCCCCCCGACCCCCCTGCTACGTCATAGACTTAGGAACAACAGAAATTTATTTCTCACTCATCTAGAGCCTGGGAAGTCCACAATCAAAGCGCCCATGGACTTAGTGTCTGGGCCTCGTGGATGGCACCGTCTCGGTCCTGACGTGGTGACAGGTGCCAGTGAGCTCCCGGGCACTGACCCCGCTCATGGGAGTTTTGCCCTCAAGAGCCCATCAGCCCTGAAAGGCCCCCTTGCGAAGGCTACCACACCAGGAATAGATTTCCACACACAAATGTGGGAGTGGGGTACACGACATAGAGACTATAGCACATGTGCTCGATTTATGTTGACTTTTTAAGAAACTGCTGAATTATTTTACAAAGTGATCGTGCCATTTCACATTTCCACCAGCGGCGTGTGAGGCCTCTAGTTTTTCCATACCTTGCCAATACTAGTATTATCTATTTTGGGGGATAGCCGTTCTGGCGGGTGTGCGGTGATATCTCTTTGTAGTTTTAGTTTACATTTTTCTCATACTGATGTTGAATATTCTTTCAGGTGCTTATTTACCATTCATATGGCTCTTCTGTTGAAATGTTAAGACTTTCACTCATTTGTAAACTGGGTTTTTTGTTATCTTAGAATTAAATATATTTTTATGTGTCTGGATACACATCCTTTAGCAGATACATGATCTGCATATAATTCTGCAGTCTGTGGCTTGTTCTCATTTCCTTCATAATGTCTTTTCTTTTATGTCTCATGCCTTTGGTGTTATGAGAATTCTTTCCCAAACCCAAGACTTAAAAGGTTTCCTCCTAGAAGTTTTATTAGTTTTAGGGCTATGTCAACTTCAAGTTAATTTTTGTATATAGTGTGATCTACAGAGCAGGGTCTAAGTGGGTTTGTTGGGTCCTGTGTTAGGTTTCTATGGCTTCTGTGACAAATCAGCATATGTCAGTGGCTTACAACAGCAGAACTTCACTTTCTCACCGTTCTGAATCTGAAATCAAGGGTGCTGAACCACTGCTCTCCTTCTGAAGGCTCTGAGGACGCTCCCTGGCTCTCCCAGACTCTGGTGGCAGCTGGTCATCCTTAGCTTCAGTTGCACCACTCCCATGGATTGCAGCCTCAGTCTTCCCTGACAAAGGCATTGATATCCTGTATAAATTTCCTCTTAACTGGCTCTGCCTTAGAGGGACACTTGTGGAATTCCATGTCCACTAGGCTAATCCAGGCTAATCTCATCTCATAGTCTTAAACTAATCACATCTGCACAGATCCCTTATTGCAGACAAGGTAACAATTGCAAATTCCAAGGATTGGTATTTGATACCTTGGGTGGCTATGATTGAATCTCCCAAAATAACCAATTTTCCCAGCAACACTTGTTGCAAAGATTTGTCTTGCTGGACATATTGGCACATGCCTGTAACTTGGAAGGTTAGGTCAGGAGGATCCCAAATTCAGCAATGAAGTGAGACCTTGTCTCAAAAAATAAAAAGAACTTGGGGATGTACCAAATATATAATCTTTTCCCCATTGAATTTTCTTGGCAATTTGTTAAAACATAAGAGTTCACTTCTGGACTCTCAATTTTGTTCCATTCATGTAGACTTGTTAACCATAGGAAGTTATGAACCATAACTCCTCCAATTTTGTACTTTTTAAACATTATTTTGGCTACTGCAGGGCCTTTTTGTTTTCTTTCTTCCTTCATATTTCTTTCTTGCTTGCTTTGGGCAGTGCTGGGGATTGAACCTAGATCTCATCCATGCTGGGTAAGTGCTCTGGCACTGAGAGACACCTCCAGCTCTGCTGAGTCAGGTTCTCACTATGATCGAAGTGAAAGATGTTCCCACCTCTTTTTCTGAGAGAAGTTTATGAGCTATTGGTATTATTTCTTTAAACATTTGATAGAATTCAATAGTGAAGCTGTCTGGACTCATACTTTTTTTGTGGGAAGATTTTTAAACTACTAATTCTTGTTATAGGTCTACAAAGATTTTCTATCTCTTCTAGAAAATCATATTGCTTTGACAATTTGTTTCTTTCTTGAAATATGTTGATGTCATTTGTCTTATCTGTTGGTATAAATACATACAGACATATATAATATTCTTATAATCTGTAAGATCGGTAGTGATGTTGCTTCTTCAGGTCTCGATTTGGGTAATCGGTGTCTCCTCTGGTTTTGGCCATTTAGCTAAGGATTGGGCAATTTTGTTGATATTTTTACAGACAGGCTTTTGTTTCATGAATTTTTTCTATTTTTCTGATTTCCTCTCCTTTTTTCCTTCCTGCTGCTTGCTTTCGGTTTAATTTCTTTTCCTTTTTCTGGTTTCTGAAAGTGGAAGCTGAGGTTATTGATTAGAACCCTTCTTCTTCCCTGACAAAGGTATTGATAGCCTGTATAAATTTCCTCTTAACTATTGCTTTAGCTGTCTCATGTAAATTTTGCTATATCGTATTTCATTTCATTTAGTTCATAATATTAAAAATCTTCCCTTGGGTATCTTCTTTGATCCATGGGTTATTTGGAAGTATATTGGCTAATTACCAGATATTTGGGTGGCTTCCAGTTTTCTTTCTACTGTAGATCTCTGATGTCACTGTGTCATGGCCAGAGAACATACTTTTAATGATTTTTGACCTTTTAAATTTTATTGAGACTTGTTTTATAGCCCAGCAGGTGTAATATCTTGGAGACTGTTTCATGTGCACTTGAAAAGACTATGTATTCTGGAATCTCTGGGTAAATTTGTTCAAGTTGGTTGATGGGATTCAGGTCTTCCATATCCTTAGTAATTTTTTTTTTCTGGTTGGTCTATTTATTAATGAGCTATTCAAATCTCCAGCTATTATTGTTAAACTACCTATTTTCAATTATGTCAGTTTTAATTTAGATATTTGAGGAGTCTATTTATAGAAGTATGTACAGGCTTGTGTTTGTAGTAATGTTTCTTTTTTTTTAACTTTTAAATTTTGTTCTTTTTAGTTATATATGACAGTAGAGTATATTTTGATGTATTGTACATACATGGGAGTACAATGTAGTAACGATTCTTTTAAAAATTTTTATTAATTGTTGATGGTCCTTGATTTTATTTATTTATAGGCAGTGCTGAGAATCGAACCCAGTGCCTCATACATGCTAGGCCAGTGCTCCACCACTGAGCCACCACCCCAGCCCACTGTAGCAATGTGTCTTAACATGACTGTTCTAATAGCAATATATGATTCTTCAGCTTTCTATGGCTACTATTTGCATGACATATCATTTTTCCATTTTTTTCTGATTTACGTTTGAATCTAAAGTATATCTCTTATAGATCATAGTTGGGTCTTTCTTCTTTTATTTAGTTTGTCAATTTCAGCTTTTTGAAGGTTTAGCCTATTCATACTTCACGGAATTTTCAATATAATTATGCTAGTGTTCCAGAAGAGTCATGTGCTAAAGACTTGGTCCCCAACACAGAAATATGCAGAAATGGAACTTTTGGGAACAGATTTGATTATGAGGGCTCTAAATTTATTTATTTACTTATTTATGTATATGTAAATGTCACAACTAAAATAAATCTTTTCTCCTCATCTGTGAGTTAACCTATTTGATAGATTACTAATTTGTACTACTGGGTGGTGGCAGAAACTAGGCAGCTGGGGTGTGTATGGTTGGAGGAAGGTCACTAAGGGTGTGACCTTGGGTATTATACCCTGCCCCTGGCCTCTTTCTATTTTTTTAAAATATTTTTTTTAGTTGATAGACCTTTATTTATTTATATGTGGTGCTAAGAATCAAACCCAGTGCCTCACACGTGCGAGGCAAGTGCTGTATCACTGTATCAACTCTACAACCCTAGCTCCCGGGCCCCTTTCTTGCTCTCTGATTCTGGGCTGCCGTGAGCTCATCAATTTTCCTCCACCAGGCCCTTCTGCCATGATGTTTCTGCCTTGGAGCATGCTGACCATGAATTAACTATAACCATAACCTCCGAAACTATGAGCCAAAATGAATCTTTTCTCCTCAAAGGTGTTTTTCCCAGGTGTTTGTTAAAGTGAGGAAAACCTGACAACACAGGCTGAAATTTCTATCATTTTTGTACTTCTGTTCCCCCTTGTTTTCCTTTGTGTTAAACACTTTTTAAAAAAATTTATGGTTTTAATTCATCTTATTTTTGCTATTCTTTTGACACAAAAATCTTGTTATTTTATAGTGTACAATGTGATGTCTTGATTTATATATATATTATCAAAAGATTCACTAATAAAAGCTAACATTTTTCTCACCAATTTCCTTTGTTAAATTTTTTGTCATGCCTTTTTGAGTTATTGTTTGCTCATAAATTTACATTTTAATTTATGGTAATATATATTAGAGTAACTTAGTTCTCATAATATAAACAAAAGTTGATGATATCTAAGTTTTGTGCTATTGCCATGTATGTTATAACCCCTCCCCAATAGCTATAATTATTGCTCTGTACACTCTTATATCTTTTAAAAGAATAAAAATGCAAAATGCAAAACATATAGTTTTAAAAATAAGTTTACTCTGGTTCGGTGGCAAAGTACTTATCTAACATGCACAAGTCCTTGGCTTCAATTCCCAGCACTACAGAAAAAAAACTTACTTCCATATTTACCATTTCTGTTCTTCCTACAGATGATGTCAATTCCTTCCAGGCTGAAGAAATTCCTTCAGGGTAGCAGTTCCCCCTTAAAACACGGCAGGGACAGAAATCACTTTTGCAAACTCCAAGTGGGTTTTTAGATCATTCCATAGACTTTTCAGTTCTAAAATGATCCTGATTGAGTGACGAGACTATAAAACTGAACATGGCTTCCTTTCAGGGCTGTGGAATGGGTTACCCAGTTAATGAAAACTGGCATGCTATGAACATAGTCACTTGAGGCATGACATTTTGGTCAACAACAGACCACTCATGTAACAGTGGGCCCACAAGATGATGTCGCCTAGTGACATCACAGCCATCTTGGACTGTGTAGTACACTTTATGATGTTTGCATAATGATGAAATCACCTCCCAAACTCAGTGTGTCAGTTTTAAAGCAACATGTGTATTTCTTTCATCATACACTCACAAACTGCATTAACTCACAACCAGTTAGAAAGACATTAAGTGGAAAATTCCAAAAAATGTTGGAACAATTTGTAAGTTTTAAACTGTGTGTTTCGAGCAGTGTGATGAAATCTCACACCATCCTGCTGTCCCTCTGGGATGTAAATCATCTCCTTGTCTAATCCATCAGCACTGTGTTCTAGCTGCCCTTAGTTGCTGTCTCAGTAACCAAGTTTCACAGTGCTTGTATTCAGGCAGCTCTCAGGTAGTAGCAACTCTACCTTCACCTGACTTCATCTCATTAGGGAAGTATTTATCACTGCACATCAGCATCACAATAGAGTGAAGGTATTTTGAGAAAAGTTAGTCACGTAATTTTTATGATAGTCTACTGTTATGACTGCCCTATTAATCTCTTATGTTGTTCATTTATATGTGATGAGTCATTTTCCTCTTGCTGGTTCAAGATTTTCCATCTTTAACTTTCAACATTTTGACTATGATGTGTCTAGTGTAAATCTTTTTTTTGCATTTACTCTAGTTTGTTGGCTGAGTTTTTAAAAGTATAGGTTGATTTAAAAGACTCAAATTTAGTTGGGATTACAGGTGTATATTTTACACCTGACTCAGGAGGCTGAGACAGAGGATTGCAAGTTTGAGGCCAACCTCAGCAACCTCCTGTCTCAAAATGAGAAAAAGGGCTGGGGATGTTGCTCAGAGTAAGCACCCCTGGGTTCGATCCCCAGTGACAAAAGAAAGAAAAACTCAAAATTGGGAAGATTTTGGTTATTATTTCTTCAAAAATATTGTCTATCCCTTTCTCTGTCATTTCTTCTCGTCTGCCTTCCCATGCCTGGAACTGGCTGGCAGGTCTCAGACGCTCTATTCATGTTTCTTCAGTCTCCATGCACTCTTCTTTAGATGGGTTATTTACTAATGACCTATCTTCAAGTTTCCTGATGTCTTACCATTTTGTTTTTCTTAGTAGTTATTTTACTTTTTAACCCCTGATTTTCCATTTGACTCTTTTTTTTTTTTTGCTAAAATTGTTACTTTTATTGCTTTTCTTCAAATTTATTAATATGGTTTCCTGTAGTTGTTTAACTTATCTATAATAGCTGTTTTGAAACTGTCTGCTAAATCTAATACCTGGTGACAATGGAGATGGCTTTTTTGTTTTTGGTGGCACTGAGATTGACGGAACACAGGGCCTTGCATTAGGCAAGTGCTCTACTACTTAGCTATATCTATAATATCTGATTTTTGAATATATCTCATAACTGGTGGCATGTTACGTAGAGTAAAGTGGTTTCTTTTTAGTGGAACATAAAATAAAAACACATGGTACATTAGTTGAGTTCTGAACTTGATGAAATATTGCTTGCTAATTTTTGTCCCAAATTTCCTCAAAGCCCCACTTGTCCTGAGTCAGAATCTAGTCGTAGCTGAAGAGAAGGGAGCAGTTGTGCTGTTTCCTCCTCCCTAGTGGGCAACTATATTGGGTGGAAACAGGTTCCCAATGGTTTCTGTGCTGTTCAACCAAGCCTGTTTTTTTTTTTTTTTTTAAACCAGGGACTGAATTTAGGGGCACCTGACCCCTGAGCCATATCCAGCCCTATTTTGTATTTTATTTACAGACAGAGTCTCACTGAGTTTCTTAGGGCCTCACTAAGTTGCTGAGGATGGCTTTGAACTCATGATCCTCCTGCCTCAGGCTGGTTGAGCCGCTGGGATTACCAGTGTGTGCCAAGGCGCCTGGCAAGTCTCTGCCCTATGAAATGCAGGATCACTGACAGAGAACTCTGGAGTCACCTCACTCTTTTACAAAGAAATTTGTAACTTGCTTCAGATTTGAGATGACTGTCCTTTCTCAGCATTTTGCCTCAGTTTGATACAAATTTTACTGTTCGATCAGTTATACATTTGTTGTGGTAATATTAATGAATTGTGGTTACTCCACAGTTTACTATAAAAACACTATCTTAGGTTCTCTATTAGTTCTCTGTGGTTCTGCAGGTTAGTGCATTTCAAAGACTGAAGCTGATTAATGTGTATTGTTCCACCATCTTTCCCAGAAACTTTCACCATGCATATTTAGTAAGTAATATGAAACACCTACATGCTGTTTTGACTTAGAAAGTGTTATAATGTCACTGGTATTTTTTGTGGTTCTTAGTTGCCAATGCTTTAAGTCTGCAAGAAACTAGGAAATTTGAGATACCGTATACTCTTTGGTTGGGTATTAAAGAAAGGGAATAAGAAATTATTATTTTCTGAAACAAAACAAAAAAACCATAGACAAAAAGAACACTGCTTTAAATTTGCAAAAAGGTAAAACTGAGACTATTCTTTTGAATACATTATATATGCAAATAGACTGATTAGGAGGAATGTGCATTTATTTCATTAAAAAAACAAGACTCATCCCCTGGACAGTACTGTTTCTTTTAAAGCAGCAGCAATTACAAGGCACATATGTACGAAATACCTCAGGCAAAACAGAAACTGAACATTAAAAAATATGTGTCATTTAAAAAGATGTTGAAGATTACCTGTTAACATGAACATAGCTTATAAAAATGACATCTTCTTTTACAATTTTATTCCTTTATTTTTTAATAAAAGAAGGAATAATGGTGTAATGCCTATGTGCTGTCCTGTAGCACCTATCAGAAACCTTTATACCATTTAACTTCATTTGCTAAAGAGAAAGCAGCTAAAGTATAGCTTACCATTTCATTTTTACTGCTTTCACATTTTTCTTAGAGATCTGAAATTCATAAGATGAAAAGAAAAAGTTCTCACTTTTCTTACCTTAGAAAAAGCCTGTCATTTTATGTCCCTAGACAAACCCACTATATCAGAAAAAACACTTGAGATAGTTTAAAATATCAACAATATGATCTGAATTTGGGGATCAACAAAACAACCTTCTTCCGAAAGATTAGAATCAACACATAATAAACTAAAAGGTAAATTATATTAAAATAAAATAGTGTTTTACTTAAGTTATTGCTCACTTATGAAGCAGAATGATTATTCTCTGGTTAGGGATACTCAAATTAGAAATGGTATAACATCAATATCTAGTATATATAAAACTCTAGGATTCAAATATATTATAATGAAATTTATGATAATCCCAAAAGTGTTCCTTTGCATATCAGCCACCATTTAGCTTTACATGAAGTCTAGAAAAGACATGGTTGAATTAACTCTTCAGTAGTAAGTTCACATATGAAGTATTCCTCTCAGCTTTAATTAAGTTGCCAAGTCATTTTTCAATTAAATATCATTAGGAGTGCTTACAGAATCATCAGGACAGAAGGCAGACGAGAAATAGAAACTCTGGTTTCATATGACGACGACAACAGTGAAGAATATAAAATATTAGTATAATAAAACATTTAAACAGCACTAAATAGCACAATTTAAATACTAGTTACACATCATCATCAGTCTTTCTCTTAGAAAACCAGTTCCTGGGCTTTAGATGTGTTCTCTCTTTAAAAATCACAAGCATTCATTCTTCTCATGGTCACACATTTGGTCCATATCCAAGTCGTTTGGAAGCACTCCTATAAGATATCCTCGAGTTCTCTTTAGGTCCCCCCTGGCCACCAAGAGGTCTCAGTTTGGTCTGCGAGCCACTGGGTGCTGGACTCCACCTAGAGCAGGACAGCCTGGGCTACCTCCTTGATGGTGGATGCAGCTCTCTCCAGTTCCTCCTCTGTTTGTTCGACTGTAACCACCACCCTGATGCTGAGAAATAATAAAGGATATTAGAAATCACTGAGTCAAAGTCTACACCACGGGTCAGCCACTTGAGGCCAGAGAGCCAAATCTAGCTGCTACCTTTTTGGTCCACAAGTTTTGCTGGAACTTCACTTGCTTATAATTCATATACTGTCTCTAGATGCTTTCCCACTACTACAGCAGAGGTGAGACTGTGAGGGACTCTATGGCCTGCAAGCCTGACGAATTTACTATCTGGCGACTGGCAAAGGTTTTACCTCCCAGCCTATACCATGGTGTGTTCCTGGGCAGAGTGATCGTGCTGTGAGGCCTGCTATGGAGGCTGAAAAATTGTCCTCCCCATGATCTACTACTCCATGCTGGTGGCAGGACGACGACGACAACTCAGGCACAAAGCAGGAATTCAACACTTCTCACATCAATTTTAGCATTGTTTGTTTGTATTTATAATTCAAAACAATGTGGACACTTTATAATACTGGGAGGCAAGGCAGAAATTTTCAAGTTCTCAGGAAATTAAAGAAATATGACCTCAGGGCTTATAGCTGAGTGGTAGAATGCTTGCCTAGCATGTGCAAGGCCTTGGGTCCATTCCCTAGAACCATACAAAAAAACCCAATCAAACAAACAAACAAAAAACACTGGAAATATGAACTAGCAGACCACCTTTGTACCCTCCACTTTCCTTTGAAAACACTTGCTTCATCCACTGTGTAGTTACTTATTGAGCTGTGTTGTTTGTGTATGGAGCATCAAGGGCACAAAACAAGCATGACTCTAGTCCCCCATATCGGTGTTCTCACTAATGAGCAAGTAGACTCCATACTTGGGTGGGCACAACGTTAACAAGATCGGAGCTTAATGGCACTTCTTTTCAGTTGCTGCCTAAATGATCTCCACAAGTCCCAGCGTGGCTCTGCATGTACAGAACATTCCAACTCCTCAGGTTTTCTCCTGTACACCTCTGGCCCTTCTGCAGCTATCCTCAGGGCCTGAAGATATACTTGAAAGGTCTCCAAGCTACACTGAACCTGAGTAAGCTCATGCCTCCTTATCTGCAGCCAGGACACAAAGCCCAGCAGCTGCTTGAGGAACTCACACAAATGCTCCTTGACTCTGATGGGATCACATCCTGATAAACCCACTGTACTCAGACAACACAGCAATACACCGAACCTGCTGAACCTTCTCACTGAGCTTAGCCAACTTTAAATGAGCTTTGAATACTTATGTTAGCCAACAGTTGGAAAATTCAACCCACATGAAGTCTATTTTTTAAAAAAGGTATAGAATATCTCACACAATTTACTGAATATCATACTGAAAGTGAAACAGAACTGCGGATACACCTTCATGCTGTGTGAAGTTGCAAATGTTCAGCCAAACCACTAGAAGCTGGGGACAGTCTGTGCTCAGTTCTCCTGGCTTAGAATGGTCAGCTGCTTTTAGAAGTCTTGACATCATCCCAGGCAGAATGACAATGCTGTCCTCTGTGAGCGCCTGAAGAGGCTATGGTCTGGGTGTCACCTCCTCTGACTGCAGTATTCAGTCTCCTTTCTCGTCTTCAGTGTTTGCTGCTGAAGCCAGCACTCAGCACTCTGCCAGCACGGGCAGCAGGACAACTGTAGCCGAGACTCATCCCTTCCCTACAGGATGCTCCTCATGGCAGAAACTGCTGCTACAGAGATCGCTGCCCTTGGAATGTGGTCGATGGCAGCTGATCACAACCTGTTTGCCCCAGTTCATTTCTGGGATCCCAGGCATTTATTTGAATTAACTGAGAGGATACTCAGTCCTGAGGTGCTTTTCAGTTAAAATTCAAAAACTTCTAGTTTAAGGAAAAAACTGGTGTCATATTGTATTTATAGACAGATATTCTTCCATATCCTGTGATACTCTTCCAAAAATTTTCAAAACATAGATTTCATATGGAGTTTAAATAGGAAAGAAAAGTGAGGTCATATTTTAATATCAACCAACCTTGGAGGAGGGAGGCACTTCTCTTCTTTCTCCAAGTAGCGGGCTTGAGTTAATGCAATACTTCTGTTCATGCACTGAAGGAAGAAAAAGGGATACATTAGCAGCCTGGACTTCAGACACTGGTAATTAAAACAGGAAGGTACACTGAAAACCTCTACAGCAGTTTTAATTTACTCTTCCAGTTATAACTGCTAACAGACAAAACTAAAATACCACAATATAATCTTGAGCAGCACTCACTCTACAGAATTTTCTGCAGTGATGGGTATGTTCATGCTGCAGTGTCTGGGACAGTCGCCACGAGCCCATGTGACTCCTAAGTATCCAGAGAAATGGCTGCGCCACAAAGAGACTGCATTTTACTTTATTTTTACTTGGTTTGAATTTATTCAGCCACAGTGCCTGACATTTCAGATAAAGCAGAGCTAAAACACAGGGAAGTAGTATGAGCAAAGCCTTCTGGGCCAACCCAGAGCTGGACTTAAGAACAACATTAGCAGGGCCAAATCAGAGAGAAATTGCTTCAATTCATCTGTGAGCAGTAACGATAATTTGTATGTGTTCCATTTGGGCAAGGTGCCACCAGAAAGTCTGGTGTTGAGTTTCTTGTACATCTTTCCTGTGTATTAGTCACCTGTCAACATTTTTTTCTTTTAAATTAAAACAGTCTCTACTAAAATAAAGCAAACATAAAAAACTGGAAACAAAATTATAGGTGATGAAAACATTTCAGGATTAAAGATAGGAATGGTTGTAGAACCTTGTGAATATATTAAAAACCACTGAACTATGTGAATTACATGTGTAAACAAATATAAATATATATATAAAATCACATAAAAATAAAATCAACAGAGCAAGAAGGTGACATAAAGGAAAGAACAATGCCTGGCTATATCAGTCCAAAGAGGGATCATGTTGTGAGCCTCAAGGACTGGGTGGGAAAATCAGCCTCTCACCGATTCCAGAGCCAGGAAGTATACTTGGAAGCATGAAGGCCCCTGGAAAACATCTGGCCTGACTCTGGTCCTGGCCGGGAAAAGGCAACATAAAGCACAGCTCAGTGTGTGAAAACAGAGTCCTGGTGAGCAACTCAACATGAACTTGGCAAGAGTTCTTCTCGGTTCTACAAACTGTAATGAGAGTCAACGTATCACAGTTCTTAATTCTCTCTTCAAATAGGAAAAGAAAAGGCGGGTGGGACAAAGATCGTGAGTATTTTTAAGATGGGGATTGTGATTATGTGAAGAAGCTATAAGCACTGTCTATTTTCTTAGTATGAATGAAGTTTCCAGATAGTTCTTTGTTCCCTGTCCCAGGATGTTCTCTCCTCACTCTGCTCCCAAGATGGTGTCCTGAGAGACCCAGCATCCAACAGGAGTCCACAGAGAGAAGTCTGGGGTCTGTGAGCTTCCATAGAATTTCACCTTCTCATTTTGTTATGAGGATAGTCTATGGGAGCATAGTTTGGTCATTTCAGGTACGTGAGTCCCTGGTCTCTCTCGGGAAGAAAGCAGTTTAACTACTGCTATCTAATGAAAAAAAGAACACAGGGACTGGAGATGTGGCTCAGTGGTAGCGCTCGCCTAGCATGTGTGAGGCACTGGGTTCGATTCTCAGAACCACATAGAAATAAAACAAAAGATATTGTGTCCACCTGAAAAAAAAAAACTAAAAAATAAATTAAGAAAAAAAAAAAAAAAAGAACAGAGAGGATTTAGTATGAAGCAGATACACTGGCATCTAACTGCCAGCATCCCCCCGATGCAAATGTGTGTAGACCACTGTCCTGAGCTAGTTCAAGAGGAGACTGAATGAAGGAGAAAAAAGAGTCCTCCCACAGGATTCAGCACAGTCACATGCAGCTTACAAGGGGCTGCTCCATCGCCATCAGCCTCAGACACCACCAAGGGTAGCTCTGCTGAAAACAACGACTCACCTGACACATGAAGGTAATGTAATACATTTTAACTGTCCAGGCTTACCATGTCATTTGTAGTGAATTCATAAATTTGTTTTGGTCTTCCTTTTGTCTAAGAACTCTAATCATAAACTTACTTTTGCATCTGTACATATTTAACAGTGCCTGAGGGAACACAGGTGACATTTCCCCAACCATTAGTCACTACAACCCAATCCTTCACACTCTGACAGGTTTCCTTAATTAGGAGTCTCAGATTCTGGGTTTTGTTAACTGATCCTAAAAGGCTATATACTGCATGCAGTCCTCCATGGACACAGTTCAAACATTACAGGACGGAGGCAGCTGAGATACTCTGTGCAGCCAGAGGTGGCCTTCACACCTAGGCTGCATACTGACCAGTCACTGTGACTAAAAAACACCCGTCTGAGACGCCACATGGACAGAGGACTAGTATGGGGGGCTGGCCTGGAAAACACAGAGGTCAGAAGGCAACCATCATTAGCACCACAAGATGCCTGGTGGTACCATCTTAGGGCAGGAGCCTCTGAAAAGAATTGTCAACAGGGCCAAGAAGTGGAGTGAAGCCCATTTTCATTCTTAAAGGTAAAACTGATAGCCAGTGTTGCCCCAGGGGCACATGCTCAGGGTGCTGCAGGGCCAGGGGATGGGTCTTACTGAGGAGGAGGATAGCTCAGAGGACAGTGAGGAGGAGGGCTCAGGAGAGGCAGTACTGCAGCTTTCCTAAGTGGTTGCTTACTCTCAATGTCTAAGTCGTAATCAGAAGAAAAATGATTTTCAGGAGATAAATTTAAATGCATCTCCCAAATTAGAAATATTACAGAGGACTTCCTTCTTCCTTTCTGATTAGGGGAGAATTATGATTTCAGGATGATGATGATGGGCTGTCTTCCAGCTACCAGAAAGGTGAGGTGCGGAGGGGTGTGTGTGTGTGTGTGTGTGTGTGTGTGTCTTGGGGGTGGGGGTGGGGTGTTTGCCCCATGTCAGTAGCTGTCCCAGAATGTTTGGGAATTGCATATAATGCCTCCCAACCAGAATGTCTGCCAGCCTGTGAGAGCTTTCTGCAAAGCTAATTATTCAGGGGATAAGTTGAGTATATTTAAATAAAATGTGGCCTGAATGCTCAACTTCAGTGGGAGCTGAATTGACCCAATGGGAGTGGGGGCCTGTGGCCTGTCCCTAGAGGGACACTATGACCCAGCAGAATCAGCTGGGACTATCCACATGCTGAGTGTGGTGACTAGCAGCTTCTGCTATACCCTGTTTCTTGGGGCAAGGAGATCTTTCTGAAAAATGACATAAAAAACTGCTAGAAGTGAGGGTGGAAGAGGTGGGAAGGTTCACTGAGTAAGTGAATACTGACCTGATTTACGATTTCCTGAAGTAGTTTCACATCTTTCTCTCGAGACCCAGTGCTCTCTTCCAGTTGTAGGTGAAATGCTGGAGAGAAGGACTCCCCCACCACTTTTAATCCAGAAATGCTGAAGAAGGAAACACACATACCCCCATTAATCCCTTCTAGGCTCAAAGCTTTCTCATACATAAATAATTTTAAAAGTCCATTGTCAAGGCTGAATGAACAGAACAGAATTTATGATTCTGATGGAAGCACTGTGTGGTGCGAACCTGCGCTTTGGGCAGTGCTTCCCAGGGTAGGAAAATGCTCACAAAGCCAGTTCTGTGAGTGCGGGACTGTGAGAAAAGCTCCCTGACCCCAGGAGGACGCAGTGGCCTCCTGTCTGTCCTGTTTCTAGCCTCCCAGTGGGAGGCTCATGTGCTCCCTTCCTGCCAGACACCTCCTCCCAGGTTCCCTGGGCGTGGTCCCTCATCACCTCACCTGCTCTGCTCTGCTCTCTACTCCCACTACAGCACTGCGCACGCCTGGGCCCACTCCCGTGTTGTCTCTAGGGAGGGTCTGTTTCCTCAGCACTCACTTCAGGGAAGGGTCCGTTCTACCATTTT
The DNA here is from genome assembly GCF_048772815.1 of Callospermophilus lateralis. Classification (NCBI taxonomy): domain Eukaryota; kingdom Metazoa; phylum Chordata; class Mammalia; order Rodentia; family Sciuridae; genus Callospermophilus; species Callospermophilus lateralis. The sequence continues at coordinate 77,380,304 of NC_135321.1, forward strand.
CTATTTATCCTGTTTGACCACTTCTTACTTATTACAACTTATAATGTGATGCTTCCTTGCTTATTTATAATAGAGAGGCATGTATCTTCTCTATTATAAATTATAGGAATGATTCCTGACATTAATAAACATATTTTGACTGCAGTAAGATTAAAAATTTCCTTTTTTTAAAAAAAAAGAGAGAGAGAGAGAATTTTTTAATATTTATTTTTCAGTTTTCAGTGGACACAACATCTTTATTTTATTTTATGTGGTGCTCAGGATCGAACTCAGCGCCCCGTGCATGCCAGGTGAGCGCATTACCGCTTGAGCCACATCCCCAGCCCTAAACATTTCCTTCTTATGGGCATGATTTGTTTAAAAAATTTACTTGGATTAAGATTTTCTTCTTTCTTGGTATTAACAGCAGAGACAACTTTTTTGGGATTAAAATCCTATATTTTAAATGATTATGACTTTCAAGAGTAGCTTTCAATCTACCCGTGATTATCATGAGAACCCCATGCCATATTATTTAGTCAGGTTCACTTAAGGTCCATTTTTTAAAAAATATTTTTTTAGTTGTAGGTGGACACAGTGCCTTTACTTTTATTTATTTATTTATTTTTATGTGGTGCTGAGGATCAAACCCAATGCCTCACCTGTGCTAGGCGAGCACTCTACCACTAAGCCACAATCCCAGCCCTCGAAAGTCCATTTTATCCTATAATAAAAAACATTGTTTGAGTTTTGGTGACATATGTCTATCTGAAATTTGGCCAAATATTTGAGATTGCTTTAATTTAGTTTGTTTTGCTTAGATTTATTTTTTCTCTTTGAAAAGACCATAAAAAGCATTCAGTGGTACATTTGAATTTTCTTGGTTTGGGACTACTGCTATTGTATGGATAAAGTCTCCCCCAAAGAGAGGGGGGAGCACCGTGTTAATGATCTGGGGCCCAGGGGAGCATTGATGGGAGATATGTGGACCTTTAGGAGATGGGGCCTGGAGAGAAGGACTTCCCCACCACTGGAGGGGATCCAAGTCTCTTCCTCCTCCTCTTGTTTCTTGGCTCATAAGGTGAGTGGTTTGTTCTGCCATGCAAACCACCTCTCCAAAGGCCCAAAGAATGGGGCTATTGATCACTGGCTGGAATTCTAAAATTGTAGGCCATAATAAACCTCTTCCCTTTCTAATTCATCTCAGGTATTTTATTGTAGTTAGCTATAGTACAGCTAACAGGTGGTAGGAATCATGTGAGATGCTGGAAGCTAATTTCATCTGGCTTTCAATCTACTCTTGAACATTACTAATTTGTGTCTCCTTTCCTTAAACGTAATACATCATACCAGAACCTCTCTATAAAACAGGCTGCAGGTCTGGTTCATGGAATTTTAGAATCTAGGGATCTGAAGTGTAGGGAAACCTTCAAGATTAGTTCTTATACTAATGTAGAAATTAAGCAATGTGCTTTCAATCTACTTCCTATGTGAATTTTTAACAGGCATACCAGAAAGTATCAATTTTCTTGATCATGTTTTCTCAGAGGAGAACTCTAAAAATTACTTTTTAAAATATTTCAAAATCAAATAGCCTGGCCTTTGCTCAACATATACAAGGCACCTGAAGCCCAAATCTAGTTTGTACTTTGACCAAATGTGCTCAGCTTCTGTGGTGCGTAGGGCAGACTGGTGGGAGAAGAAATGAAATAGCATGGCCTATCTCTGTCACTAGAAGAGAAAAATCAAGTGAGTTTAACTAAAATCAAACAGACAAAAGCAATCATGAAATTCATTTGGAAAAATAAGAGACCCAGAATAGACAAAGCAATCCTTAGCAAGAAGAGTGAAGCAGGAGGCATCACAATATCAGAAGCCAAACTATATTACAGACCAATAGTAAAAAAATTGGCATTGTTTTGGCACCAAAATAGACATGTAGACCAATGGGACAAAATAGAAGACACAGAGACAAACACATATAAATACTAGACAAAGGCACCAAAAACCTACATTGGAGAAAAGGTAGTTTCTTCAACAAATGGTGCTGGGAAAACTGGAAATCCATATGTAGCAAAATGAAATTAAACCTCTCTCTCTCACCCTGCACAAAAATCAACTCAAAGTGGATCAAAGACATAGGCCCTAGAACAGACACCTTATGCCTAATAGAAGAAAATATAGGTCCAAATCTTCATCATGTTGGATTAGGACCTGATTCTTTAACAAGATTCCTAAAGTGTAAGAAGTAAAATTAAGAACTAATAAACTCAATGGATTCAAACTAAAAAGCTCCTTCTCAGCACAGGAAACAATTAGTAACACGAAGAGAGAATCTTAGGATGGGAAAAAAAAAAAACTTTACCACATGCACTTCAGAGCACTCATCTCTAGGATATATAAAGAACTCAAAAAACTTAACACCCAAAAACCCCAAATAACCCATTCAATAAATGGGCTAAGGAACTGCATAGATACTTCACAGAAGAAGAAATACAACTGATAAACAAACATATGGAAAAATGTTAATTATTTTTAGCAATTAGAGAAATGCAAATCAAAACTACTTTAAGATTTCCTCTTACTCTAGTCAGAATGGCAAGTGCTGGTGAGGATGTGGGGGGAAAAGGCAAACTCATGCATTGCTGGTGGGACTGCAAATTGGTACAACCACTCTGGAAAGCAGTATGGAGATTCCTCAGAAAACCTAAAATTGACCCAGCTATCCCACTCCTCGTTTATACCTAAAGGACTTAAAAATCAGCACATAACAATGACGCAGCCACATCAATGTTTATAGCAGCTCAATTCACAATAGCTAAATTAGGAACCAACCCAGATGCCCTTCAACAGATGAATGGATAAAGAAAATGTGGTATATATACACAATGAAATATTACTCAGTCTTAAACAAGAATGAAATTATAGCATTTATAGGTAAATGCATGGAACCAGAGAACATCATGCTAAGTAAAATAAGCCAATCCCAAAAAACAAAAGGCCAAATGTTTTCTCTGATAAGTGGATGCTGATTCACAGTGGGGGGAGAGAGAGAGGAGAATAAAGGAACTTTGGATTGTGCAGAGGCTCGGAGTGAGGGCACGGGTGGGACTGTGGGGCTGTGAAGGACAGTAGAATTAGACAGACATTATTACCTATATGATTACACTACTGGAGTGACTCTGCACCATCTGCCAGAGGAATGAAAAGCTGCATTCAATTTGTATACAATATGTCAAAATGTATTCTACTGTTATGTATAACTAATTAGAACAAATTAAAAAAAACAGAAGGGAGGCAGTAGAATAGAAGAAGGGGATGAGGGAGGGAGGGGAGGTACTGGGGAATGAAACTGATCTAATTATACTGTTTTATTGTGTGCATGCATGAACATATTATAACAAACCCCATTGTTATGTATAATTATAATGTGCCGATAAAAAGGGGATGGGGGAACCCAAATGGACAGAGTGTTGCTCAAACCCCGAAACCGAGAATTTTTAAGAGCCCTAATATACAGGCTTCAAAAAACAAGTTTGGCAAATGTTTCATTTTATCTAAATAGGTAAATCCCATGCCCTGTGCTAAGTTTGAGCTCAGGGCAATCAACCAAGCAGTTACAGCCTCTTGGCATGCTCACAAGCTAGGGAGAAAGCTAGACACCAATCACTGTCTTTCACAAGGGATGAAGAACCTATAAGTTTCTGAAACAAAGGCAAACCAGCACAGGCTGCTGAATTCTCCCCAACTCTATCTCAGAGATGACAAGAGTGAGTCAAGTGGAGAAATTAAAAAGAAAACCAAAGACAACGTAATGAAACAAGAGTGATAAAATGAAAGAAATTAATGAAAAAAAATAACTACAATAAAAATATATAGAGCCCCAAAATAACCTGCTATAGGGAAGATTGTGGAAAGATCATTCTGAAAATGGACAAGAGGGGAAACACAAAATAAAAAGGGGAAATAACAGAGACACAGGAGAGATAATCACAGACTACCCCAAACAACAAGAGGTCCCAGGCCTAGATATCCTTTAAGGATGGGGGCTACCCGACTCTAAAGAAACAAACCACGGAACCTTTTCTTCTCTGTGGCTCCATGAAGCTCTTGTTGAGCAAGAGTGACAATGCTTCTACACAGGAAATAAGAGGAGGATGCCTGCTCTTACTGCACTGCTCAATACAGTATCACTGACCAGACCAATCCAATAAAAGAAGATGTATAAGAATTGGGAAAGAAAGACAGAAAACCATTATTGCAGATAACAGGACTTCTATGTACGTCATTACAACACAATGAAACAAACTATAGGACATAATATCAATTTAAAAAATCATATTCTTACATATCAGCAATAGCCAAGCAGCAAATATAAAGCACAACCCCATTCACAATAGCAACAAAATCAACAGATAGTCCAGACATTTTTTTTAATACTTTTTTTAGTTATAGTTGGATACAGTACCTTTATTTTATTTACTTATTTTTATGTGGTGCTGAGGATCGAACCCAGGGCCTACACATGCTATTTGAGTGCTCCACCACTGAGCCACAACCCCAGCTCCCTAGACATTTTCTTTAAAGGTCTCATAAAGATACAAGGGCCTTTCTGGAGGAAAATATTTAAATTCCATTAAAGAACACAAAGGAAGATTTAAAATAAATAGATGATGTTCATGGGTGACAATTCCCTCCACAGTACTGAAAAAAAGTAATACAATTCCAATCAAAATGCTAGTAATAATTTTGGAGAAAACTGTATTCCAAAACTAAGATAGTAATAAAAGCAAATATAGTAACAAAAACAGAATTGAGCAAATAAACCTATAAATGGAAGAGAAGGATCAAAAGCAGACCTATGTACAAATGGGAAATGTATATGATGGTGGCTGCCCTATATATCACTAGAAGAAAGGATGTGTCATTTGGATGTTTCTGAAGCTGTCCTTACTCATCTTCTCTTGACTCCAGTTTCTTCCTGTGGCCACTGTCCAATTTCTGTTGCTTTTTATAGAAAACTGATAAAAATTGTCATCTACTTTGTGTTCAAACCCTTTCTTCCCAGTTTCTGAGGAGCCTCCTGCTACCAGGCATTCCACCCCTACTGAAGTGCTCACTGTCACAGTAAACTCCATATTATGAAATCAAAGACTTATCAATGTTCGGTGACCTGCCAGGACTGTCAGAAGCAGGACGCTCGCTGCATGCTGACCTACAAAACCACCTTTTTCAGTTGGCTTCTGGGACCCTGGACTCTTCTGCTCTGCCTTTTCCTTACTTGATCTCCTTCGCTGTTTTTTTGACTTCTTCACACTGAAATGTCTTAAATACTATCTCTATGCTAATGACTTCAAGCTCAGGACTTATTCTCAAACTTGTGTATCCAAATGCCATTCTCTACTGGATGTCTGATGAGCATGCTAAGCTTAATACATTCAACACTGAATTTCCCCACCAAATATTTCTTCCAGTTCTATGCATTCACTTATCAGCTACTTCATTTTGTTGCTCAGTCCAAAAACCTTAAGATCAACCTCGAATCTTCTTTCTCACTCACCCTGCATTTGAACTTCTGGCAGACAGAGTGGATTCCTCTTCAAATATATCCAGAACTCAAACACTTTTAACTGCTACTATGGAGGTGAAACTCAACACCACCTTCTGCCTGCATTAATCTCTTAACTAGTCTCCTTGCTTCTGTTCTTATTACAGTACAATATATTATTTCACACAACACAAGAGTAATTATGTCATGACTTAAATCTAGTTGTGCCGTACCACTCTTTCATGCAAAATCATGCCGTGCCGTCGTGCCTGAGCCATGGCCAACAAGGTCATCACCTGGCCATCACCTTCCATGGCTTCCCCTACTTCTCCCCTCTTGTCACAATGGCCTCAGACTTCTGTTTCATCTGTTGTCCCTTCTACCTCTCTTTCAGCATGTGTTTAGTATGAGGTACTTGGGAGAGTCTCCAAGTGTTGCTGATGAGTAGATGTGAGACCTGGAGTCCCAAAGTGTGGCAGAGAGAAACAAAATTGTGATTTGTCCACACACGGGGGTCATGAAACAATTAAAAACTTCAGGTAAGGAAGAAGGCAAAAACTCTAAGACGGTAATGAAAGAAAAGAGGGCCAGCAACAAAGTCCTAAAGAGCAGGGTTTTGAAGAAAGCCTTTAAAGGAGATAATACAATTCAAAGCTGAAGAAGGAAACCCACAAATGTGGTGTAGCAGAATCTCAAGAAGGAAAGAAAGAGTGGTCACCTGTGTGAAAACCATGGCGACATAAGACAAGCCTGGTGGATTCTGTATCACAGTAATGGCCAGTGGGGACAGGACCTCCACAGGATTGGTTAAGAGTAAAAGCCAGGTCTCAGCAGTAGGTTTCTAGTAGAAGTGAGAAATGAGAATGTAGAGAAAGCACACACAAATCTTGAGAAGATTAGCTACAAAGAGAAACCAAGAAATGGGGTAGATATGCTAGAGGGAAATGTGGGGCCATGAGTACGGGGAGTTTAAGTATAAGAGGGTCAAGAGGACTTGAATGTTACTGAAGTAACTCAGCAAAGGGGAGGGACTGATGATAAGGCAGAGTGGACAACCAGTGGTGCTCAGTCCTTAAGAAAGATAAAGGGCCTGCAATGACTTGTATATAATAGAGCAGGGGCTGGAAAATGGGGAAGATTAAGTGACAGCAATGTGGTTAGGTTGCCCACAAAAAGGAATTTCAGAGAGAATAAAAGGCGGGACAGAGCTGGGGGAGATGGAGGCCTGGACTCTGGAAAGGAACACAGTGAAAGACATCTGAGGCTGTAGTTGATGGATGTGCAGGGCTCCCAGCATCCTGCAGTGTGCTGGCATATTAATATTTCAGGAACCAATGCAACTGGAATCAACAAGTAATATCCCTCCAGCATGAATCATGCAAGACTAACTTCTGCTACTATCACAGACACACCCAGAATTCTAATTGTCTCTGCCCTACTTTATCTGGAACAGCTGCAATCTACTCCTTTACCTACTCCCCTTTTCTTTCAGCAGTCCCTGGTTTCCATATGGTGCAACAGAGAAAGACTTCCACAACTGAAGAGGCACTATGCCATAGGAGGCAACAAGGAAACCCTCAGGCAGTGTGAGATCCTTTCCTATGAGTCCAGAAATCAGCGTGAAGATGTCACCAACCTTAATTTTTTTCTCAAGAGGAATCTTAAAGAACTGTTCCTCTGCAATTTTTACTTTTTATAAAAAGAAAACAAACACATGTAACATTCACTGCAATTTCATTTCTTTTTCATGTGTTAATTTAAAATAAAACTTAGTTTACTAAAAAGTAACATGGGCAGGAGGAACTAGGTGCCATTCAGTGACATAACACTTAACACTCTTTATCTGTGCAGATTAAGAGCGATACTACAGTGTTTACCTTGGTGATTTCTTGTGGGAAGATGCTGGACTGTTACTATTATCTTCTGTATTGCTATAATATGTTGTTTATAAAAACAAAGGCACGATTCTTTAAAACAATGACAGAAAAGTTGCCCCAGTTTTATACCTATAATAAACAGCTGAGTGAGCTGTTTTTGGTTTTTCGGCTGCAATGTGGTCAAATTTTAAACTTTTCATTTGTTGTTTAAGTACGGTACAGATAATTATGTTGGTTGAAAATTATATCACTTACCCTTGTAAAGCTTTATGAATTTGCTGGCACTTTTTCTTCAGCACTGCAAAAATACCTAAATGAAAAAAAAAAAAAAACATTTGGTAGTATAATCTTAAAAAAAAAAAAAATATATATATATATATATATATTTTTTTTTTTTTTAAGAGAGAGGAGAGAGAGAGAGGGAGGGAGGGAGGGAGGGAGTTTTTTTAATATTTATTTTTAGTTTTTTTGGTGGACACATCTTTGTATGTGGTGCTGAGGATTGAACCCAGGCCGCACGCATGCCAGGAGAGCGCGCTACCGCTTGAGCCACATCCCCAGCCCAACCTAAAAATAGTTTTAAAGGCCCAGTTCAAGTGCATCAATTTAAAATGCTGCAGGTCTTTTTAATTAGTATCACTGAGCCAGTATTAGCACTCCTCTGAAAGCTTGAACTTTGTCTTTGGCACCTATTACCTGGCCTCTTCTCACTCGGACACTCCACTTTCAGCAAAATCTGGACTGACGATTTCTGAGTAAAACAACTACTCTTGTTATTCCAAGATTCTACAGATAACATGGCAAAAAATAAAAGTGTACAAATCTACTACTTATTTCTTTATTCTAAATTATTTGGTTAAAAAAAGTCAACTATAATATTAAAAAAATTTTTTTTTTTTAATTTAAGGAAAATTCAAAAACAAAAGTATCTGACCAGGAAGCAGAGGAGTCAGGCCACCTCATAAGTAAGCTTCTGAATGTATGCACAAATTTGACTCATATCTTCTGATTCTCTGAATTAATGTCAACACTGAAGATTCAGGCATGCCAGGTATCAGGCCTGCTTCTCCTTTTGTTTTAGTTTTGGTAAGGTGGTACTATTACAGCCAAAGACCACATTTTAAATTCTCCGTTGACTTTTATTCTGCTAAGTAAGCTATTGGTAAACCAGGCTTGGCCTCAATACTAGCTGATGATTCAAAGGCTGAAAAAAAAAAAAAAAAACTAAAATAGTTATAAATTCAGAAATACCAAAGAGCAGCACATTCTGGTTAATTTCTTAAAAAACTATAAACCAAACAGTGACTGGAAAATTTACATGAATGACAACGTCTAGGCCAGCACTAATGTAACCCCCCTTCCTCTGGGCATCTTCTCTAGCTACAGCAGCCAGCCATGCTTTGGCTCCATCTCCAAGCCTAGGACAGAAGCTCTGGTCCATGCCTTTGAGGCAGGGACAACTTCTTCACTGTCATTCTTCCTATAATTGCCAGATACAGGATGAGAACCCCTCATTCAAAATGCTTGGAACATTTCAGATTTCAAGAGTTTTTTGAATTTTGTAATATTTACACAAAATTTACTGATTGAGATTCCCTAATTTGAAAACCTGAAATGTGCGTGTCTATCCTCAAAAAATATTGAATTCTGGATTTCAGATTTTCAGACTAGTGATGTTCAACCTGAAATGTAATTCGGAGCCTAAATTTTATTTTGGTAAATAATTTCCTTTAGCTAATTCCTCCAAAAAGCAAGTCAGTAACATAGTTAAAATAACCTGAGTTTAAAAGATTGTACCTGGATTCTCTTCCATTATGTTGAGGGCTTCAATGGCAGCAGCAGCCAACAAAGGAGGTAATGAGGCCGAAAAGCAGTATCCCTGGCCGGAGAGTCGCTAAGAAGAAATAAGTCAGAAGCATCACACATACTTCTTTGGGTAAATATTTGGAAGGCCTGTATCTTGACACTATCTACTGAACAGTGTCTCCACATGTGGTGAAGGGGTAAGATTCAGCCACGAGTAATCCATACAAAGACTTATTAAAAGGGAGATAATTCCTAAAGATACTGAGAGTCTTAAAAAATTGGCTTTTAAATAAAAACTGATAAATTGAGAGTAAAATTCTGTATTATTCTGAGTTAACAATGAGGTAACCAGTATCAAATTTTGCTTGTTTTTTAAGAAAGGCTTACCTGATGATCAATTACAAACGACCTGCCACAGCAGAAACCTCCAATGGAAGCAAGTGAATTCTCCATGTTGGCACTAATAAGATCAATATCATCAATCTGAGAAAATCAGGAGAAAGTGATAGTTATTCCTCCATGGGGGGAGACGACAAGGATGGACATCAATTCTAGAGATAAAACTTCAGTGTTAATTATGTCTATAAATATATGGACTCAAACAAGCTACCTACATGAAAATAAGACAGTAAAAAAAGATACAAAAAAATTTATTAAATCTATTGTTATAAGAATCACAGTTTTATGGTTTTCTCTGAAGTGTCTCATTTTACACTTTTCTGCTATTTCATCATGCATTCACACTTAACTCAAAAGAGGAAAAGTAAATTAAAAGATGAAATCTGAAGCTGTTTAATGTTAAAAATACAGTTTACAAAATAAGCTTTTTCCACTGCTAAAACAATGGGCTAACTGGCCTTTACCCCAGAAAAAATTAAATCTACTTTTTTTTTTTTTTTGAGAAATTACTCCAAAACTCCAAATATCATGGCAATAGAATTTCTGACCAAAGCAGACCAACTGGGCAGTGATAAACCTAACTAACTACCCTGTGGGCCTCTAAGTTTCTACATCTTCTGATCTTGTACTTTTGCTCTCTTCTTTTGCTCCATCCCCTAGCATCAACTTCCATTTTGGGTACATAGCAGGAGTTCAATTAAGTTCTTCCATTTTAAAAAATTTATTTTATGTGGTATTTGGAATTGAACCCAGGGGCACTCTACTGCTGAGTTGCATTCCTGGTCCTTGAGTTAAGGTCTTTTGTTAGGTTGTTGAAGGTGGTCTTGAACTTGAGACTCTTGCCTCAGTCCCCTGAGCAGCTGGAATTATAGGTATGTACATGCATCTTCAGTAATTACATCTTGAGGACTGTGATAATGAATTTGATAGTTCACATCTGGTGTGCTTTTAAGTGATTCACAGATGCAACAAAGATCTACATTCCTGCTAAACTTCTGTAATCTTGCTCTTAAAAAAAATAACACCTTTTATTATGAAAAGTTTCAAGCAAATACAAAAATAGAATGAAGAATGCCCATCACCCAGATATAATCATTACCAATTCAAGAACAACCCGGTTTTATCTATGGCCCCATATTACCTGCCCTCATCACTTCTTTGCAACAAATCTAGACAAATCCTTCTACTACTATCATAAACTTTTAAAAGGACTTCTAAGGCAATTTTTAATGATTTTAGTAAATGCATTGCAAACTTTAACTGATTCTAGAAAGAGACATGAAAAGTTAAGATCACACACTCCCACTTCCAGAGGGAAGAGGGGGGTCCCCTGGCCAGAATGACCAAACCCACTGTGGGCTCAGTGAGAAGACAGAGACCACAGTTCCATCCCTCCACAGGGATGAGAAGCACTGTCTTACGTCTATGAAAACCAGCACAATAGAGCCATATGTTCCCTATAGGAGGGGAATTTCCTCCAAATGGAGAACTTACACTGATTCCATAGTGCTCAGTGACTCCTCGGCCATGCTCTCCAAGGACTCCAAATGAAAGACTTTCTTCCAAAAAGATCCTTGCTTTGTATTTATATTTTAATTTAACCTAGGTGTTAAATAAAATCCAACTTTAAAATACTAATGATTAGCAGCAAATAGAGTATATTTCAATGAAAAAAATTAAACCTGAAAATATAAGCACAGTTGACTCAATATTGGTGAATCCTTTATTTGCAAATTCACCTGTTAAAATTTACTTGGAATCTCCAAACCAACAACTCTCTTTACATATACAGTGTCAGAAGATGGGCATGTGTAGTGTTGTGGTGAAGAATTCAAGTTATCTGACACTTGTGTTTTTAGCTAAAGTTGAATAAGTCATTGTTTCAGCTCAGATACTGTTAACAAGTACCCTTTTCATGGACATTACTCATTGCCACACTTTTCTTGTTTTGGTGATTCTCTTGGTGATTCTGATATTTAAAATGGCTCCCAGTTGTAGGGTTGAAGTGCCAAGAAGACTATGAAGTACCTTGCGAAAATCTGTGTCAGAGAAGCTTCTTTCAGGCATGATTTTTAAGGGCTGTTGGCTATAGGTTCAGGATGAATGAGTAAATAATATGTATTATGTATTAAACAAGGTGGCTTTAGATAGAAACACACTTAAAACAAGGTGTTTTAAGTGTGACAAAAATGTTGTGACTAGAGGCTCACAGAAACCCAATCATAACCCTTATTTGCCTCAGTAGCATAGCTTAGCATTCCCATGTCAGCGTTTGTAGCAATACTTCGTAGAACATAACTATGGTGAATGAGAATTGAGTGTACTTTAGATCTCTAAAATGATCCAATTTAACTCAATAAAAAAGACAGCACAATACGAAATTTTTAAAAAGTAAATGTTAAAACAGTTATATGTACAGGCATGTAATCTATTAAAATTTTTAAAAAGTAAATGTTAAAATATTGCGGCCTGGGTTCGATTCTCAGCACCACATACAAACAAAGATGTTGTGTCCGCCAAAAACTAAAAAATAAATATTAAAAAAAATTCTCTTTTTTAAAAAAAAAAAATATTTATATGTACAGGCATGTAATCCATTTGTTATACACTGGTCTGACTGTACATACAAACTCCTGGGGAAATGTAGATATTCCTCCCTCGGTGGCTTTAATTTGGAATCTTGTTTTCATTAATATGGTTCATTAGTCAAAATGTTTTTCTCTTTATTTTCAGGCTTAGGTGGGTATTAATCTGTATCTTTTCTAATTATTTCACTGGTTTAAAAGAACACAATCTAATAATCCATTAGAAGCTGATATATGCATGTTTGTCTACAGATATTTATTCTCAAATGTATAATTAATTTACTCATATAATTTGAATATAATCAGTTTCATGACTGAATTAAATATAGCAATCAGCTACTACATTTTTTATGTACATGACATGAACAGTAGTTCTAAAGTCTTCCTCTGACTTATTTATGTATCTGTTCTTGGGTCAGAATCACACTTCTAATTATAAGTTTAATTACTAAGACCACTTTTCTGCTGAAGCTACAGAAATAATACATAAAATATATAAGCTGTTTTGGTGCCCCATATGACAAGTTTTTGATAATTTGTTTTTCATTGTTGAAATTTTACTGGCTATTCTTGCTAACCAATGTTAAACACGGGAGGGGGAGTTAAAGGGCTGGATGTCCACCAACAATGAATAAACTAATTTGGGGAGAATTATATCTTCTCAACACTGCTCTTTCCCATTCTTTAAAATGAATGAGATATTTTATAGTTTCTAAAAATCATATTTTAGAAAACATTTAATAATATCACAGTGCAGGCACAGAAACAGAGAAATCAGCTAAACTTACGGGAAACTCAGGATTAAACATTAGTTGCATCATGTAATCTTTTCATGATCAATACTTACACATTCTTGGTCTGTTCTCATATTTTTGTTTCACTGTACATTTGTTCATCAGCAATACCTTATGATCGTACCCATGTAACATACAGTTTTAGTACCTTTTGGCCCATCACCTCCCCCACATTATCCTATCAGTCTTTGATACTCTCACGAAATAGGGAGAAGAAAATACATTTCTTGTGCTCTACAACACAGAAGTGAGCTATATTCTCAGAAGAAGTAATAAAAACTTACATAGTAATAATAATAATAATATATAAATAATATGTAAAGCCTTTATTTTGAATTCAAATGCAAGTAAAACACCACATTAACAGAATAAAGGAAAAAAAAAACACGTGACAAGTTAATGCAGAAAATGCATTTGACAAAATCCAACAACTTCTCATGATAAACACACTCAACAAATTAGGAATAGGAAGGAACTTCCTCAACTTGATAGAGGGTACTTATGAAAAATAGTTATCATTCTCACTAGTGAAAGAGTGAAAGCTTCTCTTCCCAGATTAGGAACAAAACAAGGGTGTCCACTTTCAACACTACCAGTCAATATCATGGTGGAAATTCTAGCCAGAATCAGCAAGGGGAAAAACGGGCAGGGGAATCCAAATTGAAGGAAGAAATAAAACTCTCTCCAAACATGACATATTACATACTGAATTAGATCCACAAAACAAAAGCATTATACAATGTATACATGTATAGAAATATCATGTTACTCCATTAATATGTACAATCAGTTGTAATTCCACAAGCATGCAGTAAATAATCCAAAAAAAAATCACATTTATAATAGAATCAAAAAGAATCAAACACTCAGTGGTAAATTTAATGAAAGAGGAGCAAGGCTTACTCACTGAAAACTACAAAACATTAATCAAAGAAATTATAAAAGAGCTAAATAAATGGAAATATATCTCACAGATCAAAGACTTAATATCCTTAAGATGGCAACATGTTCCAAAGTAATCTACATATTCATGCAATCCCTATCAAAATCCCACAGCATCATTTTACAGAAATGGAAAAACTTATCCTAAAATTCAAATGGACTTTCAAGAGGTCCCAAATAGCTAAAACAATCTTGCAAAACTTATTTTAAAGCTACAAAAGTTGAGACAGTGTGGTACTGGTATAAGAATGGACATATAGATGAATGTAATAATAAAATTGAGAGTCTAGAAATAAACTTATGAATCTTTGATCAATTGATTTTTCACAATAATGCCAAAACCATTTCATGGGAAACAAATAGTCTTCAACGAACAATGCAAATAACTAGATAACCACATGCAAAGAAATAAAGTTGGATCACTACAACATAGCATATAAAAAATTAACTCAAAATAAACCACAGGCCTAAAAATATGAGTGAAAACTACAAATTCTTCAAAGGAAAAAAGGAATATACTTACATGGCTTTTGATTAGACAAAAGATTTTTAGATATGACACAAAACAGCTAACTTGTACCACATCAAAATTAAAAATTTTGTGCATCAAAAGACAATATAAAAAAGTAAAGTAAAACTTCATATAATGGGAGAAGATATTTGTAAATAATATATATGATAAGGGCTAGTACCCAGAACATAAAAAAGAGCTCTTATAATTTAATAACAAAGAGACAACCCAAACAAAAAATGGGCAAAGCATTTGAACAGATATTTCTCCAAAGAAGATAAACAAAAATGGCCCATAAGTACCTGACAACAGGCTCAACACATTAGTCTTTTGGAAAATGCAAATCAAAACCATATGAGGTACTACTTCATACTACGATGGCTAAGAAAAGAAACAAATCAACCTAGAAAATAAGTGGGGGTAAAAATGTGGAGTATCAGAACACTGCTGATGGGAATGTAAAATGGTGCAGTCACTGTGGAAAACAGTGTGACAGTTCCTCAGGAAATCAAACAGTTTATCCTAAGATCCTGCTTATGGCAGCCCTACTCATAATAGACAAAAGATAGGAAAAAACCCACAGTCATTAAAAGATGAACAGAAACAATGTGGTATATATTCACACAATGAAAGATTAGCATTAAAAAGGCATCAAGTATATGATACATAGCAGTAAAATGTACGTGAACTCTGAAAACATAGTAGTGAATGAAGTCAGCCATATTTAAAAGGTCTCATGTTGTATAATGCCATTTATAGAAAGAATTCTGACTAGGTAAATCCATAGAGACAGAAAGCAGATTGGTGGTTGCTAGGAGTTAGGGAGAGAAGAATGTAGACTGCTTAATAGGTATGGACTGTTTTGAAACTTGATGGAGCTGATGGTTGTACAATATGGTGAGTATACTAAATGCCATTAACCTGCAGACTTAATTTTTTTTTTTTTTTGGTGGTATTGGGGGAGGGGTCAAACCCAGGGCCTAATGCATGTTGGGCAAGAGCTCTACCACTGAACCGCATTCCTAGCCTGACCTGTATACTTTAAAATGCCAGTTTTATGTTATGTGACTTTTACTTTGATATGGAAAATCTCAATGATCATGGTTTCTAAAAACAGTATATTGCTTTCAAGGTTATAAAGTCGAATTTTTACAACATACATATTATTTAATTTGCGTGAAATTCAATAAAGATCAAACTAATTTAAAGAAATGAAAAGCATACCAATGGTTGCATGGGACTAGAAACAGATACTGACTACAAAGAAGGATGAGAGAATTTTCTGGAATGATGGAAATGTTCTGTACCTTCTGGGAGCCATTAGCCAAGTAGGTATGACAATTTCCTTGCCAGCGTACCCCGTGTTGCTTAGTGGAAGGACTTAGTGGAAATAGGACATTTTGCAGTGACCTTGCTCAAGGACCAGGGCGGATCCGGGTTTAGGGCGTTCCCGGTTTAGGAAGGTTATTCCTGCTGGGAACAGGGCGTATCCTGCTGCCTGAGTTCCTCTTGAGTTCTCACGGGATTCAGACAGTATTTTTGGGAGACAGAAGCGCAGTGGAGGTGTGGATTTGGGCAGAGAACATGGATTTCCCCAGAACGTGTTTGTAGAGTGCCGGTGACAGTTCGGGAATAAAGAATTGCTGTTTGAATCTACAAAGCTGTGAGTGGCTTGTGATTTGTGCCCAGCCAGACTGCGGCATGTACCTTGGCTGTGGTGGTGGTGATGATGAGGTATATAAATCTATTAAAATTATCAAACTGTATACTAAGAGTTGGTGCATTTCACACACATCAACTGTGCCTCAATAACATGTTTTAAAAAAAGAACTTTTTAAAAAAATTGTTGCTGTGGTGTTATGGATTGAACCTAGTGCCTTGTGCTCTATACCACTAGGTTATATCCCTAGCCCTTTTAAAATTTTATTTTGGGACTGGGCCTAAGTTTCCTAGGCTGGCCTGGAACTTGTGATTCTCCTGCCTCAGTCACATGAATAGCTGGGATTACAGGTGTGCAACGCTGCAACCAGCAATAAAGTTGCTTTATAAAAAGTTAAGTTTTGATTACTTTTTAAAGCCCAATGTTAGCATTTAAGTAATCTGCCTCCCTTGAATGATCAAAATATCCTTGATACCTACTGTGCAAAGCAGTGTAGATGTCACACATTGATTTTGGTCATAAGCAAAAGGCATATCTGCCAAACTATCCAATACTAAAATAATACTAAATAATGAATAAATACTAAAAAATGAATAAACACGTTGCTTACCAATTCTGGAAGAGGACAAATAGTTCCAGTATTCATATACAATCCTTCTACTACAATGAAACGTCGAGTTACACGAGCCTTGCGAGGATTCTTAAAAAAAAGAACCAGACATCTTAAATTTCAGTAATTCCAAATAAAAAAATCTGTTAATACTCCCTACAAAGTTCACCTCACAAGATTTATTCATAAAAGAAAAATGGTCTAAATGAATTCAAAGCTCAATGTTTGAGATCCTGTTTTGTTTTTTTTTCCTCAGACGTGTTTTTCGTTCACAGCACTGACTAGGGGACCTCACACATACTTACAGCACTTGAACTGTGTTAAAGCACAAAGGAAACCCTCCAATTCCAGAGTGACTGGGATGGGACCCAAGGAAACTCTAGAGAAATTTGAGAATGTTTTATGTCATGATGAAGCACTGATTCCTGGACTACATGGGTAAAAACTATTGATCAAATCATATGGCTAGGATTTGTGCATTTCCATGTCTTTAATTTTTGCCTAAAAGAAAAAGAACTATAATGAAGATGATGATGATCAACAGCATCATCATCAAGCAGGGAGAGGTACAGATGGTACAAGAATGGCAGGATGCTGGTAACAATGTTGGGAAAAGGAATGGGAGAAACTGCAGCTCCCAAGAGCAATGCAACTGTTGCCTTTTGTGTGCATGGCAATTTTTCCACAATCAAAAGTTATAACAAAAATCACAAACTCTGATCTCCCTCACATACCAAAATATAGCAAAACCCTTGTCCTTCCTCACTCTCCCACTGACCTGTCACTGGGTCAAGTAAAGCTCAATTATGACCTTGGTCCAATGATGTTGAAGGTTGGGTGGTGATGGAGAGCCTATTCAAATAATATATATCTCCCAACACCCTGCTCACAGCAGGTTACTATAAATCCTTCACATGGTAAGAATCTGTAGATGCTTCAGGTGTGTCTGAATGAAAAAATACTGATGGCCACAGATAAGAGTTAGAACTCACTTCCTACTCAAAAGGTTTCCTGCCTCTAGACATTTGCTCCATTGGACAGTTAGAAACTCAAGTATCAGCAATGCTTTAAGGGGAGAGTTTAGGCAGTTGAGGTCCAGCAAATTATACATCACTAAGGTTGTTCAATCTTGTCATTCAGTCAACTCAAAACAGAATGCTTCTCAGATAGCAATATGGATCTATCAGGAGTCACTGATGAAAAGAGGTCACCTTTATTTCACCATGGTGGCAGGCATTCTGCCTTACCTTTTTTTTTTTTGGCTGGACTAGGAATTAACCACAGGGTCTTGTACATGATAGGTTAAGTGTTATTCTACTGAGTCATACCTCCAGCCCAAGTATTTTCTTAGGATTTTAAAATATTCATGTAAGAGTCATAAGCAATGAAAAAATATTTAAAAAAAAGAAAAAAAAGAATTTAAAAATTAGCTATTTACATCACTCAATGATAATTTTTGTCTCTTTGTATATGTCTATTACTTTGTTCAAAGTTAGAATTATATTGCAATAATTTCAGAAACTGATTTTACAAATATGTTATGACCATTTCTAGATTATTTGGTATTATTTAAAATATGATTTTAATGGAGACATTCTACTTTGTGGGAACAACACAAATAATCTAACTATTCTAATGTTGGATTTAAGTAGTTTCCCTCATTTTGCTTTTTGTTTGAAAAAAAAAAAAACCCACCAATCTTTAACACCATTTCTGATTATTTTCTAAATGTGACACCCCACATATGGGTCAAAGGGGAATCTAAGGGGATATCTAAGTGGAATATATTTGCCCACTTACCTTCTAGGAGGTAGGTGCCAATTTAAACTCTTCCCACTGTTATAGGAGCATCCTTTGTTTCAGTACACCTATGTGGGCACTGCTTAAAAAAATGTGCCATAATTTGAAAAACTAAATCCTTTAGGCTATTTCCTTAATCATACTGCAGTAAGGGTATTTTTCACTTGCACAGTATGTGTAAGTAATCCTTCTATGAAATTTTATTTTTTATTATTCATAAAAACTTCCATGGATTAGAAATCTTATAACACATGGAATATGAATATGACATCTTCCAAATCTGTACAATATTAGCCAAACAAAATAATCTACAATACACTGAATTCTTGGTCATACTTTCCAAGGCAGTATTTTTCAATCTAGTGGCCAGTATGTTATTACTAAATAAGAATAATAGAGATCTTTTTACAATCTATAGAAAGAAATTCAATGAAATGGCTTCAAGTTTAGAAATTTTAGAAATTTCTCTGTAGCTTTTTTGTTTGTTTTGCAGTACTAGAGACTGAACCAAGAGACACTTTACCACTGAGTTACACCCACTGCCCTTTAAAAAAAAAAAAGTCTATTTTTTGAAACAGAATCTCACTAAACTACAAAGGCTGGCCTTGAACTTATGATTCTTCTGCCTCTGCCTCCTGAGTGTCTGGGATTATAGGTGTGCGCCATTGGGCCCAGCTTCCCTGTAGATTTTTCTAAACTGATTCTAAACAAAGATGACAGAATCCTAAATAAACAAAGCAAATATTCGAGAAAATGGAAATTAACACAAAATTGAGGAATATGATGTGCATTTTCATCTGTTATTCTAGTTATGAATGAGTCAAATCACATCTGCAAAGTCCTCTTGAAATAGATGAGATAAAGGATACAACATTCAGGCTCCCAGAACAGTCCACCTATCACTATGTCCTGCTACAGAGCCACAGACCAGAACTACTCTTTCCATTCTTGTCATCATGGGAAAAATAAATTATAATCCTAATAGTGATGCTTTGAACATACTTCCTCTGTGCCATTCTCTAATTAGAAACCAAGGAGGCAAATACAAACCACCACCACCAGGGGCTATTCATGTTCCTGGGACAAAGGACTGAAAACAGGGCTGCAGGTTGTAGGCAGTCCAACTACAGGGCAGTCCTGTCCCACAGGCAGCAGCTGCTCAGCGCTCCCGGGTAAGGATGGGATGGGGAGAAAGGGTCTTACTTGGTTCATAAATAAGTTAACATCTGCTGGCATTCTTTCCTCCATGTAATTGGAATGTGATTTATTCTGATATAATAAGCCTATTTTGAATCCACTAGATACATGCCCAAATGAGTTTTGGTGGTATTATACAGAGTTGAGAGTGTGTATCTCCCCCACTCACTAAGTGCAAACTGTCCCTTAACCCCCTTAATTTTACTGTATATAATTATGGCATTGACAAGGCAATTACAATCAGTCTTGGCTCTCCAACACGAAATATATTTAATAAGCAGGAACACACTTACTTAATATCCAAATGTGATCCGCAGGCAAGTTTTCAATGACAAATTACCATTTCATATATAATTTAGCTGGTTAGAAAGTACAAAAGAACTGTATAATTTTCTTCAAAAGAATCATACCTTTTGATCTTCGATCTCTTGTTCTTTTAGTAGTCGCTCCAGGTCAGCTACATCATTATGCTTAAATAACTTAATGTCACTACGTGATGCTTGTAATCCTTTCTGAATAGCAAAGCAGGCAGCTCTATCTCTGCAAGGGAGAGAGGTTCACCAAATTGGGGTTAAAGGGCCTTGTCAACATTCTCAGGAAAGGAATGCTTGCTTTTGTGAGTTAACCAATCTCCAATTGTTAACTGGAACACAGCAAATAAAACATGTTTGAGCATTCATATGTCACTGTTTGCTCTTCACTCTGCAAGTCCTTGTCACACAATTATCACATTTAATCTATTCTAAGCAGCGCATACTTGCCAAATTCTAACCTCTCTGAGATCAGGATGCACATATCAAATGACTTAAATGCTTGCTCTTTCTAAGAAATACACAACATATTGGTGCAACTCACCATCAGTGTCATCTCTGATGTGACTGTTATTCTGCTATATTTTCTCATGAGAAGCAACAGTGGTAGCCCAGCTGGACAGAAGGATTTTGAACAATAACCACTTAACTATGACCAAATATTATACGAAAAGACTATAGCTCCAACCTCACTCAAACAGCAGAGACTGAGAAGGGAACCTCGACTTGACCCTTGAGGGGCTATAACAAAGTATCCCACACCCTCCCAGGGGGTCATCAGAAAAGACTAAGAAGTGATCTGGGACTTTCATTGCTAGCTGGTACCAAGAGGACCCTGTCCTCCCCACTGGGGTGTTGGCAGAGACCACATGGGGTGCATAAAATTCCATCCCAGTATTGGGGCACCCTCCTGGTTTTTTCATGGGTGGTGCCAGACATCATTTAGGGAAAAATCAGTACTGTCTTCATCACCCAGCAGCAATGAAGAAACTTCCACCTCAGATGTTAATGGAGGCCAAGTAGGAACCTGGGATGGGACACCCTACCAGCAGTAATAAGGAGGCAGTCCCCGACTCCTTCCCTTGTTAGAATAGTGTCAGAGAAAGCCAACTAAAAGAGTTGGTTTAAAGAAGGTATACACTATAGTAGCATAGTATGACATGCTCAGGTTCCAATTAAATATTACTTATACCAAGAATCAGAAGAACTTACACAGAATGAAGGAAAACAAATGTCAATACTGAGGTGAAAAAGAAAACAAGATCATCCGACAATTATCTCAGAGTATCCAACACAAAAATGTTTCAATAAGCAATTATTAACATGCCTGCAAAAAGTGAAATAATAGGAAGCCTCAGTAAAGAAAGAGAAGTCATAAAGAAGAATCTTGAGAAGATATTAGTAATGAAAAACAAAACAAGACTTTATTGAATGGATAGGAAAGAATCAGCGTACCAATAGAAATGATTCACGGTGCACAACAGAAAGAAAATAGGCTAGGAAGAAATGACAGAGATTCAGGGATCTGTGGGAGTATAATAAATGATGGAATATTTGTGTCACTGGAGTTGTAGAGGGAAAAGGGAAAAAAGGTGGGACTAATAAAAAAGGTTCTCAAAGAAATAATGGCTCAAAACTTCCCAAATTGGACAAATGGCTTAAACCTATAGACTAAAGAAGCTGAGCAAAGCCCGGAACAGTAAACCCAAATAAACAGATGCCCAAACACACCATAGTTCAATTCCTGAAAACAAATGATCAAGAAAAATATCTGAAAGCAGCCAGAGAAAACAGACTTGGTAGAGTACACAAATCTCAGTCTGATTTCTTTTCAGTACTTATAAACCTGCAATGACCTCAATATTTTAGTTAATCTAAAAACAGGAATATGAAATAAATAAGTGAACACAGACAACAGATTGAAGGAATAGACTTAAGTTCGTGAAAAACCTTTGTGCTGAAATTTTCTATGTGTGAAACAACATCACCATTCACTGAATGAAAGGAAATGAAGCACTGTGCCTGATGGATTTGTCAAGACCAATTTTTCAAACACCATTTTTACCTTTAGCATCCCTGCATTCAACTGAATTTGAGGCAAAAGTATTATATTTAAAATTATGCAGAATTGGAGGCCGAGCAACATGGCAAGATCCTCTGAGTAAGATCTTCCAGCGATTGTCTCCCCTGAATTTACCAGTTATTCATAAACTAAACTATTATCACCAAGAACTATGGAAGCCAGGTAAGGCAAGAGACTACAGGGATTACTTTTAGTGTAACAAAATGAAAAGACACTGAAGAAAGCAGGAAGAAAGGAGTTACTAGAGAATCACCCCTTCCCTAACTCCAAGCAGAGAAAAACTTCCTGCATCGAGGAGAGACAGGGAATTAAGTTTAGGCCTTAGACTTGAAACACAGTTACCAGGCCCACCATGATGCAACCGGAGTCCCATTACCCTTACCACCAGGGAAAACCTCTGAACTGAACCTATGGACCTGCATTAGCCAGGCTGCAAAGAGACTGCCTCTGCCACCCCTCCTCCAAGCTGGGGTGGCAGGCTTAGAGCAAGACTCTGCCCCTTGAGGAGTAGGGCATGAAAGCTGGCATAGGAATATTTTGAAGTGGGAGTGCCAGGCCTGCCATGTTAAGACTCAATGCTGGGTAGAAACCAAAGACCTCATTCACAGGCCAGAGCTCAAAGTTGAGTGACTGAGACACACCTCTGCCTCAGGTGGAGACCCATGTGCCAGTGGGATAGGCCAAAGTTTTAGCCTGCATCACTGCCAGTATTGAAGTGGGCCTGAGGCACATTCCCCATGCTCCCAGACTGTATATGTCCCTGAAGCTGTGAGACTTTGGTGTGATCCAGTTCAAGTGTCAGCCTTGGTGTCTGAAGAACTGTCTTTACCACCCCTTCCTCAATCTTGGGAGTACAGCTACTGCTGGGCCAGTGCTCACAGATGGCACTCCAGATCTGCCTAAGCACCAGGTAGAGAAGGACATGCTGACTGGTGATATAGACTTGTGCAAATGAAGACACACTGACGTCTTGGTATGTCCTTTAGACTGTGCAGGTCCTTATGGCTCAAGAAACTAGAAAAACACACATGTGAAGAACACACACACACACACTCAATTAAACACATATGTGTTTAAAATACATGTGTTTCCTCAAAAACCTAAAAACAGCTGGGCATGGCGGTACATGCCTATAATCCCAGCAGCTCGGGAGGCTGAAGGATCTTGAGTTCAAATTCAGCTTCAGCAACCGCAAGGTGCTAAGCAACTCAGCAAGACCCTGTCTCTCAATAAAATTCAAAATAGGGCTGGGGATGTGGCTCAGTGGCTAAGTGCCCTGAGTTCAATTCCCACCCCCCACACACACCAATAACTAAAAACAGACCTGATCCAGCAAATCCCACTCCTGGTTATTTAACTAAGGGAAATGAAATCAGTCTGTTGAAGAGACACCTGCACTCCCATGTCTACTGCAGCATACTTTACAATAGCTAAGAGATAGAAACAACCTAAATATCCATCAGCTGATAAATGGATTTTTAAAATGTGGTACAGTTGGGTATGGTGGCACATGCTTGTGATTCTACCTTCTTGGTAGGCTGAGGCAGTAAGATTAAAAGTATAAGTCTGGGCAACTATCTGAAAATAAAAATTAAAAAGGGCTTAATGTGCAGTTCAGTAGCAAAGTACTTGCCTAGTATGGGTTTGATTTTTAGTACTATAAAAGGAAAAAAAAAAGAAAGAAATGTGTCACATAGAAAATGAAGTACTATTTGGCCATAAAAAAATGAAATCCTGTCATTTGTGGCAATCTGGATGGAAATGAAGATAACTACGTTAAATGAGCCAGGCAGAGAAAGACAAATACTATATGATTTCACTCTTATGTGGAATCTAAAAACATCGGGAATGGGAAATTCAGAGTAGAATGGCAACTACAAGATGACAGAAAGAACAGCAGGGAGGGAGAGAAGGGGAAAGTTTGGTCAATGGATACTAAGTTACAGTTAGATAGGAGCAAGAAATTCTGGTGTGATTATAGACAGTAATTATGCACAGTATATTTCAAAACAATAGCTAGAAGAAAGCATGTTAAGTCTTTACCATAAACAAACCATAAGTGCTTGAGGGGATAGAAGTTTAAATTGATTTACACAGTACACAATGTATACACACACTGAGATATCACACTACCTAATCAATATGGACAATTTATATTTTTATGAACCAGTCAAAAATAGATCATGTAGAAGAAAATAAACTGTCTAATGATTCCCTGGAAGCAAAAAGACACTAGGTATAGTGCATGGAAGGATATGTAGCTTAGGTTTCCCACCAGTTAAAACTCAAAACATAGTATTTATTGAATCTGATAAAGGCAGCTACAAGTTCACTTCTTCTGGACTTAAACTCAAAACCGAATTAATACTGGGTCCTTGAATAAGTGGTAAATAGATGACATTGCAGTTATCTCTAACTCTGCTTTTATGGAAAACAAAGAAACACTGTTTAAATCAATGGCTTTCAAGTTAGTGGTGAGTCTTTCACAGTATTTAATTTTAATTAAAATGCCGAACTAAGCCTTCCTTGGTGCTCCAGGTTACTGAAGGGTTCTGGTGAGGATTGGGTCACATATGCCTTGAAAATCCCTAGGGAGCCTCAGCTCTGTAGCGGGTGCAGTGGAAGGTTCTGCCACTGCACAAGCAGCACCTCCAGTGGTGAGTGGCAGGTAACAGAACAGTGCAGGGTCCAGGCAGGCCAGGCTCCAGCATTCAAGTACTCGGACCCCTCTTTTTTTTGTTCATTCATTTATTGAACTAATATTTAATGAATACTATTAAATGATAAATGTGATCCTAAGCAATGGGCTTTTGGCAACAAACAGAAGAAAATAATCAAAGATATAAAATTATGAACTCTTATAAGAACTAGAAAAGAAGAGTGGAGAGAGAATGTCTCTTCATGCTTGAGGGGAATGAAGGACAGGCAGTGGGAATGTCAGTGCATTGATTCATAAGGATATTAAATTCTTTCTGGCAGGGGTTTTGACCTGCTCTGAGAAGTTGAGCAAGGCTTCCCAGCAGAGCAGATATTATGAATATAATGAGCAGGAAATAAATAGATGACAAGAGGAGGGAACAGTATTCCAGGCATGGGGACTGCATGTACAAAGAACTCGAGGGGAGAGGAAACCAGCATGTAAGGCTAATGAGGAGGCTACAGCTCAAATATCTGGGGGGAAATGGTTAAAAGGAAAAAAAAAAAAAAAAAAAAAAAAAGCCTGAAAAGATCGTTCACATCTTCTCCTTGCCAGCCTTTGCATTTCTAGTGACAGCAGTATCATGCATCCAGGATCTGCTGTGGGCAGTAAGGACATTTTCAATTTATGGCTCCTGTGTCCTTAAATAAACTCTAAAGCAAGATTAGCAGAGATCTGAGTTTGGGATGGATGGGTGATGAGAAGTGACTGCCAGGCAGAATGAGCAGTGTGAGACCATGACATGGACTCAGGAGGGTACCACAAGGCCACAGAACTGAACAGGGAGGGCAGGTGGTATGCCTCATCTAAATGTAAATAAATAAAATCTCAGTAGCAGATGACAACTAAAACCTTCAAGCATCCTTGAGTAAATGTCTCATACCCTTTGTATATTTCTTTACAAATAAAAAGAAAACTTCCTATTACAGTATGTAGAAAATTTTCAATGGAAGAATTCTCTGAGACGGTCAACATTTCAAATTCTGACTGGAAGTACAAGTAAAGCTGACTTACACAAATACAATGTCTCCTCTCTTAGAGTAAGCAGGAATCGCACTGGCTATAGTGGAAAATCCATATGAATATATAATGGCTTCTTCAGTCTTCATAAATTTTGCCAGGCGCTCTTCCAAATCCAAATGAACATCTATTTCAACAAAAAAGTTGAATAAGTTAAAACTGTCTTATAATGATTGATCCTTCCTTTACACTAAAAAATAAAGAAAGGAACATAATAGCTTATTATTAACACTTTCACCTTATGGATAAAATCTATTTTTTAAATAATAAACCATAAAAGATATATTAAAATAATTCTAGGCCAGAAGCACTTCTGAAAAACATGAAATTAACATCAACTACCTTCCTATCTATAAATGTGTGACAGAGGCAATTTTGCTTTTATTCCAGTCTACTGAAGGAATTCCAGATCCACTGACTATCTACTCTAATTTCCTGGAGCAAAAACACTGAGGCCACATTAATAAACGGTCTTTTTGCATTTTAGAGAAAGGACCTGTACACTCCGCAGGAGATGGTAACATGTATTAGCAATTCAGTGACAACGTCTTTCGCAATCTGTGTTAGTATTCTTTGTGGCATCTGCCACCTCTTTGTAGGATTGGGCTTCTGTCTGAATTTCTTAAGAGTATACCAGGAAATTCAAGTTTATAATACCAAAAGAAACAGGATACCTCCACAGAAGTAGCTTATGAAGAATGTTGATGTAATGATGAGATAATTTATAATTATTAAACTGACCTGTTTTTATTTCCCTCTTAAATCAGGGTTCCTTACAGCCGTGCCATGAGGCTTCATGTCCTGGGATGAAGGACAGCAATGCTCAGAGTGAACAGCCTACCAACTGCCTTTGATCCTTAGAACTTCAAAGTAGTTTTACAATGAGACATTATCAAGGAGAGAAATGAATTTTTAAACATTCCTTTTGCTCTTTTAACTGCAGCAGGACCCACATCTGGAGGACTAGATCACAGTTTTCCCATTTGCTTTGTGCAAGAAGCACTTCTGACACAGGAAGGAAGAAGCTGGGTCCTGCCAGCTCTGAGGGAGAAAGGAGGGGGTGATAAGAGATCGCAGAGACAGATTTTTGAGATGGTGGAAGAGGAAGCTGTGGTATGTTCACTGAGGGGAAGTCTGAACTAGGGGCAACAGCAGGGGCTAAGACATTTCCACGTGAGGGACGTTTCCAAGTGGTAGAGAGTGTGGATAGCTGGCAGGGCCCACTCTAGTTATAGACTTCTTAAAAGGATGTTACAGAACTGTAAAAATGAAGTCACATTCCAGTCAAGTCATGATTAAACATAAAGCATGCTTCTCTTCATTTCATTTCAACTTATACAAATGGAATCTAGAGTCATGAAAGAAACACATGAAATATTCAATTTCCATTACCAATAGAGTTATCTTCAGACTGGATACTTTTCCTTATGTCAACATTAAACAAACATGGGATTTTACAATAACACGAAGTTTAGTGGACTAGATCCCAGTTGAGCCAAGTAGGGGATATTGTGACATTACACCAAGTCCAAGGCACCCGATCAAGCACCTTCTAAGAGAGATGTTATTAGTGAAAGGTTTCAGGCAAAACCTGGCTGGAGAACGAAGAGTAGTTGAGGACTGAAGAGTCCAAGCAGCTGAGTAAGGGTTAGTCTCAGGGAGGTCATCCCTCACATCCTAGTGTTACCTCCCAGCCACTTCTCACTTTGCCACCAAGCAGGCCCCAAGGAAGAGGCCTCCTTCAATTATATTGCCTCTGATTGGGAGAATCTACCACAAACCTCCCCAAGTAGTCAGCAGATGGACTGCCCAGGACATGGTGAACTGCTTTCATTTGACATCCCAATTTCAAAAAAGAAAATCATGCTATGGACACAGACACCTTGTTTTTGCTAACTATAAAAGGGATTTTAAATCATTCTATAGACTTCTTAGCTCTAAATGACTCCTGACTGATGAGTAATGAGACTGTAAAACTGAACATCATTTTGTTTCAGGGCTTCAGAGTGAGTGAGTGGATGAAAACTGGCGTGTTAGGACTACCCCATCATTACCTGCACTCATAACTGTTTATATACAGGTGCTGTAAGGCAGCAAAAAAACCTTCAAACTATAAATCAACACCTAAGTACAAAAGTTTCAGAAAGACTGGGCTTTCCTTTTATCTAAAGATCCTGGGTTTGGCAGATATTGGCCTTGCAGAGCAGGTTCTGTGACAGGGTGATTGCAGAACTAGTTTCTCTTGATGCTACTTTGTGCAATGAAGAAACTCTCAACCCAAGGGAGGGGAGACAGCAAGGAGGTGATCTTTGACTTCTGATGTTCATGCCTTCTGTGAACAGATGCATTTCAGCAATTGATACTGCAGCTCTGGATGGAATAAAACTCAAGCAATGCATTCTCAAAGTCACAGCATCAGATACCAGTGCAGAAGGTGCTCCAGAGAGTCTACAAGACTCAGAGCACTGGGCCCACTTTCTCACACTTGCTTATCTTCATGTCTAGCTCCCAGATCAGAGGCTCTGGCAACCAAGGCCACCATGAAGTTCAGATTACAGACAGGCCTTGGGGTCCCCCGTCACCTGGTGTGCATCTGGGAAAACCTAAAACTGCGCTGTGCCTCTCAGTGCCTCAGCCATATGGGATAATAGCTAGCCCTTCCTCAAAAGGATGTTAGATTCACATGGGTTAATGCCAATAAAGAACAGTGCCTGGAATGGAACAAGCAGGATGCTATGTAAGACTTTGCTCAATAAACCGGTACCTGGAGAAGAAAAGGTTTTCTTTTAAAAGGGAAAACCCGGTTACAGTTTGCTATCTTAATTATCTGAATTTCTAATAATTACAGACTCTTCTTCTAAGTACTACTTGTTTAGCTTCTTACTTAAAATGAAATCATGTGATAGCCTTCTGCACTGTTTTCTTGAGGAAAGACCAAAAAATAGTCAACTTTGTCACGTTTTAGAAACATTTCACCTACTATGTTTTTCTCTAAGAGCTTCATATTTTTGCATTTATACTACTCTTTTGAAAAAGTCCTGGATACACAAGTTTTTCTAAAAGTAAAAATAATAAGACTTATGTATTCATTAGAACATAACTCTAGCGCAGGATGTTTTTCAAAATGTTTTCACATGAGAATCCTACCAAACTTTTAAAAGCTATGCAAGAAGAGATATTCCCACCTGAGCCAACCACATCCCAGGACTGGCAGGAGAAAAGTGGCACATCTAGGAATTTTATGTCTAATGTTCTTCCCACTAAAATATGAAATGAAAGTTCAGTAGACTAACACAAAGAAAGACGATGTTTTTAAAAAACACCCAAATGAACAACTGTTTACTAATGGTTCCAAACAGAATGAAATGCCATCATCTCTCACCAAGAAACCCTTACCACATAACTGTCTTTCCATTTGGTGAAGCCAAAGAGCCATGCAGGAATTACATATGTAAAACAGATCCCAGGGTACCAGGGAGAAAAATCACAGATAAAAATAGGTGTAAGTATATTAAAAGCAAAACAAAGAAAAAAAGTGTTCATTAGAAGACACCCTCGTGGGTGCACAGAGATCAGATAGTCTTGGAGGAAGAGAAGGCTCCTTAACTTCCTCAGAAGTCGGTGAGGAGACATTCTGGTCACCATTGTGAGAACTTGTTTAGCTCTACCTGCCATGCACCTGGGAGGCAGGAGAAGATTTAACCTAAAAAAATGACATGAAATTTTAACTCAATCATTGCTATATTTCCTTTTTTTTTTTTTTTTTGTATTAACCATCTGGCTTATATGCTACTGTAAAAATAGTAAAAAGGGAATATTCAGGAAATTTACTTGTACCACAAATGATTTGTGTTCACGATCTGAAAAATTGGAAAAAAAAAAGAGAGAGAGAGAAAGAGAACTAAAAGAGGGAATGGATTTGGAGAACAGATGCCTGAATATGATAACTCTAGAGAAGAACACAAAGAAGACAAAGTTAAAAGCTATCTTTTGGGGGCCCTGGGAAAAAGAGATCCTAAGCCTTGAACTAAACTCTTTAGGGATACACATAGAATACAAGAGGGAAAGGGGTCCTCATAACTGCTTCTGTGCTCAGTGCAAAGAGCAAATGTGCCCTAAATATTTAGAATAACTAAATTATACAGTGCATTTCAGAGATTTAAAATTTAGATTGAGATGACCAGAAATAGTTTGTGATATTGCTAAATGTTAAAAATTTAAGGTGCATTAATAAAACTAGAAATATTTAAATGATTACTTCCAGAATAAGGAAAAACAGAAAAAGTCATGCTGGAAACAAAAAAGTACAAATATGGGCATTTTATATATAGAAAGGAAAAAAAGATAACAAGAGAACTGTGCAACTATTAAGAAGAAATGAAATAAGTTGTCTGAAGAACAACACACTCAGAAAACACGACAGATTACTTCCACCTGTCTCATTATAAAACTTTCTCACTGCAAATTAACTTGCAACTTTGGTCCAGATCCCAAAGTCTGTTCGAACCTTCAACTATAATTTTAGAATTAGGATGAATCAGTGACCAATAAAATAGCTTACAGAGGACTCAATAAGCAACTGTATTCACAGTTGCCAGGGGTGGCTCATTCAGATACCTGAAAGATCAAATCCAATTTAAATTTAAAACTCATTAATTTGGGGACTGGATTCCAGTGGTAGAGTGTTTGTATAGCCTGTGCAAGGTCCTTAGTTCCATTTCTAGCACCACAAAAAACAAAACAAGCAAAAATATATTAATTTCAATACCAAGGAAGAGAACAATAAATACTGTGTACAACAATTTTTCCAAAAATGGGGGAAACACATATGTATAAAAGAAGTTTTCATATTCTGCAAAACATATTCTGAAAAACAAAATCTCTGTCAAAATTAAAAAACTAGTAATGGAAGCTTGTTTTTTCGAGGGGATGGAATGGTGATAGGGAGGACAGGGCAGAGGTTAAAAGGCTTCTCTTGTCTATTTCTGTCTTCTGTTTTGATGCTTACATCCTGTACTGAATTACCCAGTCAAGAAAATTAATTTAACAGCTATTAATCTAAGGACTCGATGTTTAAAAGCCCCCAGCATTCTCTTATGCAAGTGATTCAAATGGAAAGTTAACCAGGCTATTTTAACAATGTATTTGATAGCTTTGGGAAACTGGTTTTGAAGATTTTAAACTTTTTTTCCCTTCACAATTTGATTTGGCAATAAATTTGTCTTCCCAGATTATCTTCTAAGCAGAGGTCAAGGCTACACATGCAAATAAAATCCATTATAAAGAGAGGCTTTTAAGAAAGCAATTTCTTTATCCCAGCAAATAGAGAAAGAAAGCCTCATTAATCAGATGACAACCAACAACCTCATAAAAAATTGCCTTTTCTAGTTTTCTAGTACTTTGTTAAGGAAATAATTCCCTACCAATAAAAACCAAGCAAACAACACGTGTTTGTCTTAAGACTAGAAGAAAGTGGGAGGCTCTGATCTAAACTCAGTCCTTTGATGTTGCCATTAAGACTGGGAGTCAGGACACTGGGTCTAATTTTAGGATTGAATTAATGAGCTGTGTGACTGAGAGAAAGATGCTTAACTTCTCTGGGATTTCTCTTCTTCTTCTGAGTAGTTGGGAGGGATGATAAAAGCAAGATTTTCAAGATCCATTAAGATGCAGGATTCTTGGACATTACTCTGTTTCCGAAATAAATAATGTAACCACCAAACAAGGAATAAAGAAAGATGTTCCCTTACATAAAATCAAGTTAACTGTTCAAACTAAAAACAAAATAAACAGAAAGATCCAGAAATGCAAATAAGGGTAGGAGACAGACAATGTCTCCCTTGATCTACTTACCCCACACTTGGATACTGGGTAAGCCAGAATGCTATTTTCAGCAATACAGTCATTTGAACAGTTATTTAATGACATTTTCAGAAGAAAAGACCAACATACACTTAATAAAAACAGCCATAAAATGCCAAGATCTTTATTAAAGACGGACTTAGGGAGCTCATGACATTTGTTATACACTTACCCAAATATTTAGTTAGCCTGCCCTGGGTCATAATCACACAAAGAAGTCAAAGAACCTTCATTCCAGAAAGAAAAAAGCTTTTTACTCCACCAGCAAATCTGTTGTTGCCTTTCTTCCTGGAACATGGTGCCCAGCTAGGACTCTTTTCCAGTTTGGGTTCTTTCCCAGCCCCCTTTGTGGCTAGGTATGGCCTGGAGTTAGTGGTCACCAGAGGACAGTGGGTAGAAATGGTATGCAAGGCCACCTCTCCTTCAGAGCTACCCTGCACTTCTAGTCCCCCATATTGTGACTTGTGTCCTTCACAAAGACCAGGCCAATATCCTCAGACACTAGAGCAATGAGATGGGGAAGACCTTGGTTCTTGCACAACTATGAGAACAGCACCACCTGCAAATGGGTCTTCTCCTAACAGCTGGCACGCACAATGCAAACAGTATTCTCCACACTGCTGTGTCTTGGGGCATTTGGGAACAGGAGCCCGATATGGCATGTTCTAAGGCACCCACAGCTCTTTTCCACAGGTTACTTTCAATCCCAGATCACTGCACTTCCCAACAATACTTCCAAACCACAAAATGAAAGTTAGGTAAGATATTGCGCATATCAGCTTAACACCCAAACTGATCATATATTCCAATGAGCTCTGAAATCAATCTTAAAAGTAGAAGTGTTGAAAACAAGAGTATCACAACAACTTACCAAAAGTGCCATAAAATCCTCTAGGGCCACAGGTTCCCACTCCATACTTCTTAAGAGATGCTAAAGCTGCTGCCTATATTTTAGGAAAAATTTATATTTTAATAATTTATCTAAAAGTATAAAAATCAACATTTTCATGCTTTTAATTCTTTAACTCACACAGTTCCTTATCCTTCTTCTACTTCTCTTCCTTTCTTAGAACTAAGATAATTCTTTTTATTTTTTTTTATTTATATGCGACACTGAGAATTGAAACCAGTGCCTCATACATGCTAGGCAAGTGCTCTACCACTGAGCCACAACCCCAGCCCAGGACTAAGACAATTCTAATAGGATGTAAGAAAACTACAGGTGTGAAGACTCAGGTGTATGACTTAAAACATGGAACAGTTATATTAGCTTGACTCTCAAAATCTGGTTAACCAAATGCCTTTATATTTTTTACATTGTGGACCTAAGTCTTTCCTGAAAAATGTTTGCTGCTTCACAATCCCAATATTGGGAATAAATCCCTAGCACCTTTCTGACTAACTCAAGTCTGGTTTACTTGGTACTTCGCTGTCACCTACACTAAGCTCTATGAGACATTCTTTTTTTTTTTTTTTTTGGTACTGCTGATTGAACAAAGGGGCACTCAACCACTGATCCACATACCCAACCTTATTTTATATTTTATTTAGAGACAGGGTCTCACTTGAGTTGCTCAGAGCCTCACTACTGTTGAGGCTGACTTTGAACTCGTGATCCTCCTGCCTCAGCCTCCAAGCCGCTGGGATTACAGGCATGTGCCCTGCACCTGGCACTATTAGACATTCTTGCTTCCCTTTGTCTAAGTCCAGGTTATGGGTCTGTCAGACAAAGCGTAATGGAAAATGCTTACACATCCCTTCTGATAGTCCACACTTACCTTTTATTTTATATTCTGTTTCTTAAGTCAGTAATGTTATATGTGTCTTGGGGCATTTGGGAACAGGAGCCTGATATGGCATGTTCTAAGGCACCCACAGCTCTGCACACTTCAGTATTATATGCTACTCACCTTAACCCTAGGATTATCCAGCAATCCAAGAAAATTAAAGGACGCAAAGTTCACACATTCTTTCCCATTCACCACAATGTTGTGGCTTGGAGGGCTAGGAAAAAGAGACAAAAAGTGATATGCTTCAATACACATTCATGTCACATATTACCCTAGTGGTAGGCACAACAGAGTAGCGAAGCCATTCTGCCCTACTTGCATACCAATCTTCTCTTTTATTTTTAAGGAGTAAAAGGAAAGTAAAAACTAGACACCTTTCCATAATTCTATTCTGAGTAACTTACCATGTACTACTTAAATAAAAAAGAAAAATGAGCTAAGAATTCCAAGATGGACAAATGGCAAATCTTTGCTTTATTTTAAACTTTGCTTAAGAAAGAAGTAGCTAAATAAAGTATCTCAGAAATATCTGGAATTATACAAATAGGCAGGAAACATAAAATGATCAAGATCAAAAGCAAGAATAAGCAGAGTAAGCTATGATTAATGTTTAAAAATAAACATTATCTATAAGAAGTCATGAAAAAAATACTAGGGATTCCCCATTCTTACCCTACCATCTCCCCCCAAATTAGGAAACTGATCTGAGCATGGCTAAGATGGGAGAATGGGGACCCCCTGGTAAGCCCTCTCCTGAATACACTGAAGTATAAGCCATGCTTCAAAAAATATGGGGTCAAACTACAGGTCATGAACCATTTATTCAAGGACTGTGAGACATGTTCATTACAACCAGCCTATTTTGACTAAAGGAAACAATAAGAATATAATGGAACAAAGGAGACACAGCCATTGCACAGGGTGAGGGAAAGGACGGGGCCAGCAAACTCTGATTTCAGTTTTGTTTCTGTATTAGCCCGTGAACTGGGTCACTCTATAAAATGCACTGAAGCTAGAAAAGACTGAGAAATGTGGCTCCTGTGGATAGTCTCAAATAGAATTGGTAATTTCATGAGAAAAATAACACAAAATACTGGAAAACCAGAGAAGGAAAAGTCAGTCTGAAGTAAATTCACAAAAGCAAACTGACCCATACAAAGGCAAGAAGACTCAGTGAAAATAAAATGGACTGTAGATAGACACCATCTGCATTATGACTGCTGACAGCACTGGATGCCTAGGATGTCACCTGGATTCTAGATCAGGGTCATCACCTCTAAAGTAGGGGAGAATCTCTCTCTTAGGGTAACTGTGATTATAGAAGGGCATGCTCCATAAAAGATACTCTCTAAACATCTCCATTGTTCCATGGGCCTTTGAGGGCTTCTTTCAAATCCAGTGTTATTTACTTTCCTACTTATCAGGGCCTTCTCTGAGTGTCCCCAACTCTTCCCTGATTGTGGAGGTGCTGGCCATCACAAAAAGACAAACAAAAACACCTGAGTAGACAAACCCTTACTAGAGGTTGTTGGCTCTGAGAATTTAAGCCATTCCATAAACACTGTAACACAAAAAGAATGTAAAATATCAAGAGTAAGTACATCCACAGCTCCAGACTACATAGCCCTAAGCTGCCAGGGGGCAGCATAACATGATGTAAGGCTGGTATTTTGGTCTAGCGCTTAGAGAATGAAAGGAAAGGAAATTAGCATCCAGTGCAAACTAAAGTCTCCTACCTGTCCTCCATGCAGACTAGCTGGAATAAGTCAAACAAGGTACTAGATACAGGAATCTTGGAGCTAAAACCCCACACGGTACCTTGCAGAAGCAAGTCAGACCAAAGATACCTTCACAATCAAGGTTTCAGAGGACTTAAAAGGAAGGAAGAGAAAACTCTTCCCAATCACAATCACAACCCTCCCATGAGCAAGAGTCAGCAGACAAAAGAGCGCAGAGGGAGGAGCACCTGAGAACTCGAGGTGCCAGAACAAGGAGGTGCTGAGGGTCAAAAGCATGAACACAAAGAAAGATTGAGGCTCTGTGAACCAAAGGACAGGCAGATAGATGTGTACAATGACCACATGTAACTTCCAGAAATGAAAATCAAGTGTCAATAAAATTAGAAATCTAAGATCAGATTAAATACCCAGACACTGTGGAAAATGAAAGAGCTGAGAAATATAAAGAAATGGAAAAATAGGAATCTGCACATACTGGACATGAAGGACACCAAGAAAAGGTTAAAAGAACATTAGGCACAAGGCTGGGTTGTGGCTCAGTGGTACAGCGCTTGCCTCACATGCGTGAGGAACTGGGTTTGTTTTTCATATAAATAAATCAATAAAGTCCACTGGCAACTAAAAAAAAAAAAAAAAAAAAACTTTAGGCAGATGTTCCAAATAAAACAATGGAGAAGAAAAGGAAAAAGGAAGAGATAACATTCAAATAGATAACAGCTAAAAAGTTCTCAGAATTCATTTAGGACTGGAATCAGACTGAAAAGGAAAAACCTTAACAGAGTAAGAATAAATTCCAGAAAGACACATATAGTCAAACTGCAGAATTCTACCAATTAAGAGAACAACTGTAAAAGCCACTAGGAAAAACAAAAGATGGGCACCAATTAGACTGACATTAGCCTCACCAAAATAGTGACAAGAACGTGATGGTGAAATTTTCCAAGGGCTGTAGGGAAAATACCCATCTAGAACTTATTTCTCTCTGTCACTCAAAAAGGTAAAATGAAAACATTTTTCAGTAAGAGATGAGATTATCTTCTACAAACCCCTACTGAAGGATCTAACAGAGAATATATTTTAGGAAAAAAAATTTTAAGTCCAAAGAAGTTGGATAGATAAAGCAATAAATACTCACAGATTAGCAAAGAAACTGGTAACAGGTAAAGGTAAGAAGTTGTAATTCACAAAAATAATAATCCAGGAGGGTGTAAACTGGGGGAACTGAAGCGGGTGAGAGTGGGGAATAACTGAGGTAGAGAGTGGAGAAAGTCCCAGTCCTGCTCAGTAAGATGAGAAATTCTGATTAAAAGTTAGACAGAAAATGCTTATGTTAAACATGAGGATTAAGAAAGAAATGAAGAAAACCTGAGTTGAGAAAATGAGATCAGGAAGACAGAATGCAAGGGGGAAAAAGAAATGAAACCAGTAAAAGCATGGTATTTAAGAAAGATGATGCTCAAAGTAGAATCTACACATCATCTGCTCCAATTTTTATCCCTGCAGTAACAGAGAGCCACATAGGTGAGCCCTCAGTCTCTCACATTACCCAGCACTCCTGCAATTACATCAGCTATTTGGGCAATACGAGCAGCAGAGATCAAGAGCTGCCAATCTAACATGTATTCTCTTGTTTCTACCCTGCCACCTGGAACAGCAGAGGCATTTTCCAGTTGTTCCTGCAACTAGGTGTGGCCAGTGCTGCCTTAACCAACCTGACAAAGCAGAAAGGACCTCTTTTCTTTTCTTTTTTTAGGATTTTAAATTAAACTAGAATAACAAGATTGGCTGTTCTCTAACTTGTTTCTAGACCAAAACTACTTTTATTTTTTAAAAATTTCATTGGTGACTTATAATTATATATGCCAGAGGGAGTCAATGCATTGTATTTGCACATGCACATAACCTAATTTGATCTGCTTACCATCCCTTAGGTGACTTATCAATAGAAGTCACATAACACCTCAAGAGTACAATAGCAGAATGGGAACCTGGGTCCCTGAACATTTGTGGAGCTGTCCCCTCCCTTCACTTGTAGGCAAAGGGAAATTAACAACTATTTTATTCAAACCAGGAAAGTTTGGATTTCCTATTATAAGGTGTAGAACTGAATTCAAACTACTGCCAGAAATGATCTCTATCAATTCTACTTTTAGGTAGTTAAAAGAAACAAATTTCTTCTTTCTATCTCCCTCTTTCCTTCTCTCTGCCTCTCTCTCTTAGACAGACGTAAAATAATTTGACATAAATATAGCATAAATTCCCACCCAAATTATATATTCCTTGGAATAAGACTTCATAATGAAAGTACCTCACAACCAAGTAAACAAACTTTTAAAACAAAAAGACAACAAAAAACTTTACCACAGGGGTCAAATATAGGAGTGACAGTGAATAAATATTTGAGACTTGGGTAAAATACTGCAAAATCACATATGTAAGAAATTATGGATCTCAAGTATTAATGAAGATGTGAAAATGACATCTTGAAAATTAATTTTTGAAGTGATTAAAATGATAAATATGGTATCCAAGGTGTCTGTAAAGAATCAGAATAAGATTACTGCATGAAGTAAGGGGAATTGCAATATTTTCAAATAAAACTACTTGTACGAAGAGATTTAATATATGTATGATTAAATTAGATAGATTATTTTTGGCTATTTCTTATATATCCATTTAATTTTACATATCAAAGTAGCCAAAAAATACCTTAAATTTTACTAGGAAAATTATGAATTATCTCATATTGCAGCAGTATTAATATTTATTATACAAATAACTTAGTAATCACAATAAATGTATACAAACCCCTCAGTTCAAAGATGAAGATACTGGACTGGGGTTGTATCTTGGTGGTAGAGCACTTGCCTATCACAAGTAAGGCAGTGGGTTTGATTCTTGGCACCACATAACAATAAACAAAATAAAGTTATTGTGTCCATCTATAACTAAATTGTTGAAAAAAAGACGAAGATACTGATTGGGCTTTTAAAACCCAATTATGTACAAAATAAACAAGAGTAAAGTTGAAAACAGAAGAGAGAATAATAATTATTAATTACTTATTAAGTAAATTATTAATTACTTGTTAAAACTAAGCTGGTATAGTTACAGTGCTATCAGACAGACTTTAAGATAAAAAAGTATTAGAAAAATGAGGAAAGCTGCTACAAGATGACAAAAGGAACATTCAAAACCACTAAAAAATACTGAGCCCTAAGACACCTAGCAACATACTTTCAAACCTGCAAGATAAAGATCTGCATATGTAACACACAATATAACTTGAACATTTGCAAAAACTCTCAATAAAGACAAAAGTGAATCTCAACAAGAGCACTAGTCTCATTCAGAAAGGATATCATCCACAACATGTCATGATCATAGTCAATAAATTATAAATTACTGAGAAGAACAAATTTCAGGGAAAACATTTATGCTTTAGTTAAAGAAAAATATCAGAATGAAAATTAGAAAATATTAGATCTGAATAACACATATTAAAAGTATAGGTTAATGGTATTTGGAAGAAAATTTATAGCCCTCAACACAGATACAGGAGTTTTTAAAGTTTGCCACAAATTCATTTGGCACTAAAACCTGTCCTACACTGATGATGAACTATTTATTGCTTTTACTTATTCTACTGAGTGCAAATATTCACATGGGATGCTGCCCCAGGCTTCACGAAAAAGTGGTTCTCTAATAAGGAATAAGTACTTCATTATATTTCAAAACCTAAATAATTCTGAATTGTCCACTCTAAAGGTTTTGGAAAACTGACTGTGAATTAGTACTAAAAAAGTTAAAAATGTGTATTTTGTGAGTTCAACTGTATCAGAAAAAGAACAGTGTGAATCTAAAAGATGTAAAAGAAAGTTAAATATCAGGAAGCATCATTCAATTTGAAAAAAATACATGATATATAATGAAATAAAGAAAATTATGAATGCTCTTAATAGAGACAGAAATGATATTTGATAAAATCCAACATTTATTTATAAATTAAAATTCTTGGAAAACTAAGATCAGAAACGTATGTTCTCAAACTGAGAAGATAATATATACCCCAAATCTATAAATATTAAGTGGAAATTAATGGAGAAATATTCTGCAACAACAGGAACAAAACAAGAATGCTTGATTTTTTTATTGCTCATCATATTAATAAAGGCCATACTGTATTATGAGGCAAAAACTATTATCTCTACAAACTTCAAAATTACATGGAAGGATAAGAAAAGGAAACTAAACTCAGAAGGAAGAAGGTGGCACATATCAGTAATCCCACCAGAGGCAGGAGGATTTCAAGTTTGAGGCCAGGCAGGATGCTGTCTTATAATAAAACATAAGATTCTTAGTGAAATTCTGTCTCAAAATAAAATTTAAAAACAGCTGAGAGAGTAGCTCAGTGGTAGAGTACTTATCTAGCATGTACAATGCCCTGGGTAGAATACCCAGTAATGCCCAAAAAGAAAAGGGGAAGAAAGTACTTTACACAAAGAAGCAGTAAATATTTCAGACCCTGGTAGTGCTAGATTTGGCACTGGTACAGATAGGCAAAGAGACATAAGAACATGGAGTGCAGGAAATTGTATACATAAAAATACTTGAAAATGAGAGCAGGTGCCCCACAAATTACTAAGTTACACATAAATTTCTCTATATGGGCAAAGTTAAACTACCAGTACAAGAACGTGAAAAATATTTTTTAAAAGATCCTGTTAGCTTTTTAAAAATATCTTGTGACTTTGGAATTAATTTCTTAAGTACATAAGCCACCAAATAACAAAACAATGCCACACTGGATGCATTTGACCAAGTTAAAATTAAGGAATTTGTTTTCATGATACCAAAGTCAAAGTAACAGGTGATAGAGATTTATTACATTACACTGAATCTAAGAGGTCATCAATTATATTTTATCTATCACTATAAAAGAAAAACAGTGTCAATTAAAATGAAAGAATATATTTTTGTCATGTAGACCTATTTAGTTTATATTTAACAAAAAGGTTTAT
This sequence comes from Callospermophilus lateralis, assembly GCF_048772815.1. NCBI lineage: Eukaryota > Metazoa > Chordata > Mammalia > Rodentia > Sciuridae > Callospermophilus > Callospermophilus lateralis. The sequence continues at coordinate 77,420,536 of NC_135321.1, forward strand.
TAGTCATTCTTAGACACAGATCTTTGTCATACTGCTTTTATACTTACGGAAAGGAAAATATAATAGATACATCAAAATATACCTAAACCTCTTTATCCAGTTGTCTTTCTCTTCTGCTGAATCATCAGTATGCTGGGTATTCACGCAATATTCTCCTTGTGCTGTCAGGTGTATTTTAGCATTTTTAAAGCACCCCTAGATTACCTATTATTGTTATTGTCTTTCATTCTCAAGTTTTGATGCTAAAATTTTCCTACTGGAACAATCTCACAGTGTCATCTTTCCCCCAATCAAATCACATGTTTCTATAAAGTAAGTTGTCACTGTCCAAAGGCAACAGGTAGTCAAACTGATATTCAAGCCATGTTTTAGTCACAGCAACTTCTCTTCATCTGCTCAGTGTGGTCAGGCTGTTTCTCCAGCCATACATTGCCTTACTGACCAGCAGTGCATGTGACTTTATAGTAGCACTGACAGTAGGGAGAGCCAAGACCAAGTTCATCAGTACATAGGCAATGACAACCACAATGTCGCTAGCCAACAATGACTCATCAATGACTCTCAGCAACTGATGATTCATTCCTACTTCAGAGATCTCAAAATAGGGGAAAAAACCCAAAACGTCTTAGAATCGATGCAATAGAGTACTACATCAAAAAACTAATGATTAAAATCTAAAATGCACGTATAACTTCTGCTACCTAAAAGAAGACTGGGAATCCAGCAGAAAAAAATAGGTAAAAGATATGATGAGGCTAATCCATTTTTCAAGATGGCAGAAGAGACAGAGTTGCTAGGACACTTTCCTGGCTGCTCCATGGTGTGAAACCAGGAAAACAGATAGGCAACTTCTTAGAAAGATGGGCGACAAAGAATTTTAAAAAGGGAGACTATACTGGGCTTTAATTCTGGACACTCAAAGTAGATTGGGGACCCAGGAGGTTGGATATAATAAAATAAGGAAGAAATCCCCAGTGCCACCACAGCTGCAACAGCTGGAGGCACCAGACAGAATGGTCCCTCCATAAGCAACATGGAAAGAAAAGGGAATAAAGGAAGCCACATTTTTAGGATGCCTGAGGTGTGTCTGAGTATGGAGAGATCAGAGATCAAATACACTGCCCGACTAAACCAAAAGGCTGCTGAACAACATCATTGTGCAGTAAAGAAACCACCTCTCTCCCAGCAGCCTGTGGAAGATAGGAAAGGAACCATATTGAAGTTGCGGAGCTTAGCAACTGGGAAAGCTGATTCCTGGCAAACCTGAGTTTAGCCCGAAATACAAGCCTGGTAAACCCACTGCACAACACAGAGTGTGCCTAATTGACCAGAAGAAAATCAAATGTGGAGAGGGGTTTACCGTGGAGAATACTGATTGTGGAAACTAGCACCTGGCCAGGAATTCGAAAGGGTAGGGGTGGGATGTGAGAGACTGAGTTTGGGGACTGAAGACACCAGGAAATGTGGAGTCTACAGGTGATGGAGTGGACTTAAGAATTAGCTCCTCCACTGCACCAGGAGAACCCAGGGGAGATTTCCTAGGTCTAGTCTTCCAGTGTGGACCAGCAACTGCAGGGCCCTAGTAGTACACAGATTTAAAATCTTCATATCAATCACCATTCAACAAGAACCTAGAGACTTCCTAAGCCTAAACTCCCCCTCCAGGATTCTATTTATGGGATTTCCTCTTACATACTAGCAACCCCACCGTGAGGGTGAAGCAGGCATCACACTCCAGACACTAACACTGCTGAGAAGGGAAGACGAGAAATATATGAACTCCAAAGGAAGCAACTCTTTAACTTTTGATCAAGATTTTTAAAAATTATTTTTTTTTCTTTTCTGTTTAATTGTGACCTGAATGGCTCATGGAGACTTATACATATTCATTTTTTTCCCCTCACTTCTAGCATTTTGGAAGCCAGTTATTTTTCATTGATCAGTATTTAGATATTTCATTAGTATATTTCAGTTTTATTTTTAATATTTTTATTTTTAATTTTAAAAAATTTTTACTTTATATTTCTCTCACCTGTTTCCCTAGATTCTCTTTCTCTCTTTGTCTAACAGCAAATCTCTATTGTTCTTTCACTCCTTCTTTAGTTTTTTACTTATATTTTTTTCTTTCTCCCTCAAAATCATCACATCCTACATCACTTCTGTTCTCTCCTTGTCTACCATTCAAAATTGTAAACCCTTTTGCAAACTTATTATCACTATTGTCTGCAATAACTGATCACATCACTTTTGTTAATTGTGACAATTAGCATTGTAGATGTCTAGCAGAAATTATTTGGTTTAATACTGTATATTGTTTGCATTGGTTGTTGTTCTTATTTGTCTCCCTCTAAATGGTGAAATACTGGAAATCTTCAAGGACACTATAAGTCCAAAGGGTAGAAACTAAACTCTACAACCTCAGACTCATACTGTTAGATGGGTAGACACATAAACTACATGAAAAAGCAAGGGAACAAATCACTCCAAACAAACCAAGATACTTCAATAATAGAATCTACCAACACCACAGTAAAAAAAAAAAAAAGTCAGAGAGGAGTTTAGAATGTACACAATCAAACTGGTCCTCCAGGTAAAGGACAATGAAAGGAGTGAAATTAGCAAGAAACAAGAAGTGAAAGATCATTTCAATAAGGAAATAGAAATTCTAAAAAATTCAGTGGAAAGCATCACAAGCAAACTAGACCACTTGGAAGACAAGAATTTCAGGCATTTAAGACAAAAAACATAATCTTGAAAATAAAGTTGAATGGAAAATTATGTTAAGAAACTATGAACAGAACTTCCAAAAAATATGAAAAAATATGAAAAGACCAAATTTCAGATGTACTAGGATAGATGAAGTCTCAGAGATACAAACTAAAGGAATGCACAATCTTTTCACTGAAATAATATCAGAAAATTTCCTAAACCTTAAGAATGAAATGGAAAATCAAATACTTACAGGACTAACAGAACTACAAATACACAAAATTACAATAGACCCTCACCAATGCACATTTTATGAAAATACCTAGCATATAGAACAAGGATAGAATTGTAAAGGGTGCCTGAGAAAAATGACAGGACAAATTTGGAGGAAAAGCAATCCAGATCTTAGTTGATTTCTCCACCAGGACCTTCAAAGTTAGGAGTTTTGGAATAATATACACCAAGCTCTAAAAGAAAATGAATGTCAACCAAGAAAACTATACCCAGCAAAATTGTTTCAAAATTGACGAAGAAATAAAAACCTTCCACGATAAACGAAAGAATTCACAACTAGAAGCCTGCACAAAATATATCCAATACAACAGTTCATGCAAAAGAAATGAAAAATAAAAGTGAAAACCAGCAAAGGGAGGAACTACAAAAAAAAAAAAAAACAGATAATAAACAAAAATGACAGGCGTAAAAATCATTTCTTAATAATAATGTTGACTGTAAATGGTCTAAACTCATCAATCAAAAGATAGACTGGCAGACTGAATTAAAAACAAGACCTAACCACATGCTGTCTCAAAGAGACTCAGCTCATATGCAAAGACATCCACAAATTTAAGATAAACATCATGCACACGCATCATGTAAATAAGCAAGCTTTTTATCCTAATTATCAGGAAAGTGATCTTTAAACAGAAGTTAATCAGAATGGACCAAGAAGGTCATTTCATACTGTTTAAGGAATTATATATCAAGACATAACAACTGTACATATTTTTGCCCCAAACAGTGGAGCACTTACAGACATCAAACAAACCCTTCTCAATTTCAAGAATCAAACAGATCACAACAGAATAATACCGGGTGATTTTAACATGCTTCTCTCATCACCAGATAGAGTCTCCATACAAAAACTAAATAAAGAAGGTTAGGAACTAAAAAATACAATTAATCATTTAACTTACAAGACACAGAATATTTCATCCATCAATGCCTGAATATACTTTCTTCTCAACAGCAACAAATATCCTTCTCTAAAACAGACCATATCTTAGGCCACAAAGAAACTCTCAATACCTTGCATTTTATCAGATCATAATAGAAAGAAATTAGAAATCAATAATATAATAAAAAACAGAAGCTACTTCAACACCTGGAGACTAAGATCAAGGATTAAATAAAAAAAATTCTTAGAGGTAAATAAGAATAGCAACATAACATCAAAATCTCTAAGATACTATAAAATGAGTTCTAAGAGGAAAGTTCATTGCATTGAGCTTTTTTATTAAAAGAACAGAAAGTCATCAAATAAATAATCTAATATTACACCCCAAAGCCTTAGAAGAAGAACAAATCAACACCAAAAGCAGTCAAAGACAGGAAATAATTAAAATCAGAGAAGAAATCAATGAAATAGAAATAAACAAAAAACAATTTAAATAATCAATGAAACAAAAAGTTTGTTCTTTGAAAAAAAATAAATAAAATTGATAAACCCTTAGCCAAGCTAATGAAGAAAAAGAGAGAAAAAACTCAAATTACTAACTACTTCGAAAATTTAAATTCCAATAAAATAGAAAATCTTGAAGACATCAATAAACTCCTAGAGATATATGTCCTACCCAAATTAAATCAGGAGGACATAGAACATATAAACAGATCAATTTCAAGTAATGAAACTGAAGACACCATCAAAAGCCTACCAACAAAGAAAGGACCAGGACCAAACAGATTCTCAGCCAAGTTCTACCAGACCTTTAAAAGAAGAACTAACACCAATCCTACAAATTACTCCATGAAACAGAAAAAGAGGGAATCCTTCCAAACTCATTCTATGAAGATGTATCACCCTTGATACCAAAATCAGACAAAGACACATCATGGAAAGAAAACTTCAGGACAATATTCCTGATAAACGCAGACATAAAAATTCTTAATAAAAAGCTACAAATCACATACAAAAATACACTAAAACAATAATGCACCATGACCAGGTGGGGTTCATCCCTTGGATGCAAGGTTGGTTCAACATACAGAAATCAATAAAAATAATTCACCACATCAACAGACTCAAAGACAAGAGTCAAATAATTATCTCAATAGATGCAGAAAAAGTATTTAAGAAAACACAGCATCTATTCATGATTAAAACACTAGAAAAAATAGGAATGAAAAGATCATACCCCAACACTGCAAGAACTATATATGACAAACCCAAGGCCAACATCATTCTAAACAGAAAAAATGGAAAGCATTCCCTCTAAAACAGGAACAAGACAAGGGTGTTCTCTTTCACCACTTCTATTCAACAGTCTTCAAATCTCTAGTCAGAGCAATTAGGTAAAAGAATGAAATAAAAGGGATATGAGATCCTATATTTAGAAGACCCAAAAAACTCCACCAGAAAACTTTGACAACTCCTAAACAAATTCAGCAAAACAACATGATACAAAATTAACACCCATAAATCAGTTGCGTTCCTATACACCAGTGACGAATCAACTGAAAGGGAAATTAGGAATAAACAATCTTATTCACAATAGCCTCATTAAAAAAAAAAAATAGTTGGGAATCATTCTAACAAAAGAGGTGAAAGACCTCTACAACGAAAGCTACAGACCACTAAAGAAATTGAAGACCATAAAAGATGGAAAGATATCTCGTGTTCTTGGATAGGCGGAATTGTCAAAATGCCACACTACTAAAAGCACGATACTGATGAATATATAAAGTGATATATTCATATGAAAGAACAGTAATTAGTCATAAAAATGAATGAAGTACTAATATATGCTACAATAAGATGATCCTTGAAAACACAAGTAAAATGAACAAGACACCAAATGTTACATATTGTATGATTCATTTTATATGAAATATCCAGAATAGGTAAATAATACAAAGTGGATTAATGATTGCCAGGATTGGGTATAAGGGGAGGAATAGGAAGGAATGGAGCATGACTGCTAATAGGTTTTGGGATATTTTTTTTGAAGTGATGAAAATGTTCTGGAATTAGAAAGTGGTGAGAGTTATACAACTCTTAATATATTAATTATATAATTAAAAGTTATACAACTTTTAATATATTAAAAACACTTAATTCAGGGGCTGGAGTCATGGCTCAGCAGTAGAGCGCCTGCCTTGCATGTGCAAGGCCCTGGATCCCATCCTCATCACCACACATAGATAAATAAGAATGAAGTTAAATAAGCAAACAAACAAACAAAAACCACCTAATTGAGCCAGGTAATCCCTGCTACTCCCAGGAGGCTGAGGTAAGTGGATCACAAGTTTGAGGTCAGCATGGGCAATTTAGATTCTGTCTCAAAACAAAAAAAAAAAAAAGAAGGGCTGAGGATACAGCTCAATGGTAGAGTACCCCTGGGTTCAATTCCCAGTACCAAAACAAACAACCAACAAACAAAAAAGACCAACTATCCTCCCAAACCACTTAATCATGTATTTCAAAATAAAGAATTTTATGTTACATAGTTATTTCAAAATAAAGCTATTATTTAAAGGAATAAAATCAAGATAAAATATTTATTTTTGTGTCAAGTCAGTACTGAATATAGTTACTGAAAAAATTGAAAAGCAATACACAATTTACCAATAAACAACAACAAAAAAATCCTTCAATCTTTTCCTCGTAGTTTTTGCAAACAATTTACATAATATTCTGCATACTAAAAAAGAATGGATACTAAGGATCACAAAAATTGAGGTGTTTTAACAAATCACTAAAAAATGATAAAATAATCAGTACAATGTGAAAAGTCAAAATACAAAGCTATTTAAAAATATATAAAGTTCATACTATATAGATCTTTCCCAGGAATCTATTTATATTCTGCTAATATAAGAGAGAAAACCAAGACAGAGCAAATAGACAATGCAGGAGAAAGAAAGTAAGTCCTGAGAGAATGGTGACCTGAGATTGCAGGGCCACTGTGTGCAGCAGCTGCATTTAACAACCAATTAGGACTGGAGCAGAGTAAGAGTACTCTGGGAAGAAAAAAAGGAAATAAACCCAAGAGATAACTAATGTGTGTGAAAATTCCAAACAGAGATTTATACACCTAGAGGAAACTGAAGAGACAATGCAAAGAACCAAACAAATGAGCAAAGAAAAATGACTGACACCAGGGAAAACAGAGTGTACAAAAAGAAAATGCACATAACACTGGCCTAATTAATGAATGATATTACTGTAGTCATAAGATTGTAGACATTAAAAAAACTGAAGGACACCTTATAACTGAACTCTGCCAGGGAGAGGTGGGGCGTGTGGCTGCTGTTAGCTGAGCAGCAGATGTCCTGCTAAGGGCACCCAGAGAACCGCACCACAGCCAAGGCCCACGGCCGACTATCGCGCCTGCTAGAGGAAGGCTGCCTTTTCCTCATCCACACAAAGGCTGGAAAAGAGCTCCTACAGGCTTGGGGAGCAACCTGTTTGTAAAAAGCCATTCTCTCTCTCTCTCTCTCTCACAATTAGTGGCTATAACAACATGGGAATGAAAGAAAAAACAAAACATGAAATAACAGCATAAGCAAGTTCCTTGGAAAAAGAGGTAAATACAAGGGAAAAAAACTAAATAGAAAGAGATTCCTTCTAGAAAGTAGAAATCTGGAGTGAGGTAGGATGGTAGATTGCAGTTTTCCTCATTAAAAAAAATTTAAATTATGGACATGAATGACTAGTTATGAGAAGTCATGCTCATTTGAATAGAGGTACAGGACACAAAGGCTATTGTCACCACTCTTTCAGCTCTGAATATTAAGTGTTAGCTAATGCATTAAGAAAATCCAAACTATCTTAAGATTTCATCTCACTCCAGTCAGAATGGCACTGAATATTAAAAACAGCATACTATAGGGACATAGCCATATCAATGTTTAAAGCAGCACAATTTCCAATAGCTAAACTGTGAAACCTAGATGCCCTTCAGTAGATGAATGGATAAAGAAAATGTGGTATATATATACAATGGAATACTACTAAGCATTAATAGAAAATAAAATCACAGCATTTGCAGGTAAATGGATAGAACTGGAGAATATAATGCTAAGTAAGGTTAGCCAATCCCCAAAAACCAAATGCTGAATGTTTTCTCTGATATAAAGATGCTGATTCATAATGGGGTTGGAGGCAAGGGAGCATGGGAGGATCAGACAAATTATAGATAGAGCAAAGGGGCAGGGGCATGGGAGTAGAAAAGATGGTGGAATGAGATGGATATCATTACCCTAAGTACATGTATGAAGACATGAATGGTGTGAATATAGTTTGTATACAACCAGATATATGAAATTTGTGCTCTATATGTATAATATAAATTGTAATGGATTCTGCTGTCATATATAACAAATCAGAACAAAAAATATTTAAAAAAAAAAAGAAAAGAAAAGGTATAGGAAAAAGATGCTACTCATGATACAAAGGAAAACTATGGGTACCAAGAGATGAATCTATTGAAAAAGTACACACTTTGGCAAACATAACCAGAGAAAACCAAATTCAAGTTCTTCAAATAGCAACACCAATTTACCCTGAAACAATGTTATAGTTGAGAGCAGGATGGTCTTTTGAAACAGGAGAAACAAGAGGTTCCGGTTGCCATTCTTCGATCAATTCTTCCTTTTCCTACAGGAGAAAAGGGTTACAACTCAGCACTGTCATTTCACAGTCTTCAGCAATCTCTAAACTATGGGTGTAGCCAGGCACAGTGGTGCACACCTGTAATCCTAGTGACTCTGGAGGCTGAGGCAGAAGGACTGTAAGTCCAAGACCAGCCTTAGCAACTTAGTGAGGCCCTTAGTAATTTAGTGAGATTCTGCCTCAAATAAAACAGTGAAAAGGGCTAGGGATGTGGCTCAATGGTTAAATACCCCTGGGTACAATCACCAACATCAAAAAACAAACAAACCCTCCCCTACCAAACTAGAGGTTGTAATGGAAATTTGCCACAGCCTGGCTAGGCACAATTCAGGAGCCACTTGTCAAAAGAAACGAACTTTATTTTTAGAATACACACAACACACCACACAGCTCCTCAAGAAAAACCCTCAGAGCCCAACTGCCACCACCGGCTTCCCACAAGCCTCTCAACCTCCCCCACTCCTCCTGCTCTTGAGGCCGACTGGCTGGGCCGCGTGGGCAGAGCCAAAAAAAAGTCCCCCAATAAGCAGCTCTGTGGTCTGAAAGATCAGGGAAACAGCCCAATGAGCATCACCACAGAGGAGTCAATCAGTTGGCAGCTAGAAGTTTGCTAAGGCCGCTGTGAGCCAATCATCAGCTGGCAGCTGGAAGTTAAACTTCATGATGTGGGAAAGGGTAATAATAAAATAGATATTGAAAAAAGCATTCTGGTTCTGTCGCAGATGTAAGGATAGCCAAACTGGAGTTTTGGATATCAGCTGTTATGGATTTGAGCCAAATCATCTTCTTTTTGGTCTGTAGAAATCGCTTTAGTTAATCTCTCTGGAATCCAAATTGGCTGCTGTTCTCCCTGTGGAAACGTACAAACAGACCCCCGACTCCAGACAATCACTGGGTCAGAACCTTACTTAATCTCTCTGGAATCCAAATCGGCTGCTCTTCTTCCTGAGGAAACACACAAACAGACTGCCGACTCCAGACAATTACTGGGTCAAGACCTTTCCATTGTCCTGTTAGAATATCCTTCCAAAGTACCTTGGGCTTATGTACATTTTTTGGACACATATGCCTTTCCGCAGCACTAAGTCCTGATGAATCCAAATTTTAAAAGTTTAGAGTAAAAAGGGTTACTTTAAGTTTATCTTTGGGGAATATATACCCCTTCTCAATTCCCTCTTTTTGCTTTAATAAGTACATTTTAATAGTTTGATGAGCTCTTTCAACTATGCCTTGTCCCTGTGGATTGTATGGGATTCCTGTTATATGAGTAATGCCAAATGATGAGCAAAACTGTTTAAAAGAGGTAGAAGTATAACCAGAGGCATTATCTGTTTTTAACTGTTTTGGAACGCCCACAGTGGCAAAATTTTGTAAGCAATGAGCTATAATATCTTTAGTTTTTTCTCCATTCCGGCAACTATCTCCGTCTTTGTTTTCTGAAGCATTAAGATTCCTTCCTGGGGTGTTAATTGGCTGGGAAAATCAACCTTCTACTCTTGAATTAGCAAATAAAGCTCTTCCTGTGGATGATATTCTTCAGAGCCTTTTGGGCACCACTGGTCAAGTTTATGAGCAGGCTCAGTCAGTGATAGAACAAAACACTCTTAAAGAAATTCCCTTTATAAATGAGCAAACCAACCCAAAAGCAGAGAAAGCAGATAAAATGCAAGTAACTGATGGAGAAGTCAAGGAAGTAAAAGTTAAAGTAGATAACCTTTCAGAATCTACAAGTAATTCACTAGTCGGGGGAGAAGAAGCATCATTAGTGGGATCCTCTTCTGTTTCTCCAGGGCCTTTGACAAGTCTTAAGTCTCAGAGGAAAACCACCAGATGTTTCTACAGAAGCATTCTTAACAAATTTATCAATTCAGTCAAAACAAGAGGAAACTGTGGAGAATAAAGAAAGAACATTAAAAAGACAGTTACTCCAAGATCAGGAGAATAATTTGCAAGATAATCAGACTTCTAATAGTTCTCTGTGCAGGTCTAATGTGGGGAAAGGAAATGTAGAAGGTAATGTGAGCTGCAGTGAAACACTTGTTGCTACTACAACAAGATCCCCCCAGTTTATCAATCTGAAAAGGGATCCCAGGCAAGCAGCAGGACGGAGTCAGCAGATAACTGCTTCAGAAAGCAAAGACGGAGATAGTTGCCGAAATGGAGAAAAAACTAAAGATATTATAGCTCATTGCTTACAAAATTTTGCCACTGTGGGCGTTCCAAAACAGTTAAAAACAGATAATGCCCCTGGTTATACTTCTACCTCTTTTAAACAGTTTTGCTCATCATTTGGCATTACTCATATAACAGGAATCCCATACAATCCACAGGGACAAGGCATAGTTGAAAGAGCTCATCAAACTATTAAAATGTACTTATTAAAGCAAAAAGAGGGAATTGAGAAGGGGTATATATTCCCCAAAGATAAACTTAAAATAACCCTTTTTACTCTAAACTTTTAAAATTTGGATTCATCAGGACTTAGTGCTGCGGAAAGGCATATGTGTCCAAAAAATGTACATAAGCCCAAGGTACTTTGGAAGGATATTCTAACAGGACAATGGAAAGGTCTTGACCCAGTAATTGTCTGGAGTCGGGTCTGTTTATGTGTTTCCTCAGGGAGAACAGCAGCCGATTTGGATTCCAGAGAGATTAAGTAAGGTCCTGACCCAGTGATTGTCTGGAGTTGGGGGGTCTGTTTGTACGTTTCCACAGGGAGAACAGCAGCCGATTTGGATTCCAGAGAGATTAACTAAAGCGATTTCTACAGACCAAAAAGAAGATGATTTGGCTCAAATCCATAACAACTGATATCCAAAACTCCAGTTTGGCTATCCTAACATCTGCGACAGAACCAGGATGCTCTTTTCAATATCTATTTTATTATTACCCTTTCCCACATCATGAAGTTCTATTTTGTTTTTTGAGCTCATACAGACCTAGGTTAATGTTTTGCTGATCAGTTCTATTTTTTGACTATAGAGTTTTTAAACATTGCAATGGAGATTTCACCTGTAAAATGTTATAAGGCCTTTACTATTATGTTATGTGTTGTATATATTATATTATGTGTGCACACTTGTGTTTTATGTCGTATGTACGTATGTCCAATATATGATATATGATATATGATGAGCGCTCATGAAAAAATGGATCCAAATATTTTTTTTTTTTATTCACGTGATTTAAATGGTTTAATTTAAATTGGGTAAACAGCTGTTGAGGATTGTTTTAATATGTGAACAAAAAAGGTTAACAGATCTATTTGTTTACTTTCACCTTTCCTTTTCATTATATTTAATAATTCTGTTCAAGATAATGTAAATTGTTCAGAAAATTGTTTTCTTTTAATACCTTCTGGAATGATACATAATTTTTTTCTTTAGCCATTATTGCCAGAATTCCTATCTTCATCCCAGTGCCAGTGAAGACAAAGATAAAACCAATCTACAGCTTCTGCAACAGCCATCACTGAACTGCTTGCAGAACTTGCCTGGACTATGTATCACTTGTATGCATTGTGAACTATCTGTTGATGCATCGACTTGTGGTAGTGTTGGGGTATTTTTGCTGATGGTGTCATCGGTGGTACAATTTTTCCAAAAGGAGCCGTCAATTGGCTTGGTGTATCTTCTTCCCTTCTGCTTGTCATGGTCGTTCAGCTAAAATTTGGGGGCCAACAGAGGTGAGGCAAAGAACCTCACCCCCCTGCTGGTACAAAGACCTATCCACCAGGTATGGCTGTATGCTGGACTGGTAGTCAATGATGGGTAAGATCCAATTGCAATGGTACCAACCTAAGACAGGAGGCTGACGCCTTGAGTCAGCTCATCCGATGATGGATAAGGACCATATGTACTATTGGACAACCTAAGGCAGGCACGGTCCCTAAGCCACATGCTTGTTGTTTAAACAGAGAGGGGGAGATGTTGAGAGCCACAGCCGAAGGGGCCCCAGCAAACTTCCAGCTGCCAGCAGAAATTCATAATGAATTCACTACATAGCTATTGTGGCTAGAATGAAAACAGAATCATTTCTGAGTTTTATGTATTTTGTCCTTAACTCCTTCCTTATCACAAGCTAAAGGTTCTACGGATGACTGATATTTAAGAAAATTTCATTTCTATGATCAGGATTTTTTTTTCTCCCTTACCATACACAATATATCAAGATTCCATTTTAGATGGGGGTAGGTAGGATTCTAACTCCAAATGTCCTTTGTAAAGTCCTCAGGGAGAACTTTTTCCAGGGTTCAGAAATAGTTTAGCTTTTCTCAAGGAACTCATAATCTTTATATAAACTATTATAAAATACAATAGTTTTTCAGACTACTGCTTTCTCCCAGCAAATACAGGAATATAACTTTGGATACTGACTTTATCCCAAACTTTCCCAATATTTTGCCTATGGTGACATTTCATTCGTCTTAATTCCCTTACGTTTCAGAAGATATTTTAACATATCCTGTAGAGCTGAAGCACAATTCCTTTTGAGAGAGATGTAGCAATTACAATCATCCACAAAACAAAACATGTTTAATTTCTTACCTTGACTGTAAGATCAGATCGTTCTTGTAATTTGTAAGTTTTAGAGAAAAGTAGTCTGATTATCCAGAGTATCAGAATTCCTTCCAAAATAAGATGATAAGCAGGGGCCTAGAAGAAAAACATAAAAGTGAAATAAATAAATAAATAAAATATACACTTCCACAGCCTGCACATAACATTTAGCATTCCTGAATGTATTGCCTCTTCTGAACTTTAAATATACTTCTTCTTAAAATTTACTTTCATAAAATAGACTTCTACAGTCTTAATTGAGTGCCAAGAAAAATATATAAAAAGAAGATGGCTGATGAATGAGTTTATAGTGTTCTAATCTAAAGCTAGTAAAAATGTAGAAAGACCACACTGGTTTCTTCATTATCAGTTCCTTAAACAATCCAAATGTGGGCTTAGAAGCAAAGTTTAGCATTAAGCACTATTACCTTTGTGGATAAGCTTCAGCTTGTTCTTGGCAAGAGAAGAGTGCTTGAGTTACAGAAAGTATAACTAGTGTTAAAAATTCAGCCTTTTTATAAACATCCAGATATCAAAATAGATTTTTATATATAACTGAGTTTTCTGAGATGACACTGCCTCAAGTTCTATAACCATTTTACCTGGACTTTCTAAGCAGTCCTATGAATGCATCCGTAAATGTGGTTATCAAAAACCAAATAGCTGCCCCACAACAATTACGTACTTGTTATTTAAAGAGGGAAAAATACTAAAGTTTGGATTGAGTATATAGGCTTCCTATCATTTAGTTTCTTTTTCTACATTAAAGATTTAACCTAAATTCTAAGTGTTTGTAAAGGGTTAATCGTCCTACATCAAACTTGTGTCAAATAATTCCATCCACTTATAAATTTGGAAGTAGAAGTTGAACACTAGAGTTAATATGCCTATGAGTCAGAAAGACAAAAGTAATACCCCACAATGAGTTGATTACTTTGATAAATGATAAAAATAATCTTTGAGGTAAAATAGTAATTCTTTTAACTGGAAGATCACAGGATACATCCTTCCTATTTTTCAGGACAGATAGTTTTTACAGTGGGGTAAGTAGGTTAAAATATGAAAATTTGTATGAAATTTGCATTTAGGTTCTAAAGAAAAGAATCTGCAGAGAAATCTATGCATAAATAGATAATAGTCCAGGTGAGTTTTCACTTGGAGAAAGGAGTTCTGAAATATCTCAAAGTTTACTCATCAACTGAAAATCTTTCAAAAAGAGATCTATTGGGAAACGTGTGTGTGTTGGTGGAAAAGAAAAGCTCCCTCAGTTTTTGGAGGTAAAAAATTTAAAATTACTTAAATGATTAAGTTTACTTGGTACAGTTAAGAATTAAACTTGTCAATTTTAACACTGCTGTTACATCTGAAAAAAACTTATGTGATATTCTGGTAAAAACATCATCATCAACAACAACTTACTTTCAAAGCTCTCTTAATGTCTTATCAATTTCCTTTTCCAATTTCTAACAGTAGACAATTTCTCCTTCCCATGAAAAACCTCTAATGCTTCAGCTTTTCAAATCTCTTTAGGAATGAAAATGAAATTTTAAAAATCTGACACAGAATCCCAATATTTACAACAGTATAAACTATCAGATCCTTCATGTTAATTCAAATTTTTACTGGTAGGAAATGACTAACAAAATATTTCAGTTTAATAACCCTTCTATCACCTCCATCTATCTACTCAAACAGAAGCTAATAGAGTGATGTGGAAACCAGTTGCCACAATCTCTCTGTTCTTCTGCTTAACTGTATGTTTTCAGTCCAGGCTGACTTTCCTGTGGAAGATTCCAGATATTAACTGCATCCTCAATCAGTTAATTATGGGATTCTGTACTCCAACAAGTTGTTATTGGAAAAATCATTTCAAAAAAGGCATTTAGAAACGTAAGCTACATTACTTTCAAGCATTAGACTGAGTGACAATGATTTAAAATTCCAATTTTAAAAATGAATACACCAGAAATTGGAGACTGGAAAACTGCTGGCAAATTCACATATAAACTTTGAAGTCAATGCACAAATAATTTTAAAACTACATACATTCTGTATACACAGTCACAGTTCTTCCTCTTTTTAAATACAAGCCTCCCCCAGTATTACAAAGGACAAAGCAACTGGCAACAAGAACTGGTCTCTTCAAGACAATTCTAAAAAATTGCTGATTCTCCCTTAAACGTAATTTATTCAGTAACAAGTCTAAAAATCCTTTTAGTTTTCTCAAGGACTAGAATTCAGCAGGTAGAGTCTCCATCCCACAAAGAAATCACTCTAAATGAGAAACTCTTAGTCTAGTGAATTAACAAAATTCACAAATGCACTTCTTTTCCTCCTCAAGAACTGTCCACAGCTCCATGTGCTTAGTGACTGCGGCCCTGAACAGACCGAGAGAGGCGCAGCGGAAGTCCAGTTGTCAAGCACTCTGACATCTCCTATGACCTTACGTGTCCCAAACAGCAGCCCCTCAAGAACCCACTCTCTACCTAAAATCTATAGAGAGACCTAGTCTACGAGACGGACAATGGAATGGCAAACGACCCAACAGGCCTCAGTCCTCAGCCACCGGCTTCTTTCCCGAGCCACCCTCCCGTCCCCGAGAAGACGGGCTAAGTCTCTCCAGGCTTTTCCGAGCGGCGCTCCGCGTTCTCCGGCGCCTCCTCTCCCGGCCCCTCCGACGCGCTTTCCCACGGGCCTCGCGCGACTCCCTCGTCCCTTAGGGCCAGCTCTGGTCTCCGAGGGCCCGCCGTTTCCCTCGGCCCCTTCTCCTTCCCCGCGCCCCGAGGAGCCGGAAAACTGCGGCTCAGATCAAAACCTTCCGTCCGGGCCCGGCGGGCCCTCCCCACAGCCCACGCTCGGCCGCCGGGACAGGGGACGCCAGGAGTCCTCTCAGCCAGGGACGCCGAGTCGGCGGGACCGGGTCGGCCCAGCGGAGGCCTCCGACCGCGAGTCCACACGCGCCGTGTCACCCTCCCCAGGGCCGGGGTGTTCGTGGGCCTCCCGGCCCTCGGAGCCCACCTCGTAGAGAGCCTGTACCATCTCCACCAGGACCCACTGCTCTGCGGCGGTCGCCATGGTCTGCCGCTGAGCTTCCTTCCGGAAGGCGGGTCACCAGTACGTCAAATAGTGCGCGGCGAGGCCTAGTGACGTACTCGTGCCCAGCACCTCCTGGCGCTTGCGCACTGAGCCGAAGGAGGCCTGCGGGAGCGAAAGGGAGGGGTGGGGGCGGGGGCGGAGGGAGAAGGGCCTCCGGCTGGAGGGGAGGGGCCTGGAGGGGGGAGGTGTTTGCCTGGGGCCGGCGTTTGGCTGGGCCTGGGCGGACTGAGCGGCCGACGGGTTTTTGCTCTAGTTTGAGCCAGGAGTGGGTGCGGCGGTGCCTTTGCTGCAGCGAGTGCAATAATGAATCACCCTTGAGCACACAGAGAGAGACAGATCGCAGCATGATTCTTTACTCTTAAACTACATAAGTCTTTCGGGAATGCATCCTCATTTTTGAAAACCCCCAGAAATCTATACAAAAACATTCAACTCTTGCATAGTAGCGCTCACTATGTTTCAGGCATGGTCTAAGGCTTTGCGGTATTAATTCGCAGAGAAGTTTGATGCGGAACTTTCAGATATTTCTAGTTTTTCCCCTATTGCAAACAATGCTGCCAGGTGCATTTACCTTTCTGTGCATTGCAGAGTATTTCTGACTACCTTCCTTTAGGCGAATATTTAGCCACAAAATGCTACTGATTTTGGTAAGTGCTGCCATATTGTCTCCAAAATTTCTCAATTTCAAATGTTTAAAAATGTATCCATGCTCGACTTCATGATGGATATTATCTATCTTTAAAAATATATTTTTGGCGCCTTCGGTTCATAAGCGTGATGATTGGGTGTTCACGCTATTGTGTGAGATGTGCCACCTTCTAAACCTTGTTACGACATTGGCACAGTACCCGTCTGACGTGAACTTTGAAAAAAAAATATTTTTTGGCCAATTTAATGGAGCTTAAATGATACTTCCATGAGCTTTATTTTCCATTAATCATTACTCTTGAGGTTGAGCAACTCTATGTTTATTGGAATTGGTAGACCTTCTGTAAACCAAAATTTCATATTCTTTGTGCATTTTTCTATTTGGTTATTTTTCATTTTCTTGTGGGTTTGAAGGAACAAAAGTTCTGAATATCTTATATTTTTCAGTTTCCTATAAAAATTATTTTTGCTCTATTTTTTGGTTTTTTTTTTTTTTGTTGTTGTTGTTGTTGTAGATGGACACAATACATTTATTCTATTTATTTATTGTTTACTTGGTAGGGGAATTGAACCCAGTCCCAAACTGTGCTAGGCAAGTGCTCTTGAGCTACAACCCCAGCCCTGCCTTATTTCTATCTAGTTGTTCTTATTGTCTTTTGTTATACCTACATTTAAATCCTTATGTAATGTGTCAGTTTGTTCCCTTATTGCCTCTGGGTTTGTATTTTGCTTGGAAAGGACTTAATTATCACAGCTGTGCTTGTCCCAGTTTGATTTTTTTAAAGTTAGCTCTTTATTCTGAAAATTATATTTCTGTGTGATGAGAGGTATGGATCTTAGTTACCCCCCCCAAGTAAAATAATACTTACTTAATAAGTATTATAATACTTATTAAGTAAGTAATAGATTTTCCCAGTGCCACTTATTTGTGTAATCCCGACTTTCCCCAGTACTTTGAAGTAGCACCAGTACTGTGAATTACACTTCCACACAGACTTGACACTCTGCAGCCCATAATGTGAGTGCCCTGCCCACATCCCCTGATATCCATTCCTGCGCCCCCCCCCCCCCCCCCCCCCCCCCCCGCCAGGTTTTTTTTTTATTGGAACAGACCTCCCTTGCATTTCTCAAAAGCCTACATTCAGGCCGTCATACCCAAGTTTCCTGGCAGAATTGAAAGTATCTGAGATCTTATCTTCTTTGGGCATACTTGACAATAAGGAGGACAGAGGGTTTCTGTGATATAAATGTCATGATCTAGGGCAAAGGTCATCATCTGAAGTTCTGAGACAATGGTACTATCTTCAAGTTCGTTCCTACTGGCCATTAAGAGGTGAAATCTCTGTGCTGCCCATCCCTTGTGGCTGGGCCTATCTTTGGTAAGATTTCTAAAATAGAATTCACCTGCCATGTAAGGAGATTCTGTGGGTACACGTAGAGGGAGAGGTATGACCAAGGGGTCCAGCTGTTCCAGTCCTTAGCTGTGGGGTCTTACTGTCCTGGTGCCAGGCAGGTACTTGATTACAACTAAAGAGAGTGAAGTCTGTCTGGCTAAGTCACCCAATCTGTGAGCCAAATAGATCATTGCTATGGTCTTCAGCCATTGTTTTGGGGTTGTTTTGCTACAGTAAATAACTGGAACAGGTACCCCAGGACTTTGCTTGATTGTTTTGCTCTTTCTTGGCTTCTGTATTAGTTTTCTTAGCATTTCCATAACAAATGATCATAAACTGGGAGTCTTTATTCTATTTATTCTATCACATTTCTGGAGGCCAGATATCCAAAATCAAGGTATTAACAAGGATGCTGTTCTGCCAAGGTTCTGAGGAAGAATTTTATTAGACTCTTCTAGTCAGAACATTAATTTAATTACCTCTGCAAAGAACCTTTTTCTCAACAGAGCCACTATTGCAGGTTCCTAGGACCAGGACATAGACATGTCTTTGGGGAGGCCACCATTCAACCCATGGCCTTCCAAATTCATGTCTATCTTATATATATAATATCCTAAAATCCCCTCAAATCTCAACTCTCATCTATTTAACCAGTTAAAAAGTCCCAGATCCCATAATCTAAATCAGATATAGCTGAATTTCTGGGTATGATCCCTGTAGGGCAAAATTTTTCTCCATCTTTTAACCTGTGAAACTAGAGAACAATTTATCTGTTTCCCAAATACAATGATGGAATAGGTATATGATAGACATTCCAGTTCCAAAAGGGAGAAGATGGAAAGAATAGATTATCGGTGCCATGCAAGTTATAAATACAGCAAGGCAAATTTCTTTTGTGTTCAAAGCCTGAGAACAGTCCTCTGTGTCTTAAAGCAGCATATGGGCCAATGGTTCAGTTGGCCAGTGTACCCAGGGCACTTCAGTAGATCTCTGCTCTTCCACCTCCAGCATTTACCTTTATGCTCATGACTTCACCGATAGTCACTCTTTCTTTCCTTTGAAGGACATCAAATATTTATAACTGAGTAGCTCCATTAGTTCACTTCCTGCTTATAGAATTTTAGGAATCTGATGGCCCCCTCTTTCACTTTGTCCTTCTCTGTCCCTTCAGGTCAAGCTAACCGATTCAACCAATTTTAGCACTCTTTATAATCTGGCGAGGCCACGTGATTCCCAAATCATCGAGTGCTGTTCTTTTGTGTTTAACATCTCCTTGCAGTAAGAAGAAACCAGGCCATACCTTCAACACTTTGCTTAGAAATCTCCTCAGCTAAATATCAAGTTCACTGCTTCAAAGTTCTGCTTCCCACTTAGCTACAGGTCACAGATTCTTTGCCACTGTATCTCAAGAATCTTCTTCCCATAACATGCTCCACATTTACTTCTGAATTTTCAACATAAACACTATAGTCTCCATATTTCTTTTAACATTTTTACCTACAATACGATATACATTCTCTAAGATGAAAGAAACTTTCTCTACCATCACCTACACTTCCTTCTGTGCTCTCACCAAATCACCACTTTTATTTGGTGCATATGGTTTAGGGGGATGAATCCAGGGTTGAACCCAGGGCCTTGCACATGCTAGGCAAAAGCTAGGCAAAAGCTGTACCACTGAACCACATGCTCAGCTCCCAGAATCATCTTTAAAATCCATATTTGTACTCATAATCTCTTCACAAAAGTCTACCAAGTTTCTCCCAAACCCTTCAGAATTCTTCCAAATCTCTACCCATTACCCAATTCCAAAGCTACTTCCTTAGATCACTTTCTAGAGATGCTAAATGATCACAAATTGAGTAGCTTAAAATAAGCAACATGCATTTGCTCGTAGCTCTGGTGATCAGAAGTCTACTTTCACAGTGTTGGCAAGGTCACACTCCTAGGAAGGCTCTGGGGGAGAATCTTTCCTGGGCTCTTTTAGGTGTTGGTGGCTCCACTCTTTCCTGAGATTTTGGCTACATTATGCCAACATCCACCTTAATCTTTACATGGTCTTTTCTTTCTTTGTGTCTTCTATGTCTCTTATAAGGACATTTCTCATTGGATTTAGGGCTCGCCTTGATAATCCAGAATTATTTCATCTTGACATCATTAATGACATGGGTTATAAACCTTTTTTCTAAATAAGTTTCTGGGGTGTATTGGTCAGGGTTCTTTAGACAAACAGAATCAACCGGATGGAGGAATTGATAGATAGATAGATGGTCCATAGTTGAGACATAGAAAAATCATTGTCAGATTTCTCTTACATGCTTATATAGGCCAAGAAATCCCATGATTACCATCTGGAAGATGGAGAACTTGAAAATCTTTCAACAGATTAGACGACACCCACCTACATTGTTGAGGATTATCTGCTTTATTCAGTCTCAATTCAAATACTAATTTCTTCTGGAAACATCCTCACAGACACACTTACATCTAATGTCTTACCAGCTATCTGGACACCACTTTTCCCAATCAAGTTTACATATAAAATTAATCACCACACAGGAGTTAGGACGTACACATGGAGTCTATCACTCAGCCCCCTATAATCTGCTTCCTTTCCTGATTCCACTTCCTCACTCTCCTATTAGTTTTCTGACAGTGTTCACTAATAAATCCCTTTCATAGAAATTCTCATTTCATGGTCTGCTTCTGGGAAAACAAACCTTAGGGTTTATATCTGGAGTTGCTGTGTGATTCCATTAATCCGTTTGTTTCTACCTATACCAATAAAAGAATAAAGAAATACCACATATACCCTTTGCCATCAATGTCCTCAGTATCCAGTTTCCCCCAATGTTAATATCTTGGAAAACTACAGACAATATCAAAATGAGGATAGAGATATAGTCAAGATACATACAGATCTATTCCCTCAGTGATCTCTCATACTGCTTTTTAAAATAGTTATACTCACTTATCTTCCCGCCCCACTCCCTAGCCTTTTCCCTGACACCTATTAATATGTCACTCATTTCCATAATGTTGTGTTTCTAGAATATTATAAAATGGAATCACACAGTAGGATACCTTTGGGGATTGACTTTTCAATTCAGATGAACTCCCTGGAGATTCATCGGGAGGTTGCATGTGTCAGTAGTTTGTGCCTTTTTACTGATGAGTGGTGTTCTGTAGCATGGATATACCCCAGTTTATTTAGCTATTCACAGATTGAGGGACACTTGTGTATTTCCACTTTTAAGCTATTATGAATAAAGCTGCTATGAACATTTATGTACAGATTTTTGTGTGGCCATGAGTTTTCATTTATCTGAGATTCTTGTCCATGGTCTTGTGGCAGTTTTACTAAAAAATGACCAAACTGTTTTCCAGAGTGGCTGTACCATTTTTCATCCACACCAGCAACAGAAGTGATCTAGTTTCTCTGCATCCTCACCAGGATTTATCAAGTTTTTTTTTTTTTTTTACTTTGGCTATTCTGATAGGTGTGTAATTTTATCTCATTGGAATTTTTATCTTAATTTTTTTGGGGTTAGGAATGCTAACGCCTTTCCATATGCTTATTTGTCACCAAATAAACATGATACATATCCATGTATCCCCTTTGGTAAGTTGTCTATTTGTGGCTTTTTGCCCACTTTCCAACTGGATTATTTGTGTTTTACTTTTTTCACTTTTGGAATTTCCTTCCACATTCTAGATATGCTTCCTTTGTAGGATAAAAGGTGCCATGGATTAAATGTTTGTGTCCTCCAAAATTCATGTGTTAAAAACATGATCTGCTTTGGTCTGAACGTGAGGGCACTATGGTTTGAGTATCCCCTCTAAAGCTCATGTTGAAGTTTAATTGCTATTGCGATAATATTAAGAGGTGGGACATTTAAGAAACCATTAGCCATGAGGGCTTCACCTCATGGATGGATTATCATGGGAGTGGGTTAGTTATCATGGGAGGGGCCAGTTGTCTCCCGTGCACTCTCTCACCATATTAAGATGCACTAAGAGAGCCGTCACCATTTCCTAGCACCTTGTTACTGGACTTCCCATCCTTCAGAACTGTGAGAAATAAATTCATTCATTCATTTCTTCCTTCCTTCCTTTCTTTCATAGATTACCCAGTTCGTGGCATTCTGCTGTATCAGCATAAAATGGACTGGCAGGTGTTATTAGGAGGCAGACTCCTAATAAGCCCTTAGGAATGGATTAAAAGAAGTCCCAGTGCTCCCCCACACCTCTTCCACCACGCAATGACACAGTGAGAAGGTGCTGTGAACCTGGAAGTGGACTCTCACCAGGCACCAAATCTGCTGGTACTTTGATGTTGAACTGCCCAGTCTCCAGAACTATGAGAAATAAATTTTTATTGTTTATAAGCTACCAGTATGTGGTATTTAAAAAAATCTTTATTTTGCTTATGTATTTATTTAATTTTTTTAAAAAAAATATTGTTTAGTTGTAGATGGACACAATATCTTTATTTTATTTGTTTGCTTGTTTGATTGGTTGGTTATGTGATGCTGAGAATAGAACCCAGTGCCTCATGCATGCAAGGCCAGTGCTCAACCACTGAGCCACAACCCCAGCCCCTTGCTTATTTATTTTTATGTGGTGCTGAGGATTGAACCCAGTGCCTCACATGTGCGAGGCAAGCGCTCTGTCACTGAGCCACAACCCCAGCCCAGTATATGGTATTTTTTTGAGCAAACTAAGACAAGTAGTTTTCAACATACTGGCTTATGGTTATATTTTTTTTACCACAATGGTTAAAAAAATGCATGAGATAATAATCAACATCTTAATCATTTTTTGAGTGAAAAGTTCAGCAATATTAACTGTATACTCATTTATCATGCAACAGATCTCTAGAATATTTTGATCTTGCAAAACTAAACTCTCGAACCATTGAACACATCCCCTTTTCTGCCTTCTTCCAGTCTCTGGCAACCACCTTTCTACTTTATGACTTTAGAAGTTTGGTTATTTTAGACACCTCATATAAGTGGAATCATGTTTATATATCTTTTGCAATTGGCTTATTGCATTTACCATAATGTTCTCAAGTCTCAAATATGTCATAGCATATGACAGGATTTCCTTCTTTTTTTAAGGCTGAATTCCATAAGATGCATATACTGCATTTTCTTTATTCATTTATCTGTTGATGGACATCGAGGTTACTTCCTCCTCTTGACTGTGATGGACCATATTGTTTTAATACATTTTAGCTCTGTGGTTACAGCAGTTCAACAATTCATTTGGCTCATCCAACACATTCTCAATCACCATTCCCTTTGTCTTCCTTTACGACAAAAGAAGGAAAGCTAAATATTTAGATCTATTGGCCATCTTCCAGAAGTCATTATAGCCATGATTTATTGAAACATTTGGCTTTTTTCCCACTTACAGAGTATTATGAATAATGTTGTTATGAACATGTGGACATCTGTTTTTATTTCTCTTGGATATATATACCTAAGTGTGGAATTTCTGGGTTATATGGTAACTCTATATTTAGCATTTTGAGGAATGCCAAACTATTTTTCAAAGCTGCTGGACCATTTTACCTTCCCACCAGCATATATGAGGTGGACACATGTTGGACATGTCATGTGTTCACTTCAGTGAATACATTAGGGCCATTCACTAAAATAATGCTGTTCACAAATAAGCCTTCAACCCCCATGGTATGAAACATCTTGAACAATAATTAAATGCTTCAATAAATAGTTGAAAGTTTATTAAACATTTAACTTTACCCAGTTATCACAGTTAACAAACTCTTAAGTAAATTCCTAGAATAATATTTGCAGTATATGTGGGCAACATACACCCACATGTGTTCACAGTACATCTCAACATCTTTTATCATCTGTCTTATTAGTTATAGCCATCCTGGTGAGTGTGAGGAGGCATCTTGTGGTTTTGATTTGCATTTCCCTAATGACTAATGATATTGAGCACATTTTCATGTGTTTGTGGGCCATTTGTATATTTTCTCTGAAGAAACATGTATTCAGATCCTTTCCTCAGTTTTAAATTATGTTATTTATTTTTTTATTGTAATAGGTCTGATTTGTACTTTCAGTGTGAGTTGTTATGTAATTTTCTTCAGCTCCATTGAATTACTCCGAGTGCTATCTTTGAATATTTCCTCTCATAGCTTCTTTCTGTTACTGTTTTGAAGCTGTTACTCAGTGGATTTCAGATCTTCCAAGTCTCTCTTACATAGTTCTCATTTCCCTTTTTTTGTTCTGCACCACACCTTGCAAGAATGTTCATAACAACATTATTCATAATTCTCCAAGAATGTCCATAGTTTACTTTTTAGTCATGTTTAATCTGTTATTCAACCATTTAGTGTTTTTTTTTTTAAAAAATTGGAGTACAGTATTTTTGTTATTTAAATGTCTTGGTGTTGCTTATTTATAAGAGTCACTTCTTTCATAGACCACTTCTCTTTTCAATCATCCAACCAATATTTCCTGAATGAGTTTGTCTACAGGACCAAGAAATGAACAAAACCATCCAAAACATATTTCTTCATGGATCTACTAGAGGAACTGGATAGAAACAAGACAAAGAAGTAAAACATAGGGCATCCTAGATCATGATAGATGCCAGAGAACAGAGAACATAAAGCAGTGAGGTGGAATTGCAGGGTGTGGAATTTTGGATGGAACAAGGCTTTCTGAGAAGCTGGATCTTTACTTGCAGACTGGACAGAAATGGTTGCGTTAGCTCTGCAGAAATCTAGTGAGTATCTTTGTCCTTTTTATATTGCCTTCTACAAGAATTTCTCATCTGCTGTGGGCTTTACAAGGTAGAAGAAAGAGTGATGCAAAGATCCTGAAGTGCATTGGTGCATTCCCCAAATGGGAAATCAGAGTGAGAAGGCTCAGCAGTGCTGGGTGGGAGTGGGCCAGAGGGGGGGATAGGAGATAAGGTGGGAATGAATAGGAAACACATTTTGTCAGGCTTGTGGGTCACCCCGAGGATCCTGCTTTTCTCCAAATGGTGTGAGGGCTCTTGGGGTTTCTGAACAGAGGAGTGACATTCTTCTTCCATGAAACCACTCTGACGTGCACTTTGCTAGGTAGGATTGCTCTGCCTGCTGTGTTGAAAATTCCCTGATGAGAACAGTTCTAAAAGTGGATCATCCAGGGTCCAACCAGGAAAATATCAACCATCTAAGTGTTGAGACAGCAAAACTGGCTCTTTTCTCTGAGCTTAGCCCTGCCTACCCATCAGGTTGTCACTGGGCCCCTCCTGGGTGCTTCCCAGGAGACCAACTTTATTTCTAAGTTAATGAGCATCACAGATATAATCATCATATGAATAAACTATTTTTTCCACCAAAGATATTGATGAATGAATTGACGATAACCTTTTCATTGATTTTCTGAAATATATGATGCTGTCTCTTTTAAGAGCCAGTTCTGGACTCTACCCTGTAGCAATTGCAGCATTTTTACTAATGGTATTTCAGAGTGATCTTTTTTGGGGGATGGTGAAATGTGACATTTTCTTTCCCATAAGTGTTATATAATGAACAAATCAGGGAAATTAACACATCCATCACCTCTACCATTTGTCATTTCTTTGTGGTGAGAAGTTTCAAAATCCTCTCTTCTAGTTATTATGAAATATACAATATGTTGGTGTTAAGTAATCACACTTCTATGGTATAGAGAACTTATTCCTCTAACTCTAACTTTGTACCCATTATCCAACCCCTCCCGAATCCCTTCTCCCCTCAACTCCAGCCTATGGTAACCATTATTTTACTCTCAACATTCATGAGATCAGTTATTATAAATTGCACATACCAATGAGATTATACAGTACTTGTCTTAATGCATCTGACTGATTTCACTTAACCTAATGTTTTCCAGGTTTGCTCATGTTGCGGCAAATGGTAGGATTTTATTCTTCTTTAGGGCTGAATAATATTCCAATTTGCAGATGGACTATATTTTCTTTAATCCATTCACCCATTGGTGGGCACTATAGAGAACCGGTGGCAGAGAGATTTTAGTAAAGGCCATGGCAGAAGCAACAGGGGATACAGGAATGATGTGGCAACCTGACGTCAGCAGGAGGCCTTTGCTGGTCTTCCACCTGAAGGACACAGAGAGGAGGGCTCTTCCTGAACGGCCTTGCAGATGGTGGCCAGTCTGGAGGGAAAGCAGCCCTGGATCAAGTGAACTGCTGCTGGTGAGCTTGCTTAAGGCCGTGGCGAGCATGAGCTTCCCAGTTACCCTCTGTCTCTTTTCAGTCTCCTGTGGGCGGGTGCCTGAGAGCCAGCCAAGAAAGGAGGGAGGGGGAGAAGTGAGGCTTGCCAGGCCCAGCCCTGTGTGTCCAGGGTGTGAGGGCTGTCCTCATGGCCGGCAGACCCTGAGGCCCCACACTCCTGCCATCTGGGTACTCTGGGAGTTTTGAATCAGGGCACAGGCCGAGGGGACTATAGAGATCCGGTGGCGTCCTGAAGCACTTGCGTTGATTTTCTGATGAACTCTATGAACCGTGTGAAGAAGAAGGCAGAGGTGTCAAGGTGGTGTCCTGAGAACTCGAAGAACAGTTTTGCCAATGACCCGATGAGGAAGGCAGCAGGAGGAGGTGTGGGGGGACACATCAGGCGCTGAGTGTTGAATATCAATCTGCCACACATCGACTGCAAGGAGAGATGCTGAGGACCCAGCTGGGTAGACAGGTTCCTGACATCACCTAGGGAAGGCAGGACGGCAGGAAGGAGAAGCTAGAGGCCCAGGACCCAGGGCAAGGCCAGCAAAAGGGACAAGACTGGAGCCTCAGGAAGGCCGGAGGAAAACCAGAGTGCTCCCAACGTCAGAGTGCCTGCCTGAGTGAACGCTGCCGAAAGGCCCAGGGTGACCGTGGCCTGTCCAACACAGCTACGGCTGGTGACCTTGACCAGTGCAGTGGGGTGGGCCACAAGTGATCAGAGTTGATTGCAGAAAGGTGGGAGGTGGGAAGTCTGCACAACTTCACTGTCCCTTTGAGGGTACAATCACGCATTGTCCCTTGGTGTCACTGGGACATTAGTTCCAGTGCCCCCATAGAGGCTCGAGTCTGTTATATAAAAAGGTGTGGTCTGCATTTAAACGATGCAGTCCTCCCCATGCGTGAATCCTCTCTAGCTGTTCACGTCTAACATGATGGAACTGCCATGTGGCCTAGCTTGGACCTAGAATACCCCACACTTCCCATGTTGAGGGCTCGGCTCCCGGCTGCTGTGTTAGTGAACTGGTGGAAACTTCAGGAGGGGAACCTAGTTGGAGGAAGTAGGTTACTGGGGGTGTGTCCTCGAAGGGGATACCTTGTCCTGGTCCCTCCCGCCCCCCTTTTGCTTCCTGGCCACCATGAGCTGAACAACTCTTCTCTACCAGATTCTGCCCACCACGATGTTCTGCCTCACCACAGGTCCATGGCAATGAGACCAACTGACCGTGGCTGAAACTTCTGAAGCCATGAGCCAAAATAAGTCTTTCCTCCTTGTTAGTTGTCATATTTGTCACAGTGACAGAAAACTGATTAACACACTATATAAATAGTTGCTATGCTGTATTATTTAGAGAACAGCAACAGGAAACACTTTTTTGCAAATTTTTTTTCCAGTTATTTGTGATCTGAGATTGGCTGAATGCACAGATACAGAGGACCAACTATACTTAGGTCAGTGTTTATAAATATTTGACTTATTAACTGTTCACAGAAGCAATAGATTCCTTGTTGGTGTTGGTTTTCTTCACATGCTTGATAATTTGGGGTTATGTGCTCTTCTTTTAAAAACTTTTATGTGCATTTGTTTTGTGCTGAATTCATTCCATGCCATAAATCTTGTTCCTTCAGTGTTTTTTGTTTGTTTGTTTGTTTTTGTTTTTTGTGGATAACTTTTTCTTCTGTGCAGCCTCCTGTTCTGATTTAGGGGCAATTTACCCTCTTCAGTGAGAACCATCTGGGGTGGTGGGGGAGCTTATGCATGGGTTAATCTGACCATGAATTCTGTAATCACCAGGGTGTCTCAGGTGCTTTGTCCACCTGGGTGTTCTCAGTGACCAGAGAATCAACACCTAGCCCCTTGTTTCAGAGCATTACACATTGTGTACATCTATCACATCACCTCACTGTATCTAAGTAAGTACAGTTAGAATAATCCTAACTTTTAAAAAAACCCTTAAGATCAACATGTACAGTAAAAGCTCAGAACTCTTTGTGGACAGCCCCACTGGACTCCTGATGTGCATATTTTTGTGGAGTTTTTCTGAGTCAAGTAGATAGCCAACCATTCTCATGGATCACTTCGGGCTGTTTTTGGAGGAGCGGTGTTCTTAATCATGTTTGAGTTTCCCTATTTATTTTTCTTCAAATGCTGTATATTTTATCTCAGACATCCCCCCAGATGATTCCTTCTTCTATTAGAATTAAGTAACACTTTCATACTATTTCACGTGCTGATCCTGGATTCTAGTTTATTTGATGTTCATAGCTCTATACTTCCTTTTGTATGATCTGTTCCTTTGAAACTCTACAATAATATGAAAAACTCTACGTCAAATTTATTTTAGCCACTATTTACATGTATCAACATGGATAAATTTCAGAGACACTGTGTTTTTGGAAAAAGCATATTATATAGATATATTCACGATATGTTTATGAAGTCTATTTATGGAAAAATGTCAAGTGCATATGACCGTATGAAGCATTATGACATGTGCCTGTGAATATACCTTATGTACATGGGCATTATGTGTAACAAAGCTAGACATTTTAAATTCATTCTTCTTGAGTACTAGTTAGAGTCTTTCCAACTGAAGGGCTGTATCTTTCTTCAGCTCTAGAACAGTGTTGCCAAGTGCGTCTCTGAATATTTCCTCATTATTCTTGTTGTCTCTTTTGAAAACTATTTCTGAGAGAAATCATTTGCAAAGCCTTAAATCGAATAGAGGAGTGTATGAAGATAAATATCCAGAGTGTATGGAGAGTGCATGGAGATAGACGTCCACTGTACACACAGAAATTCTATAAAGTAACAATCATCACCACAACAGGCCATTCAGCTGGAAAGTGAGCAGAGGACTTGAGTAGACATTTCCTGAAGTACTAGAGATGGTCAAAAAGGCAAATGAAAATGTACTTGATTCCACCAGGTTGTACACTTAAAGTGGTTGAAATGGTAAATTTTATAATATGTATATATTTTATTACAATAAAAAGTCCATTTTCTGAATATATATATGTATGTTATATTTATCTTTTATATAAATTCTTTTCAAATTTTTCCTTTTTTAACCTTCTGCATTGCATCTTGGCAGAATTCCTAATGTCAATATTCTGGTTCACTGATTTATTTCTAGTTGTGCCTATTCGCCCTATCCGACCATTGAGTTAGTATTTAATGTCATTCATTCAATGTACATTCATAGAGCCCCTACTTCCTCAGGCACTGGAGATACAAAAATGCCCCCCAAAGTGCTTGTCCTCTTACATTCTAGTGGGTAGACAGACAACAAATAGATCAAGAACTAACTGTATAATATAAAGTCCTGGGATGCTGTGAAGAAAAAGAAAGAACATAAAGAAATGAATTAGCAAGAATGGAGGGAAGGCCTCTCTGAGATATCGCAAGAACAAAGCAATTCATAAAGTAAGGGAATAAAATCTGTGAATCTTGGGTGAAACAGTGATCTAGAAGAGAGAAGACAGGGTGCAGATATTTTGATGTGCGGAAATGCTTTCAAAGTTCAAGACTCACCAAACACATTAGTGTGGCTGGGGTGGGGGTGAGCAAAGGTTCTGCACAGGACTGACGGCCCAGATCACAGTGATGGGAGGGCAGAAACCATCACCCCTGAGACGTCACAGGAGGGTCGGGCTGGCCACCTCAGAAGGGAAGAAAAAGGGGGACCAATAATGTCTCCAAGGTCTTTGGGTTGCGCCCCTGAGTGGATGGCATGGAAATCTAGTATCCCGGGAGTCCAAATGAGGAGCGAGTTCAGGAGTGAGTGTTAGACACCCCAGTGGAGAAATCCCAAAGGCAGCTGGATGTTTGCATCTGAAGTTCAGAAGGAGATAAGAAATAGAGACAAAGGTTGGTAGTCTACGAAGGAGTGGCTCTGAGTACAGGAGAGAAGAGGTGTGAAGACTCTCCCTCAGAGCAGTATGTTCCAGGTGTGTTATTTACGTTTACTGTAAACGTGTCTCCTGCTTTGTCTATTAATCACATTTCTCAGGTATTATTTCTAGTTGATCATGTTAGATATCATTTTCTGGTTAGATATTTGGGAAAAAAGAAGTTCTAAAATTCTAAATGTTAATTTTTTTTCTCATCTTGGATTCTTGACTGCTAAGAGAGACGATGTAGATCGAGTCATCTACATCTTAGTGGGACCATTTAGTCTCTACAAAGATCGTATCACAATTCGACTCCTTTACGTATCTGTATTTTCTTAAATACCAATAGTCATCTAAGAGTCACCATAGAGTCGAAGAAAGCATCCAGAATTAAAGATCAACATCAAAGTAAAGAATAAAAAAATGTGGAAGCATTGGCTCATCAACTGTGAAAATATGGTGCAGTGATGTGAGATGCTGATTCTAGGAGAAACCGGGCTAAGGTATATGGGCACTCTCCTTGCTATTTTCTCACGGTTTTTGGTGAATCTACAATTTAATATACATTGCTAAATTTATATTGAAATATAAAACTCATTAAAAAGGAAACTTGGCAAACCAGTTTGATCCTGAGAGCAGAAGAACATATATATATACATACAACTTATAGTTTCAGGGGGGAAAAGAATATAACAGTGCCCATGGGTGGAGACATGGGCTGTATAAAGGACCATCTAGAGCTCTTGGGAATTAAAAATCTATCAGAAATATGAATTAAATATGTTATTTAACTGAATATGTTATCAGAAATAAAAGAAAGAATGTACTAGGAGCCTTATGAGATAAAGTTTTAAAAGGCCTTATAAATTCAAAGACATTCAAGGGAGGGACTGTTGGGGGTCAGATCTGGAATGACGCTGAGGGACCATGTTGGGGCTTTCCCCAACACAACAATGCTCAGAGGTGGTGCTTTTAGGAAATGACTGGGTCATGGGCTCTAAATTCATATCCATGGATTGATCCATTGATACATTCATATTTGATGACATTATTGGGAGGTGGTGGGAACTATGGGATGTGGGGTCTAATTGAGGAACTGGGTTATTGTGGGAGTGTGTGCTCTGGACACAGCGTTGTATCCCTGGCTCCTTCCCCTCTCTTTTTCTTCTTCTGGCCATCATGAGGTAGCTTTGTTCTACCATGATGCCTTGCATCAGCATAGGCCCATGGTCCTGGAGCCTGCAGACCATGGACTGAAACCTCTGAAACTATGAGACAAAATAAATATTTTCTCCTTTTAAGTAGCTTTTCTCAGGTGTTTTGTCACAGGATCAAAAACCCACTAACTCAAGAATGAAAGACACACAGATGAGAGAAGTTTATGACCTGCGAGATTTAAATACTCAAGTTCCAGAAACAGAACACACAGGAAAAGGTTGGGAGTAAGCGACCTAGAAATGATATGAGAAAATTCTCAGCAGGACATGAGCTTCTAGATTCAGAGACTCCATCAAGTGACCTACACAGTGATCATAAGGAACTCTACAACCAGTCATACCATTATGAAGCAAGAGAATAATGAGAATAAAGACAGCTTCTAGAGATTTCCAAAGGGAGGATGCAGGACAGGTCATGTAAAAAGGGGACTTATATGTGCAGCATCACATTTCTCATTAGCACCTCTGGAAGCCAGATGGTGCAAAGAAAGGAGGAGGAGGAAGAGAGAGAAAAGAAGAAGAAGGAGAGGAAGGGGGGGAATGGAGATGAGGAAGAGGAAGCAGCAGTAGCAGCAGCCCGTGGTTTCCAACATGTGAAGGAAATGATTTCCAGAGGGGATTCCATCTCTATGGAAACTATCCAGTAATCATAAAAGTAAGAACATAGAGTATATGTTAAGCCGGGTAGGTTAGGGTATGCTGCAGGAACAAGAAACCTCCAAATCTCTGTGGTTTACAACAACAAAGGTTGATATGCTCATCCTACATCCTTTGTACTTTTGTAAGTGGGGGAGGTTGGATTCTGCAATTTGTTTCCTTTTGCATAATCCGAGTTTACAACATAGTCACTGTCCTGAATATTAACTGTCATTACGTTAGAGAGAAATGCTCTGGAGGGTGACACACTGGAAATGAAGTGCTCTGTCATGAAAGTGACACGCCACATCTACTCGGGAAGGGTCATGGGAGGATCACGTTACCCTGGCTCGGAAAACAGAGCCAGAAGTATTTGGTGAAGAGCACTGATTATAACAGCAGAAGTTCCTGAACATGGATCTCCCATGCTTGCTTTCTCACAGAAAGGAGAGGAGGGAAGACAGCTGTGGCCGATTAAGGTGTGACCTGAGAAGTGGATTAAGGCACCAGAGGGCAGAAAGAGTGGAACACTGGGTCCTACATCAGTAAATTAATAAAAGGAGGCGAGGAGCTCAGGAGAAAACTGCTACAGAGAGGGAAGGGCGTCACAACTTGGCTCCACAGTAAACAACAGTTTTTAAAGTCATTTACAACAAACATTCTGAATGGATATAACCAAAAAAAAAAAAAAATGAGTTAAAACTAAATCGAGAAGCCGAGAGGAAGGGAAATAGGTAAGGGAAGTAATATAAGAGACTTACATCTTTCTCTTCTCTAATGCCATGTTAATGAACAATAGAAAAAACTAGAACATTATAAATTGCCAAATAGAATGCCACTTTAAAAATTTGAGAAAATTTTCAGAAAAAGTAACAATAACAAAAAAAGAGTGGGTGACACCTTGGAAATGGGATCTAGGATGAAGAAAAGGTAGACCAGGATTAATTTTTGTTGTTGTTTTTATAAACCTTGTACTTTTGAGTTCTTAAACTACACCCTGTGTACTACTTGGATAAGAATTAAAATTAAACCAGAATCATGTCCTTCATTATCTTGTTATATTTTTACTATTTAATAGTGTGTTAAATACTCTTCGGAGTGATTTATGTGTATGAAGAGTGGAATAGACTCTTATTGTGTGGTGCAGAGGGATTTCTGGGTGGATCCAAAGCCAGTTTGTTATACAAAGAAAATTAATGCTGAAAATTCCCAAATCTCCCATAAATCTGGTTTATTAAACATGCAACTTTATATTCGCATCCTTGAATCTCTTCCTGTAACTTTTCCTCAGATGATGTTCCTTAAGGGTCCTCCATGCATTAATCATTCATGTTTTAATCTTTGGGGTATAGAATTGAGATATTCATACTCATAAGTTTAAAAATGACTTTTACTTCATTTATTCATTCATTCATTTATTTTTCCCTTTTGTCCCATTCCCATTCCTTGTCCTTCTGAGTAACCCCTTTAATGTCTTGCTAAGTGCACGGTACTTACTGCTGTTCCAATCCGTCATGTCAAATTTTTAAAAAATGAGGTTCGATTTACTCTTCGATGGTCCCAATCCTGTGGCTCAACAAAGCCACTGAAGACCCTGGTTCTTTTGAGACATTTGCTCTGTATGTATCAGAGGATCATCTTACATTTAAGACAAATATCAAGATCATTTGAAGACCAATAGTCCCCACTGCTTATAAGACAGCAGCCAGTGGTGACCATGATTCTATGTTTATGTTTGGTATCCACAGAAACTGGCTTTGAGGTTTCCAAATGTTCTTTTCTTTAAAAGCAAAAACCATCTTTCTCAGAGACCATAGAGCTTTGATCAAGTCCCATGGGCCCAAATTGGCTCCAGTCAGCCCATTCCTGAATCAGTATGAAGGAGAGAAAGAGTTACTACAATAAGCCCCATTCTGGAACTGAGACTTGTCACTGGCGGGATGTTGGGAGCCCTTACCAACAAGAGTTTATCGGCTCACAGTTCTGGAGACTGGGGGGTCCAATGACCTTCAAAATCACCTCAATAGTCTCCGATATTTTGTTTTCCTCCAATCCATTTAACACAGCAACCCCCTGAATCTATCACTTAAGACCCTTCCATGGTATGATATCTACTCTTCAATGGGGACCCTCCCATGGAATTATACCTCCTGGCATTCACACCTTGAATTGGGGTTGGCTCTGTATTTGCTTTTGATCACTAGAATATAATGAAAATGATGCCATCCACCTTCCAAAGATAGATCATAAAAAAACCTTAGGGATCTGTCTGAGCCTGTAAGATCATTTTTGAGATACTCCCTCTAACCAGCTACCACCCTGTGAGATTTGTAAGTCACACGAAAGGGCCATGTGTAGGTGCAATGGTTGGTAACCCCAAATGAGCTTCCAACCAAGAGCTACCATCAACCACCAGCCATGTCGGTGCTCCACCCTGGAAATCCAGCCCAGTCACGCCTTCAGACAGTGCAGCCCCCGCCTTTCTGGAACCACATGTAAGACTTCAAGCAAGAATTAACCAGTTAAGCTTAGTCAACCTACAGAACTGTGAGAGGTAATATTAAATTGTTGTTTTATACCATTAAGTTTGGGGATGGTTAGTTATCAATAATAGATAACAAAAATGCATATATATGTATGTGCACACACACGTTAGTTTAGGTTGCATTGGTCGGTAAGAAGATCCACCAATGACTTAAGGTGCTATGGCTCAATCTTGGTTCTCTCCAGAATCTAGGTCTGAATTTCGTTGCCATAGTACTCGTATTGAAAGGTGGGAGTGGTCAGCCTGTGAGGTCTCTGCCCTCATGGATGAGAGTAATGCCTTATAAATGGGCGAGTACAGTCTCCTTTTGCTTTTTTCTGTTCTGCCTTCTGTCCTATAAAGATGACGTGCTCCCCACCCCTCTAGAGGACACAGTGTTCAAGGCACCATCTTGGAACCGGTCATCAAACATGCCAGCGCCTTGACATCGGACTCCCCAGTCCCCAGGACTGTGAGCCAGTCAACTCCTGCTTACAAATTACCTAGTCGGTGGTATTCTGTCATAAAGTTCACATTGCCTAAGCCACCAAAGCCTAATTATCTCACATACCAAGAAGCCTGAGAGAGGAACTTGTTCAGTGGCTCAGTGATGTTGGGAACCTAGACTCTTATAGATATCTATCTCCATTTTGCTTTGTGTAATCAGAATTGTCATTGATTCCAAATGGCCACTGTGTCATATAATCACATTACAGCCAGGAAGAGAGAGGCAGAGCAAAAAGAATCGCTCTTTTCAAGGCTCTGAGATTCTGTCTGTCAACCTAATTTTTCCCAGGAAATATCCACCATGCTCCGATTCCATTCTGTGGGTCGGAACTGGGTCACACGCCCACAACTTGACTGGTCACTAAAAATGGGGAATAGATATGACCAATCCATCTTAACTTCCTTTCTGGGTCTGGGGACTGGACCAACCTTCACTGAGACCCAGGAGTCTCTGCACACTGCTTGAATAAAATAGGCAGGAGGGACGGCGTTGAATGTGCCACCAGACCTGCTGTACCACTAGATAGGGCCCAGTTCTTAGTTGTCGCTTTGCTCTGGACTCCGGCTCCACGAGCCTTTCCAGTCCTCCCATCACATGCTATTCTCCACAGCTGGGTGCTGTCTTCTCCCAGCCGCAACTCCTGCCTTCACATCTCAGATCAAAGGCCATTTTCCCAGGGAGCTATGCCTCCTGAGCTGCAGGTTGTTTTAGGACTGTGCACTTTTTGGTTCCATAATGAAGCCTAAGTATGTCAATGTCTATTGTAGAGATTAGCCTCAGCCTTCTCCATGGGCCAGAAATTGGAACTGTGGCAAAATTTTTGTCATTATATTCTCAAGTATCTGGTAGCTAACAAATAATTATAGAATACATGAATTGTGCTTCGTTTCCTCAATTTCATCCATATCTCTCTATATGGTGTTGTGTGAACACAGAAGTCATTTTAAAAAGTTATTTTGCATCCTAAATTTTAAAAAGTTTAAAAGGTTTATCTTAAATTGTTCAAACAATAAATTACATATTTTCTCCTATGCTCTCCCCCCCACCACACTTTGAGTCACCCCCCCCTTATATCAGAGAAAACATTTGGCATTTTTTGGGGGCAGGGATTGTCTAACTTCACCTAGCATAATCTTTTCAAATGCCATCCATTTCCCTGAAAATGCCATGATCTTATTCATTTTTAGTGCTGAGTAATATTCCATTGTGTATCAATGCCACATTTTTTAGTCCATTCATCCACTGAAGAACATCTAGGTTGTCTCCACAGTTTAGCTATTGTGAATTGTGCTGCTATAAACATTGATGTGGCTGTGTCCCTGTAGTATGCTGTTTTTAGGTCCTTTGAGTATAGTCTGAGGAGAGGAATAGCTGGGTCAAATGGTGGTTCCATTCCCAGCTTTCCAAGGAATCTTCATACAGCTTTCCAAAATGGCTGCACTAATTTGCAGTCCCACCAGCAGAGTATGAGTGTACCTTTTTCCCTGCATCCTCGCCATCACTTGTTGTTGTTTGACTTCATAATGGCTGCCATTCTTACTGGAGTGAGATGGTATCTTAGAGTAGTTTTGATTTGCATTTCTCTGATTGCTAGAGATGATAAGCATTTTTTCATATATTTGTTGATTGATTGTATATCCTCTTCTGAAAAGTGTCTGTTCAGAAGATTACCTCTAAATAGGGAATAGGGGTGGGAGGGAAAGGGAGGGGGAGGGGAATAGCAAAGATGGTGGAAAGAGAGGGTCATCATTATACAAAATACATGTATGAAGATGTGAATTTGGTGTCAACATACCTTATAAACAAACAGAAATATCATAAATTGTGGTGTAAAGGTGTATTAAGAATTGTAATGCAAAAAACGGGCAGCTCATGTATAATGGCATAATTTGGTGTGAACATACTTTATATACAGAGTTACAAAAAATTGTGCTGTGAATGGATAATTATGAATGCAATGCATCCACTGTTGTCATGTATGTAAGAAATTTAAAAAATTTTAAAAAATTATATATTTTGCTTAAATAGGAGTTCATTTTAGACTCTATGAAACATAGACATTTCATTTTAGCATAGTACGAATCAGTAGTTTATAGTGACACAGAAGTCTGTTCATTTTCAGTTCTTGGATAACTATGTCACTTGCAGGGAAGAATAAAAGTCCAAATGAACACAATTAGGAGAGCTTCCCATTAAAGTTGGACTAAGCTGGTTGCTTACGGAACTCATGTGTTCTATTAATGTACCCAACTGAGAGTGCTCAGGGGTGACCCTGTGATTTTGATTCTTGGGGAATTGAAACAGTAATTAGGGAGGTCGTCAAAGCTCTCTCTTTGGTAAAGGGCAAACTTCTAGGCCATTATTCTGCAAATAGATGTGGAAAATAATCATTCCATACTTTATTAGAAAGATATGGAAGTGCTGCTGTAAGTTGTATCTTGCTCCTGCACACTGAACGCACACTATCGTTGCGACTCTGGGCAAGTTGCTTAATCCTTCTGCACCCAGTTTCTTCTATTGCCAAATGGAGATTAGATTGTAGTAAGGACGGGGCAAGTTAGTGCACGTAGAGTGCTGAGGACACTGGCCGGCCCCTGTTGAAGTGCTTGCTTGAGTTATTATTTCGTGTCTAGCACTGCAGCAGGATCTCAATGCACAGCCACTAAGAGCCCCGAACCCAGAATCCATCACTGAACTAGCTCCAGGACTTCTGGAAAATTATGTAACTTCTTCAAACCTCTGTTTCCTCATCCATGCAATGGGGTATCAATACCTACTGGTGAAATGAGGGTTGCGTGAAATTGCGCTGTGGTGAGGGCACCTGTGACATTTGTACTGCTCTTCTGTTTGGCCCCTGGGACACCTCAGCTGACAGACAAACATAGTCCATGCACAGCAGGCTCAGCTCCTGAGACCGCAGGGCAGGAAGGACATTGGGAAGCCACCTAGGTCAAGTTCAATCATATGTCAGGGAACAAACCAGGGCCCGAGACAGAGGGGGTAAAACAGCTGATGTGAAGGCACCCAACCAGTTAGCCACAAAGAAGCACCTATATTATAAAAGGAGACTATGAAGCGTCTCTGTGTTTCATACATGTATACGGTTGGCCCTGTGTGCGCTTAGGTTCCACATTTTTGAATGGAGCCAAGTATGGCTCAGAAAATAATGTATAAACTTTTTTTTGGTCATTGTTCCCTACATGATACAACAACAAACTATAACAACTATTTACTTTGGATTTATACTGTGCCACATATTATAAGTAATCTAGAGATGATTTAAACTATACAGGAGAATGCATGTTTTTTTATAAGCAAACATTACACCTTTTTATATAAGGGTCTTGAGCATTTGCAGATATTTGGTATTCATGAGGTGTCCTGGATCCAATGTGCCCACAGGTACCAGAGAATTATGCTACTCACATTGTGTTACTTTGCAGTAGCATAGTGCTTTTTATTGCAGGATTTGGAAATACTTTCTGGGATCCCACTGTTACTACTGTGAGGGACAGAGAAGCAAGGACAAATTAGACTCAACAACCACTCTGCTGTCCCCACTAACTATCTTTACAAACTCTGTCACACACAAGAGTTCTCTCTGGTCCTCTGCAGATAAGAAAGGCGTGGGCTGGGGCAGCTGTGATCTATGGGGTCCTGGGACAGAGGCAG
Organism: Callospermophilus lateralis; assembly: GCF_048772815.1. Lineage (NCBI taxonomy): Eukaryota > Metazoa > Chordata > Mammalia > Rodentia > Sciuridae > Callospermophilus > Callospermophilus lateralis. The sequence continues at coordinate 77,459,539 of NC_135321.1, forward strand.
CCAGCACCAGGAGTCCTGGCATCTGTCCAATGACTATTTTGGTTTTTAATGAAAAAATCAGTATTTCTAAAACCAGCATTCTTTCACACTACTATTGCACATCGAAAAAGAATATCTTCAAAGGACCAAATCAGACAAATATTCAGAATATAGAAAATAGTCTCAGTGCCTAACCTCCCTTGGAGGCCCACTTAGCCACATGGGTAGGGGCCCCTGAGTGACCTTGGAGTGACTCAGATTGATGACTCCAGGACCAGGATGACTCTCTGAAGCAGCAGGCTTTGCTGTCCTTCCTGATGAACAGTTCTCGCTCAGCATGGTGTTACTGCAGCAGGGTTTGAGTTAGGGGACTGACCCAGCCGCCCTGTCTCTGGAATCAGCACAGGTCCACCCTGGTTCCTGGAGAACTTCACTCCACTCCTGGAAAGAATAGAATTTTACCCACTTCTGAAGTTTGACACTGCTTTATTTTTTTCCAAAGGAAGCAAATTTAATCAAAATATAATTTCCTACACAGAGAATTTCCTAGGGAAGGAAAAGATAGTGAAGAGTCACATGAGGTCTGAAAAGTCACGTAACACAGAAACTGCTTACAGGATATTTTAAAAGGAAATGTGTAGTTTTCAGAAGGACATTTCATTTTCAGCATACTCATGGCCACTCCAAACAGAACACTGACTTTAAAATGACCAGATCCCAGGGCCAGACAAAAGGAAATATTATCTTGAAGATGAACTTCTGACACTACCAGATTTGTGCTCAGTGTTGGAATCAGTGGCCATAAATCCAGATGCTCACCTGTCCCCTCTCCCTGCTCCACTAGTGGAGAAGAATGACCTGCAGGAAGTAGCTTTTCAAATGCCTCCAAGCATTTCCATTTCAGAATGACTTACACTCATGCACAATAGAGGCCTCCATACCAGGTATTACATTAGAATGGAATTTATACATTACACATATATTCACAGATCTGCACACACCTGCATATAACCACACATTGGTATATATGTTTGTGTGTGTGCATAGTTGTGCTTGGTTATGGGGGGTTAGTTCCAAGACTGTGTGGTTATTGAGAATTGAGCATGATCAAGTCCTTTATATAAATGGCATCATATGTACCCTATGTGCATCCTCCTATATACTTTCAGGGCTCTGAATCCAGTTTGGGCTCCAGTTGTGATGGGAATGTGGAGGACCAAGCAATTTTAGTGAGGTTCTCTTACTGGGGGAACTCAGTGAAGGAAGAAGGTCCGAACAGAGATAACTAAGGAAGTGCAAATGGATCCAGCCAGATGCATCTGCTGCTAAGTCTTAGCCTTAAAGCCCTCTGCAGGGGTTGTGTTGTGGCTCAGTGGCACAGCGATTGACTCACATGTGTAAAGCACTGGGTTAGATTCCCTGCACCACATAGAAATAAATGAATAAAATAAAGGTCCATCAACAACTGAAAAAAGTTTTTAAAAAGTATCCCCTCCTTTTTTTTTTAAGTTCTCTGCACATTAAAAAATAAATCCCTCTGCTTTTTTTTCTCCTCTGTACAAAGGGAATGGGTAACCATGAAAATAAAAATGGGTTAACACATAGGAAGTACCCAGCAGCAGAGAGCATAGTTTAGAGTTGCTTTCATTGTTAGAAAAGTTCCAGGCTGACTGGGGACAGAAGGGCTGGGAGCCTTTACCAGGATGGCAGAGGGTGAGTCCAGAACTGGTTCAGGGAGTGACTCCCTCCAGACGACCCGACCAGATCCCCCACGGTGACAGGACCAGGCATGCCACCCATGGTTTTATCTGGGTCACCCGGGGTGAAGCAAGCTGAACAGCAGCCACCAGCGATGACACAAAAGGCATCTGGGACATGCTTATGAGTTCCATTTCCTCCCACAATAGTGGCAAGGTTTAAAGGAAGGAGTTTCCCACTTTGGCACAGTTCACCTTGACACAGTGAGCAAGCGTGTTCCATGGCTGAACCCTTTGGGGACAGGCCAGGTTTATTGCATGGCGCTTATTTCCTTGGTGCCCCCAGGTGAGTCATTGTGCCTTTTTGACCTTAACCTTCTGATCAGCACAGGAAGGGGGATTGTCAGGGTGTTTGTTAAGATACCCTGCCACTAACTACCTCTGTGGCTGTCCCAGCAAACTTGGTCTCCGGGGCTGAGACGCAGGATTGGTGAAATGAATTGAATCTACCTGGAAAGACATGGTGGGGGCATCAGATGTGCAAAGCGCAGAGGGCAGCATCGGAGACCACAGTGAACTGCTGGGTTGATGGTCCAGAGGGCAGGGGTCACAGGGCCTCCGCGGAGAGGTCAGGGACCAGGGGTGAGTCAAGGGGAGCACAATGGAGGTGTAAGCTCATAGTCCTTATTAGCCCCCTTCTGCACTTCTCCCCAGTACAAAATGACACGGAATTTTACACCATGGTCCAGTCCCTTCTAGATGGAAACCAGAAGTCCCTTCTCATCCAGAATCTGACCGAAGTTACTCAATACTTTTTTTCCTTTTCTCTTTCTTTCTCTTTCTTTCTTTCTTTCTTTCTTTCTTTCTTTCTTTCTTTCTTTCTTTCTTTCTTTCTTTCTTTCTTTCTTTCCTTCTTTCCTTCTTTCCTTCTTTCCTTCTTTCCTTCTTTCTTTCTTTCTTTCTTTCTTTCTTTCTTTCTTTCTTTCTTTCTTTCTTTCTTTCTTTCTTGTGTCCGTGCATGTGTGTGTGCGTGTGTATGTTGGCAGGGGTGGGGAGGGGATGCTAGGGATTAAACCCAGATTCACTTGCATGCTGGGCAAATGCTCTACTACCGAACTACATCTCCAGTCCTTTTGTTATTTTATTTTGGGATATATTTTTTGTTTTTTTTTCCTAAATTTCCCAGGCTGGCCTGAAACTTGGAACCCCCCTGCTTCACTCCCGAGTAGCTGGGATTACAGGTATGTACCATCACACCTGGCTCCAGTTAGATTTGTAACATGAAATACTATCATACTTCATGTCTGGAATTTCAAACTCTCAGAGTGACTTCACAGATTGGAAGTAGTTAATCACCACTGTTTCTCCTTTCCAAATATGTTACTGTTCAGGTATATGGTAATGTCAGCCCACAATGCAGATGACGTTAAGTTTGGGTGGGAAAAAGTGAAGGAGCCAAGCAAGTAGGAGTGTCACTTCTCAAATATCTTGATTAGCACTAAGTGCAGGTTTTCTGGAATGAAAACATTTGGGATTCACACGGAGCAGGACAAGTTCAACAGCATATTTTTCTCCTTTGCTGGATTCTCTGAGCTAGATTTCTTAACAGACGTTTGCATAACAGTGTTTATGAGTTTACCTCCTGATATTGTGTTCCCTTTTCATTTCTGTGATTAAACAGGGATTTAAATCCTGGAACTGAGTTTCTATGGAGAGTGAGTGGTTTCCCAGTCCAAATCATTCATACAGACACAGGAGCCCTAAAACCTTCTAGAAATGCTTCTCTTTTTTCTTTTTTGTGGTGCTGGGGATTGGACTCATGGCCTTATGCATGCGAGGCAAGCACTCTACTAACTGAGCTATATCTCCAGCCCTCTTCTAAAAATCCTGAGGAAATAATCAGGCAATTACAAATGTCCTAACATGCTGACATATTTCCTCACCCCGTAATAAGAAAAACCAGCAGTGTAATCACCACAAACATGGTGAGATCTAAATGTCATTCATGTCACCCTTATGGAATTCTGTTTCTGTTGAATGCAATGTATGTGTTTATTGTGTGCATCATTTTTGCCAAAGACTCAAGGAATAATTAAGGATATAGAAGAAAATGGAGTTCTCCTCCTCCTCCTCCTTCTTTTTCTCTTTCTTCTTCTTTTCTATAAACCTATATACCTATACCCATTTCCTCCTCTTTCCATCAGACACTTAAATCACACTTAAAATTTGGTGTTCGGACTTTGGGATCTTTTTCAAAACATGGACATTCATGGATACATTCCCTTATGCTTTTCTATGTCATCTTTACATAGTGCTTCATTCATTCATTCATTCATTCATTCATTCCAAATATGTGATGACCTTGAAGAAGATAGAAGGGTAAGGAGCTCAGATCCAGTCATGGAACTGTCCTGTGGGGAAGACAGACCTGATTCGTGTGAGACCTCCCCCCTGGCAGGTGCTATTCAGGAGCAGAGGAAAGAGTGCCCCAGAGAGGAAACAGCCCGCACACAGGCCCGACAAGACACTAAGTCAGCATCACCTGACCAGACACTGTGAGGCCAGGGTTAGGGGCAGCAGTCTGGGCTTGAGTGCACCTGTGGCAGCGGTGGCCATGGTGTGGGGCTGTTCCGAACTTCACATTTGAGAACGAGTGCCTAATGCCACTCCAAACATCTTGCAGCCCTGAAGAAGTTGAGGTCCTGGTCTGTGGGGCAGGGAGAAGTGTCCAAAAGACTAGAAGTAGATTAGTGAAGGGATTTTGAGCTTAAACTCTTCAAGCCTCTCCAGGAGAGATGTGAGCCCAGATCAGACTTGCTGTCTGGGGGTCTTCAGTGGAGGTGGCTTTGGTCTGCAACTGGAGAGCCATGTGCCTTTGCCAAGATCAGACGGATTTGCACTTCCATCCCCAGCAACTGCATGAGCCTGTGTCCCACACACTGAGCACTTTGTTCACCTGACGCCGGAGGAATGAAACATCCCAGTGGATTTGCTAACTTTCCCCCAACTGCTCATGAAATAGAGCATGTTTCTAGTTAATGCCCTTCCGTAAAACTTCTTTGGTACATTGTCAATAGCTTTTGCCTCTTTTGCTAATGAGTTATTCCTTTTCTTATTTAATTTTATATAACTTGTATGTTTATCTCTTTTTATATATGCCACATACATTTTCTCCTGCACTGCATTACTTTAAAAAAAAAAACAAACTTCATTTTGGCGTCTTTTTCTAAGAAATAAAAATTTTTAAGTAGTTACATCTTCACGTCTTCCTTGGTTTTGGCCTTTAGGATTTGTGTCTTGCATTTAAAAAAAATCTTTCTTCAAAGTTTCATTTTTTAAAAAAATAGGTTTTCTAAATATCCAGCATCTCTAGTAATTAGAGAAATGCAAATCAAAACTATCCTAAGATTTCATCTCACACCAGTCATAATGGCAGTTATCAAGAATACCAACAACAATAAGTGTTGGTGAGGATGTGGGAGAAAAGGCACACTTATACATTGCTGGTGGGACTGCAAAGTGGTACAACCAATCTGGACAGCAGTATGGAGATTCCTTAGAAAACTTGGAATGAACCACCATTTGACCTAGCTATTCCACTCCTTGATCTATACTCAAAGGACTTAAGAATCAGCCTACTATAGTAATGCAGATACATCAATGTTTATAGCAGCTCAATTCACAATAGCTAAATTGTGGAACCAACCTAGATGCCCTTCAATAGATGAACGGATAAAGAAACTATGGTATATATACACAATGGAATATTACTCAGCATTAAAAGAGAATAAAATTATGGCATTTGCAGGTAAATGGATGGAATTGGAGAATATCATGCTAAGCGAAGAAAGCCAATCCCCAAAACCAAAGGCCGAATGTTTTCTCTGATAAGTGGATGCTGATCCATAATGGCGGGGCATGGGAAACATGGAAGTGCTTTGATGGGGAAAAGGGGGGAAGTGGGGGAGAGGGCATGGGATTAGGAAAGATGGTAGAATGAGATGGACATCATTACCCTAGATACAGGTGGTGTGATGCTACGTTGTGTACAACCAGAGAAATGAAAAGTTGTGCTGCAATTATGCAATTATGTACCATGAGTCAAAATGCATTCTGCTGTCACATATACCTAATTAAAATTTAAAAATCTGTTTTCTTAAAATGTTTTTATAATTTTTATATTTTTGCTTTTCATGATATGTTTGCATTTTTTTGGTGAGCATTGTATGAAGGCAGGATCTGTTTTTTTTCTTTCTCCTGTAAATACCTGAATAGTTACTAGATATGAATGTGAGATAATACCTACCACTGATGGTCTGGGTGAGAAATGGACACTGTCCAGCTCTGGTGGTAGCAGGGATAGAGAGACAGGCGCTGTGGTGGGGAGTCCTCATAGCGTTGCTCTGCAGTACAGCCGTCTTCCTGCAACACGCCTTCCCCTCAGATCCTGAAGGGCAGTTCTTCTCCTGGGCGTCTTCCTGGAAAACCTCTCACTTGGAGTCCTGAGGGGACACACACGAGGATTCTTGGCTATGGTGGAAGATGCGATAGCAGAAGCAGTTAGTGCCCCTTACTTCTTAAGCCCCCAGTACGTACCATTTCTGGGCCATCACCTGCAGTTCTCTGCCAGGGCTTTCTCTGGTGCTGGAGGCACTAGAAGAGACACTGAAGGAACTAACTAGATCACACACCCTCTTCTGGCTCCCTTTGCTCCCTGCCCCATTCCTCCTTGCACCACTGGAGTTTCTAGGGTTCATCTCCCAGATGAGCTACCTCTACCTACCTCCTAGGAATCCCAGATTAAACACACAACAGAATACAGCATAGTTGCTAAAAGCAATACACACTCACGTGTGCACACATGCATCTGAATGCACAAGCATGTGACTTGTCAACATGGATATAACTTTAAAGCAAAAAACTAGATGACAAAGGTAAGAAACAGAATAAGGTTTTAAAGCACATGCTATGTATGCAAATGAAACACTCATACAGATAGCAGTAGGCTTTTTGAGGATACATGTATAACCAAAAACATATATTAAACATATTAGGAAAAGACGTAGAATGAACTATAGGTAGGTGTAAATACCAAGCTGTGAACTGAGGTTTATGGTTTTATGGATGTAGATATTATTTATATTGTGTGTTTGCTTATAAACGCATTTTAAAATATTTTTAAAATTAAGGGATTAAGAAAAAATAAAAACCATGCCCTTTCTGTTATCCCATGGACAGCTAAAAGTGTTAATTAAGCCTACCATACTAATGTGATCCTTCATGTATACTATGGATAGAACGTGACCCTCCTCAATCCATAAACTGAATCCTAATCCCCAGTATCACGGGATTTGAAGGTGGGGCTCTTGGAGATGAGAGGTCATGGGGGTGGAGACTTACAGACTTGTGTCTTTATGAAATATGCTCTGGAGAGCTCAACAGTCCCTTCCACCACGTGGAGTACAACAAAAAGACAACAGTTTACGAATCAGGAAGAGAGCTCTCGTTGATCTGTTGGCATCTTGATCTTGGACTTCCCAGTCTCCAAAATTGTGAGAAATAAATGTCTGTTATTTATAAGCTTCCCAGTCTATGGTAGTTTTGTAAAGCAGCCTGAACAGACTACGACAACGTCCATCTCTGGACAATCTTCTGTTCTGGAGGCCCAACTCGACACGTGTACTACTCATTTTCCCAACTGGGTTGGGAAGCCTCGGGGAAACACATTTCTTCACCTTACTTCTTCTTTTTGGAGGAGTGAGGGGGTACTGGGGATTGAACTCAAGGGCACTCAACCACTGAGACATCCCTAGCCCTGTGTGTGTGTGTGTGTGTGTGTGTGTGTATGTGTGTGTGTATTTTATTTAGATACAGGGTCTCACTGGGTTGCTTTAGTGCCTCACTAATGCTGAGGCTGGGTTTGAATTCATGATCCTTCTGCCTCAGCCTCCTGAGCCACTGGGATTACAGGCCTGCACCATGGTATTCAGCTACCTTACCTCCTCTTGCCTACATCACTGCACAGACGGATGTCAGAGCTTCAGGGACCTAGCCCTCTCTTTGCCTTGCCATGTTGCCTGGGATGAAACTGTGTTCCTGAGGCAGAAGGAGGGGCCTCTCCCTGTGTGCCAGCTCAGGGCAGTGCAGTGTAGAGACTGAATGAGTTCCTGAGTGTCCTGTGTAGGTTCAGATCCTGATTCTAGCTGAGCAAATCTCGTGAGTTAATTAACCTTCTGTCCCTTAGAAGCAATGAAAACTGATGCTTCCTATTTCCTGGGATCTTTGTGGACCTTGGCAAGAATGTCCTTGTAAAATCTCTGCTGGAACATCATACCCGCTCATCAACAGGGCTTCCATGCTGTTCTGCAGCTCCGGCTTGATGTTGACCTATCTGTGCCTTCCCCATGTGTCCTCTTCTTAGTAAAGATCTGCCTCAGTTCCCATTAATGCCTGCTCCAGCTAAAGGCCTGAAGATGCTTCTCAAGGTACCATCGACAGTTGTGCTGAAGGGCACTGCACATTTTCCAGCACATTTTGTCTTGTTTGGCTTTTTGTTTTCCAGATTCTTGAAATGGGGAATGTAAGACTCTACTCTCTGCAAAGAGCAACTGTGGGGTTCAAACAAAAGAATAGAGACATGAAAGCACATTTAAGAGTATTTCCAGAGGTAGTGAAGGCAGGCCTGGCGATGGCGACCGAGATCAGAGGCTCTGTCATCCTCAGTCAGGACCTGAACCAGACTCTGGATCAAGGATAAGCTACATTTTACGTATACGTTTACATGTTGAGGACTCTTCAGACGCTTCTGCACTTTTTTTTTTAAAGTTTTCTTTTTTTTTATTGGTTGTTCAAAACATTACAAAGCTCTTGACATATCATATTTCATACATTTGATTCAAGTGGGTTATGAACTCCCAATTTTACCCCGTATACAGATTGCAGAATCACATGGGTTACACATCCACATTTTTACATAATGCCCTATTAGTGTCTGTTGTATTCTGCTGCCTTTCCTATCCCCTACTATCCCCCCTCCCCTCCCCTCCCCTCTTCTCTCTCTACCCCATCTGCTGTAATTTAATTCTCTCCCTTTTTTTTAAAAAATTTTTTTCCCTTTCCCCTCACAACCTCTTATATGTAATTTTGCATAACCCTGAGGGTCTCCTTCCATTTCCATGCAATTTCCCTTTTCTCTCCCTTTCCCTCCCACCTCATGTCTCTGTTTAATGTTAATCTTTCAGATGCTTCCACACTTTAACTTTTTTTTCATGCATGTGGTTACCCTGAGGATGACATTTAACACCCTAAATTTATAACCTATTAATTTGAATTTATACTAATTTAATTTTAATGACATATACTCTGCACCTTTACAATTCTATCTGTATCCTTTTCAGTTATCAATATCACCAAATCACATGTTTACTCTGTGTCCAAAAACAGGAATTAATAATTGTTTTAAAAAGTGTAGAAAACAAAATGTGAAGTTATAAATCCATGTTACAATAATACTTTTAGTCAAATTAAAGTGTTAGTCTTTTAAATCATATAGAGAACAATATGGAGTTATAACTATTGCTAAAATAATACTAGTGTCTATAATTATGAAGTATTTACCTTTACTGAGATTTTTTTTCATGTTTCTGAGCTACCGTCTAGTATCCTTTATTTTATACAACAGAGCTCCCCTAAGTAATACTTTTTAAAAAATATTTATTTTTTTAGTTGTAGTTGGACACAGTACCTTTATTTGATTTACTTATTTTTAGGTGGTGCTGAGGATCGAACCCAGGGCCTCACGTGTGCTAGGCGAGCGCTCTGCCACTGAGCCACAGCCCAGCCCCCCCTAGTAATTCTTGCAGGGAAGATCACATAGTAATGAATTCCCTCAGGTTTTGGTCACCTGGAAATGTCTTAATTGCTTTCTTATTTTTGAAAGACCATTTTTTTTCTGGATATAGGATTCTTAATTGATATTTTTTTTTGTAAAATTAGTATTTTGAGAATATTTTTTGATGAGAAATCTAATTACTGAGAATCCATTGTATGTAACAATTTGTTTCTCTTTTGCTGCTTTCAAGATTCTCTTTCTCTTTTATTTTCAACAGGTTGATTATAATTTGTTTGGGGGTAGAATTTATTTTGCTTGGAGTTTACTGATCTCCTTGGACATGTATAGTCGTATCTTTCATTAAACCTGGGAAGTTCTTGTTATTTCTTCAAATACATTCTCTCTCCATTTTTACTTTTGCTCTTTCCCAGACTCACACTGTGTATGAAGATCTGCTTAATGCTGTGCCACAGGTTCCACAGGCTCTGTTCACTTTTCTTCAATATTTTTTTATTTCTGTTCTTTTGACCTAATAATTTTAATTTTCCTGTCTTCAATTTTCCTTCTACCTGCTCAAATCTGTCTTGAACTACTCCAGTGAATTTTTTTTTTTTGGTTAGTTATTGTTCTTTGCACAGTTAGAGTTTCTCTTAAGTTTTTTAATTGTTATTTTTAGTTTGTTCATATATAATTTTCTTCGTTTCCTCCATGTCTTCCTTTATTCCTTTATTCCATGACAGTTATTTTAAAGCCTTGGGTAGAAGATCTTCTATCTGGTCTTTCTCAGGGTAAGTTTTCCTTTGAATGAACCATATTTTCCTGTTCCTTGTATGTCATGTGATTTCGTTGTTGGTGGTGGTGTTGAAAACACTTGTTTCTAATAATGTGATATCTATGAAATTCAGATTCTCCTCTGCCCTGAGGCTTTGCCTTTTCTGTTTTGTTTTCTTGTTTTTGTCATTGTGATTGTCATTAGCTGTCTCTGTGCTAAGGATCAATCTGAGGTGTAAAGCTGAGGTCTTTTAGTTTTTTTTCTGAGCCTATGCCTCCCTCTGATCCTGTGTGATCACTTTCTACTTTGGCCCTTATGTGAAGTTGTTCTGAATGTTCTACTTTTTAAAATGTCTGGCTTCTATAAGAAGAAAGAGAAAAAAATTCAGGAAGGAAAAAAGTGATGGCCTTTTAAATCTCAAGGAAGTACATTCTGTCACAGGTGAGGGGGCTTGCAAAAATGGGGGAGGGCAAAACAGCAAATGTCACCCACCTGTTTGTCTGCATCTTTGTGATTAGAAGCAGCCATCAGCAATCAGAGCTGCTACTACAGCCTTAGTAGTTATAGGATAGTCTTTTTATGCCATGCTGGTTCCCCTAAACTGTGTATAGGTTTCTCTAGGGACGTGTGCACAGCTGCCTGCCAGAGGCTGGGGGTGGGAGATGGGTGGCTACTACTATGCTAGGAGATGAAATTAGTCAATAATTTATCATACCATTCAAGCCTTCCCCTAGATGTTGCAAGCCTTCAATAAACTCTAGATATCCAAGATAATTAATCAGAAAGATTCTGCCAGTGTAATTATCGTCTAAGTGGATAGACAGATTCCTGGTGCTTCCTACTCAGTAATCAGAATTCTCTTGGGAACACAGCAAATTTTGCACACATGGAGGACCAAAGTCACTTCTGAGAAAAGCTATGACATAGCTTCCAGTCATTCTGCTATGTACCTTTCTGCACCTTTAACCCACAGCCCACCGTGAATAAAGGTGACACTCATCTACACATGCTGAACTGGACCAAGACACATATGGTGAACAAGGAGGACACATGGATGGAGTAGCTAATTGGGAGCTGGAATTCTGAGTGATGTTGAACTGTGTCCTTCACTTTCTCATTTGTAAAATGGAACCACTGGAGTCATGAACTCATTGGAGAACCCGAATAAACTGTGTTCATGTTCTCCAGATGAAGTAGCTACCTGGTGACCAGGAAGGCAACCTGAGGGTGGAAGTTAAGTTGGTACAACAAAAATATAGTTTCCCTTCCATATCTGTGGGCTGGATACTCAAGGATTCAACTGTGAATCAAAATATTTTTAACAAATTGCATCCATACTGAACATGCACAGACTTTTTTCTTGTCATTGTTCCCTAAGCAATACAGTATAATACCTATTTACATAACATTTGCATCATATTAGATATTATGAGTAATCTACAGATTGTTTAAAGTATATGAGAGGATTACAAAGGTGGTGTGCAAATTCTACACCATTTTATTTAAGGCACTTGAACATCCTGGGATTTGGATACCTTCAAGGGATCCTAGAATCAGAACCCTACAGATACTGGAGGTTGGCTCTACAGAATAGGCTGGGTCTCAGTTGCCCATTAGTGTGTTTCTTTCCTGGAAAGAGAGTAACCCTCTCTCTTGCTTAAACCATTGCTATTTTGGGCCACTGTAGTGGTGGCTTATATATATTGTTCATTGTTTACCCCCCAACCCGGGCCCCACCGGAATGTAGCAACTTGCTGATTTCCTTCACTGCTGTATCTCATTGTCTGGAAGAATGCTCACACAGGAGAGATGCTCCATAAATATTTCTTAAACGACTTTATTGAGATATGATTCACAGACCATATGATTCACTCATTTAACAGGCATGCTTTCTGTGCATTCAGAGTTGTTCATTCATAAATTTTAGAGAAACTTCCCCAAAGAGTCACCAGGTTTCTTAGCCTCCCTCCTCTGACACTCGTTGACTTTCTTACTCATCTATTTGTCTATTCTGGACATTTCATGTAAATGGAATTATGGCTTCTTTCCCTTAGCATAATGTTTTTGAACCTGTCCATGTTGTAGCATAAATCAGTACTTTGTATGACTCAATTTTGTTTGACTCCTCATCATTTGGACATTTGGGTCGTTTCTACTTTGGGGCTATTATGAAGAATGCTGTTGTGAACCTTCTCACATAGATATTCCATTTCAGTTCTTTCGGACCAGGTGGAATTGCTGGGTCACAGGTTTGCTCTATGCTCAACTCTTAGAGGAACCACCTGGCTTTCCCCCACAGCCACTGCATCATGTTCCCCCCGCCCAGCATTGTATGAGGGTTCTCATGGCTCTACATCCTCACCAACACGCAATGTATCTGTCTAAATAATATTTTTGATCAATGAGCAAAATGGGCAGGAGGAAACAGAAGAATGGAAAAGGACTGCTATGGAGAGAAAGAATTGAGAGAAACTTATGAGAAAGGAAGACAAGTAGGGGCTGGGCTGGGCACAGGGAGGGCTGGAGGAAAGTAGGTCATGAACAGGAACACAGGTGCAGGACGAGAGGACCACAGGGCATGCTCTGGGCGATTCCATTCTCCTCAGTTTGTTGGGGCTTGTTCTGTGACTGAGGATATGATTCCTCCTGGTGAATGTCCTATGTCTATTTGAAAGGAATGTGAACTCTGCTCTTGTTGGGTACTAATGTAGACATCCCATGTATCACACATACATATATTTAGATCTGCTCAGCTATTTTTAAAGAGAATCCTGGAGTTTTTATTTAATAGCTTATATTCTGGTGCAAGAAAAAGTGATCTGGGTGGGGGGGGGGGTTAGGCTTGTTCATGCCTGACTTCAATTTTAAACTATAAAGAAATAGACAATAGCCTGGATGTTATTAGTGGTTGTTCTGTAACAACTTCTGCTATTCTGAGTGATCTTGTTTTACTCCTGTGTCTTGAGCTTTACCAAAGAGTTTGAATCACGTGAGTAATATCTTTTGAGGTAGGCCAGCTATTTTTTTAAAAAATCTCAATCATCACATTATTTTAAGGAACTTCAGGAGAGAACCTGTCTATAATCCTCACCTAGACAGTTACTCTTTCTTTTGCTCTTCCTTCATTCCTGAAATTCTCACTTTTCTTTGCATGTTATTTCACTTCCATCTGAAATGTTTCTGTCAGCATTTCTTTTAAAATGTCAGGTATGCTGATGACAGAATTTGAGTTTTCTTTCACCTAAGAATATGATAATTTTGACTTCCTTTCTTGCCGCAGTCTCTGGCTGGGCACAAGATCACGAGCCACTCAAACAGGAACAAACTTTATTTGAAAGAACCGCCAATAACACGTCCGTGCCAGGGAAGCTTTTTTATCCACCCACGCGGCGTACCGCCGGTTCCTTCCCAGAACTCCAGCGCACGCCTCCCCCGGAATTCCCTCCTACTGCACTTTCCCAACCAATGGGAACTCTCCAGGAGTCCCGCAGCAGGAGTCAGGTATCCATATGAATGTAATTTTTAACATAATCATATCATCTCAATGGCTAGCTGGCATCACCTTTCAATCAAAAATGCCATGCATCATATTAATTGGCTGTGGCTCCCAGCACTTTCTGAAAGATATTTTAACTGATCGCTGATTTCTAAGTTGACAGTCCATTTCTTCTGGCATTTATGAAACATTCCAGTGACTTCTAATCTCTCTGATTTTCAGTGAGAAGTATGTCATCATTTGGATCATCATTGCTCGATATTTTTTTTTTTAAAGAGAGAGTGGAGAGAGAGAGAGTGAGAGAGAATTTTTTAATATTTATTTTTTTAGTTTTTCGGCAGGCACAACATCCTTGTTTGTATGTGGTGCTGAGGATCGAACCCGGGCCGCACGCATGCCAGGCGAGCGCGCTACCGCTTGAGCCACATCCCCAGCCCATTGCTTGATATTTGATGCATAATTTTTCTGTTTTCTTTCCCTTTTGTTTCCAGTAGATTGTGATGTATTTGAGCATTTTTTTTGGGGGGGGGGGTCCATTAGATTTTCTTTTGATCTGAAACTTTATGAGTTTTGCCAGTGTTGGGAAGTTGGGAAGCTTTCTGCCATTCTTTCTTTCTTTTTCTTATAATGCTGTATGCATTTTATTTTGTATATAATTAATTAATTCATTGTAATTTGGTATATGTGACAACAGAATGCATTTTGATTTACTGTACACAATTGCAGCACAACTTTTCATTTTTCTGGTTGAATACACTGTAGTATCACACCATATGTGCAGTCATAATACACCTAAGGTAATGGTGTCCATCTCATTCCACCGTCTTTCCTGACCCCACACCCCTCTCCCCATCCATCCCTCCCCTTTTCCCCATCAAAGCTCCTCCATTTTTCCTATGTCACCTCCATTATGGATCAGCATCCACTTATAAGACAGAAGATTTGGCCTTTGATTTTTGGGATTGGCTTACTTCACTTAGCATGATATTTTCCAACTCCATCCATTTATCTGAAAATGCCATGATTTTATTCTCTTTTAATGATGAGTAATATTCTATTGTGTATATATCTACAGTTTATTTAGCTATTCATCTACTGAAGGGCATCTAGGTTGCTTCCATAGTTGAGCTATTATGAATTGAGCTGCTATAAACATTGATGTGGCGGTGTTCCTGTAGTATGCTGTTTTTAAGTCCTTTGGGTATAGACTGAGGAGTGGGATAACTGGGTCAAAGGGTGGTTCCATCCCAAGTTTTCTAAGGAATCTCCATACTGCTTTCCCAGATTGGTTGTACCACTTTGCAGTCCCACCAGCAATGAATGAGCGTGTCATTTACCCCACATCCTCACCAACATTTATTGTTATCTCTATTCTTGATAACTGCCATCTGACTGGTGTGAGATAAAATCTTAGAGTAGTTTGATTTGCCTTTCTCTAATTACTAAAGATGTTGAACATTTTTTCATATATTTGTTGATCAAATGTATATCTTCTTCTGAGAAATGTCTGTTCAACTCCTTAGCCCACTTATTGATTGGGTTGTTTGTTTTTTTGGTGTTAAGTTTTTTTGAGTTCTTTATATATCCTGGAGATTAGTGCTCCCTCTGATGTGCATGTGGCAAAAGTTTGCTCCCAAAATGTAGGCTCGCTCTTCACCTCACTGATTGTTTCTTTTGCTGAGAAAAAGTGTTTTAGTTTGAGTCCACCCCATTTATTAATTCTTGATTTTATTTCTTGCGCTTTGAAGTCTTGTTAAGGAAGTCGAGGCCTAATACAACACGATGAAGATTTGGGCCTATTTTTTTCTCTATTAGACGAAAGATCTCTGCTTTAATTCCTAGGTCCTTGATCCTCTTTGAGCTGAGTTTTGCATATGATGAGAGATAGGAGTTTATTTTCATTTTGTTGCATATGGACTTCCAGTTCTCCCAGCACCAGAAGAGGCTATCTTTTCTCCAATGCATGTTTTTGGCACCTTTGTCTAGTATGGGAGAACTGTATTGATGTGGGTTGTCTCTGTGTCTTCTCTTCTGTACCACTGGTCTACATGTTAGTGCCAACACCATGCCATTCTTGTTTACCAGACCTTACACTATACTAGGAACCTACAGCACCCTGCTTCACTCTTATTCCTAAGGATTGCTTTGACTATTCTGGATGGCCATTATTTCTTAAAACACTTTTTTTCCCCTTATCCCACAAGCTTTTTTTTTCTTTAGGACTTCAATAGCATGAATAGTAAACTTTTGTTATTGTTAAATAGGTTTTTGAGGGTCTGTCCCTGTTTCTTTTCCAATATCTCCCCCTGTCTGTTTAGTGTATTTAAATCTTGGTATTTAGTTTTCTACTGCTACATAACAAATCATCAGAAACCAAAAAGGGACCTAAAACAGAACATATATTTATGCTCTCAAGGTTTTTGCAGATCAGGAGTCCGCTCCCAACTTCAGTGGGGCTTCTACATCATGGTGTGGGTCAGGCTGCATTCCCACCTGGAGGCTAGGCCAGGGAAGCTGCTTCTTCCACATTGTCATGTTGTTGGCAGAATTCACTTCTTGTTGCTGAGTTGGTTAGAGACTGACCTCAGATCCTAGGTGAGGGGCCATGCGCTTTTATTTGTTGTGCAATCTTCTCTAACATGGCTACTGACTTCATCAAACGCTGAAGGAGAATCTATAGTTCTAGTCAGTTAGCAAATAGAGTTGTAGTCAATGTAATGTAGTCAAAGGTGGAACATTCTAGCATGCTTGACTTATTCTATAGGCTTAATACAAATCCCAAATCCCACCCACCCTCAAGGAAATGGGATGATCTAGGGTGTTTATACCAGAAGATTGGGATCATAGGGGAGGTCACCCTATGATCCCAATCTTCTGTATAAACACCCCTAGATCATCCCATTTCCTTGAGGGTGGGTGGGATTTCGGGTTTGTATTAAGCCTATAGAATAAGTCAAGCATGCTAGAATGTTCCACCTTTGACTACATTACATTGACTACAACTCTATTTGCTAACTGACTAGAACTCCTTAGGCACATTTCCTCTTCTCCATGTGTGGACCTGTGGAAATAAAGACATGTGTTACCTGCTCCCAACACTCCTTAGATACAGCAGTCATCTAAGAAACAGGATGACAACTGCAGATATTTTGGTTCACAGAGGGGAAACATGGAAGGCAGGAAAGGTGTCATTGATCCATAGTGGTTCTGAAACCCACTGGGCCAATGCTGGGGATTCAGTAATTAGGTTTCAAGTTCAAGGAAAAACTGTTCTTGGCTCATGGTCCCAACTCTTGGCTCTTGATTCTGTCTTCTCAGAGTTCTCTCCTGTGCATGCTCTCTCTCTCTCTCTCTCTCTCTCTCTCTCTCTCTCTCTCTCTCTCTCTGAAAGGTGGATGAAAAAGAAGAACATTTCGACTGAGATCCATTCTAGCCACTGTTGTATCCCTTCAGGTTTCAAGCTGCCTTTGAATCTAGGGGATACTGATCTTACTTCACCTCTAGTTCCTTCCTTCCTTCCTTCCTTCTTCCCTGATACCATGGGCTCTTCACACTGCTCAGAAAGCTGTTGCCTTCATTCAAAGGATCTGAGCTGCATTCATCAGGAAAGACAGCCAAGTATGTTTATTCCCTCATCACCAGAACTGGAAACGGCCATTATTTACCTTTAAAAATTCAGTAGGCAGAATACAAAATAAATTTTCATGGAACAAAAGACCAAAAAAATCTCTCTTATATTGTCATCTTCCACCTTTCATTTCCCTTCGCTTGAGGTTAGCAATCCCAGTTTTCCAAGGAATCTCCACACTGCTTTCCATATTGGCTGCACCAATTTGCAGTCCCACCAGCAACGTATGAGTGTACCTTTTCCCCACATCCTCACCTTGTTGTTTGTCTTTATAATAGCTGCCATTCTGACTGGAGTGAAATAATATCTTAGAGCAGTTTTTAATTGCATTTGAGGCCCTTCTTTTGGTGTCTTTTAATGAATGAAATCTCCTAAAGTAGTTCGATTTATCACTTCTTTCCCTCATTATAATCCTATGTTATCATTATCATTAATATTATATGTTGGCACTTTTCATGTTCTCTTTGAGGAAACTACCTACATCAACTTAATCATAATGATTTCTTAAGTTTTCTTTTAGTTGTTTTATTGTCAGAAAAGGAGACAGAAGCAAGGTACAGAGGCAAAATGGCCCCTTGTCTAAGCTGCCGGCTTTATTTATATCAAAAGGTTACATTAGGTCACTGGCACCATTAGTACATTATTGTTCATTGTGTCATTAGGCAGGATACTGAGTCAGCAACATTATGCAGCTGATTTCTCTGTTACATACTAAGTTGCAATATTAGGAGCTTTGTGTAGCTTTCAAGAAAGTTCATTGTTTAAAGTTACTGTTATGCAGCAGGAACTTGGTGAAACATTGTGGTTGTCTAACAAGACAGTGCCTTTATTCCCAGGAGCTGAGTGTCTGAGATCAAGGTGGAAGCTGGTAAGACTCTGGCACAGAGCCTCCTCATGGAGGGCGTTACCACAGCAGCTAGGCATCCTGCACCTTTGCACAGAAACTTTTCCAGGTGTATATTAGTTATCTTACTAGGTTCCTGGGAGAAACTGCAGAATATTCCAGCTGTGAAAACAAAACGCCTATTATTCCCCGAGAGTTTGCTCACCAAGGAGACACTGTTTACATTTCCATAGCCAAAACCCTTACATTTTATATTCACATTTAAGTTTATAATGTATATGAACTTTAGAATTGATTGACAGGGAAAAAACACTAACTCCATTAAACTGCTTTTTGCCACTTGTGGTATTGTCATTTATTTTATTTACACATATATTTTAAAGTTCTCATTACTGCTGTTTAAATGGTCAGTGTTTTTGTTTTGTTTTTATTTGTTCTTTTTACACATGCATGACAGTAGAGCGTATTTTGACTTATGATACATACATGAAGTATAACTCACTCTAACTAGGATCCCATTCTTTTTTTTTCATTGTGGTGCTAGGGTTTGAACCCAGGGTCTTGGGCATGCAAGGCGAGTCAAGGACTCTACCCACTGATTTATAACCCCAGCCCCTTGAGGATCCCATTCTAGTAGTTGTGCATAATGTGGAGTTTCCCTTGTCATGTATTCATATATGAAAATCCTACAGTACCATATCCCCACCTATAATCATTTCCCTTCTGGCTCCAAAATCTCATGTAGTATTTCTTTTAGTGTGTGTCTGTGTGCCATATTTTGGCTCTTAAATATCTCCCAGAGGCCCATGTATTAAAGACTCAATCCCCAGCTTGATGCTTTTGGGAGAGGTGCAGTCTTTAAGAGGTGGGACCTAATGGGAGGTCTTCAGGTCATTGGGTGCCCTTGAAGGGAATAGTGGGGCCCTGGGTCCCTCCCTCTCCCTTCCCCTTCCTCTCTCTCTTTCTCTCTCCTCTCTCTCTCTCTCTCTCTCTCTTTGGTATTGGGGATTGAATCCAGAGGCACTTTACCACTGAATTACACACCCATCCTTTTTATTTTGAGAAAGGGTCTAACTAAGATGCTGAGTGTCTTGCTAAGGTGTAGAGGCTGGCCTTGAACTTGTGATCTTCCTGCCACAGCCTCCCAGGTTCCTAGAGTGGCAGGTGTGTGTCCCGGCTCCCCAGCCCCTTGTCTGCTCTCTTTCCTCTCTTGGTTGCCGCAAGATGAGCAGTCTGGCCCCATTGCATGCTCCCTGGCATGGTGTGCTACCTCACCCACAGGCCCCAAAGCAACAAGGCCAACTGACATGGGCTGAAACCTACAAAACTCTGAGCTGAGATTAATCTCTTCTCATCAGGACTTGATTATCTCAGACGTTTGAAATTGTAATGGAACGCTGACTAACACGATGTAGAGATTAATTTTTTCAAGTTTTATATAAAAAGTTTTATCTACCTTTATTTCCAGAGTGTGTTTTATTTCCTGGGCTTAGAAGGTGGCAGTTATTTTCATTAAGCCTTTCAAAGGTGTCATTTGATTATTTTTTCACTTACATAATTTGGGTTGTAAAGTGTTATTTTTTCCTTTGAAAGTAAAATCCACCCCTCACTGTCATTATCAGCAGTCTTAGTAAGGTAAACGGAGGTGTGGTTTGGGGTTCATGGGGTTTGAAGTTCATAGAGCTGCTTAGATCTACGGAAGCAAAATAGAGCTTCCATACATAACCTGCAGCTTGGGGTTGGTTTTGCACAATTCCTGGCTATTACATCTTCTAATACTGCTTTTATCCAGTCCTTTCTCTTCACTCCTCTAGAACTCCAAGGCTTTTATATTAAACATTTTCACAGTGTTCCTTTTTTTGTAGTATTTTCACACTTTTCTATATTTTCGATTCCTCTCCCCCCCAACTTATGTTAAAATTTTGTATTGATCCATTTTCCTGCCCACTAATCCTCTTTTCTTCTGTTTATTTTGTAGGTTAACCCATTTATTGATCCCTAATTCCAAATGTGTTCTATGTTCCAATCTTACTGTCTGTGGTGGCCGTGAGGATGCACCTCTCATCTCCAACCCCCAGTGACATTCCGACCTTGACCACTGTGTCTATGCCAAGGTCATGGCTCCCACAGGCTGCTTCCAGCTCGTGTCTGAGCTCAGCAGAGATGCTAAAGCTTGTCTGTTCCTGAGACCTGGGGAGCTCGTTGGCAGGCCTCCCCAGCAGCCTTGGAACCACACTGCAGTATTAGGTCCTTCCACACAATCTCTCTTCCTTCCCTCTCTCTTCTCAGGACAGAGAAGTTTGAAAGGATTTGTAGGCACTTTATACTGTCTAGATGTGTTAATGAACACAATATTTCGAGAAGCATGATTTCAAATTTTATGGAGGTTTGCGTGTTTTGTATGTGTGTATGGTATGTACGTGTTTGCATATGGGGTGTGTGTGCACGGGGATGTATGTATATGCATGTGTATATTATGGTGTGTTTGTGTGTGTGGTATACATGTGCATGCACACATATATATACTGTGTACATACGTGTATTGCATATATTTGTATACACTGTATATGTGTGTGTGTGTGTGTGTACATCTATTTTTTCTACGTTGAGAAGGTCTGGAATCCATGACACACTAGAAGCACATAAGCCATGCAGGTTTTCTAAACATCAGTCCCCACAAGGAAACAGGGAGGGGTCCATGCAGCATGCCTGATTCCAGGTCTGGGGCTGACAACAGACAAGAATTTCATACATCTCATGCCAGAATGACAAGATGAACTTGGTACATCTCATGCTGGAAGCTAGTTAAGTGCTCAAATAATACTGAAGCTTTTGAAAAGGACACAGGACTGGACCTGAAGTGCCAGAGGAGAGGTCATGAACTAAAAGCTTGTGTTCACCCTCAATTCATAGTCTGAAGCCCTGTCACCCAATGTGACGGTATTGGGAAGTGGGGTCTAGGGAGGGAATCAGGGTTACATGATGTCATTAAGGTGAGAACCTCGTGATGGAATTAACCTCTTTACAGAAAGAGACACCAGGGCGCTTATTCACTCTTATTCCCTCTCCCTCCCACATATCAAAGAAGCCATCTGTGCACTGAGCAATATGGGCAGCCATCTCCAAGCCAAGAGAAGGGACTTCAGAAGGAGACCTCCTGTGCCAGCACCCTTGATCTTGCACTCATAGACTCTAGAATTGTGGGAAATAAATTTCTATTGTTTAAGCTGCCCAGTTTCTGGTATTTTCTTACAGCATCCCAAACCAACAAAGGAGATACTTAAACACCAATCACAGGAATAAAATGAATAGGAGCCTATATTCACATACTGATATAAATTAATGAGTAAGTAATAAGTGAAAAAAAAGAAAAAACTTCCTTCTAGAGATGCAAATTAATAAATGTAGAAGAAATGACAGCGTGAGAGACCTATTTCCCAAGTATCATTGTTAGCTCTTTGTTGCTGTAACTAAAATACCTGATGAGAACAACTTAGAGGAGGAAAATTGATCTTGCTCATGATTGCAAAGGTTCAGTCTATGGGCAACTGACACCATTGCTCTGGGCCTGAATGAAGTGGAGTATCACGGCAGAAGGGCAGGGCTCAGGAAGGCTATTCACCTCATGACAGCCAGGAAGTGAGAGAGAGAGAGAGAGAGAGAGAGAGAGACAGAGAGACAGAGAGACAGAGAGACAGAGAGAAGGAGAGGGATTGAGAGATTGAGGCCCGAGGGACAAAACATAAACACCAAAGGTACACCCCAGTGATGGTTGGACCCACGGATCAGATTGCAGCTCTCATAATCTAGCCATTTCACCTCTGAACATTCCTGCATGGTCTCTCACATGAGCTTTTAGGGTCGCCTCATATAGAAACCATAACAGTCACAGGGACACAATTCAAGTAAGCGTGAGCAGTGGATGACAGAGGATGTCCAAGCAGTCTCAGAATCTCTCTAACCAAACAGCCCAGATCAACATCAGAAGCAGGGAAGATTGATATGATAGGCCCCAGGGCACCAGGTCAGGGTGTGGACAGAACATTGGCTTATGGCATTCTTCCCCCAAAGTGCTTCTTGTGAATCTAATCATGTGGAAAGATGAAACGAACTAGAAAATATTTTGTTGATATTCTCCAAATGTCCAAGGTCATAAAAGGCAGACTGAAGAACATCTTCAGATTAAAAGATGAATTACCTAAATGCAATTAGTGATACCTAGTCAGACCCTGAACCAAAGAGGTGAGGATCTTATAAAGGACATCATGGGGACGATTGTCAACAGTTAAATACAGACCATGGTTTAGTAAGCAGTGTTGTATCAGCTGCTTTCCAGGTTTTACTGTGGAGAGGTCTTTGTTCTCAAATATTTAAGGGCTGATAGGATATGGTGTCTGCAACCTGTTTTCCAATTATTCAGAAAAAAACACATATTACAAGTATGTATTGCATATGAACATTGTTCAGAAAAAAATGTACGTATTATGTATGGAGAGAGAGAGAGAGAGAGAGAGAGAGAGAGAGAAAATAGGGCAAAATATAAGAGCTTCTTGTACTATTTATATATTTGTCTGAAGGTCTGAAGTTATATGTTAAAAAATCAGAGTTTATAAAAGAGAAATATCTCAACAAAACAAAATAGGAAAAAAAGTATGATACTTCCTGCTTAAGATATACACTAGTCTATTATGTCCAAGGCACCCCCACACACTGAAAGTTCATAACTCAAAGCCTCATGCAACGATTATCACAGTGTATCACCAAAACACCCTTCCCGGACCCATCCCATCCTGGGGTCCAGGGAAGGACTGCCTTCTTTTCCATGGGGCAGGCCATCCAAGGTGGTACCCATCCGGGCTGCACTCTGCACATTTAACTGCCACTCAGGACAGATCCGTCCCTGGAATCTTGGGGCAGGAACCTTCCAGCCTGGGAGCAGCAGTTGGCCTGACCCTCACAGCTTTTTGGGACTGTTGAGAACTAGGGACTAGACTGTCCGGCCTCCTTCCTCTGCCAAGATCCTTTAGTCTCCCCGGAAGGGCAAGGCCTTGACTGCCGCCATGAGCAAGGAGAGACCACCTGTGTTCTGCAGGTCGATGGATCACCAGCCCCTGCAGAGTACGTCAGGAAGGTGTGTGTCCTCGGTTCTTTCCAACTTACCATTGATGGCCCAGGGATGACTTAAAGACACATGATGAACCACCTCACACTTATACCTGGGTTTCAGAGTTTCTGTTTTCAAATGAATATATCTTTTTATTAAATACATTCCTATTTTCTTTTAAAAGTTGTAATAGACCATGGTGTTTTGAAATACGGGCAGCAAGTGTTGAAACTACATGATGAAATTAACGGATCAGGAACTTAGGTTTATAATTTCAAAACATTCTTCAGTATGCTTTTCTGAATGATCAATTCTAAGGTTTTGACTGAGGCTTAAAACATGTGTGTGTGTCTGTGTATGTGTCTCTGTGTGTGTGCCCAAATACACATATAAACACAGTTTCCACACATTTTCTGACATGTCCGGGCCTAGCGCACTCCTTGGAGGGAGTGCCTAAGTTGGTTACTAGGTCATGTGACCTTGAGAGCCTGTGATAGTTTCCCTGCTATGTTGCTTCCTTGCATGTATTTTGGTTTGTGTTTATCTTATCTTCTGTCATGTTGAAAGCCTTTTGACTCCATTTATTTCTCTCACTACTTACGTATAGGAAAGCCCACACTAGAAGGTGTTTTGTTTTCCTAAAAGTCCTGCACGTCATGTATCACGTGTAAATATATTTGAGAAACAGCCGCCTTAGTTCCAAAAACTTCCACCATGATAACATGTGACATAAAACCATCCTAACTGCACCCAATAAAGTCTCTGCAGATCAGGTTCAAAGAAACACATTTTATAAATATATTCAGTTCAGTTGCATGAGAATCTGCCATATTTCCTCTTGTGAGACAGATAGAAGATACTGCAAGTTTTTGTTTTAGCATGAAAATATTTTAAATTGCAGTGTTGATTTTTATGCAGTCATATCTCTTTGAATATGCTTAAAAATTTGCCTATGTTCTGAATGACAGATTCTGACCAGGAAAAGTTACTTTTCTACAAGTATTTCTACCTTCAAAAAGATGACATGGCCCGTGGAGAAGTGTAGAGTAGGGTTCTTGCATTCTACCTGTGTTTGATCATGAACTCTGATAGTTTCACTCCTGCCATATGCTGTCATCATCTGGCATTTTAATTTAAGATTATTATCATTTATTAACAGTAGTTTAGACTTATAGACATAAGTTATGAGTTAATTTGCCACTATTCTTGGGTCCCCTATGGGCATTCCTTTCTCGAATTCAATTTTTGTTTTGTACTAGAGAGCTCTAAAGCTTCTTTTTCTTCACACGTCAAAAAAGTGTGCTCAGTTTGTTGTCACCCCTGAATTCTTACTTTCCAGCTTCTGGTCTCACTAGGGAGGGATGAAGATGACCACCCAGTAAGTAGATGCTCCTTCTAGGAACGGGGCCCAATGTGGTTCCATGGATAACTGATGTGCACTGTGTGTAGTGCTTACTACTGAACTATTTCTCTCTGGGCACAGTGTGGCTTTTCAATGTTTACATCGATATCTAATGTAACCTCTAAGAATGAAAAGATTTGAATCGTGACATTTCTTACTCAAGTAAAAAAACAAAAAACAAAAAAAAACCTTTTTTTAAAAAAAACTCTTGAAAACACTGATAGTTTCTCCCAACTCTGTGATCTGAATCTAGGGAGTAGTCTCTTTCAACCTAATGAGTCTTAAATCTAGCCAGCTTCTTCATGGTTTCTAAGGGTGTTTTGCCAATCCAATCTAGATGTTTATAAGAGTGTTTTGCCAATACAAACATCTCTAGGTTTTTACTCCTTTCTATTGGCAATAACTTATTTTTTAAGGCTCCTTAGATAGTTTCATGTTCAGATTTTCTATAGTGTATCTTTTCTCTATCCTTCCTTGGTGTGTCTGGTTTTGTCCATATTTGCATTTTATTTCTATCTTTTACTTTCTGTATTCTAGCACTGAAGATGAAACAAATGCTCAGGGCTTGACCTCAGTAGTAACCAGAGAAGTGGAGTCTTTAAGAAATGTCAGCTTGATTACAAGAAGAAAGGTGAGTGTCCATCATGGCCCAGGGAAGCTGACAGAATGGAGATGAGAAGAACTGATATTAACAATGAAGTTGCTGAATTATGCCAGTTTATCTGGCTCTCAGCCAACTAAAAGTCTTTCCCTAAGAAGTCAGCCCTACTTTGGGGGAGGTAGGGGCAACTATCATGGTGGTGGTAAGGACGACAATGAGACTGCTTGTATGAGTCTTTAACAACATTTCCAAACTTCATGAACAATTATATATTTTAACAAGTAATTTTCTATTG
The DNA here is from genome assembly GCF_048772815.1 of Callospermophilus lateralis. Taxonomy (NCBI): domain Eukaryota; kingdom Metazoa; phylum Chordata; class Mammalia; order Rodentia; family Sciuridae; genus Callospermophilus; species Callospermophilus lateralis. The sequence goes on from NC_135321.1 coordinate 77,485,188, forward strand.
ACTATTCAAAAAATAATAGTCTAGAGTATCTCCTAATATCTGCATGAATTAGATTTTAATGTTAATATAAAATTGGAAGTCAAAACCTATTTTTATGATCTTGTAGAAAATGCTAGGGGAGATGGAACCATTTGATAAACTGGATTCCTCGGCTTTACTTCAGTTGGAGTCGGCTCTGGACCTAGAGAGACCATGCAGACAGGAGTTCCCAGAGGGACCTCAGGGGGCATTTCCCTGGTAAGGCCAAGTGATACCTTGAAAAAACAATGATTTTCTGGTCGTGGTGATGCATGACCGCAGTTCCAGCTGGTTGAGAGGATCTCTTGAGGACCCAAGTTTGAGACCAGGCTGGACAACAGAGTGTGTCTCTGTTTCAACAAACCAGAAACAAGCAAACAGACCACAATTTGTAAGCTAGTCACAAAGCTAGCTTAGGGAGGGATGAAGGTCACCATCCCAGTAAGTAGATGACCCTCCTGGGAACCGGCCTAATGTGGTTCCCAAAGCACAAAGCACCCTCTTCCAGGTTACACATTCAATCTTCCTATGACCTAAAGTTTGGTGTTCCTAAAAATCAGATTTCTGTGTTCAAGATGACAAGTCATAATAATTTGAAAGTATTTAATTTAATGCTTTTAATGTGTCTTCTTTTGCAATATGTTAACTTCTGTGATTCTGATATCTCCACCAAATGGTATTGATAATACTGAATAATACAAAAACAGAGGCACCTAAGAGTCAAGCCTCTATTGTTTCTTCCTTCTTGCTTGAAAAGGTCTCTGAGTCAGAAGCACCCCAAATCCTCTTGTGTGTGTACAAATGTAATTCGAACTGCAAATGGAATGAAGTCAGGAAAATCCTGTGACCTCTGTTTCAGAGACTTTTAGATTCTGAAGAGTCTGATGGTGTAGCATGTTCTCAATTTCAGCTTATGACCCACATTGCACATCTTCACGTCTTCTTTAAAAAGGTGCCTCTTCCCACTGCACTTGCTGGATGGTGGCGAGTTTCCTTTTCTTCCTACAACAGTAGGGCTAGTTAGATTCTGCCAGTGTGAGTGCTGATAGAACAACTATGCCAGTAGTCAATAAGCATGGCTAATGGATATATCAGAAGACGGGAGATGGTGTGACGTGGAAGGATAAAAGGGAAAACATGTAAAATTCACAGCAGAGTAAAAATACAAATCTAACACTAGTTTTATACATAGATGTGCTCTCAAAGTCATGTAGTGAGAGAAAAAGAAATATGACTCCAAGGGCCAGGCTTTGTGTCTAAAGCCTTATTCACTTAACTGTGTTGGACAGTAACACTTGAGTCAACTTCAGTGCAGAATGTTGGATTACTCAAGACCAAGAGCTTACGTGTTACAATGACCCATTATAAGACTGTACACTTTATTTAATGTGAAGTGGGAAAGACATTTCTCAGTAATTGGTTGGTACAGTATGGATAGCTGCCAGATGGCATCTGTGTGGCCTTTCAAGATAAAAACATGCCCGTTCATCTTTTGCTCAGGGCACCTCTGTTCACACAAAGCAGATCTGGGAGTCAAGTGCAATATGGCGCATAGATTCACCTATTGGCCCATTGTTTTGGTTCCCTGTGAAACAAAACCCAAGGTAATTTTATCCAATCTGCTTTATTTGGAATGTCATTTTAGATATGAAATTCAACTTAGCTGAGGATTCTAACCACAAAAGCCCTACATTCCTGTTTTGTGGGATCCGATTATAGGTCATTCACAGGCACTGGGCACCTAATGATGTCTTCCGTTCTTTTTGCCTCTTTTAGTAAAAGGAAAGCTAAAGTGAAGAAATACCAGTCTGACTTGTGGTTAGAAATTGAACGTCTGAAAAAGGGTGAGGAACTCAGATCTCAAGGCGGGGTGCGTGGGACGGGTTGTTGTGTGGACAGGGTGCTATGGCATTGCATTTCCATGGGCATCTTTTGGGAAGGTGTGAGAATAGCCCTCACTAGCTGGCTCATGTGTGTGTGTGTGTGTCCTTATTTAATAAAATGTTCAAGGAGACATTTTGTTTGCTTTTAAATAATCCAGAGAGCTTTTTATGATAGTAAAAACAACATATTTTGCTTTGAGTGGAACTACCCTTATTTAATACCATGAAATATTTTGTAGAAACGTATTTTTTTTTTGCCATCGATAAAGTTTTCAAATTTATCCCAGTCATATCACTTCCCAGTTTTGGAATGCTGCCACATGTCACAGCACAAGACAAAACCATCGTAGAGATATGGGAGGTTTGCTTGTGTTCAAACTGGGGCTGTTTCTTAATAATGAATCAGCTGGTAGAACTTCTTATACGCTTGTGTGACCCTCAACTTGCATTCCATGCTTTGATGGCACACACTGGACTAGATCAGAGGGGGTGGCCCTCCCTTGGCTGGTGCATATTGTGGAGGACAGGGGAAGACTCCTAAAGAACTCAGGAAACCCTGGAAAGCAGTGTCTGTCCCTTTAATATCTGTGAGTTGACTCTTGCATGGAAGTTAGAAGAAACACTTAAAAAGCACTCTAGTTACCCCTGAAAAGATGACAACCAACACAGGCTCTAATTTAAGAGTAGTCTAGAGAGCACTGAATGCAGAACAGGGTCCATGAGTAGCACTGAGGAAGCTCTGGCCCCCTGGAAAGCTCCCCAACAACATAGCCTTGGCTAGAGCTTTGCCTACTGGGGATCCCCAGTGAATGGGCCACTCTGAGTCCAAAATATTGACTGACAGCTTGACATGTTTTAAAAGGAACCTGACAGAGAAAGATGAACTGTTATCATGGTGTTTTGTGAACTTCACCTTTAGACCTAGTGTTTTTTCTTCTTATGATTTTCTCTTTGAATACCACAGTGCATTAGCACACTTAGTGTCCTGTGACACCCTGCTTTATTTAATCAGTAAACAATTATGTTAGTGATTCACGTCTGAGTATTCATCTCCTGGCATTGTCAATGGCTCAAGGTGTCAAGAGGGGGTGGCCTTAGAGAACTTAAATGTGTGCCTTTCAATTCTGTAATATTTAAATCAAATTATAGTCATAAGGTCAATTTGAACACCATGCATATAAAGTTAGATGATAAAGTATGACATTAAGAGAAATTTCTCTGAGGGGAGACAAAACCTGTAGTTGATCTTTTTCCTGCCTAAGTAAATAGCACTTTGATGTTATGCAAGTTTTAAGTATAATTAACTATATTTGTTTTATGACTGTGTGTTCTTATCATGAATAACTCTGTTAAGAAGTGTCATAACTGTAATCCCAGTAGCTCAGGAGGCTGAGGCAGGAGGATTGTAAGTTTAAAGCCAGCCTCAGCAACTTAGCAAGGCACTGAGCAACTCAGTGAGACTCTGCCTCTAAACAAAATACAAAAAAGGGCTGGGGTTGTGGCTCAGTGGTTTAGTGCCTCTGGGTTCAATCCCTAGTACAAAAAAAAAAAAAAAGTGTATCACACTAGAATTTCACACAAAGTAGTTTGACATCTGTAACTGTCTTGGGGAACAACCAGTATAGAAAAGGTGTACAGGCGGGGGTGATGCTCCGTGGTTAAGGGTGTGAGGCTGGTGTGACCCTGGGTTCCATCCCCAGCACGAGAAAAGTAAACAAAACAAAGGAGGAAAGAAAAGAAAAAAGCCACATGTCATACTTCTGAAATCCCTTTGAATCTCCAAAGCTATTTTACGTCTTACTTAGTTATCCTACAATTGGAAAAAACAGTGATTCGACATGTAGGAGTTAAACAAATCATCAAAACTGATGTAATTGATTTATGCATTTTCAGTGCAGTTTACCATGAACTTGGTGAAAGTGGTTGCTTTATTTGACATGCAATCAAATTATTTTAATGTAAATAATATATGTCAATATATAGAAACATTTGGATTTAAATATGTATATGCGGCCAATGAGCTTATCTTTGAAAAATGTAGTCTGAGAACAACTTTAAACTAGAATTAAGACTGAAAAAGTCATGGACATGGTTCAGTTTCCATTTTTCAAGCTTCAAAAACATGTGTGGTTGCCTTCCAGGTGGGGTGCAGCAGGACTCAGGCCCATCTTCCTGGGCGCTTTTCAATACTACTTGCAATGCAGTGGCTCAGAAAGAGGTGAGTATGTGCTAAGCCTTCTGGGTGTGCTCTACCGCCACTTCTGGAATCACTCTGTTGTTCTCAAAATGACTGTTTCCATGTCATTCCATGTTAGAAGCATGAGGACCTGACAAACATACATGAAGGAATCAGGTGTGGGCGAAAATCAGGGCTGAAAGATTATATGATGCTAAAGCATCTGTATTAGAATTTAAATAACAAACAAAATATTGACATCATGAGACAAACCACACAGACTAAAAAGTGCATAAAAGTCCACAAAAGTCACGTAAACACAGGAAATATGACTGACCACCTTGGAATTGGACCCCTCCAGGGGACAGCCCACCCCTCTGTGCAGATGGGAAGTCTGCTTCATGATCAGTGCCATGACTTCCCCTCTTCTCCTTCTACTTCTACAGCCTGTGTACGGACCATATGATTTAATTTTAGATATATGGCATATGTTCTTTTGTATCATCAAAGTTCAGTTTGTGAGTTTCATGCTTTTTGTGATGTGTAGCAACAATGTGTTTGACTGTATTGCAATATAATATTCCATTCTATGGATATTTTATAACCATTTCATCCATTCTGTTGTTGATGAGTCTTTGGATTCATAACTCAGGAAAATGAGCTCAATCAGTTGTTTTAATAGAGATCTCCTAAAACAGAGACTTGGTTAAAAATAGTGGAGAGCTAAAAAGGTAAAATGAGAATAGCAAGGTAACAGGGAGCACAATTCTCTTCCCTCAAGTATGGGTAGGGCCTGTGATGACAGAAAAAATCTCGATAAACTAGTAACTAAACTGACTGACAGTGAAAAAAATACTGGAGTGGAAAGAAAATTTATTTGTATCTGTTTTATACAAGAAAGGAAATTTATTTGTATCTATTTGATACAAATAGAATCAGAATAGATATCAGAATAGATACAAATAAAATGGAAGATGTTCTATTTGTGAAGAAAACCTGTAAGCCATAAGCGAGTAGAAAGAATGCTTTCCTATTGACTAAACCTTATCTGACAAAGACTGATATAGACATGTAAATATCAAATGAAACTTAAAGCAAAAAATTTTTACTGGAGGTAAGAAAATCCACTCAGTTGTGATAGAATAGAATTCATACTAATATTAAATATATGAACTAACTAATATGACAAAATATATGAGAATTGACTGAACTACAATAAAACTAGACAAATTCATAAATGACAAAGGAAGATCTAGAGACACATTTCTCAACAAGTGACAAAAACTATTTGAATGGAATGATTAAGAAGACTGACCGAGAGGACAAATATAGACAGAACATATAACACAGGCTGAATACATTTTCTTTCTAAAACTGCAAAAATATTCTTTAAAATGATGCTGGATCACAAACTAAGTCTGCACAAATGTTAGGGGATTGGTTTCACGGAAAATATGTTCTCTAACTATGGTTAGAGAGCTGAAGTATAAACAAATATTTTATACCATATGTTAAGTTCTTATATGTAAATTAAGAAATACATTTTAAGTAAACCATCAAAAATCTTATATTTACATAAAGAATAAATGTTTTAAGTAAACTGTCAGCCCATGGTGAAATTCTTTTTTTTTTAAAGAGAGAGAGATAGAGAGAGAGAGAGAATTTTAATATTTATTTTTTAGTTATCAGCAGACACAACATCTTTGTTTGTATGTGGTGCTGAGGATTGAACCCGGGCCGCACGCATGCCAGGCGAATGCACTACCACTTGAGCCACATCCCCAGCCCATGGTGAAATTCTAATGGAAATTAGATAACAGTCTGAACTGAATAATAACAAAAATACTACATATTGAATGTAGCTAAATCAGTATTTAGAAAAAATATAGCTTTATCTACATAAAAGAGAAAATAAGAAAGTCTGAAAAGTTATGAATTAGTCATATATCTTGAGAAGGTGCAAAAACAATAGCAATTTAAATGTCAAAGTGTGAAAGTCAGAAAGGAGTAACGTAAAAGCTGCAATTGATGATGCAGAAAAAGTAAGACAAAATAGAATAAAACAGTGAATTTAATACTTTTGACTTTAATAGGTGTATGAAGACATGAATTGGTGTGAACATACTTTATATACAGAGATATGAAAAATTGTGTTCTATATGTGTAATAAGAATCATGATGCATTCCGCTGTCATGTATTTAAAAAATAAAAGCAATTAAAAAAAACTTTTGTCTTTTAAAAAAATAAATAAAATGATAAAAATATACTGCAAGATCATTTAAAGAAAAGGATAGGAAGTAAAGGCACATAAAACCAGTATCAAGAATGATAAAAGGAAACATCATAGCTGGGGCAGATAGTTAAAGATAATAACAAAGTATAAACTGAATTCAGGCTATTTTGAAATATGACAGTATCTCATACCAAGATATGTGAAACAGTTTGGGGACAAGCTATTAGAAAATAGGGCCTAACAAATTCAATTCATGAGAGCAATGTCCAAAACATGAATATCTCTATAACCATTGGAGAAATCATAGCTGTTGTTGAGTATCTTCTCACAGATTTAATCCCAGAACCAGGCAGTTTCTTTCAAACATACAAGAAGGAATGAGTCCAATCTTAGACAAAATGTCCCAGAAAACAGGAAAGGGGAAGACTCCCTGTGATGGTTAATATCTTATGTGTTAACTTGACTGGGCCACAGGATGCTGGTGTATCTGAATGAGGTAAACATTTGAATAGGTAAAATAAAAAAGGAGGGGGATGATCCTGGATAGTACAAAAGGTCGACCTTCTGTGGATGACAGGGGATTCTTGCCTGTCTGCCTGACTCTGTACCTCTATCTCTTTCTGTCTTTGGACTTGAAACAATGGCTCTTCTTGGTCTGGAGCCAGTTGGCTTTCAGTCTGGAAATCATCTCTCCTGAGCCTTCAGCTTGCTGACTGTAGATGTTGGAACTTCTCAGCCTCCATAACTGTGTGAGCCAATTCCTTGTAGTAAATCTCTTTACACACACACACACACACACACACACACACACACACATGCACATTCCAATAGGTTCTGTTTCTTTGGAAAATCCAAACTAAGATTTTGGTACTAAAAAGTGGGGGTGCTACTGTAACAAATAACTAAAAGTGTCTAACTGGCTTTGGAACTGAGTAACAGGGAGAGAGTCTGGAAGAATTTTGAGGTGCATGTTAGAATAAGCCAAAATGCCAATTGGGAATATTGGTAGAATATGGACATTAGTGGTGATTCTGGTTGAGGGCTCAGAAAGAAAAGGAGCGCTGGAGAGAAAGCATACCTGATATTTCTTAGAGAACACACAACCATGGACAGAATGCTGGTAGAAATATGGATGCCAAGTACCATTCTATGAGGCTCAGGCAGAGCCTTACCAGAATGGTCAGGTTCCTGGGAACTGGAGGAAAGATGATTCTTATATGACGCCAAGAAATAGACTGAACTGAATTCTAGTGTTTTGTGGGAGGTAGAACTTGGTCTCTTTTTTACATGTAAAGATGTAATGAGAAGGCAGTCATCTGAAAGCCAAAATGAGAGCCATTACCAGAACTCGAACATGCTGGCACCCTGAACTTGAACTTTCTGCCTCCAAAACTGTGAGAATATGACACGTTGGTTTTTTTTTTTTTTTTTTTTTTTTTTTTTTTTTTTGGCATTTTGTTAGTGAGACTCTGTCTTAAAATAAAAAATTTTAAAAAACAGAATTTTAAAAAAGGCTGGGGTTGTAGCTTGTGGTAGAGTGCTTGCTTAGCACGTGTGAGGCCTTGGGTTCAATTCTCAAAACCATACATGCAAACAAAAAAGTAATAACACAATAATAGAGCATGTTCAGTTTGGTTTTATCCCATAACACAAAGTTTGGCACTAAAAAATGAATCAGCATAACTTAACAGATTAAAAATGATGTTTAAAAAATCTTGGTTGTAGATGGAAACAGTACCTTTATTCTATGTACTTATTTTTATGTGGTGCTGAGGCTCGAACCCAGTGTCCCCATGTGCTAGGTAAGTGCTGTACCTCTGAGTCACAATCCCAGCCCCAAAATAAAAATTATATTTTTAACAAAAGTCTAAAAATGTCAGATACAACTCAATAACATTTTGCAACAGAAAAAAAAAACAAAAAGAAAAATTCTCATTCCATGTTAGAAAAGAATCGCCTTAATTTGATTTAAAAGATAAACAATGAAATCTACCATTCTCCTTTTTATGTTTATGAACAAGATAAAGAAGCCTGCTCTGATTTTCAGCCCCACATGATGAGGATGATGTCTGTCCTGTTGGGTTGCTGTGATGAATCGCCATAGGTGTTCTGGAGGCTGGAATCCTAAGATGAAGGTGCCAGCATGGTTGGGTTCTGGTGAGGGCCCTCTTCCTGGTTTGAAGATGGCAGCCTTCACAACTGCTTGCTCACAGGGTTGGCAAGTGAAAGAGAAAGCAAGTCTCATGTCTCTCCTTCAGGGGCACAAATCCCAATAGGAAGCCTCTCGTCTCATGACCTACTTACTTCCTAAAGGCCTCATCTCAGAATATCATCCCATTGAGAATTCAAGGTTTGACATATGAATCTGGCGGGTGACGACGGGCCTTTACAGTACCTTATTAGACATACTAAGGATTTAACAAAGTGATTGGATACTGAGTCAATATACAGGAATCTGATGCATTTCTATATGCCAACAAGAAACATTAAATAATCACCTTTTATAACAGACACCATTTAAAATAACATTAAAAAATCTAGTGTTTATGAATCTAATGATAGCTAGAAGACCTTTGGGAGAAAGATTATAAAATCTTAAAAAAGAGGCATTAAAAAAGTTCTGAATTAAAAGACAGTAACATATTCCAAGTTTGAAAGACTCGCTGTTATAGGGATATTAATTTTACCTTTATATATATATATGATAATTTAATCAAGGTAGAAGATTTAATATACTCTCTCAAGATTTAATATAATTATTATAAAAATCCTAGTTTTCCCCTTGGAAATTATATAGGAATGTTAAAATCCAAGAAAGTAAAAATGCTTTTGAAGAACAATTGACTGAACTTGCTTTATAAACTTGTCAATACCTATGATAAAACTATAGTAAATTTAAAAAAGACGATGCTATTGGCAAAATTACAAATTATAAACAAATGGGATAGAACAGAGTCCTGAGAAAAATATTTCTTTATGGATACTTATTTATAAAGCCAGTAATATTCATTATAAAGCTAGTATTGCAAAGCAGTGAGAAAAAATACCAGCAGAAAAATGAAAAGACAAGCCTCAGGTAGAGAAAAGTATTTGCAACACACACAATCAACAAAGAGCTCCCATCCAGAATACATGAAGAGCCCCAAAAGAAAAAACACCAGCCTAGTGGGAGAGTGTCCAGGACTTAACAGAGCCTTAATAAAAGAAGAAATCCAAACAGCCTTAAACACATTAAACCTTCTAAGCCTCACAAGATACCACCACACAGTTACCAAAATGGATCCAATAAAAAGAATGCAAAAGACAAGCAAGGGTGAGAGCCAGCAGCAACGGGAACCCTCATGTACTGTACTGTATTCCATTCCTAGAAAAACATACGATAAGAGCACACCCAGGACAAGAACATTCAGAGCAGCTAAAACAGGAAAGAACCCAAATGTTCATCAAACTGCAATGAATAAAGAAATCTGGGTTCATCAGTATAATGCCATATCATTTAATGGTACCCCCCCCCCAAATTAATACAGCTCACAGCAACACAGACTAATCTTATAAGCATAATTTTGGGTTAAAAAAGCCAGGCTCAAAAGAGAACATACCATGAGCAAAACTAAAATGTAGTGTTTATGGATGTATAATTCATGTGAGAACTTTCTAAACAATCTCAGGAGGTGATCACTGCCCACAAGGTAATCTTGGGGAGGAGGAGGCTGTGATGGACAGGGAGCACCTGCAGGCTCTGAGGTACTGGCACTGTTCCGTATTTTGACCTCGGTGTACTACTGTGGGTTTTGCCCAACAATAACTAATCGGCATCATGTGTACGACTTATGATCTTTCCTGTATATTTGCTACCTTTCACATTAACGAATTGATGAGAGGGAGAGAGAGAGAGAGAGAGAGATGGTTTGGCTGAGGCTGAAAGGGTGGGGCATAGAGAGGACAGCTAACAGAGGTGGAAGGACTGGGGGTGTCATCAGTGAGAGGAGAGCTGGCTTTGCAAGATGGATGTAGTCTTGTCCTCAGTCAGCTTCCTGGCCCTGTCCTCATAGACTAAACCTATCACCAACAAGTGACAGATACTGCTGGCTGTTAGTTCTGACCTTCAGCATTGGGCTTCATTTGTTGGGAGACTTCAGGATTTCTAAAATATCAGCCACGTAGAAATAAAGTAATAAAGTACCAGGAATCAACCCATTAGCAGATTTTTAAATTCCCCACACCAAAGAAGCACCAATTCGATAGTATATGAAGGTGTATCATGATTTCATGATAGTGGTCACATTTATTAACAATGAATTAATAAAAGAAGACATCAAAATAGCCATAAACACATTAAGTTCTAAGTTGTAAGATGTCCCCAAATTGAGGAACTGAGCACAGTATTTGGGGATTTAAGCCACGTCATGGTTGATATTTCCTTGAACTGAAAACAAATTTAGGAAAGAACTTAGGAAGTATAACTTTTTCCTTTGCATGCCACTGATTCTTTCTGTGACTTATTATGTGGTCTGCCTCTGGAAAGAAATTTTTGGTTAGCCCAACCATGACCATTTTCTCAGTGGTGGCTCTTATACTAAGGGCCACTTGGGGCTACTTGTGTTGGCCTCTCCATAACTTTTATGGGCTCCTCAAAACCCTTAAATCCCCAATTAAAATTGCTATCACCACCACAGCCACTATCACCATCATCTATGCACAGTACATATGAAATGTACAGAAAAACAGCATAATGCATACTGAACTATGCATGATATAATCATCCAAACTAAAGCTAAGCTAAGAAATTTCTTAACATTATGTATGTTCACCACAGGGCCAGTTTTCCCCTCCCTTCCCTTCCCTTCCCTCGTAGTTCTGGGGATTGAACCCAGGGGAGCTCTGCCACTTAGCCATATCCCCAGCCCTTTTTATTTTTTATTTCAAGACAGGGTCTTGCCAAGACTGGCCTTGAATTTGCAATCTTCTTGCCTCAGCCTCCTGAGTTGCTGGGATCACAGGTGTGCACCGCTGTGCTTGAGGGCTGGTATTTCTACGCTAGAAAATAAGCAGGTCATCGCGTTTGCACCATAGTTGTGTTGTTGATTTCTTTGACTTTTCGTTTAATATCTACTATGAGTGCCTTCGGGGATGGAATTTAAACTTGAGTTTCTAGTTCATGTCTCTATCACCCACTCTGGGTTGAATCCACTTGCTTAATTATTTTGATGTCCTTGAACTTCTACGTGGAATGGAAGGGTGGCAGGTGGAAGAGAAGAATCTGTAGTGCCCAAGGTAGCAACTTTCCCTTTCATAACGCACTGTGGTCGACTTATGGCTACAGTCTTATATGTTGAAGGATTGCTAATCAGAATACTAAAATTATGTTTTTGTTGTCTGTTATTGTGAAATGCTGTAATGTTCGTGACTTCCTTTCTCCAGAGCTGGGGATTCTATACACTGGTTTCTTGAACATTTCTCTTTCCTGATTTGTTCTTGCAGACTGACGCAGTCGAGAAAGCATTTGAACAAAATCTGAAGATCAAGTTTTACATCAGCTCGGAAACCGCGTCTCCTTCTTCACACAGTGGAGACGAAGACAACCCAGTTAAGGTGCCTTCCTGGGGTCAGCTGTGTTCCTAACTGTTCACTTGTAATAACCAAAAAAAAAAAAAAAAAAAAGACAGACCACAGCTCATTGCAAAAGCAGAATGAGATTTCTCTCCTCCTTGAATGCATTGTGTTGTTAGCAAAGTCTATCAGAGAATACAGAGATAATAAACTAGAGATTATAGACAGGTTTAGCCAACAACACAGGAAGATTTGAAACTCAGATGAGAAAGTTATTCCTGAAAATCAATGAAAAAGACACAAATTCTGCCTTCATTTGAACAGTGAGCTTAATGAAGTGAGGTTTTAAAGAGCAGAGAACATAGTAATGTAGACTATGAAGTGGTCAGGGCAAATAGGAAGGGACAGAATTTGGCAGGGACAATTCTTTCATTATTTGTATTGCTTTAATTTACATGAAGAATTCATGATGTGACTGGAACACTTCATATAATCAAGTCCAGCACTATGTATTAGTAAGGCATAAAATAGTATTTGCAAACTGCATTTATTAAGATTAATGTCATATCCTTTACGTGATAGTGCATGAAGTTTTATCTTGACATGAAGTTTTATCTTCATGTGCATCCGAATGCATGGTTCTTCACAAAAGAAAATATTTCACCTGGGAGGCCAAGGGTTTGGTATCCCTAGGTTCACCCTCTCTCTTGAGAGACAGTGTTCCCTTTCTTCTTTGCATCTCACTCAACCTGATTCTTTCCTCCCCACTTTATAATCCTGGGGATGGGATGACAGGGGAAACTTCAAAGTAGCTTACAGTCGGGCCAGACCTTCTTTTCAAATTCTACCTAGAACCTCTGAAATATTGTTAACAATTCTGTTTCATTGTTTTAAAATTGTAATCATCAGATAACAAAATCATAAATAACAAAAATAAATATAAGTAATTCTAAAAATCAATTATATGTAAATAATTAAATTACAGAAGGATGCACAGGAAATTCCTTCTGTTCAGAAACCCTACCACTTTCACAAGTTTAGCAAAAGGGTTTGCTTAGTTTTTCTTCAGATTAAAAAAAAATGAAGATGATAATTTGGATGATTTAATAATTTCAATTTGATCCTGAAAGAGTTGAACCAATGTAGCTGGATTCTTCTCCTTCCTGAGAGGTCGTGGGGTATCTTGAAATGGTGTGCCCCTCTTCTGTTCTCCTCCTTATTCTGACATGTGCATGTTTGCCTAAAGTGCATAGGATTGCTTGGTCTGCTTCAAACATCTACACAAATATTATCCCCAATTATTGTGCAGCTTCTTTTTGATACTATTTATTCATGTTGAGATAGTTCATTCATTTTAACTTCTGGATAGTATTCCTATATGTAAATGTATTTCGATTGACATGACAATGTTCCTTTTGGTAAATATTTGTGTAGATTCCATTTTTCACATTTTACAATTTTCTATTGTCGTGAGCTCTTAGGACTTGCTTCCTTATATACAAATGGGAAAGTTTGAGAGTTATTGGCCAGCAGTAATGCATATTTTTAATTAAAATTTTTGCCAAAGAGTGGATTAATAGTTGGAAAGATTCATAAACTTCACAAAAATATTGCAAATACAGTATAACTTCATTTTTCCTGAACTATTTGAAAGTTGCTGATTTTATATCACTCCAAATACGTTAGAGCATATTTTTTACAAATAAGAATATTCCCCAAATTGACACAATACAACCATTGCGATTGACGTTGACGCTGTACTGTCATCTGGTGCCCAGGTCCTGTTCAGTTTTCACCAGTTCTTCTCCTTCATAGCAAAGGGTCAAGTTCAGAATCATGCATTGCAATTAGTTGTCATCTCTTTGGTCTGTTTTGATTGGACCAGTCCCTTATTCTTTCTTTGATTTCATGACCTTGAGACTCTTGAAGATGACAGGCCAGTGATTTGAAGAATGTCTTTTTATCTGTTTATTTCTCCATGATTTGATTCAGATGTATGTATCTTGGCAAAACTATCACATAAGTGATGCCGCAGTCTTCTCATGGTGCTCTGTCGGGTGACACATGGCTTCTATTGTTTCACTTTATTTTTTGGTGGTTTTGGTACTCAAACTGGAGGCCTTGCCCATGCTAGACATGCTCTCTGCCTCTGTGCTACGCCTCTGGCTCGAGAATTTGATTTATTCCATTACTGGTGATGTCTATCACAGGATATGCCAGGCCTTTTTAGTAAAAATTGCTTTTTTGTGTTTTGTAATTAATAAGTATTTTGTGCAAACTGTGGAATTACTGCATTTCTTCCTAAACTTTAAGTCATTTTTATCATTGTAGAGGCATGGTTTCTTGTTTTACCCAACGGTTTATGATCATTATTGTCATTATTCTGAGATTCTGTTGGTTGGACATGGGGCCAGCACAAGCCCCGGAGGCTCACTCTGTGTCTTGTTGACATTTCTCCATTGTTCTGAGCACTTTCTTTCCATCTGGCAGAATGTGTTAGCTCATCTTGTACTGCTCCAGCCCTGAATTCAGCCATTACTCTGATAGACACTCACTGTCTTCGTAAAGAAGAGGATTTAGAAGTCAAGATTGAGAGGCTGTTCAGGCGTCACCATTTCACGTCCTTTCATTGGACAGAGTTAGAGGAAAACAAGTTTTCTGTGTCAGTGTGTCTTAGCCTCTTTCATGCTGCTCAAAGTGCAGGCCCTGAACTGCCACAGACGGGACCATTTATAATGAATAGATATTTGGCTCATGGTCATCGCACCTGGAAAGTTAAGATCAAGGGACCAGCTGCTGGTCAGGGCCTCCTTGCCTTTACCATCACATGGTGAAGGGCAAAGAGATGAGGGAGAGACCGAGAAGAAGGCTAAGCCCATTCCTAGGTAATGGCATTAGTCCATTCATGGGGTAGACCGTGTTGGTGGGATTCCTTCTTATTAGGCCCCAACACGGTTACATTGGAAATCAGGCTTCCAACACTTGCTTTTTGGAGGACACATTCAGCCCATAGCACAGCCTACAAATAGAAATCTACCTACCACGTTTGTATAGCCCCCCATGACTTATCTGTGAAAGTGATGAGTTCACACAAACATAGATACCTCTGTTTCCAATTCAATAGCATGTTTTACTCTAGGTTAATCCTTTTTTGTATTTGTCACTTTGATAGTGAGAAACCTATACCTATTTGACCGACTCCCCTCTGTTCTGGTCTACCTCCCTTTTCTGAATCTGGCCCTTTCTCCTCCCCCTTCACGGGCTGTGTCTGCCTACTCTCGACAGCCCTCCAGGCACACCTTTCCTACCCTTCGTGGGCAACAGGCCTTTTAGAACCCCATCGACACTCTCACTCAACAGCATTTAGGAGCTCTTACTTCCTTATCCTAATGTCAACCACCTGCTGCTTCTAGACATCTGAATTTTTGAAATTCTAAATGATATCAAAAATTTCATCTTCATCTTCATCTTCATTCATTTATTTATTTATCTTAATTCTTTTTTCGCGGGGGGGGGGGGTTGGGAATCGAACCCAGGCAAGCACAATACCAACTGAGCTATACCCTCAGCCCTTATGTGTTTATTTTAAAGGTACAGATTATTTCTCTGAACTTTTTTTCAACTTTATTTTATTTATTTATTTTTATGTGGCGCTGAGGATCAAACCCAGTGCCTCACACATATACTACGCAAGTGCTCTGCCACTGAGCCCAGCCCCAGCCTTTATATTTACATGGTGGGTTTTTAATTCTAATATAGCCAAATTTATCAGCCTTCCAAATGGATTTAATGTTTGCTTTTTGCTTTTAGATCTTTAATTCAATAAGAAATTCTATTTCTTTTCAGATTTTTTATTTCTTCTTTTTAGATATATATGACGGCAGAATGCATTTTGACATGTACACATTAGACATACATGAAGTGCCACTTAGTCTAATCAGGGCACCATTCTTATGGCTGTTCATGATGTGGAGTCACACTGGTCCTATATCCATGTACAGACACAGGAAAGTCATGTCCAGTTCATTCTACTGTCTTTCCTCTTCCTCTCCCCACAGCCTTCATTTTCCTTTGTTTATTCCACTGAATCCTATCCACCCTTCCTTGCTGTGTGTTAGCATCCATGTATCAGAGAGAACATTTGGCCTTTGGGTTTTGGGGATTGGTTTATTTCACTTAGCATGATAATCTTCAGATCCACCCATTTACCAGCAGATGTCAAAGTCATTCTTCTTTATGGCTGAATAATACTCCATCGTGTATTATACCACATTTTCTTTTTCCATTCATCTGTTGAAGGGCACCTAGGTTGGTTCCATAGCTTAGCTATTGTGAATTGAGCTGCTAAAAGCATTGATGTGACTGTGTCATTGTAGTATGCTGATTTTAAGTCCTTTGAGCATACACTGAGGAGTGGGATAACTGGGTTGAATGGTGGTTCCATTCCAGATTTTCTGAGGAATCTTCATACTGCTTTCCAGAGTGGTTGCACCAATTTGCAGTCCCACCAGCAATGTATGAGTGTGCCTTTAAGAAATTCCATTTTTGTTTGCCATGAAATACTGCTCTGACTTTTCCCAATAGGCTAATTAGGTGTCTCTGCCCCACTCATTGACAAGTGTATCATTCCCCCTCGTAGTTTCTAATGCCACCTCTGTCAAATATCAGTTTTGTTTAGTTATTTACTTACATAGTCATGGAGTGGTAAAATATGTATAACATAAAATATGGTATTTTGCTCTTTTTAAGTGTACAGCTCCTTGGCATGAATTACATTTACAATGTTATGCAACCATCCCTACTCTTTATTTCCAAAACTTTTCTATCATTCCCCCCAAAACTGTACTCACTAAACAATAATTCCAGACTTCCCCTCCCTTAGCATCCAACCTAGCTTCCAACTTTAGGAATCTGCCATTAGAGATATTCCATATCATTGGAACCGTACAACCTTCCTCCCCTTGTACCCTTTCACTTAGTAGAATGTCTCAGAGTTTCATCCATACAACACATATGAGAATTTCATTTTTTAATTGTAATAAAGTATGCACAACATGTTTTTGCCTTTAAGTGTACAGTCCAGAGGCATTAAGTGCAGTCACATGCAACAACACCATCTGTGTGCAGATCCTTTTCATTATCTCAAACAGAAATTTTGTACCCATTAAATAAAAATTTCCCCTTCCTCCCTTCAGCCAGCTGCCAACAACCATCACCCTACTTTCTTTCTCTATGAACTTGATCTATTCCAGCACTCTACTGTAAACTGAATCTCGCAACATTTACCCTTTCATGTCTGGCTAGGTCTACTCAGTCTATTCTCTTCCAAAGTTCATCCACACGTTGCACGTGTCAGAATTTCATTCTTTTTCAAGGCTAACACTTCACTGTATTTATATGTCACATTTAATTTGTCCATTAACCTGTTGATGGACGTGTTTTCCTCCTTTTGGTTATTATGAATAATGCTACTAGGAAGCTTCATGTTACGAACATCTGTTCAAGTATCTGTTGTTGACTCTTTTGAAAGTAGAGTCAGAAGTGGAATTGGATCATGGCACAATCCCATGTTATTCTTTTTCATATCTTTACAAATAGAACTAATTTACTTTTAAATTAATTTTAAATTGGGGGTCCTCATCATGTTCCTGATCTTAGAGGAAAGGCTATCAGTCCTTCACCCTCAGGTGTGAGTTTAGCTGTGGGTTTTTCATATACGGCCTTTTTAGTGTTGAGCTAGTTTCCCTCTATTCCCGATTATTGAGTGTTTCATAATGAAATAGAGTCAAAAGTTTCTACTTCAGTTGAGATAAACATGAGTGTTTCCCTTCGTTTTCTCGATAAGATGTATTGTGTGGTTCAATTTTCATATGTTGAACTGTCCTAATGTTCCAGGAATAAATGTCTCTTGTTCGTGGTGTGTAGTTGCTTAAAAATGCTACTGAATTCAGTTTGATTATGTGGTTGAGAATATTTACATGGATATTCATAAGTGATGTTGGCCTGTGATCTTCTTTTCTTTGGTATCTGTCTGGCTTTGGTATCGAGAATGAGTTCAGAAGTGCTCCCTCCTATGTAATTTTTTTGGAAGAGATCAAGAAAGGTGGTTGTTAATTTTTTTTGATATTTTTTTAAGTTGTAGTTGAGCACAATACCTTTATTTTATTTATTTATATGTGGTGCTGAGGATCAAACCCAGGGCCTTGCATGTGCTAGGTGAGTGCTCTACTGCTGAACCGCAACCCCAGCCCCAACCCGTGTTGACTGTTATTCATAACATGTGGTAGAGTTTTCCACTGGAGTCACCCTGTTCTAGGAGTTTGCTGGGAGTTTTTGATTCAATGTTGTTATTCTATTCAGGATTTCTATTACTTGTGATTCTAGGTGGGTTTTTCTGTTTCTGGAATCTGTCAGTTTTATCTAGAGCATCTGACTTGGTGGACAATTGCTCCTTATACTCGCTGATAATCCTTTTTTTTTTTTTTCCTGTTAGTGATGTCCCAACTTCCATTTCTGGTTTTAGTTATTTGAGCCTCTTACCTTTATTTATCAATAATATTTATCTTTATGAAGAACTAAAATTTAGTTTTGTTATTTGTGACTATCTTATCTCTGCACTTGTCTTTATTATTTCCTTCCTTTTGATAGCTTTGGGTTTAGTTTGTTCTTGTTTTTCAAGTTGCTGAGTTAGACTGTAAATTTACGTTGTTAGTGAGGCCTTTCTTTTGTTAAAATGTAAATCTCTCTCCCTCCCTCCATTCCCCTGTTGGCACTGCTTTCCTTGTGTGCTGTGTGTGCTGCTATGCTGAGTTTGGTTCTCCCCAAAGTAGTTTATCCTTTTCCTGTGATTTATTATTCTTTGATCCATTATTTATTTGCAATGAACATATTTTCAAGTCAGTTTCAAAGACTGTTTTGAAGCCCAGAATATGGCCTGGAAACTATATATCCTGGAGAATTTTCTTGCTGTTGTGTACCTATTAATCTGGATTTAACCTTCATCTTTGAAATAGCATAGAAAATAAAAAGTGGAAATACAAATGGAAATTACAATACTGGACATGTTCACTTTCACTAGAGATTTTCACCATTTCAAATGGGTGTGAGTACCTTAGCCAGAAGAACTCTAACTCTAAGCATTTACTTTAGGACAGGTGTAATGTCATCAGACTCTCTCTACTTTTAATTCTGGGGATGTCTTAGTTTCTTCCTCATTTTTGAAGGACAAGTTGGTCTTGGCAATAGGATTCTAAACTGATAGTTCTGCGTCTTTCAGCTCTTTACATATAGCATCTCATTGACTTCTAAGAAATTCATCGCTCTTATTATGGAGGATCTATTGTAGAGAGGGAGTTAATTTTCTCTTGCTGTTCTCAATAGTCTGTCTTTGTGTTGTTGTTGTGTGTTTTTAACAGCTTAATTATAATGTGTCTCTGTGTGGATGTCTCTGATTTTTTCCTACTCCAAGTTTGTTAGCTTCTTGAATTTGCATATTCAAGTCTCCAAATTTGAAAGATTTCAATTATTATTTCTTCAAATGCATTCTCTTCCCCGTCTCTCCCTCTTCTTCTTCTGGATTTCCAACAATGGATAGATTTGTCCTTTGTACTGTTCAGTTATTGTTTTGTACTGCTCCAAAGCTACCATTTTTTTCCTTTTTATACTTTCTGTGACTTTGCTGATTCTCTCATGTTGCTTAGGTATCGTTTTTCTGATTGCCGTTAGGGTTTTTCTCATGTTTTCCTTTGTTCTTTGAGCTTCAAATAATAGTCAAGACTTTTCTGGTGTCACCAATAAGATCAGTTCTGCTACCTCTGGTTTGAGAGGAGAGATCTGGAATTGGGTTGCTCTTCTAAAACTGTGTCATGCTGGGGAAAGGGGAAGTGAAAATAAGTAAAAATGTCATGGAATTTCCTACTATTTTAAATGTGACTTTTTTCTCACTTGGTTGTTCACTTGGTTGCTGTAAATTTTCGTTTCAGAGCTCCCATGAGGCCTCTTGAGTCAACTTTTGGTTGCTTTTTTGATGTCTCTGTCAGAGAGACAGAGTCTTGGAGCTTCCTAATCTGCCACTTTGATGATATCCTTCCTATCATTTCTGTTTATAACTGAATTATATTCCATTGTATGTATATACCATATTTTTTAGCCACTGGTGAAAGTGGGAATCATCTCCATCTTTTAGCTGTTGTGGATGTAATGTTCTAATAAACATTGATGTACAAATATCTGTTCAAGCCCCTACTTTCGCTTCTTTTGAGTATAGGAAGAAAGAGAGCCAGAGTTTTGAATCTATATGGCAAATCAACATTTGGCAGGATGGTCAAGGATTTGGTAATGAGGAGGTTTGAGGATATAGAATATAGATGGAAGTTTCTGAATAGGCATAAAAATGTGAATATTTTTGTCTTTCATGTGAAAGCTTTCCCAGGACTAATGTGCAGAGGAGAATTGTAATAGTTAGGTAATCTGCTCTGTGGATATCAGTCAGCCTCCTTCCCCAGAGAGAAGTCAGAGCCCAGCGGGCCCACTACAGAGTGACCATGGTGGCAGGGGTGAAGATTAGTAATGGACACGCCAAAAGAGGTATCCACTCACCAAGGCCAATGTGACTGCAGCCACTGCTGAGCATCTTAACTGCCAAGAACTGAGACCAGTACTGGGGCCTCCAATGAGGCGACATCTCCCCTGGTGTTCAGTCAGGTATCTCACGGGAGTTTAATCATGTTGGGACATTTCCTTCATGTAAAGGACAGAATGTTGCTCTTGTAGGAATAGATCCCTACTCTGTTGCATGCCCTGCCCACAATCTTCTGCCAAAACTTCCCTCCCTAGATTTATCCTGTGTAACCTCACTTTCGACTGAGGAGTTAATTTCGTATCCTAGAAAGCAGGGCATCGTCTCTTTCCAGGTATTCTAACTTGTGTTCATAGGTTTCAAGTCATCGTTGCTCACTCTCACTTTACATCCACCTTCTGCTTCTGATGACTTGCCTTGTGATTATCCAACTCCAGCAACAGGACTGAAGAATACACTCTTAAAAACACTGCTTAACCAGCTCACACAATTGGATAAATTTAATTGCTTGTAACAAATTCCTTGGGTGCGTTTCTGTGTATTGTGTGTGTGTATCTAGCTGCCTACATATCTACCCAACTTAGTGATCTGCTTCATGAATTGAAACTTAGAAATTATAGCTATTTTTGGTCATTTAAATTTGGACATTTGAGTGTGTGGGTATATTTGAATCTTTTTGTGGATTTGATTTTTTTCCTTATAACTGATTTTTTTTCATATGTTTATTGGCTCTTTGGGTATTCCTCTATGGGAAGTATTTGTCTAATTCTGCCTATGCAAAATTAATAAAATTAATTTTAAAATTTTATTTTATATTTCATAGTAACACGAGGTGATTTTTCTAAGGTGACGTTACATCACTTTTAACTTAGGTGCATACATGTACTTGTGCATAACACACACACATACTCATCTGCATCTGCACATTCCCTGAGACCTACATCATGGAAACCTTTGATGGTCTCTTCAATTCTTTTCTCACTACACTTTTGCTTTTTGCAGAGTGTCCTGTGAAAAGAGTCATAGAGATGAAAAGTTCAGACTTTGACTCCTTTCACTCAGAAAAATCCCTCTGAAATGCACCAGGTTGTGATGTGTATCTGGAGTTCATTCCCATTATCGCAGAGTGTATCACCCACCCACCTTTCGTAGGAAGTTTGGGTTGTTTCCAGATTCGGGAGATTATAAGTAGAACTTCTATAAATAAATATTCACGTACAAGTCTTTATGAAAGCATAAATTTATATTTTCTAAGGTAGATAATGAGTTGTGGGATTGTGGGGTAACATGCAAGTAAATGTTTAACTTTCTAAGAAGTCAAAAAATATTTCTTTGTCTGGATGCACCACAGTTTATTTATCCATTCACTTATTAAGGGCTTCTTGGTTGGTCCAAGCTATTATATTAAACATAGTTTGGACCTATGACATTTCGACTTATGATGGATTTATTTCTGGGTTTGTTTTTATTTCCGAATTTCACTTGTTTGTAGCTGCCATATGAGATAGTGATGGACTTCTACATATTACCCTTTTATCATGTAAATTTTGTTTAATCACTTATTAATTCTAGGAAGTGTTTTGTTGCTACTTTCGGATTTTCTACAAAATCATTTCATCTGCGAACAAAAACAGTCTTATTTCTTCCATATATATATATATATATATATCTCCCACTTTTTTTCTTTTAGTTGTCTTTTTGTGTTTGCTGGGGCTTTCAGTACAATGTTGGAAATCTATGATGGAAGGGGACATTCCTGTTCCTGATCTTAATGGAAAAACTTTGAGTTCCTCATCACTAAGTGTGCTGCTAGTTGTATGTTGTTTTTTTCTTGCAGAGTTAAAAAGTCAAGTTGAAGAAGTTCCTCTCCACTTTACTGGTAGTTTTGGTCTTGAATGGTATTAGATTTTATCAAATTATTTTTTTGTATCTATTGATATGATAACATGATTTTTTTCTTTAACCTGTTAAAATGATGAATTTTAATTGATTTCTGAATGTTCATTCAGCCTTGCATACCTGACATAAATTCCACTTGGTAGTGGTGTATAATTCTTCTCTTTCATTGTGGGATTCAATTTTGTTGAGGGTTTTTGCATCTATGTTAATGAGAGATGTTGGTTTGGACTTTTCTTTCCTTGTAATGTCTTTGTCTAATTTGGGTATTGGGATAATCCTGGACTCACAGAATAAGGAAGTTTTTTGTTTTTTTGTTTTTGTTTTTTTTTTTCTGTTTCCAGCTTCCAAAAAAGAAGATACATAATTGGTTAATTTCTCCTTAAAAGTTTGGTAGATGGGCTAGGGTT
This sequence comes from Callospermophilus lateralis, assembly GCF_048772815.1. Taxonomy (NCBI): domain Eukaryota; kingdom Metazoa; phylum Chordata; class Mammalia; order Rodentia; family Sciuridae; genus Callospermophilus; species Callospermophilus lateralis. The sequence continues at coordinate 77,507,933 of NC_135321.1, forward strand.
GTGGCTCAGTGGTAGAATGCTTGTCTAGCATGTGCAAGGCCCTGGGTTCGATCCTCAGCACCACATAAAAATAAAGGTATTGTGTTCAACTACAATTAAAAAAATAAATATTTTTTTAAAAAAAAAGTTTGGTAGAATTCACTGGTGAACTTTTCTGGATCTGTGCTTTTTACTTGGAAGTAATTTAATTATTGATTTAATTTCTTTAATAGATGTAGGCCTCTTCAGAATGTCTAATTCTTTTTTTTTATTGGTTATTCAAAACATTACAAAGATTGCAGAATCACATCGGTTACACATTCACATTTTTACATAATGCCATAATAGTAATTCTTCTGTGAGTTTTGGCAGAACATGTCTATCAAGGAGTTAGTCTGTTTCATATTGTCAGCATAGAGTTGTTCAGAGCATTTGATTATTGTCTACCCAATGTCCATGGGATCTCTAATGATGGTTACCCATTTCATTTCTGATTTTAAATTGTATTCTCTCTCTTTTTCTTTTCTTAAAAAATTTTTAGATGTATATGGACACAATACATTAATTTTATTTAGTTAGTTTTATGTGGTACCGAGGTTTGAACCCAGGGCCTCACACATGCTAGGCAAGCGCTCTACCACTGAACCACAACCCCAGTCCTCTTTTTAACTTTTTGGCTTGGCTACAGGTTTACTGAGTTTGTGAATCTTTTCAAAGAACAAGCAATAAGTTTTCTTCATGGATTTCTAATCTTCAATGATATTGAATTCTGTTTTAATTATTACTTCTGTTTTTCTGTTTACTTGAATTTAATTTGCTGGTCTTTCCTTAGTTTCTTAAGATTCAAATTTAGATGATTTAGGTGTTTCTTCTTTTCCAATATCTACATTCAATGCTTTATATTTTCCTCTGAACACTGCTTTCACTGTCTTCCAGAAATTTTGGTAAGTTCTTTTTTTGTCGTTGTTGTTATTCAGAGTATACATATTTTTAAAATTTTCCTTAAGATTTCTTCTTTAACCCATATGTTATTTAATCCTATTTAGGATTTCCCCAGCTTTTTGTTGTTGATTTGTAATCTAATCACATTGTGGTCTAGGGTTGTGGCTCAGTGGGCTAAGGTTGTGGCTCAGTGGTAGAGCACTTGTCTAGCCACTGGGTTCAATTCTCAGCACCACATATAAATAACTAAAATAAAGGTCCATTGACAACTAAAAAATATTTTTAAAAATTTACTAAGATGTGTTTTACGGCTGAGAGTATAGTCTGTCTTGGTGATTGTTCCACGTGACCTGAGAAGAATGTGTATTCTGCTGTACTCTGTAGATGTCCATTGTGACCATTATATCCAGTTGAATTCAACTGTGTCTTTCCTGATTTGATGCCTGCTGGCCTGTCTGGTAGATGGATATTGAAATCTACAGTTATACTACTGGATGCATCTATCTCTTCTTGCATCTCTTATCGGTTTTTTTTTTTTTTTTGCTTTGTACACTTTAATGTGTTTTTTGGTTAAGTTCATGCACAATAAGGGTTATTATATCATCTCATAGAATCACCCCCTTTACAATTGTGAAATTCCTGTCTCTGTCCCCAGTAGATTTCCTTCCTCTGAGGTCTGCTCCTTCTGAAAGTAATAGTTATTCCTGCTTTCTTTTGATTAGTGTTATTTTGCCATATCTTTCTCCATTCCTTCACTTTTAATCTCCATGTGTCTTCATATTTAAAATAGATTACTTATAGAAAACATATGGTTGAATCCTGATTTTTTGATCCATGCTGATAATTTGTACATTTAGATCACTGATATTCAAAGTGCTTATTGATATAGTTGGATTACTATCTATTATACTTGCTATTGTTTTCTCTTTGTTGCTCTTGTTCTTTTTTTCCCTTTTTGAACTACTCTTCATGTTATTTTAAATTAGCCAGATTGAAAGGAAATAAGGAAGTATTTTGTTTGTATACATTGCAAGCAGACTTCATTTAATTAAAATATATTTCCATCACTGTTAGAATTTTAATTTTATTGAATCTTTATCTATTAACCAATATAATTATTTTTTACATTACTTAAAGAGTTATTGATTCTTATAATTTTGAAAAAAGCATGTAATTTGCCTTTTTATCATTTTTATCCCTTTAATTCAGATCATAGATTCTGCTCATCTTCCAGTTCATACACCAACAATAAAGACAAAGAAATATCACACTAGCATCCTCTTTCCTCCTAAGGTACTTGACCTAGTTATAAGCTGATCAGGGTTCTGTCAATAAGGAGAATACGTTGTTTTTGCTCTCGGTTATCGCCCTGGCATTTACTCATAGTAATTTTTTTTGGGGGGGTACTGGGGATTGAACTCAGGGTCACTGGGCCACTGAGCCATATTCCCAGCCCTATTTTGAACTTTTATTTAGACACAGGGTGTGACTGAGTTGCTTAGCACCTCACTGTTGCTGAGGCTAGCTTTAAACTCTTGATCCTCCCATCTCAGCCTCCTGAGCTGCTGGGATTACAGGCATGTGCCACATGCCCTGCTCATAGTAATTGTAAATGATAAAAATAATCAAAGCATTCCTTTTCATTAATAAGAAACCAGAAGCTGCATCATAAAAGAATAAAAGAAAACTTAGAAATATCATAAAGACTGTTTTCCAAAAGTTGACATAAAATAATATCCAAAATTATGAAACACTGTGAATTTTCAATTAAAATAAGGAATGCTATAGAATTACCCCATATCACCATTAGTGTTCAGCAACTTATTAATATTCTAAAAAGTGCAATAAGAAATGAAAATAAAAAGACTGACATGAACAATAAAAGATAAAAACTACTTTATAATGTAGTTGATATGATTATTTGTCCAGAAAACACAGACTCTGGCTTAAAAAACTAAAATTAGATAATTTGCATAAAGTTAAAATTTAAAAATAATGCAGGTTAAGGTTATCTGTATTATATAGTGAACACCTAGAAAAGAAACTAGAAGTAATTGGCATATCAACATCATCAGAAACTAAGAATAAAATAAACATGATGAGCTCTCCGTTCTCTCAAAGTTAATGTCTGACTTTAAGGCAGCATCAATGAGAATACCAAAAGTCATTTTTCCTTCCAATTTCTGGCTGAGCATGATAGGTTAAATATGCATATATTTCTGCTCTCTACTGACATACATTAAAGAGAGTAAAAAGAGTAGAGACATTAACATGATTTTGGAAGTGAAGGGTTGGCAGAGATTAGAAATCTGATTGTCAAGTTAGCAAGATGATTATTATCTCAGGATGAACCCAAGAGAGACTAGTGATTAGGGACCCCAGGACCCTCATTGCTGAGAAGAGGGGAGCTAGTTGAAGAATGATGTGAGAAGTAGGTAGACCTTTGTATGAAAATATATATCGCCTCTGGCAGGAACTATAAATATCCACAACACAGATGAGGACACAGAGACACAAGTGCAAAAACATTGCCAGCTAACCCTTGGAGAGGCCAAATTGGTTATAATTTACTTATGGCTAATTTATGCTAACAATATTGATGATAAACTTTAATACGCTAAGATTATTTATGCTGATTACACATTGGTAATTTATGCAGTGATTTGGGGCTCTGAGGCATGGTCCAGAAATGGGAAATCCATTGTGGATTACCAACTTATAGGTAAATCTGTGAAGATGTTTGAAGTTCTAATTATTGGAGTTTTATTTAGACATTTCAGAATGACCTCTTTCTGAACGAGGTATATTCTGGCCTGTTTCACACAAGGTGGAATGTATTAATTCATGGAGTATATTAATATTTATTGAAAATGGAAAATTAAATGCAGTTTTTTATAGAAAGGAAATTTTGAATGCATTTTTTTCTCCAAAGAAGTATAATATAAAACTATTATAAAAATATAATTGTTGTCACTTGCTTCAGCACATAGGTAATTCATACTTAATTCATTGTTAAAGACCAAGAATTTATCAATATATACCAACCCCTTTCCAAATGTTTAGGACAGACCAGCACAAATCAAGTCTAGGTTTTGTTTACTTGGTTCCAAAAAACTTTAATAAACATTAGATTGCCACATAATAACAATGATGACGACAATGACGATGATGATAATAACAATAATAATAATTTGGACAATTTGGGGGTTCTCTTACTCAGTATTTTCCAATTAAGAAATAAGTAGGGGCAAGAATCTGTTTGGGGGGCTGGGGATGTGGCTCAAGCGGTAGCGCGCTCGCCTGGCATGCGTGCGGCCTGGGTTCGATCCTCAGCACCACATACAAAGATGTGGTGTCCGCCGAAAACTAAAATAATAAATATTTTTTTAAAAAATCTGTTTTGCTGGTGAGATGAGGAAAGGGCTTCTTTTCTTGGTTTGGAGATATTTTGGTCAGGGTGGGTTTGAAGGAGTCACCTTTTCAAAATCATCTAATCATCAGTGTGTGTTTGGCCTCTTTTGTAGAGTAAGACCCACCAGTTTTTCCTCACGTCCTTTACTGCTCCTACCAAGTGTCACCAATGCACGTCTCTGATGGTGGGTTTGATAAGACAGGGCTGTGCTTGTGACGGTAAGACTGCCATGGGAAGGGACACCTGGGTTACAGCCATCCTGGTTATGCCTAAGTTATTAAGCAGAAGATTTTCTTCTCTGTAAGAAGCACTTCACTGAACGGATCACTTTCCTAAAACCTGCTGTGTATGGGAAAGATTGATGGATGGTCTTTGGAAACATTTCAGCATGACCTTTGCACTCTTCAGTCCCTTTAGCTCTGAGTCCCTCCGTCTACGTGGACTGCACCCCTTGGATTTGTTCAGTGCGGGCCTGCAGACAGGGTCACATTTACGAGGAAAATGTACTTGAATATATTTTGTTCTCTGTCACATGGTAAGATTGTGAAGGCCAGATTCACTAGTTCATGTAACAAGAAAATTTTGCAATGATTATTCTTGGGCTTTCACAGCCTCATTTTACTCAATGCATTTCCATACATATTATTGAAGGAAAACAATATATTTTCAGAAATATTAAAAAGTCCATCACTGTGCCACGTAAGCCATTTCATTCCATATACTAGGGAACGTACGCTATCCTTGCTGGTTTTCTTAGCCAGGTATGTCAACAGCTCTCTCAGGGCTTCATAGCTGAGTAAGACTTCGGGTCCCCTGCATGGCGTCAGCAGGCTCCACCTTCCCTGTACCTGCGGTGACACAATGGATCACAATGGATCAGGGGTGGGGCTGCAGAAGCAGCCTCTGAGCTGTGCTCCTGGCATCCTGGGCCCCCAGCGCTCTCTTGCTTAGCAGTCGCTAGTGTAACAAAAAGACAATAGAAAACGGGTGCTGTGCATCCTGCGTCTTCCGTCCCAGCATGATGCAGTCTCCAACATACGTATGTTCTTAGTGGGATTTTTGTTTGTGGGTTTTTTTTTTTTTTTTGGCTGTGTTGGGAATTGAACCCAAGTCCTTGCTAGGCAAGGACTCTGCCCCTGAACTACACCTCCAGCCCTGTTAGTAGGCCTTAATGAGGCCCCACACCTGAGTTGAAAGGCCATCTGGGAAAGACAGCTTTGGCATTCAGACTCTACCACAGCAGACACCTGTAGTGGGGGGCGAGGGCCTGGAGCCATCGCATCCACCACAGTGGTGTCTCCATCTCTTTTAAAAAGCCTGTGGGTTCTTGTGTCACACAACCTGTGTCGAAAAGGCTCCAAGGGCTTGTCCAGTGCCTGGTCACCAGAAGAAAGAAGCCTTCTGTCTAGACCCGTGGCGGGGCCTGGGGACAGCCTACGAAGGCCACGTCTGGGTGAGTGTCAACAGTTTGGTTTATATGGAGTCTTAGAAAGTCTGCTGATCCCCAGTCCCTTTGTCTATATACCAGTATCAATATAGATACCTGTGTGTGTGTGTGTGTGTGTGTGTGTGTATACACACACACATATATACCCATATATATACGATATACTGTATACATACATATATACCAATGTAAATGTAAAATATATGCACACACCTATAGATGTACATAGGTATATTTACATGTATATGCATGTATACTATGTATTATTTATATACACAATACAATATAAATTATAGTATATACAATTGAAAATTTTTGTTCCATACTAGGAAAATTATCTCAGAACAAAATTTATCTGTCTCTAGAAAGATAGTTTTAAATGTTTCAAAGTTTTCTCTTTTCTTGTGATGAATATATGGTGAAATTCCTACTAATGGTGTAACTTTGACTTCCAATTGGGTATCATAAAGTATGAAACGAAAAGCAAAGTGCCCTTCTTTAGAAATATTTAAAATTTGAGTTGAATTTGAAACAGGTGTTGCCAGATTTGAATTTGGTGCTACATAGAGGCAAAGCTGTAACAATTTAATGAATGACTAGGGTTAAGTGGAATGGCATCAATTTTATTGTCACAAGACAAGAGCAATTCAGTCCTCAAAGGAATAGCTTTGTCTTTAAAAATTGTAATGATGCTACATAGTTGTGTTCTATATCTTTAACAAGGAAAGCGGCCTATTTGTAACATTTTTTATTTTTTTAATTTTGTATGGGTAGTATTTGATGTTTCCATTTGGATTATTCTTGTCTTTAAAAAAAAACAATAAACAAAAGATCCCAAAGAAAACAGGAATGAAAAAAGGATGGCAGAGAGCACTGGTTATAGTTTGTGATTTCAAACTCTTCTTCTATGACGTAAACGAAGACAGAGACTCAAAACCCAATGCCATAGTGAGTCAAGTGATTGACATGAGGTAAGCTCCGAAAAGGTGGATATTTTTGTGTCAAATGTCTATGAATAAAATCAGTTCCTAATATTTTAAAAAATGATATTTCATTTATGTTAAGTTTTCCGTTTTCTCCATTGCCAAGTGAAATTTACAATGCAAGATTTTTGCCTAAAGTTTGTTATCATTACCTTTTAGGCATGGATTTGCAGAAATATTTATAAAACTTGTTTCAAAGTTTATTATTACTTCATGTGTGTGTGAGTGTGTGAGTGTGTCTGTGTGTGTGTGCTGTGTGCATGCATGCATGTGTGTGTAGTGGGAAAGGATATAAACCTCAAAGATAGACTTTTTAAATTAAGGTGTAACTCACATATTATAAAATTACTTTAAAGTGTGCAATCCACTGATTTTGAAGAATATTCTGAAGATTATGCAAACATCACAACAGTCTAATTTTAGAGCATCTGTATCACACTACAGCAAAAAATCCCCATATTCATTAGCGGCCACCCTTCTTTCTCCCCTGGCCCCAGCCCCTGCCAATCACTGATCATTTCTCATTTTATCCCTATGGATTTGCCTCTTCTGGACGGAATCTTGTAGTGTTCTTCTAAGAATAACATTTTTAGGACTCCCATGTGGCATGAATCAGTGCTTCATTACCTTTTATGATTTATAACCTTTATCAGACTAAGGACGTGAGTTGCTTTCTATTCCTAGTCTGTTGAGTGTTTTTATCTGGAGAAGGTGTTGGGTTTGCTGCATGGTTTCTGTGCCCATTGAGGTGACCATGTAGGATTTTCCTCCTTTATTCTATTATCATGTGTACCACACTGTTTGGCTTTGTATGTTAAACCAACCTTGCATTCCTGGGATAAATTACACTTGGTCTTGGGTTTGTTTTTGTTTTTTTAACACAATAACTTTATTTTATTTATTTATTTTTATGTGGTGCTGAGGATGGAACCCAGGGCTTTGCACATGTAAGATGAGCGCTCTACCACTGAGCCATAACCCCAGCCCCTGGTCTTGGGTTTTAATCACTTTAATATGTTACGGGATTTGGATTGCCTAAATTTATTGGAGAGTTTTACATTAACATTCATACAGAATATTGGTTCTTGTTTTTCTTCTGATATATTTGTCTGGTTTCAGTATTAGAATACTACTGGCTCAGAATGAGTTAGAAAGTACTCTCCATTTGGGGGGAACACTTTAAAAATGATTTGTATTAATTTTTGTCAGCATTTGATATAATTCTCTGGTGAAGCCATCTATCTGGTCCTGGGTATTTCTTTATGGGAAGTTTTTTGATTAGTAGTTCAATCTCTATTATTATTATTATTATTATTATTATTATTATTGTTATTGAGATTGAACCCAGAGATGATTAGCTACTGAGCCACATCCCCAACCTTTTTTATTTTTTTATTTTGAGATAGAGTTTTACTGAGTGGCTTAAGGCCTCCCAAAGTTTCTGAGGCTGACTTTGAACTTGTGAACCTTCTGCCTCAACCATCCGTGCCTCTGGGATTACAGTCGTGCACCACCCCATCTGGCTTTGTTTTTCTGATTAATAGTTCAATCTCCTATTAGTTATAAGCCTATTTAGAATTTCTTTATCTTCTTGAATCAATTTCAGTACTTGTACCTACTTAGGAATTTTTCCATTTCATTTAGATGATCTAATTTGTTGTTCACAGTATTCCCTTGTACTTCTTAGAATTTCTGAAAAGTCAGTAGTAATGTCCTCTTTTTAATTTCTGATAGCAATTTGAGTCTTTTCTCACTGTTTTTCTTGGGCTAAAGGTTATTCAATTCCATTGACCTTTTCAAAGAACCAATTTTTTAGTCTTCTTGATTTTTCTCTATTGTTTTTCAGAGGTTTTGTTATAATATGGTGTTGTTCAAGTCTGTTTCCTTGCTTACCTTCTTCCTAGTTGTTGTTCTGTCATAGAAAATCAGGTACAAAAATCTCCAATTACTATTGTTGAATTGTCTATTTCCTCCTCTCAATTCTGAAGGATTTTGCTTCATGAATTTGGAGACTTTAGTTGTAGATGCATATATGTTTGTTATTTACTCTTGATGGATTGACTTTTTTATCACTATAAAAATCTTTGTCTCTAGTAACAATTTTTGTCTTATAATGGTTTATTTCATCTGATCTTAATATAGACACTCCTGCCCTATTTTGGCTACTTTTTTGCATGGTATATCTTTTACTGTCTTTTTGCTTGCAATCTATTTGTGTCTCTAAGTCCAGAGCATATCTCTCGTACACAGTGCATTGCGATCACTTCCTCATCCATCCAATCTCTACTTTTTAAATGGAGACTCAAATCCATTTTCATTGTTCTCTCTCTGTCTTATGCCATTTGGTTCTTGGAGCACTCCTTTCCTTTTTGTCTTTTTGTCAGATAGATGTTTCTAGTCTCCCATTTGAATTTTCTTGTTATTTCTTTTGGAATATATTCTAAATTATTTCTTTGTGGTTTCCCTGAGGTTTAAAATTAGCATCTCAATTTACAACGACCTACTTTGGGTTAACACAAACAGTGTCAATGACGTACCCATCTGTTCTCCTGCAGAGCTGTATCTCCTGATTTACACTGTCACTGCAGACATTTCAGCTGGAAAGAGCTCCTCCTTAGTGTTTCCTGTAAGGCAGCAGGTCTGATAGGGATGAATTCTCTCCGTTTTTGCTTATGTGAGGATGTCTTAAATTTGTCCTTGGGTCGAATTTTTATAGGGTCGTTTGGCTGGATACGTAATTCATGGTTGACAGGATTTGGAGAAGTTTTCTAGGGCTGGACAATCCATGGATTGGTGGTTTAAACAATAGAAATGTACTTTCCCGTAGTTCAGGAGTCTAGAAGTCCAGGATCAAGGTGATGGCAGAGTTGGTTTCTTGTGAGGCTTCTCCCTTTGCTGCACCGATGACCACCTTCCTCCTGTGGCCTTGCTTGGCCTTTCCTCTCTGCATGCACATCCCTAGTACCTGTCTTTTTTTTTAAAGAAACATCTGTCATATTGACTCAGAGCCCACTCATATGACCTCACTTAACTTTCTAAAGGTATCTTTAGAGGTCTTCTCTACAAATACAGAGGTAACCTGGGATTAGGACTTTGTTGTGGTTTGGACCTGGAAAGTTCCCTCAAAGGCTCAAGAATTGATGGCTTGATGCCTAATAGCAACATTCAGAGATTCAGAAGTGGGAAGTGATTGAATCACAGGGGAGCTTACCTCATTAATGGATCAGTCCATAGCTGGATGGAATCTTGGGAGGTGGCGGGAACTGTAGAAGGTTAGACCTAGTGGAAGGGAGTGGGTTCTTGAGGGCATACCTTGGGGACTGTATCTTGTCCTCAGCCCCTTTATCTCTGCTTTCCAGCTGCCACAAAGTGAGCAGCTTTCCTCCATCAAACCCTTCTGCAATGATGCACAAAACCAATGAAGCCAGCTAGTCATGGAAGGAAACCTCTGAAACTCTCTATAAACCCCAATAAATCTCTCCAATAAATCGATATCTCTACCTCTTTAAGGCAATCTCAGCTTTTTAAAAGAAACTTGCATCTCAAAATTCTTATAATTCTTCACCCATTATTTAGTTTCCAAGCCACTTCCATATCTTTAGGTCTATGACACAGAAGCACCCCCTTCTTGGTTCCAAAATCTGTACTGGTTTGTTAAATCTGTCCTAAGAAAGTACCTCCAATGGGTGACTTAAGCAAAAGAAGCTTACTCTCTCACATTCTGGAGCTTGGAATTTCAGGATCCAGGTGGTGGGAAGGTTGCTTCTTCGGAGGCTTCTCTCCTGGGTGCGCCGACGGCTGTCTTCTCACTGGGTCCTCACACGGCCTTTTCTATGTGCGAGCACATCTCCACAGTGTTTCCATCTCCTTATCACAGCACTAGCCATATTGAATTGAAGATTCTTCACATTGCTTCATTTAATTACATCTCATGAAGTATGTTGGGGGCTAAGACTCCATCCAAGAGATGAATTGTGGGTGGTCATAATTCAGCCCAGAGCAGAATTTTTTTCTACTCCTTTAATATATCATCTGAGTGCCCTTTGACCTCCCTGAGTTCCTGTAAGAATTCCTGTTAACCCTATTGGGGATTCCACGTACATGATGGATTGCTTCCTTCTCTTTGCTTTCGAACTTTTCTTTCTCTTTCAAGCAAATTGTTTATGAGGTGTCCGTGTGTGGGATGTTTTACAATGTACCCTACTTGGAGTTTATTGAGACCCATGGATCTGTAGATTAATAGTCATCAACAAACTGAGGAGTTGTCCAGTCACCATTTCTCCAGTTATCCCTTCTTCGGCTGAAGAAAGAATTTCTTCCTTCTTTTCTCTCAGGGACTCCTTTCATGTGTGTTTTTAGCATATTCTTCAGGCTGTCTCTCATGTTTCTCTTTTCTTTAGACTAGTTATCCTCCATTGATTGGTCACTCTATCTTTGAGTTCAGTAATTCTGTCTTCTGTAACAAATTCTGATGTTAAGTTCTTACAGTGAATTTGTCATTTCAGTCATTATACTTTTGACTTTAGAAATTCTATCTTGTTCTTTTTATAATTTCTTTTTGTTGGTATTTGCACCTATTTGACTCAGTATTAGGGAATAATTAGCCCTATCATAAGTGCTTTCTGGTCTTCCCTAACACAATTTAAAAGCAAGACCTGAAAGGACCGACTTTTTCCTAGTTTCCACATACCAAAAAATACAAAAATACCCAGGATCCAACACGGTAACATCTACCCATGCCAGGCATTTAGTTTAAAAAAATGGTCAGGCTTACAAAGAAATACAAAGTTAGACTCATCATGAAGAGAAAAATTAACCAGTTAAAATGGACCCAGAGCTGATGGGGATGAAAACTATAATATCCAAGATGAAACATACACTGGATATAACTAAAGGGAAATTCAACATTTCAGAAGATAACAATAATGACAAAATTAAACAAATAAAAATGACTTGAAAATCTTCAAGTTCAGTGATTCTGTCTTCTGTAACAAACTCTGATGTTGAGTTCTGACAGAGAATTTTCATTTCAGTCGTCATACTCTTTGAGATTCTATTCAGCAGACTATAGTTCACCTTCAAACATGTGAATAATATGTGTAGAAGCACAGGAGTGGGGGGAATGGGAAAAAATTTGAAGAAAAAAAATGGCCAAAATATTGTCAAATTTGATACAAAATTCAAACTCAGATCCGAGAAATTCAATACAGCCCAAGTACAAGAAATATTAATACCACAAAGGTTCGTAATAGTCAAATTACTGCACAATAGCACCTCATGCACGAAATGTGGGACACACCTTATGTAGATGAACAGAATGAAGGGTGCCCACCGTTGGAGGTCTCATGACCAGCACTGGAAGAATATTAAGAAATATTTTAAATACTGAAAGCCAATTCACTTTTAATTCTGCACTCAGTGCAAATACCTTTCAAAAATGCAGATGAAAGAAAACATTTCCAGAGAAAATTATTTTTCATTTCCTTTGGATATACATCCAGGCATGGAATTGCTGGATACTGTGATAGTTCTATTTTTTCGAAAACTTCATCTTGTTTTCCATAAAGGTTGTACTAGTTTACATTTCCACCAACAGTGTACAAAGGTGCTCTTATCTTCACTTCCTCATTAGCTCTTGTTATCTTTAATTTTTTTAAACAGCCATTCTTACTGGGGTACAGTGATACAGTTTACTCCAATTTTGATCTGAACATTTTTTTTTCTTTTATTATTTTTTTTATTTGAACATATTTATATTCCCTTTGGCCTTTGGTATTTCTTCTTTGGAGGCATGTCTATTTAGGTCTATTGCCTATTTTTAATTGATATATTTATTTATTCTTTTGCTATTGAGTTTTGGAGTTCTTATACATTCTAGATATCAACTTCTTGTCAGATGTTTAATTTGCAAATATTCTCTCCCTTTCTATTGGTTGACTCTTTGCCTTGTCTCTAGTTTCCTTTGCTATGCAGAAGCTTTTTAGTTTGATGTAGTCCCATTTGTCTATTTTTGATTTTGTTTCCTGTGCATTAGGGGTCTTATCCGTAAAATCCTTGCCCATTGCGGTGTCATAAAGAATTTCCTCTATCTTTTCTTCTAGTAAGTTTCAAATTTTCAGGTCTAACATTTAAGTTTTTATTCCACTGTAGTTGCTTTTTGTAACTGGTGAGAGACAGGGGTCTAGATTCATTCTTCTTTATGTGGCTGTCCAGTTTTCTCAGCATCATTTTCCAGTGTGTGTTCTTATCACCTTTGTTGAAGATCAGCTGTAGACACGTGTGTCTGCTTCTAGGCTCTCCATTCTGTTCCTCTGTTCCTGTGCATCTGTATTCATGCCAATACCATGCTGGTTTTTAAAAACATGTTTTTTTTTTACAATACCTTTATTTTATGTATTTATTTTAGTATGGTTCTGAGGATCAAACCCAGTGCCTCACACATGCTAGGCAAGGGCTGTACCAATGAGCCACAACCCCAGCCCCTATCATACTGTTATGATCACTACATTTTTCTAGTGTGTTTCAACACAGTCTTAATCAAAATCCTAGCAGGTTTTAAATTTTTTCTTCTGTTGAAATTGACAAGGTGACCCTAAAATTCATAGGGAAATGTAAAAGATTTAGAACAGTCAAAATACCTAAAAAATAATTTTGAAGAATTCACCATAGGGCTGGGGTTGTAACACAGTGGTAGAGTGCTTGCCTAGCATGTGTGAGGCCCTGGGTTCGATACTCAGCACCACTTGAAAATAAATAAAATAAAGGTCCATCAACAGCTAAAATTAAAAATTAAAAAGAAAAGCATTAACCCTATATATGTATATATATATGATATATGTGTATATATGATATTCATACATATTATATATATATATATATATATATATATATATATATATATATATATGAAATCCAAGTGTACACATATTTGGAGTCTCTGTTCTATTACTTGAATATAATACTTTCAACAAGTGACAAAAATTATCAACAAATGACACTGGAACTTAAAATATGAAAAAAACACTTTTAATCTACACTTTGTAACACATATAAAAGTTAATTCAAAAAGATTGTAGAACTAAATGTAAACCTATCAAGTGTGTAGGAGTAAACATAGGCAAATATCTTTCAAATAACTCAAATTCAAATCAAATAATTCTCCCATACAACACAAAAGTACAACCCATAAAAAGAAAAATGTTTGAATCGAAAATGTCTTGCTTTTTGAAATGCACTGTTAAGAGGAGTAAAAAAACAAAGCCCAACTCTGGGGAAATATCTGCAAATCAAATACCTGTTGAAAGACATTTATTCAGATACCTAAAGAAAAAGCACAAATTTAAAAGAAGGGCAAGGTATTTGAAAAGATAGTCCAATAAAGAAGATAGACCTATAGCAGATAAGCACCTGCATGTATACTCAATAATATTAATATTAATTAGGGAAATTTAAAGAAAATAACCATGAGATACTAAAAGTATGAAAAACTGACCATTTCAATTGTTGGAAGGATCTGAATGACTTAGAACTCACACACACACTGCTTGGAAAACTCATCCAACCCCTTTGGCAAACAGTTTAACAGTTTTTTCAAAAGTTAAATGAAGGCTGAGGATACAGCTCAGTTGGTAGAGTGCTTGTCTTGCATACACAGGTCCTCAGTTCAATCCCCAGCACCACCAAAAAAAAAAAAAAAAAAGTTAAAAGCACACTGATCTTACGCTCCAGCCACCACACTTCAAGAGAAACCAAGGGTATGTCCATATATGCTATGAACGACAAAGAACACATTGTATGTGTCCGTTTATATAAGCTGCTAGAGAGTGCCAAGAGTGCCAAGTGTTCTGGAGGGACAGGAAGCAGATGGGTGGTTGCCTAGGGAAGAAAGGGAGGAGAGTTTGGGGGTTGGGGGATGTGGTCCTCAAGTCCATCATAGTGATGGTTTCGCAGGTGCACACATAAATCCAAACTTACTGAATTGCACACTTTAAATTATGGTTTATATGACCAGTATACCTCAGTAACATTTTGAAAAAATATATCCAATTTTATATTTCAGGGCATGTGGCTTTACCTAGGGGCACTGCTTTGGGGTCAGACTGGTGTTCCTATCCCAGCTCCATGCAGACTTTCTGAATGTGGGGCACACCAGAAGTAACTTGGGGTCTTCAGTTTCTTAGGGATGCTGGCTGGTCATAGGTGAAACACTCCATTGCTTATTAGCAATTAATACAGGAAATAACATTAAAATGCCGTAAGATTAAAAGGGAGGGTTGTGCTTCTGTGTGTTGCTTCACACTCTCGTGGGTGATTCTTCTCACCTTCAGCGTCCTCTTTTCCTTTAGGGATGGAGCTTTTTCAGTCGGTTCTGTGTGGCCCTCTGATTTTACTCCTGCCAGGAGAAAGGAAATGCCCCGCATATTTAAAGTAAGTGCTCTTGCTGCCTGGGTCCCTGGTTGTTTCTGTCTGGTTTCTGCTGTCTGGCATGTGCACAGGGATCCAGGCTCCGGGGGCTGCGGCAGGGCACTGGAGGCTGAGGTTCCAGAAGTGCTGAGATGTCATTTCCCCCACCCCCATTTGCAATAGCAACTCTCTTCTCAGTCCCATGGATTATCAGTAGTTTTTTGGTACAGGTCATGCTCTTTCATTCTACAAGTTAATCTCTGATTTAAAAAAGCTAATATACCTGAGACAGTCCACTCTTTCCATAACCAGGCAGCTGTTGAGGACAGCTGTCAGAATCCTAGCTGAAAGTTGGGTGAGCTGACAGGGTGGGATGGGGGCAGGGGTAGGGGGAGTGAAAGAAGAGGGAAAAACAGTAAGAGAGAAAGAGAGAGGAAAATTACAAAACAGGGCTGGGGATGTGGCTCAGTGGTTGAGTGCCCCTGAGTTCAATCCCTGGAACCACCTCCCTTCCCTGGCTCCCCCAAAAGAAAGAAGATTCCAAGGCATCAGACTTGGACGTCGTAGACTCCCGGGCATGCCTTCTAGACCCAAGGGCACTTGACAAAGCAAGTTTCCTCTGGGCATTTTCTCGCAAGTCGTTATTTCATATTTCAAATCCAAATCAAGACTACCACTTGGAAAAAAAAAAACGGAGGCAATATGTGATTTTGCAATCTGGAAAAAAAAAGAGAAAGAAACAAAGTCCCACTGTTTAAAAATTCATGTGAAAAATGAAAATGATTCTTGAATGGGTACATATGTGACTTCAGGAAGGAACCAGGTCCCCTCGTTTGAAATGTGGCTAGAATCAGTCTAGGAAACTAGCATCTGACAGCTCCAAACAGAAGTGTTCCACATCCCTCAGGTCCGAGATAGATATGCTTAGACTGTGTCCATCCTCCAGGAGACCCACAGAGACCTGGCCATTTGGAACTCATTTACAGAGTGGGAGATTCTGTCATTTATTATGTCATTGCTACTTAATGGGTATATAGTAAGAAAGTCTTATACATGATCCTAGAGTTCTGTTAGCCCAAGTACATATTTTAAATTTGAGTTTGATCCTGCCTTTGATGAGTAATGATGTGAGCTGTAGGTGTGGAGCAGGCAGACAGCATAGGCATCTTTAAACATGTTTAACTTAACAATTAGAAAACCGTGAGCATTGAATTCTATTGCAATTGTATTTTGATAGCCAATTGCAAGGTGCATTGCCAATTCAGAGATGCCCAAAGGGGCAAAGCTGGTTCTCAGAATTGATAAAATATTAAGGCTCCGTCATTACACAGCCTGGGTTCCCCTGCTTTGTGCCCTTTTTGCTCCCAGTAAAATGGAGAGAATAGTTGAACCTTCCTGGTGAGGTTTCTGGGAGGATTAAATGAATTAATACCTGTCAATTCCCTCCCCGAGCAGGGTCTGCCCTCAGTTAAAATGCTCACTATTTTCATTTGATGGAGTCCAATGTGTTAGTCATTCATAGTCTCGGGTGTTTTTGTGAAGATTAGATCAGAGGTGACTCTCACATTTTACAGTGTCTGTCCCTTGCTACCCACCTGGGTGCTGGTACTCACACCACTTGATCTCCTAGCTGGGCTGAGGGTGATCCTACTAGAGGTGTCATTTGCCAATGGTGAGCTTAATGGAAAAATGCTAAACAGGCTGCATAAAGGAGTGCCTGCTTTCTTATAACGTAGATATTCCTTACATCGTTCTAGGTCACAGCTTCTCAGCTCTCAGCACCTAGTAATAAATATTCAATCCCAATATTAGCAGATAGCGAGAATGAGAAGAGTGAGTGGGTGGAAGTGCTGAGTAAATTGCACAGGATATTGAAAAAGAATCATTTCAGAGACCGCTCAGGCTATGTTCTCAAAGAGGCTTATGACAGCAGTCTACCCCTGATCAAAACCACCCAGGCAGCTGCAATCATAGGTATGGATTTACATCTACCCACTAGGGGCACATCTCCTCACTGCAATCCCAAAAGCAAACTCTGAATTACATATCGATTCCCACCTCAGTTGGCAACAGAACCTGGTCTGCATTGGCAGAAGGCTGTTTACGGCCCCCTCCTCCCCTAACTATGCTTATTCATAGGGGTCTCTGCAAAAAGATCAGTATGTTTGATTATGAGATGGTGCCTGGGATAATATGGTGTTTGAAAATATACAGTAATACCTTTCTCAAGTCTGAGAAATTCTGAGTTCCAACCCACATCTGGCCCAAGGGTATCACCCAACATGTGGCTATACACAATAATTGTGAACCATGTACCTTGAGGACAGGAACCATCTTCTAATTCTGTTCTCCCCATGCCCAGTAAATAAATGAAAGACATCCAGGCACTGGGACCCAGGCCTGGAATCCTAGCCACTGAGGCAGTTGAGGCAAGAGGATATAGCAAGTTTGAGGCCAGCCTCAGCAAATTTAGTGAGACCCTGTCTCAAAATAAAAAATTAAAAGGACTACAAATGTAGCTTAGTATTAGAGCACCCCTGAGGTCAATCCCCAGTATGCCCATCCCCCCCAAAAAAGGAAAGAAACAGATGAATCAATGGATATGTAACTCTAGTAAGATCTATATTTAAGCTCTTCCTATTAAGCAAGAATACTTGCATTTCCTAAGTGCCATTTCTCCTGATGCAGATGACGTGGCAGTGAGAGACTCTCAGCTACTTGTCACATGTGCAACATGAAACAAGTGGCTCAGCTTCTTTGAGCACTACTGTGCACACGCGTTGGGTGCAGACAATGCTGGTTTTCATGGTCATGTGGAGGAACAGATGAGGGCATGTGTGTGAAGCCCTGTTCTCTGCATTCAAGGCCTTCACTCGGTCAACAGTATCTCAGCCCTTTGAGCTTAAATTCTCCCGATATTTCACGTGATTCTCAGTGCTATGAGTATTCAGGCCAAGATCACTGACAAATTATATTATAAAACTTTTTCATTTCTGAAATAAATATTTACGTTCAAATTGAAAGCATATCTCTACTTGACTATTATGCTTTCTTCAAGTATTCATGAGGACTACTTTGCAATAATCATTGTATTCAAAAAAGTCATGTTTTAACATGCTTACTTTTGTAGTCTGGAAGGAAAAATAATACTGTCCATCACTTTTCCTATTATTTCTTTTCATTTTCTGTATGCTAAGTCTGCCTCTGGTTTTCAATGAAATTATTTGGTTTGCTTTGAAACGTTAAAAATATTAACCTATTTGTCCAATTTATCAGCTTTATTTAGTGTTTTCCGAAAAGAAAGCGTGGTGTTTTTATTTATGTGTCATGTGTAGATCCCAAAAGAATCGCTCTGGGCAATGAAGAAGGGCTATTTGTCCTGCACATTACTGTAGATGGTAAGGAGATTTACTGATCTGGGATAATTTTAAACTCTTATAGTATCAAATTTGTTCCCTTTGTTGTTGTTGTTGTTCTATAAATGAAAACCTTCCCCATCCGGTTTGAAGTGTTTTCAAGTCAAATGACTTTTCTAATTTCCAGGGGCCCATAATCCCCTAAAGTCTAAATATTTTCTCAGGTGATTTTTTCTGTAAGTCTGCTCTAACAACTCAGAGTGTTAATCTCCTCCCTTCCTCCCCTGCTCTTCCAACGTATGCCAGAGGAGCCAGTGTAGTGCGGCTGGTCCTCCTGCGGTCTCCCCTCCTGGCAGGAGGTTAGATGGAGGGGAACCCCGTGTTTGGGGGACACCAGCCTTCACTGAAAGTCTCCCGTGGCCTCTGGGTGACTTGGCTCTAGTGAGGAGGTCCATGTAAGGTCCACCTAGGTGTCCAGCTGGGACTCCAGTCTCTTTTGTTCTCTGCTGTACCCCAAATACTCGGAATAGTGCCTGGCATACAGCAGGCACTCAACACATATTTGTGAAATACAGGAATCCACTTAGTGTCAGAACTGCTCCTCCTGAGAGAAGTGGGTAGTTCTGTTGGGTAGACACGGAGAGGTCTCTACCTCCAGGCTTAGTGTTTGCTTTATTTTGATAATTTTATCTGGGACGACTAAGTTAGTTATAGATTTTAATCTCCTTTTTTTTTTCTTTTTTACCTGTACAATTTGTAGGTGGTACTCCTTTCTTCTTGACTATTTTAATCCTCCCCCAACCAACCCTGTGAATGTGTCTGTTATTGTTTTAGAACCTGACTTTAATCCACTGGGAAAGAATTTAAAAATCAGAAAACTTCATTTCATGTATTTGCCTCAGTATCCATTCTCCTGATATTATTCCCCAGAAACTTGAGGCTTACCTTTCCCCGTCCCCTCCCTCTTTCTTCCCCTCTCTCTCCCACCCCCTCTCTATTCTTTGTCTGTCCCAGTTTAGATATTTCGTTGATCTTTTGGGAGTCCATCCGTGATTCCTTTGGGATCCAATCCTGACTTAAATAACTGAGAATGTGCAGATAAGCTGACACAACTGATCTGAAAGTGACGCGCCATTTTTATTTGTGGACATTACTCATGTTGATGACGTTAAGATGATTTATCAGATATTTTTGATTGGCAACTTTGTTAAATGCTTTTTGGGTAAAATTGGGAGAAGGGTCAAAATAAAGAAATCAAAATCACTCTGAACTTGACAGTGGACTTGACAGTGACTCCCATCATGTTTGTCCATGTAGAAATTCTTCGGGTTGGTGACTTGAAGAAGGTCCATCAGATTGAGCTGATCCCACATGGCCAGATGGTCGCGGTGATCTCTGGACGAAGTCACCACGTGCAGCTGTTTCCCATGTCAGCTTTGGACGGACGAAAGATGAACGTCCACAAGCTGGTGGAAACCAAAGGGTGCCAGGCCATGGCCTCTGGAACAGTGTGCCAAGGGGCCCGCACGTGCCTCTGCGTAGCTAGGAAAAGCCAGGTCCTCTGTTTTGAGCTGTTTCAGGGCAAGAAGATTTCTCACAGAAAATTTAAAGAAGTCCAAGTCCCAACCAATGTCCAGTGGATGGCCATCTTCAGTGAACAGCTCTGTGTAGGATTCCAGTCCGGCTTCCTGAGATACCCCTTGAGGAGAGAGGGAATCCCACACAGGATGCTGCATGCACACGACCCCACCCTGGCATTTATCGCCCGTCGTCCGGAGGATGCTCTGTGTGCAGTGGAGATCTCCAGCATCGAGTACCTGCTGTGTTTTAAGAGCATTGGAGTGTACATCGACAGCAGGGGCCTCCGATCCAGGCCAGTCGAGCTGATGTGGCCCGCAACTCCCAGCTATTGTCGTAAGGCTACTCTGCAGCTCTCTCTCATATTTTAAGATTGATTTATTTACTTTACTTTTCTTTCTTTTTTTTTTTAATTTGTATCAGGGATTGAACCCAGGGGCCTTTAACCATTGAGCCACATCTCTAGCCCTTTTTAAATATTTTATTTAGAGACAGGGTCTCACTGAGTTGCTTAGGGCCTCACTAAGCTGCTGAGGCTGGCTTTGAGCTCATGATCCTCCTGCCTTGGCCTCCCTGAGCCATTGAGATTATAGACATGCGCCACTGTGCCTGGCCCTCATATTGTTAATGACAGATTTTATTTTTAAAAACAACAACACTGAAGGTTTTTTCCTAATTGGTTGATGTCTTTTTCAGTAGAATCACTCTAACAATTTTACATCTAAGTCACACATTTAAAATAAACTTAGCATTTCATTTTTATTACAAAGCACAGTTTATCTTGAGTATTGCCTAATCCAAGCAGTTGCTTTTATTAATGCTCCCAAATTAGTATTTTTGTGGTCACAGAATGTAAGCATTGTAGAATATAGTTATTAAATCATTTTTTCTTTTTAGGTTTAGCTTATGTATAGTAGACACATAATTGTTCCTAAATAATTTTAGTCTATTTCACATTTCTTATTGATACAGCCAGTATCTAAAAAATAAATGTGGCCTTTCATTCACTTAGCAAATAGCAATTAAGCAAACTTACCATGCCAAGGGCGGAGGGTACAATCAATGTTAAGCAGGTCACAAGATACACATAGTATCTTGACTTAAGAGGAAGAGGGCAACAATTAAGCAACTACTGCATAAAAAAGTAGAGCACCCCATGGAAACACCGGGAAGGATACATAATCCAAACTGGTAGAACACAGAGACGTACCAAATAGACTTTATTTTTCTTTTTAGCACTATAAAAATGTCTTTTCTACTTGGCTGCTTTTAATTATCTTTGGTTTTCAGCAGTTTGACAATGAAGTGCTCAGATGGGGTTTTTCTTTTCATTCATCCTGCTTGGGGCTTGGTGACCTCTTTAGATCCCAGGGTTGGATCCGTGTTTGATTTTACTGGGGCCAACTGTATTGCAGATCTTCATATTACTGGGATGTGAAAGCCAAGGGCCATGAGACTCAGGAATGATCCTAAGATTTCTGACTTGGGCAGAGGAGTCAGCCATGCTGACTGAGAGAGTGGGGGAGGGGAGGAAGGGACCTGGCTATCTTTTTCCTTTCTTGCTGTTGTTGAAATGCCTTAGATCACGTCCCTGACACCACATTGCACACCCATCTCTACAGACTTTCCATGCATCTCTAAAAAGAGACATTTTCTCACATAACTGCACTGCTGTGATCACTCCTGAAGAAGTTAATGATTCTGGCTACCTTGTTATGAGGTATCCCTATTGAACCCCACTACGTCTCCTTTCAAAATGTGTTTGTTGGAGTCAAAATCCAAGCAAGACCCACGCTGCACACCGTGGCTTTTCTCTGGATTCTTCTGATCCCCACTGACTTCTTGTCCTGGAGAATGTTCCACAAAGGGGTCGGCTTTCCATTTCTTCATGGTGCTTTTTAACTGTCTACACCCTGAATTTCTTATGAGTGACAACAAGCTCTAAAGGCTTTTAGTAAGAAGGCATCATGAATGACCCTGTGTACACCGAATCCCCTCGAGGGGCACTTACCTCTGTCCATTCCAGTCGTCATGGTAAAGTTGAGGAGGGGCTTAGGTGTTGTCAGCCCCCACTTGCCTAGTGGAGAGAAGGCAGCGCGAGGAGAAAGAGGACAGAGGTCAGCAAGAGAGGCCCAGGAAGGAAGCTGGGGAGGAGAGTTTGGGGAAGCAGAAGGGAAACGTGGAGAGGAGCACCGTGCAGCCCAGGAGGGATCAGTCCAGTGAACGGAGCAGGAGGGCCAGGGTGGGGCATCCAAGGGTCTTGGCTGACATGGAAGTGAGCAGTTTTAATGGAGAGGTTAAGGTGCAGGTCACTTTGCCAAGGACTGAAGTAGGAACAGGGGTGAAAGGGGGACATGGAAAGCTAGCGGCCCTTTCAGGGATTGGACTGGAAGAAAAGAGAAAGAGACCCGGAAGAGGGATGTGAACGGAAGGTATCATTTTGGTTGTTTTAATGGGTAGACATCTTCCTGTTCAGAGGAAGGAACCATAAGAGGTTATTATTAAACTAGAAAGTCTCAAGAGTGTTACTGGCTGGAAGGCTTCACTTCTTTGCTCAGGAATTTCACCCTCCACCTGAGCTTCACTACCATACCCTGTGCTCTTTTGCTGTGAGTTGAACAGGTGTAGGAGACGCAGAGTTTGAAAGGTTGAAATGGATTCACACAGCTGCAGTGAGAGAGGTGCTGGACAGCTTTCTGTGGGGTTTTTATTATAAATATTGAAAGTTACTCTATAATTTGACTCATGTGCATTGCTTATTTAATATGCCTTAATTAAACCATGCATATTTCTAAAATATGTTTTGAGGAAGTTACTATATGATAATAGGGTATTTAAATGAGAATCTCCTGGTTTTCTAACCCAAACTTAAAAAAAAATAATTTCAGCTTAGTGGATGAAAATCAATCGCAAATACTATAGGATGCCATTTAAATGACATTTTTGAAGTGACAAAATGTTAGAAATGAAGGGGGAAGGAGGGGCCATGGGTGTGGTCATAAAAGGGCACCATGGGGTCCTGTGCTATGGAGTCCCATGGTAATGGGAGTTCTGGGTGAGTGGTCCTGAGGTGTGGGAGCTGTGTATTGTCCTGACTGTGGTGGTGGATACAGCCTCCTACACAGGTGATAACATTGAATGCAATTAACTCCTATACACACACCTGCCCTGCTCCAAATGCAAGCAAATCTAGGAAAAATCTGCTAAAGATTGGTACCTTTAATATCAATATTTTTGCTTTGCAAATTATCATGTGGGGGTAGCTGGGCAGAGGTACAAGGAATTATCTCTATTATTTTTACAACTACATAGGAGTGTATTTCCATAAAAATTAAACACAAAGCCCACATCTGCTGTTCCCCCCTCCCCAGGTTACAGTGCCCCATATCTCTCAGTGTACAGTGAAAACGCAGTGGACGTCTTTGATGTGAACTCCATGGAGTGGATCCAGACTGTCCCCCTCAAGAAGGTATTTGACATGAAGATCCTGTAACCATGAATTCAAGATGAAAAAGAAAAGTCCACACAGGAGTATCCCATTGTGTGTGAATTATTTGGAGGATTAAAACCCAAATACAACCAAACACCATTTCATTAGTTTTATTACTACTACTGGAGCTACTTGACATTTCTAGATGTATTATAACCATCCTGGTTTTTATGCTACATCTGTTTAAATCCTACAGTATTGTAATGATTTTCCATTTGGTTTAAAATTATTTTCATATCATTATTAACTTCTGTTCGGTGTAATTTGACCTCCTGTGAAGGCAAATTATTCAGAAAGGAAAAAAGAAAGACAAATTGAAGTATGTAGCTAAAGTGTTTCAGATTTTCAACAAGGATTTTACAGATTCATAATAAAGTAAATATTTTGTATCTCTACTACAAATAATTTAAATCGCAGATAAAAATGTAAAGAAAAATATCTGCTGTTTTAGTAAGAGAAGAACATTGGAGATTTAAGAATAACTTCAGGGTATGTAGAAAATACATAGCATGAACCATCAAAAAGGAGTTTATATGGGAGAAGTCACAGTCATCTGTGAGATTTTTGTCCTGCTTTAAGCAATAGCCGTCCTAAGGACTATCCTTCACATAACACCTTCAAATATACTTTTCTGAAAGTATATTTTTCTGAAAGTCTATTCTGAATGTAAACTACTCACAATACTGTTTGGCAAAATGAATTCACAAGGAAGATGATGAGTCTTTAGAGAAACTTTTTAGTTCTAGTCACTTTTTAAAAGTGAATTGAGGGCTGGGGGTGTGGCTCAGTGGTAGAACACTTGCCTGTCATGCACCATGCATTTAGCTACAAACTTCAATATTTGATCCCTAACACTGCCCAAAACAAAACAAATCAAAATGAAAAAGTTCATTTAAAAATTAATGGATTTCTATTTAAGTTGGTAATTTTAATTTTTCTTAAACTATGACATTCACATTTTGAAATTTCATCAATACAATTTGTAACACCTAACACCATCCACTCTGCTGGATTGAATTTTTTTTTTTTTTTTTTTTGAGATTACAGTATTTATAGGGATGAGTCTAAATAAAAACATTTTAATAATCAATGCTTTTTCCACAAGCAAATGTTCTTTTTATAATCTTTAAACTGTTCATTGAAATGGTAATCTTGTTTTTTTATCATTTTAGGTTCGACCTTTAAATAATCAAGGATCCCTGAATATCTTACATTTGGAGACGACTAGATTGATATATTTCAAAAATAAGATGGCAAGTAAGAAACGACTTTTCTTCTTAGTGGACTACATCTAAGAAACTCTTTCTCCAGGGGTCACTCAAGGTCATGGAGCAAGTGTGCTGAGAGGCCATCTGTAACCACTGATGGCCATTTCTGATGCTACCTGTGGGAACTCATGCGCCTCCCCAGAGGACGTGGGTCTACGCTGCACAGTGCCATAGCGCAGACAGCAGCCCATCCCCGAGGTCCCACTACGCTATAGACTCGAAGTGTGGGGAAGAACATGCAGCCAGGAGAGATTCCTTTCTCTCTCTTACTGAACGCATGGGAGGAAAGGCCCAGGGTAGCTGTGCATTAGGTGACAAAATAGCACACTCTAGATGGCTGAAAGGACAGATCAAGCTGTGGGCAGGGTTGATTGCCTGTGAGGCTGGGAGGGAGACTCTGCCCCAGGCCTCTCTCCAGCTTCTGGAAGTTTCCGTCAGTCTGGCATTCCTTGGCTTGTAGAAGTATCATCCTGCCTCTGCCTCCATCTCACATGGAGCTCTCCCTGTTTGCCTGTGTCCAAATGTCCCCTTTTCATAAGGACACGATTATGTTGGATCAGGGCCCATGCTAATGGTCTCATCTTAAATTGATCATCTGTAAGGACCTAGTTTCCGGTTGAGGCCACCACGGGTGCTGCAGTTGAGACTTTGCCAACTTTATAAGGGACATAATTCAACCTCGAATGAGATGCTTTCATTTCCTTTTGGGGATCCAAGATATTTTGAGGGTTTATGTCTCACAGTTTTGTTCACTTCTGGATATTAAAATCTAATATCTCAATATTAGAATAAGCCCAGATCTCTATGGAACCAGATAAGGGTCACTGGCTCTTCCCCTGAGATGAGAAGAGGAAGTAAGTAAGAGTGGTCTTTTCCTGCCATGGGGCAGAAATGTTTTGCTATGTTACAATGATAGTGAGTACTCTTATTTGTTGGAGCACTTGCCCTTTATGGCTACAGTGTCATTTTTGTCCCTGAGATCAAAATATTTGACAAGAACAATTTAGGAGGGTGAAAAGTTTCCCAGGCGCCGTCCAATGGCGAGCTGATTCCGTGGTTCTGGGCCTCAGAACAGCATGGGAGGAGGAAAGCTACTGACCTCCTGGTAGCCAGGAAACAGGGAGAGCGCCATCAGGAGGAGCCAGGAACAAAATATATAATCCCCAAGGCACTCCTCTGATTACTCAGTTCTTCTAGCCTACGGGTAACACCCAGTCATCCATTCAAATCATAAATTCCTCAAATGGATTAATCCACCAATTCACTTACAACTTTCATAATCTAATCATTTCACTTCCAGCATTAACACAGGAGCTTTTGGGGAGCGCTTCATATCCAAACCACAACACTCTGCAGCATAACTGAATATCTTCACATCCTTCAGCTCCAAAAATGTGATAGGAGAGCCGGGCATGGTGGCACACACCTGCAATCCCAGTGGCTCGGGAGGCTGAGGCAGGAGGATCATGAGTTCAAAAACAGCCTCAGCAACAGTGAGGCACTAAGCAACTCAGGGAGACCCTGTCTCTAAATAAAAATATAAAATGGGGCTGGGGATGTGCCCCAGTGGTCGAGTGCCCCTGAGTTCAGTCCCTGGTACCCGGCCCTCCCCACAATGTGATTGGAGGAAAAAGTTAGCACATGGGAGTGGAGAGATGCCAAAGCCACTGTTGCTTTCTCCTGGTGAAACGAGGTCACTTTATAGGAGGTTGAAAATCAAACCCTGGCATGTTAATGCTGTTTATAATCTTAGTAATTGGCTGTCATCTACCACTTGTGACTTCTGGAAGCTGGAGCAACCCGATATCGGTGCAGGTCCTTGACAGCAGGACGCAGTTTCAAGCACTTCTTCCTTTGTTTCCCACATATCCACACAGATGAAGAGGAGCTGGTCTTCCCGGAAACTTCAGCGAATCCTCTGAGGCAGATGGTCCCACACGTCAACAGCAAGCGGCGTCACTCCTTCCGAGTCCCCAAAGGGAAAAAGACCCTCTCCAAGGGGCTGTGACCACCCTCAAGGGGGACGGGGGGAGAGCGAGGGACCACTCACCCCTCTGGGAAAATGGACCTGGGTCAGGGTCATCCGCTCCCTGTGGCGACCTCTTATAACTTTGGTGGTCGTGAGTATGAAAGCCAGTGGGATGCGTGGGGGGTCATTTCTCTTTGAGCGTGGGATGATTGATATTTCGTGTGTGAGCCTCTGCACAAGGCCACCGCAGAGCGTGTGTGCACCCCACAACCTGTCCCGTGAGCAATAAACAGGACATGCGTGCAGCTAGAGAGACTCCTTTCTGACTCGGTCTGCCTTCCTCAGAGTTAATCTCCTTAAAGTTGGCTGTGATTTCTGTAACCAGAGGGGCAGAAAATGAGGCCGATCTTTATTTGACATACAAATAAAAACAAAATTAAAAAACGAATTCAAAGAGTCACTATTATATAAAAAATACATAACAGGGCTGAATTTGTTTGCTGTCCATCAAAGATGTGGCTGTTTGAGACCATGTGATTTCTATCCCAAAGCTTCCCAAACCATGTGCAGGGGGACAGACTATTTCTCTCCACTCACTGAGTGTGTTCACTGGGTGGCTTCTATAAGCTGTGCACGAAAAAGTGGCTGCTACAATTTTGTCTTTGCCTAACAAAGTTGATTGCAGTAGCATGTGATTTGCTTATTAATACCTCAAGTAATGATTTTCAGTAAAGCAGTGATCTCCAAAGTGCAGCCAGAGGTCTTCTAGTTTCAAACATGATATTTATAAACTATTCATCTGAGCTGGGTGTCTTCTGCTCTCTCCCTTCCATCCCCGTAAAGAGCCCAGGCCAGAGCCAGCCACTGCATAAGACCTGCCCTTCTTCAGGCCCAAGGACTGAAATACCACCACCCCCCCATCTCCTTTACGTCAAGGTATTTCCATGCACTTAGAAGCTAGTTTTGTTGGTTTTTTAAAAGTGTTTCTCTAAAAAATTTCTGGTTTAAGAAATAAGCCAGACTCAGAAAGTCAAGGGTCGAATGTTTTCTGTCCTATTCCATGGAAATAGAAGGGAGAGCTCTGTGAAGCCCTGGAAGGAGCTGGTGGGGGCTGGTGGGGAAAGGGAGGAACTGCAAGAATGAATTCGGCCAAGTTATGCTATGAACATATACGAATGTACCACAGTGAGTTTCACCTTCATGTTGATCTACAGAGCACCAATAAATAGAAAGAAGACCAATACAGAGGAAGGGAACAGGAGAGGGAGGAGGGGAGGAAAAGAGGAAGTACTTAAGACTGAAATGGAGCAAATTTTATTTCATGCATATTTGATTATGTCAAAATGAACCCCACTATTACGTATAACTATACTGAACTAACAAAAATATCTAAAAATATGAACATTCAGCCTTAAGAATGAAATTATGGCATTTGCCAGTAAATGGATGGAGCTGGAGAATATCATGCTAAACGAAATAAGGCAATCCCAAAGAACCAAAGGCTGAATGTTTTCTTTGATATGCAGATGCTAATCCACAATAAGGAGGGGGCTCAGGAAGAATAGACAGAGGGGAGTGTGGGAGGGGAGCGGGTAAGGGAGTAGGAAGGATAGTAGAATGAGTCAAGTCTGTTAAGCACCCTATCGTCAGGAACCTCTTATTTTCAGAGATTTCTTGGAAAGGGTAATAATCAAAGTGGCTGTGAGCTTTTCTAAAAATAGCAAACTCGTGAATATGTCTTAAATAAATAGAAACTACAAAAATGAATTAATGATGATGCCCCTGACTTTTGAGTCTTATTTCTGTGGGGAGGAGATATGAAATTAAGATGCATTTCTATAAAATCTTCCACAGTTAAGTGATTTCTCTCTCTTCACTATTAACTATTTCTTGGTCATATCCTGAGCTTTTGATAACGCTTGTGTCAGGGTTTTGACATTGTGATGACCAAAATACTTGACAAAAGCAACTTAGAGGAGGAAAACCTAATTTGGGCTCATGGTCTGAGATGTTCGGTTAGTTTATGGTCAGTTCCATAGCTCTGAGCTCAAGGTGAGGCAGAGCATCCGGGCAGAAGACGTGGCAGGGAAAGGCTATCAACTCCCGGCAGCCAGGGAACAGAGAGAGAAGCAGCAACAGGGACAAAGTAAAATACCCAAAGACACACCACCAGTGACCTGGTTCCTCTAGCCACTCCCCACCTGCCTTCAATTGTGCCCCAGTTAAACCCACTCAAATTATTAATCCAGAGAGTGGCTTCATCCACTGGTTAGATCATGACTCATAATCTAGTCCTTTAACCTCGGAACAGTCCTGCATTAACACAGAAGCTTTTGGGGGACACCTCACATCCAAACCATAGCAATGCAAATATTAGTGATTTCTGACCATATGAAATCCTCAGAGTTCTGGGCTGTAGGCTGTTATGGTTTGAATGGGGTTTGTTCCTTGAAGGTGCACGTGTTGGAGCTTGGTCCCCAGTGTGTTGGTGCCAGGAGGTAGCGGGACTTTAAGAGGTGGGGCCTAGTGATAGTGATAGATAATCAGGACACGGGAGTTGACCCTCGGAAGGGACTGATGCTATCTCTCAGGAATGGGTCAGGTCTGATAAAAGTGGATCTGTTCATATGACAGCAAGTTGTTCTACAAGAGAGAGCCTTATCCTGTCCAATCTTTTGCTTCCTGGTCTTGCTATGTGACCTCTTCTCTCTGTGCTCCCAGGGTTATGACTCCGTCTGTCATGAGGCCCTCATTAGAGCAAGCAGAGGCCAGCACCATACCCTTGGCCTGTGAGCTAAATCAGCCTCTTTTATTTAAAAGTACACAGCCTCCAGTATTTTGTGATAGCAACACAGACTAAAGCAGGGACGCAGGGAAGGTGGGAGGCTTCTTTGACTCTCCCAGCAAATAAGGCACCAAGGAGGGTAGTGTGGGCTAGAGGATGGAAGGGGGCACTAGGGAATCTATCTGCTCTGAAGTCCTTGCTCCCTGTGAACTCTCCCCACCACCCCCATCTTCCCCGATGGGCCCACTCCTCTTTTCTTGCTGAGATAGGGTAGCATGTTAGTACCACCCAGGTGGGTGCAGCATGATAGAAAAGGAATTTGGATAAAGTGGCCCTAGAGAAATTGAGGCTTTACCTAGGGTGATTTAGTGATTCTGTAGGGTGTTTTGAGCCAGAAGCATCACTATCACCTGGCAAGGTGTTAAAAATCATACCAGAAACTCAGAGGAGGAGTCCTGATCTGTTTCCAGCAGCCTCCAGGGAATTTGTATGCAGGTGCAGTGTGTGAGCCGTTGATCTGGGATCATGGAGATGTCTTTAGTGCAACGTGGGCCTTTCTAATCATTTGAACCTTGTTAGGGTTCTCAACTGATTTTCTCCAGTTAGGGTCATTGGCAGAGTCTGGAGACCTGATTTGTTTGCCGTGGTTTGGGAGGGTGGGCAGAGGTCAGAGATCTCAGCCACAAAGGTCTGAAGGATCCACAGCCCAAAGTGTCAGCAATGACAAGATCTAGAGTTATGTGGGCCATCAGTTCATATGTGGGGTCAATTGGCTCTTACTTGCAGCCATTTAGGCCTACATAAGGCCATGAAATAACTTTTGTTCACGGCAATTGACACCTTAGTTTGTGGAAGAGAGTATGAGCATAATTCAGTGCTTTTCTAAGGGCATTTATTTTTAAGGGAACTTTGCAAGGAGGATATCCACGTCTGTTCCCAGACCTGAGGGGAGTGTGCTGTTTCCCTGCTGCCAAGCCCTTTCTGCGGCTGAGGCTTCAGCAGAGGTTATCAGCACCACCTTGTGGTCATCACTTGATTCTGCAATGCATAGACTGGCTCTCCTATTAATTATTAATGGCTTATTAATGATTGAGAAGACATAACCCAATCCTTATAGAATCCATTTATTTCCTGGCAGAAATTTTATAGAGAGTTATTATTATTAAATAAAATCACAGGTAGGGTAATTCAGAGATTTTCTTTAAATGAATAACTTCCTTCCTCTCTTTTAAGTTTGAAATATTAATTATCATGATGATAAAACAGTCAAGTGTTATGTTAATGCAAGTATTTTCATTGTAAGGAATTTGATGGAAAGTACCAAATGGTTACAAAGGTCTGAATACTGTTTGTATAAATTCCTAGTGATCGCAAGAACAATTTAATAATGAGAGCAATAACATCAAATCATTTAAAAATACCTTTTGTCTTGGAAATATTTACTGAATTCACATAAACAGATATCATTTTAGCTGTCATTCTAATTTACTATGACAAAACTGTGACATAATAATATTCTATAAACTGTTGACATTTTATCTGAACAACTTCAATACACGTGTTTAAGATGTTCACTTAGTTTTGACCAATATAACCATATAAACATAAAACCACTGAACATTTTCACTGCCTCAAAGTTCCTTCCTACTTTTATAAAGCTATTCTCCTCATCCTGGCCCCAGGAGACCACAGATCTTATTTCTGTCCCTAGATTGCTTTGGCGTCTTCCAAGATTTAACATGAATGGGATCATTAGTATGCATTCTGTTATGGGTGACTCATTTTGCTTGGAATAATGGTTTTGAATTTTCTACCACATACTTGTTTTTTACTGTTGAATAAGATTCTGTTGTTTGGAAACACTAAAATTTTCTTTTCTTTTTACTTCTTGATGGACATTTGAGTTGTTTCCAGTTTGAGGATGCTATGAATAAAGATATGAACGTTTTTGTCACAAGTTATTTACATTCTCTAGAATTTCAGGTCACACATGAAGTACAGGTTTGTTTAATTACATGGGAAATTTCCAAATGACTACCAACTTATTATCACCAGAAATGTGTGATAGTTCCAATTAAATAGACATGCTTGCCAATATTTGGCATTTCCTGAAAATTTTCTCTTGTGTAATTTCTGATATTTCATGATTGTTCACACTATTGTCAATGGTATTGTGGTTTTTAGATTTTCATTTTTATATTGTTGCCAGTGTATAGAAATAAAACTTTATTTTTGTATAAATGACCTTGATATCTTGCTCTTTGTTAACTTTCACTTACCTGGTCTAGTACTTTTTTCTAAATACCTTAGATTTTTCTGTTTACATAAGTACATTCTTTCAAATAAACCCATATTTACTTCTTCCTTTATAGTCTCTGTACTATTCATTGTTTTGGCCTTGCTTTATTAGACTGGCTTGTGTGGCCAATAAAATCTTGAATGGGAGAAGCGAGAACCTCATGCTGGATTTCAGAAGAAGGAATTAAGGCACAATATTTAGTGTTATATTATTGGTATCATATTCCCAATAGTTTTCATTGCCACTCGTTGTCACATTGGGGAAATTTCTTTCTACTTTATTGGGAAGTTTTATTACATATGGGTATTGGAGTTTTAAAATGTTTACTCAACATCTGTTGTGGTTTGAATAAAGGACTGGTCCCCAGGGAGACCCTCCTGGGAGACAGGGAAATGCTCAAGAGCTGGGGACTAGTAGGAGGTCTGTATGGTTTGGATGTGAGGAGTCCCCAGAAGCTCATGGTGAGACAAGGCAGGAGGTTTAGAGGAGAAACAGCGGGGTGGTGAGAGTCTTAACCCAGTCCGGGAATGGATCCCCTGGTGGAGTTAACTGAGTGGTAACTGAGGGTGTGGCTGGAGGAGGAGGGTCACTGGGGGCCTGGCTTGGGGTATATATTCAATATCTGGTGAGTGGAGTCTCTCTGCTTCCTGATCATACTGTGAGCCACTTCCCTCTGCCACACTCTTCCTGCATGAGGCTCTGCCTCACCCCGACCCCTGAGGAAGGGAGAGGCCTTCTCTGGACAAAGACCTCTGCAGCTGGGAGCCCTCAAACTTTCCCTCCTTTACGATTGTTCTGGTGGGGTCTGTCAGCTGCAGCAATGGGAAAGCTGACTAAAACAGGTCTCTAGGCCTTTGAAGGACTCAGCCCCTCCCCTTTCTCTCTTGCTCCCTGGCCCTGAGGGCAGGGGTCTGCTTCACCAGGCACCCCACCCCAGTGTGCTGCCCACACCGCGCAGGCCCACATCAGTGAGGCAGCAGATCATGGACTGGAATTTTGAAGACTGTGATCCCCAAACAGACCTTTTTATTAATTTATGAGTCAATAGTGATGGAAAGTTGACACAGCACCTTTTGAGATGAGCATTTTTTTGGTCCTTTATTCTGATATGGTGAATTACAAAATGATTCATTTTTCAACCTAGCGTTTCCGGGACAAGTGTTCTGAATCCTGATGTACTATCCATTTTCTATATTGCTTGTTTTGAATTGCTACCGTTGTTCCTAGTTTTTGTCTCTATTTTCTTGACATTTTAGTCCTACTTTTCCTTGTTTTATAATATCTTTGTCTGTGGACTCATGTTATATCCAGTCTCATAAAATAATTTCCAAAGTGTTCTCTCCTCCTCCTTAATTTTCTGAAAGCATTCATGTAAGATTGGTGTTTTTGTTTTTTTTTTTTAAAGTTTGACATAATTCACCAGTGAAGTCTTCTGAGTCTGGAGTTTTATTCCTGGGAATTTTTTTTTTTAATTACAAAGTCAATTTTTAAAATGCACATGGGATGGCCCAAGTAGTCTATTTCCTCTTGTGTTATTTATGTATGATGTCTTCAAGGAGGTTTTCATTTGATTGAAGTTATCTAATTTATTAGCAAAGTTTTTCATAATATTTAATTATGACCTTTTCAATACATATTCAATAATACCTCACATTTTTAGGCTATATAGTGTTGTCTTTTTTTAATTTTGTTATTCTCCTTTTTCCCTTAATGAGTAGATAAAGGTTCATAAGTTTTACTGATATTTTTGAAGATTTAGGTTTTGATTTCATTGATCTTTCATAGTTCTCCTTTTTTCTATCACATTGGTTTGTCTCATAATTATAAGAACTTTCTATTTACTTTGAATTAATTTGCTTTCTTTTTCTAATTATTTTTCTTTTTTAATATATTGAAATCTGTTGATATCTTTTTTTGGCTTGCTTTAGCTGCACCTCACAAATTTGGGTATGCTGTGTTTTCATAATCATTCAATCTCAAAAAAGCTTAAGATCTCCCTGTTTATTTTTCTTTGGCCAATGACATTTAGAGGAGCATTGTTTAAATGCCCTGTATTCTGGGATTTCCCTGTATCTTTCTGTTATAAACGTTTTCCTCTGTATAATTGTGTTATGTCCCTGCATAATTTCAGTCCTTTCAAATTTGTTGAGACTGGCATTGTGACCCAGGATATCCTTGATGTTGGCAAATGTTTCAGGAGCTTTTCAAAAGAATGCGCATTTTGATGTTATTGGCTGAAGCGTTCTGTGTCAGGTAATTCAATAAAGACAAGTTGGTGCTCAACATTTCCAAATCTTCCTGAGAGACAGAGGTTAAAATCTTTCACTACAATTGAGGAGTCTCCTATTTTTCCCCTTTATATCAAGCAATTTTTGGATTCATGTTTTTGGATGCTTTTTTATTGTATTCACGGACACTTAGTATAGTTTTATTTTCTTGGTCAATTGATGTTGTTGTCATAATGAAAATTTCCCCTTTCTCCCTAGTAATACTTGGGTCAAGGAGTCTCTTTGGCCTGCCATTGCTGTAGTCCTCCTGGCTTTCCTTCCTTAACATTTGCATCACATACCATCTTCATCCTTTTAATCTATATTTATATCATATACATAAATATATATTTATATTATAAATAATCTATGCATTTATTTAGATTTAGATTTGAAGTGCACTTCTTATATGCATGTTATGGGGTTAGGTCTTGCTGTTTATTGGGTCTCAAAATATCTGCCTACTCTTGAATTTTGAGCATTTACATTTGATCTGAATATTGACATGTCTAGGTTTAAAGATACCATACATTTTTGTTTGCCACACCCTTTTTTCTTTTTGTTACTCCTTTAAAAAATTATTTGTGTAAATCTCATGCATTTTTTCCATTATTTGATTTTATTCGATATCTCTTTGCAGTTTTTTTTTTGGTATGTGTGGTTACTCTCCAATTTATATTATTCATCTTTAACTTATGACCACTTAGTTGCAAATGTGATACAATTAATGTATAGTAAAAATGACATATTAGGGACTGGGGTTGTATCTCAGTGGTAGATTGCTTCCCTAGCATGTATGAGGCACTGGGTTAGATTCTCAGCACTGCATGTAAATATATTAATTAAATAAAGGTCCATCAAATTTAAATTTAAAAATTTTTTAAATCACATAAAAATATATTTGTTTCCTCCTTCTATCGTCTGTGTATTTCTATGCATTCACACATCTTATTTCTGTATATATTAGAAACCCCATGGCTCTCTCTTTTTTTCTTTTTTAATTTTTGGTACTGGGAATTGAACCCAGGGGCGCTTCACCACTGAGCCACGTCCCCAGCCCTTTTTTATATATTTTATTTAGAGATAAGGTCTCTCTGGGTTGCTCGGGGCCTTGCTAAATTGCTGAGGCTGGCTTAGAACTCACTATCCTCCTGCCTCAGCCTCCAGAGCCACAGGATTACAGGCATGCGCCACTGCACCTGGCTTCCATGGCCACTCTTGTTATTATTTATAATTAAATAGTGAATTATTTTGTCAAGAATTTGTAGAACATAAGAGTATTTATATTTATGTACCTATTTACCATTTTTGAGAATCTTTTGTGTTGGTGGCTTTTTAAAAATTTGGTAATGTGTTTTTATTCCTTTATCAGGGAATTGACATTGATTTTTGAAGGAATGAGATCAGTTGTGTTGTGAGATGTCCTACTTCTGAATTTGATTAAAAGTTCTTATTTTTCTCATTCCTCCATTGAATATTTTGGAACTGGAATGATCTATCAGATATCCATTCTACATGGGGTCATAACCAGGTAGTGGGTTACGTAAAAATAACCAATATTGCTAAGTTATTACTAATCTGTATCAGTTAATTGCAGGTCTCATTTTAAAATCTGGTTTAATTTCCATGTTTTATTAGAGCACAACAGCTATACATAATAGCTGGTTCATTCTGACATGGTCCATTTGGGTCCTGTCACTACCTTCCCTCTTTCCCTTCTCTCTGTCCCCCATTTCCCCTCCTCTGCTCCACTTGGCCTTCCCCCATATATTTTTTTTAATAAATTGGTGCTTAATAGGTGTATATAAAAGTGGGATTCACTGTGGTAGACTCACACAGGCACAGAGCATGATGTGGTCAACCTAATTTCTCAGCTCCTCCCCTTTCCCACTCCTCTCTCCTTCCCCTGAAACCATCTCTTCCCCTGTACTGATCTCCCTTCCATTTTCATGGTTTACCCTTTCCTCTTTCTTTATTTTTCTCTAGCTTCTGCAAATGAGAGAAAGCTTTTGACCCTTGACTTTCTGAATCTGGGTTATTTCACTTAGCATGATGTTCTTCAGTTCCAGGAATTTACCAGTAAACGTCATAATTTCCTTCTTTATGGCCATGTATATAGAACACATCTTTAATCACTCATCTGCTGGTGAGCCCCTGGGCTGGTTTCATAGCTTGGCTACTGCGGATTGTGCTGCTGTAACATTGCTGTACCTATATCACTATAGCATGCTGACTGTAGTTCTTTTCTGCTGGTGAGCCCCTGGGCTGGTTTCATAGCTTGCTACTGTGGATTGTGCTGCTGTAACATTGATGTACCTATATCACTATAGTATGCTGACTGTAGTTCTTATCTTATCTGCTGGTGAGCCCCTGGGCTGGTTTCATAGCTTGCTACTGTGGATTGTGCTGCTGTAACATTGATGTACCTATATCACTATAGCATGCTGACTGTAGTTCTTATCTGCTGGTGAGCCCCTGGGTTGGTTTCATAGCTTGCTACTGTGGATTGTGCTGCTGTAACATTGCTGTACCTATATCACTATAGTATGCTGACTGTAGTTCTTATCTTATCTGCTGGTGAGCCCCTGGGCTGGTTTCATAGCTTGCTACTGTGGATTGTGCTGCTGTAACATGGATGTACCTATATCACTATAGCATGCTGACTGTAGTTCTTATCTGCTGGTGAGCCCCTGGGCTGGTTTCATAGCTTGCTACTGTGGATTGTGCTGCTGTAACATTGCTGTACCTATATCACTATAGCATGCTGACTGTAGTTCTTATCTGCTGGTGAGCCTCTGGGCTGGTTTCATAGCTTGCTACTGTGGATTGTGCTGCTGTAACATTGCTGTACCTATATCACTATAGCATGCTGACTGTAGTTCTTATCTGCTGGTGAGCCCCTGGGCTGGTTTCATAGCTTGCTACTGTGGATTGTGCTGCTGTAACATTGCTGTACCTATATCACTATAGCATGCTGACTGTAGTTCTTATCTGCTGGTGAGCCCCTGGGCTGGTTTCATAGCTTGCTACTGTGGATTGTGCTGCTGTAACATTGATGTACCTATATCACTATAGTATGCTGACTGTAGTTCTTATCTTATCTGCTGGTGAGCCCCTGGGCTGGTTTCATAGCTTGCTACTGTGGATTGTGCTGCTGTAACATTGATGTACCTATATCACTATAGCATGCTGACTGTAGTTCTTATCTGCTGGTGAGCCCCTGGGCTGGTTTCATAGCTTGCTACTGTGGATTGTGCTGCTGTAACATTGCTGTACCTATATCACTATAGCATGCTGACTGTAGTTCTTATCTGCTGGTGAGCCCCTGGGCTGGTTTCATAGCTTGCTACTGTGGATTGTGCTGCTGTAACATTGCTGTACCTATATCACTATAGTATGCTGACTGTAGTTCTTATCTTATCTGCTGGTGAGCCCCTGGGCTGGTTTCATAGCTTGGCTACTGCGGATTGTGCTACTGTAACATTGCTGTACCTATATCACTATAGCATGCTGACTGTAGTTCTTATCTTATCTGCTGGTGAGCCCCTGGGCTGGTTTCATAGCTTGCTACTGTGGATTGTGCTGCTGTAACATTGATGTACCTATATCACTATAGTATGCTGACTGTAGTTCTTATCTTATCTGCTGGTGAGCCCCTGGGCTGGTTTCATAGCTTGCTACTGTGGATTGTGCTGCTGTAACGTGGATGTACCTATATCACTATAGCATGCTGACTGTAGTTCTTATCTGCTGGTGAGCCCCTGGGCTGGTTTCATAGCTTGCTACTGTGGATTGTGCTGCTGTAACATTGATGTACCTATATCACTATAGCATGCTGACTGTAGTTCTTATCTGCTGGTGAGCCTCTGGGCTGGTTTCATAGCTTGGCTACTGCGGATTGTGCTGCTGTAACATTGCTGTACCTATATCACTATAGCATGCTGACTGTAGTTCTTATCTTATCTGCTGGTGAGCCCCTGGGCTGGTTTCATAGCTTGGCTACTGCGGATTGTGCTGCTGTAACATTGCTGTACCTATATCACTATAGCATGCTGAATAGTTCTTATCTGCTGGTGAGCCCCTGGGCTGGTTTCATAGCTTGCTACTGTGGATTGTGCTGCTGTAACATTGCTGTACCTATATCACTATAGCATGCTGACTGTAGTTCTTATCTTATCTGCTGGTCAGCCCCTGGGCTGGTTTCATAGCTTGCTACTGTGGATTGTGCTGCTGTAACATGGATGTACCTATATCACTATAGCATGCTGACTGTAGTTCTTATCTGCTGGTGAGCCCCTGGGCTGGTTTCATAGCTTGCTACTGTGGATTGTGCTGCTGTAACATTGATGTACCTATATCACTATAGCATGCTGACTGTAGTTCTTATCTGCTGGTGAGCCCCTGGGCTGGTTTCATAGCTTGCTACTGTGGATTGTGCTGCTGTAACATTGCTGTACCTATATCACTATAGCATGCTGACTGTAGTTCTTATCTTATCTGCTGGTGAGCCCCTGGGCTGGTTTCATAGCTTGCTACTGTGGATTGTGCTGCTGTAACATTGATGTACCTATATCACTATAGTATTCTGACTGTAGTTCTTATCTTATCTGCTGGTGAGCCCCTGGGCTGGTTTCATAGCTTGCTACTGTGGATTGTGCTGCTGTAACATTGCTGTACCTATATCACTATAGCATGCTGACTGTAGTTCTTATCTGCTGGTGAGCCCCTGGGCTGGTTTCATAGCTTGCTACTGTGGATTGTGCTGCTATAACATTGCTGTACCTATATCACTATAGCATGCTGACTGTAGTTCTTATCTTATCTGCTGGTGAGCCCCTGGGCTGGTTTCATAGCTTGCTACTGTGGATTGTGCTGCTGTAACATTGCTGTACCTATATCACTATAGCATGCTGACTGTAGTTCTTATCTGCTGGTGAGCCCCTGGGCTGGTTTCATAGCTTGCTACTGTGGATTGTGCTGCTGTAACATTGCTGTACCTATATCACTATAGCATGCTGACTGTAGTTCTTATCTTATCTGCTGGTGAGCCCCTGGGCTGGTTTCATAGCTTGCTACTGTGGATTGTGCTGCTGTAACATTGCTGTACCTATATCACTATAGCATGCTGACTGTAGTTCTTATCTGCTGGTGAGCCCCTGGGCTGGTTTCATAGCTTGCTACTGTGGATTGTGCTGCTGTAACATTGCTGTACCTATATCACTATAGCATGCTGACTGTAGTTCTTATCTTATCTGCTGGTGAGCCCCTGGGCTGGTTTCATAGCTTGCTACTGTGGATTGTGCTGCTGTAACATTGATGTACCTATATCACTATAGTATGCTGACTGTAGTTCTTATCTTATCTGCTGGTGAGCCCCTGGGCTGGTTTCATAGCTTGCTACTGTGGATTGTGCTGCTGTAACATTGATGTACCTATATCACTATAGCATGCTGACTGTAGTTCTTATCTGCTGGTGAGCCCCTGGGCTGGTTTCATAGCTTGCTACTGTGGATTGTGCTGCTGTAACATTGCTGTACCTATATCACTATAGCATGCTGACTGTAGTTCTTATCTTATCTGCTGGTGAGCCCCTGGGCTGGTTTCATAGCTTGCTACTGTGGATTGTGCTGCTGTAACATTGATGTACCTATATCACTATAGCATGCTGACTGTAGTTCTTATCTGCTGGTGAGCCCCTGGGCTGGTTTCATAGCTTGCTACTGTGGATTGTGCTGCTGTAACATTGATGTACCTATATCACTATAGCATGCTGACTGTAGTTCTTATCTGCTGGTGAGCCCCTGGGCTGGTTTCATAGCTTGCTACTGTGGATTGTGCTGCTGTAACATTGCTGTACCTATATCACTATAGTATGCTGACTGTAGTTCTTATCTTATCTGCTGGTCAGCCCCTGGGCTGGTTTCATAGCTTGCTACTGTGGATTGTGCTGCTGTAACATGGATGTACCTATATCACTATAGCATGCTGACTGTAGTTCTTATCTGCTGGTGAGCCCCTGGGCTGGTTTCATAGCTTGCTACTGTGGATTGTGCTGCTGTAACATTGATGTACCTATATCACTATAGCATGCTGACTGTAGTTCTTATCTGCTGGTGAGCCTCTGGGCTGGTTTCATAGCTTGCTACTGTGGATTGTGCTGCTGTAACATGGATGTACCTATATCACTATAGTATGCTGACTGTAGTTCTTATCTTATCTGCTGGTGAGCCCCTGGGCTGGTTTCATAGCTTGCTACTGTGGATTGTGCTGCTGTAACATTGATGTACCTATATCACTATAGCATGCTGACTGTAGTTCTTATCTGCTGGTGAGCCCCTGGGCTGGTTTCATAGCTTGCACTGTGGATTGTGCTGCTGTAACATTGATGTACCTATATCACTATAGCATGCTGACTGTAGTTCTTATCTGCTGGTGAGCCCCTGGGCTGGTTTCATAGCTTGGCTACTGTGGATTGTGCTGCTGTAACATTGCTGTACCTATATCACTATAGCATGCTGACTGTAGTTCTTATCTGCTGGTGAGCCCCTGGGCTGGTTTCATAGCTTGCTACTGTGGATTGTGCTGCTGTAACATTGATGTACCTATATCACTATAGCATGCTGACTGTAGTTCTTATCTGCTGGTGAGCCCCTGGGCTGGTTTCATAGCTTGCTACTGTGGATTGTGCTGCTGTAACATTGCTGTACCTATATCACTATAGCATGCTGACTGTAGTTCTTATCTGCTGGTGAGCCCCTGGGCTGGTTTCATAGCTTGCTACTGTGGATGGTGCTGCTGTAACATGGATGTACCTATATCACTATAGCATGCTGACTGTAGTTCTTATCTGCTGGTGAGCCCCTGGGCTGGTTTCATAGCTTGCTACTGTGGATTGTGCTGCTGTAACATTGATGTACCTATATCACTATAGTATGCTGACTGTAGTTCTTATCTTATCTGCTGGTGAGCCCCTGGGCTGGTTTCATAGCTTGCTACTGTGGATTGTGCTGCTGTAACATTGCTGTACCTATATCACTATAGCATGCTGACTGTAGTTCTTATCTGCTGGTGAGCCCCTGGGCTGGTTTCATAGCTTGCTACTGTGGATTGTGCTGCTGTAACATTGATGTACCTATATCACTATAGCATGCTGACTGTAGTTCTTATCTGCTGGTGAGCCCCTGGGCTGGTTTCATAGCTTGCTACTGTGGATTGTGCTGCTGTAACATTGCTGTACCTATATCACTATAGTATGCTGACTGTAGTTCTTATCTGCTGGTGAGCCCCTGGGCTGGTTTCATAGCTTGCTACTGTGGATTGTGCTGCTGTAACATTGATGTACCTATATCACTATAGCATGCTGACTGTAGTTCTTATCTTATCTGCTGGTGAGCCCCTGGGCTGGTTTCATAGCTTGCTACTGTGGATGGTGCTGTTGTAACATGGATGTACCTATATCACTATAGTATGCTGACTGTAGTTCTTATCTTATCTGCTGGTGAGCCCCTGGGCTGGTTTCATAGCTTGCTACTGTGGATTGTGCTGCTGTAACATTGCTGTACCTATATCACTATAGCATGCTGACTGTAGTTCTTATCTGCTGGTGAGCCCCTGGGCTGGTTTCATAGCTTGCTACTGTGGATGGTGCTGCTGTAACATGGATGTACCTATATCACTATAGTATGCTGACTGTAGTTCTTATCTTATCTGCTGGTGAGCCCCTGGGCTGGTTTCATAGCTTGCTACTGTGGATTGTGCTGCTGTAACATTGATGTACCTATATCACTATAGCATGCTGACTGTAGTTCTTATCTTATCTGCTGGTGAGCCCCTGGGCTGGTTTCATAGCTTGCTACTGTGGATGGTGCTGCTGTAACATGGATGTACCTATATCACTATAGCATGCTGACTGTAGTTCTTATCTTATCTGCTGGTGAGCCCCTGGGCTGGTTTCATAGCTTGCTACTGTGGATGGTGCTGCTGTAACATTGATGTACCTATATCACTATAGCATGCTGGCTGTAGTTCTTGAGGATAAACACCAAGGAGTGGACAGCTGGTTCATGGTTCCCATTCTTAGTCATTTGAGGGATCTCCATAGGGCTTTCCAAAGTAGTAGTATTAATTTGCAGTCCCACCAAAAATGTACAACTGTACCTCTTTCCCCACATCCTCACCAGCATTTATTATTATTTATAATTTTGATAATTACTAACTGGAGTGAAATTAAATCTCAATGTAGTTTTTAAAAATTGCTTTTATTTTTTAAATACATGACAGCAGAATACATCATAATTCTTATTGCACATATAAAACACAATTTTTCATATCTCTGTTTGTATATAAAGTATGTTCACACCAATTCGTGTTTTCATACATGGACTTTGGATAATGATGTCCATCACATTCCACCATCATTGCTGACCCCTGCCCCTCCCTTCCCCTCCCACCCCTCTGCCCTCTCTAGAGTTTGTCAGTTCCTCCCATGTTCCTCCTCCCTACCCCACTATGAGTCAGTCACCTTATATCAGAGAAA
The DNA here is from genome assembly GCF_048772815.1 of Callospermophilus lateralis. NCBI lineage: Eukaryota > Metazoa > Chordata > Mammalia > Rodentia > Sciuridae > Callospermophilus > Callospermophilus lateralis. Next base: position 77,550,647 of record NC_135321.1, read on the forward strand.
ACATTTGCCTTTTGTTTTTTGGGGATTGGCTAGCTTCACTTGGCATTATCTTCTCCAACTGCATCCATTTACCAGCAAATGCCAAGATTTTATTTTCTTCTATTGCTGAGTGATATTCCATTGTGTATATATGCCACACATTTTAATCCATTCATCTACTGAAGGGCATCTAGGTTGACATCAATAACTCAAAGATTAGAATCATACGATCATCTCAATAGACACAGAAAAAGCATTTGACAAAACACAGCACCCCTTCATAGTCAAAATATAGAAAAAAAAAAACTAGGGATAACAGGAACATATCTCAACATCGCAAAGGCTATCTACTTAGTCCCAGGCCAACATCATTCCAAATGGAGAAAAATTGAAGGCATTCCCTCAATGTAGTTTTGATTTGCATTTCTCTGATTTCAAGGGACATTGAACTTTTTTTCAAATATGTGTTTGACATTTGTATTTATTTTTTGAAATAAAAACTTCTGTTTAGTTCTTTTGCCCATTTATTAATTGGGTAATAATCTTTTTGGCATTAAGTTTTTTGAGTTTTTAAATATATTCTGGATGTTAATACCCTGTTATAGGAGTAGCCAGAAAAGGATTCTCTCCCATTGAGTAGGCTCTCTCTTCACACTTTTAATTGTTTTGTTTGCTGTGCAGAAACTTTTAAATTTAATGCCACTGCACTTATTGATTCTTGATTTTCTTCCTTGAGCTTTAGGGGAACTTGTTAGGTCTTGTTAAGGAGCTGCATGCCTGCAGCGATATGTTGGAGTGTCAACACTGGGTTTTCTTCTAGCAGTTGAAAAGTTCTGTTCTAATTCTGTTCTGGTTTAGATATAAGGGATCCCCAAAACGTTTATGTGTGAGATGATGTAAGTATTTTCAGAGGTGAAATGATTAGATTGTCAGAAGTGAAACCTAATCAGAGGATTAGTCTGCTCATGGATTAACTGGGCAGGACCACAGGCAGGTAGCATGTGGCCGGAGGAAGAGTGTCACTGGGGCTATGACTTTGGAGCTTATATTTTGCCCTTGGAGCAGGACTCTTTCTCTGCTTCCTGGTTGCCACGTCATGAGCTGCTTTCTTCTGCCACACACTTCTGACGTGATGTTCTGCTTCAAATAAGGACCAGAACTAACAAGGTGGCAAGCCGTGGACTGCATCTCTAAAACCAGGAGCTAAAATAAACTCTTCCTCCTCTAAGTTGTTCTTGTCAGGATTTTTGGTCATAGCAGTGGAAAAAACTGAAACAAATCCCCAGGTCTTTGATCATCCTTGAGTTGACTTTTATGCAGGGTGACAGATAGGAGTCAAGTTTCATTCTTCTGCAAATGGATATCCAGTTTTCCTAGCATCATTTGTTTAAAAGGCTACCTTTTCTCCAACACACGTTTTTGTCACCTTAGTGAAGTATCAGTTGACTGTATCCATGTGGGCTTGTCTTTGAGTCTTCCATTCTCTCCCACTGGCCTCTGTGCATGTCTGTTTTGGAGCCAGTATGATGCTCTTTGTGGCCCTCTAGCTGGGTAGCACAATATGAGATTGGGAATCGGGATGCATCCAGCATCATTCTTCTTGCTCGGGATTTCTTTGGCTCTTCTGGGTCTTCTATTGTTTCAAATGAATTTTAGGACTGTTTTTTCTAGTTCTGTGAAGAATGTCATTGGTATTTTGATGGGGATTTCATTGAATCTGTATAATGCTTTGGTGATAATTAATTTTGACAACATTAATTCTGTCTATCCAAGAACATGGGAGAGCTCTTCCTCTTCTAAGATCTTCAATTTCTTTCTTAAGTGTTCTACAGTTCCAATAGCAGAGGTCTTTCACCTCCATGGTTGGATTTATTCCCAAGTATTTTATTTTATTTTGTGATGTTATTGGGAATGGGATGATTTTTCTGATTTATTTCTCAGAAGTGTTTAGAAAAGCTCTCAATTTTTGTATGTTGATATTGTATCTTGCTACTTTGCTTAAATTTGTTTATAAGCTCTAGAAATATTCTGGTGTAATTTTTGTGGGGTCTTTTTAGATATAGGATGATATCATCGGCAAACAAATAATTTGGTGTATTCTTTTCCTATTTATATCCCTTTAATTTCCTTCTCTTGCTTGATTCTCTGGTTAAAGTTTGAAGAACTATGTTGAATAAGAGTTGCAAGAGTGAACATCCTTGTCTCGTTTCTGATTTTAGAGGGAATGATTTCAGTTTTACTCCATTTAGTATGATGTTGGTTTGGAGTTTGTCATATATAAAAATCTTGGTTAGAATCTGTTATCTTCCAGAGTTTAGTGTATATTATTCCAAGACCTCCTGTCTTTTAGGGTTTGGGGGTGAGAAATCAATACAAATTCTAATTGACTTACCTCTAAATGTGACTTGCTATTTTTCACTTGCAGCTTTTATAATCTATCCTTATTCTGTTTATTAGTCATTTTAATTATAATGTGTCTTGGGGAGGATCTTTTTTGATCTTATCAATTTAGAGTTCTAAATACAACTTTTATTTGGATTTCTGTCTCATTCTTTAGGTTTGGAGTACTTGCCTACCACATGTGGGGCACTGGGTTTGATCCTCAGCACCACAAAAAAATAAAATAAAGGTATTGTGTCCACCTACTCTCTCTCTCTCTCTCATATAACACACACACACACACACACACACACACACATATATATAAAACACATATATAGTATATATGCATATATATACACACACACATATATAATTTTGTGCATTTCTTTAGTTTGTATTTCAGTGCCTTCATGTATGCCAATAATTCTTATTTTTCATCTCTTAATGTTACCCAAGATTTCTTGAATATTCTGGTCATGATCTTTTAACATATTTTCTTCATTGTTGACTTCGTTTTCTAGTTTATATACTTCATTTCTGAGGTCTGAGGATACGTCTTCTCTGTGGTCTAATCTATTGGTGATGCTTTCAACTGAATTCTTAGTTTGATTTATTGAGTCATTTCCAGGATTTCTATTTTTTTTTTCAGAATCTCTGTCCCTTTATTGAAATGTTCTTTCACTTCCGGTATATTTGTTCTTCTGTTCATTCCTTAGATCTTTAAGTTCATTGAACATTTTAATTGTCTACTTTCCAAATTCTTTTTCTGGCATTTTCTCCTCTGTGGTGTCCATGGGGTCAATTGTCTTGTGAGCTATTTGGGGTGGGTTGTTCCCTTAATTTTCCATACTTGTACCCATCTTCTGAGATAGTTTTATCTACTACTTTTTTTGTGAGGGACTTTTTAGTGAATTGTTTTCTCTCTACTGTGTGTCCTGGGTTGGGCAAATATTTCTGGATCAATATTTTCACTCAATTTGAACTTGCTACTAAGACTAGTCTCTTCTACCACATTGAGAGGAGGTACTAATCCCCTTAATTACAATCACTTTATACCAATGCCTTATATTCATACATCTTTAAGGAGAACCTATTGACAGTGTTCTTCAGTAACCCACTCATCTGTTTTTCTTGGCCAGATTTTTGCAGTGGGGTGTTTTCTTTCTAGAACTTCATTTATTGTGTGGTTTGTTTCTTCTCAGCTCTGACCCAAAGTGGCCAGGCTTGGTCAAGTCTTGTTTGGGAGAGTTTCATTCCTTTCTTGGTGAGATGACTTTGATGCTCTTTCTGAGAGTTTCAGGCTATGTGCTGGGGGAGGAGAGTGGAATGCATCAGCCTATCCTGCAGCCCTCTCTCGGCTTGGAAGAGATGACTCACGTCATACGCAGAGTTGGTCTGAATTTAATTGGTTTCAGTCCCCTTCCCCACCTGTGACAGAAAGGCTCCTGATCTCAGAGCTCTGATGGCCTTTTTCAAGTGAAAGAGCCTTTCTGCTTTCTCAGCTTTGTAGACTCAATTTTCTGGTGCTGAATAGCTGTATGGATTCCCTCTTGGAAATCTGCTATGACAGTATGGCTTCCTTATTCCATTCTCCAAAAGGATCGACTTGTTCTGAAGCTGTATTCCTGTGCTTAAAATTACAAAAAGCAAAGCAAGTGGGAAGTGAATCATTCCCTGTAGACCCAGTGACTCAGGAGGCTGAGGCTAGAGGATCCAAGTTTGAGGAGAGCCTGGGAAACTCAGCCAGAACCTGTAATACCAGCTACTTGGGAGGCTGAGGCAGGACGATTATAGGATTATAGGCAAGCCTGGGCAACTTAGTGAGACCCTGTCTCAAAGTAAAATCTAAAACAGGTTGGGGGATATAGCTGAGTGGTAGTGCACCTGGTTTCCTGGCTCTCGGGATGCCTGGCATCTCCCTGCAGATCTTCTAACGTCTGTGCAACTGGGCAACCTGAACCTCTTGAACAGAGGAGAGGAAGCCTGGAGATGGGTCCAAATCCGTAGGTCTTATTGAAGTTTTATCAGAAAGATTTGTGAAGTCGGAGAGCGACCTCATCCCAGGTATGACTCTTACGCAGAGTACATATCAGATGCTAAATTCATGTCTTACGTTTATTAGAAGCAATGATTGGTGGGTTGGTCCCCAGAAGAAGCGAACCCGATCTCACCCTCAGTCATTGACACCCCACTTTTAGAATAGGTCCTCACCTTCAGCACCCACTTAATTTTGCCATTTAAAATTAGAAATTAGAAGCAAAAGTATGCTGTCGTTTTGAGAAGCTACCATCAAGGCCCTTGCCTTGATTCCTTACTCCCTCTGCCCCGACACACTGGTATTTCCCATGGGACCCTGCGTAGTGTATGGGTCCCCTCCTTCTGGGAATGGAGACTATCAGATTCATTTCAAGGTGAGTCATCTCCTAGCCTCTTGGTATTACCAAGCCTAAATAATCATTAAAACAACATTTTATTTTATTTTATTTTTAATCCATCAAGGGCCATGAGTCTTCTCTGGACCTGGCTCCTCTTCCTTGACTTTATGCAGCCATGTGGTCCAGTGAGCGAGCAGGCTCACCAAGTGACTGCCCTGGTGCATTGATTTTATAATGGCCCCGCACGCGGACCCTGTGTAGGGTTTAATGCCATCTAGGAATCCATTCAGGAGTCTAAGATGATTAGATTTCTTGGGACACCAGAAATAGCATCGTCTCTCACTTCCCCTGTGACCACCTGCTCTGTGCTGCCCTTGAAGTCCTGCCCTCCTTTACCCTAAGCACAGGCAGCAGGCCTAGGCCTCCACCTCAAATCAGAGGCCATCTCAAAGCCAACAAGGAGAAGATCCCTGGCTGTCACAGGAATGATCAGGTGGGACAGCAGGTGAGTTGGCAGTGCGGCAGGAGAATCCAGGGCAAGGACAAGCTCCTTAGGAGCCCGGGATTTACCCAACGACACTTGAAAGGAGGGGGCAAAAAAGAATGATGATCTTTTTTTAAAAAAATCAACATACATAAATAGAATTATATATACACACATAGATGTGTGTATGTATGTGTGTGTATATATATGTGCACATATATAATATGTACTAAGATAAAAACTGCCAAAGATCAGGAAATCCACTCAAATTGACAGTTAAGTAGAATAAAGGAGGGCAAACATACAACTTCTATTATTTCTAATATGAAATTACTAGAAAAATAGTTAAAAGAATGTCATAAATTATAATTGCCGCAGTAGAAAAACAGTCTATTTATTAGAAGGAGACTATGCTTATTGAAAGCTTGTTTTTCAAAGAGAGCCAACAAATGCGCAATACAGTAGGATGAAGTTCAGACAAAACGTAATCTGCCAATCAGTAAGTACAAACTATTAGGTTGTGAATACATTAGACAAAACAAAACAAAACAAAACCCCAGCACATCTATATGTACTATACCAAGTACACCAAATAACTGATGTTGAAAGATCACAAAAAATGGTGGTGAGGCCAACAGAAAAAATCTCAACATCAATCAGAGTTTAAGGAATACAATCAGTAAGTGGAAAAAAATCACTTTAATAATCTGAATAGCAAGGTTTAAAATGAAGACATGAACATTTAAAAATCTGTGTGTCTAATAACATCAGGATTCAAAAAACAAGGCACACGGGCAGAAGAAGTGTTTGCACACCAGAAAGGGGAGACTGCATTGTTCTGATCTGATTTAATAACAAATTTAGTGGACAGAAAAAGCAAGTGAGGCTAAATGAGAAATAGATATAACACTAGTAAAAACAAAGGAAAAAACCTCCTTTAATGCTCCGTGGAATATTCATTAAAAAAAATGAAAAGATGTTTGTTAGGTCACCAGAGAACCTCAGTAGATTTTATGAGTCAGGATTATTGCCTATAATATTCTGTGACCACAGTTTGGTAATATTAGTAATTAGTGGGAAAACAGGAAGCAGAAAAGCTCTTTTCATCAAGATATTGAAAAATATATATATATCTTGATAATTCATATGAAAAAGGAAATAAGATTAAAAATGCAGAAATTCTAATAAATACAAAATTAGCATTATATGAGTGTCAGAATTGTAGGCTATCAATAAAATGATGATTAGAAGGAATTATAGATTATCTTCATTAAGTGAATGAAAGAACAATGGCAAAAATAGGCCCTGAAGAGTAGAAGAAATAATTTAATAAAGATAAAAATAAAAACTAATCAACTATATTATTGGGAAATGGGATAACTTTAATAAGTTATGAACAGACGAACATACAAAACAAGAAATCACAAAAAAATGTTTCTTACAATAGTGAAAAATGAAATGGACACATCTTAGCTGATATAACCAAGCAAAAGAAAGACAGTACCCAGGTAAGAACTTACCCTGGATGCACTTCTCCCCACCAATACACTAGAACTCACATTTACTCATAAATACAAGGAAAATGGGTAATAAATGTTCATAAGAATGTAAATACAGGCAGAAACTTATAAAAACTTCATTAAGAGAGCTGAAATATGACAACAGAAATGAAAAACAAAAAATGGGAGTGAAATACCACACACGCATATGAATCAGAAGTCTCATTATCTAGAATGATGCCCCTCTTCCCAGGTAGAAGTGCAGGTTCACTGGGTCTCCGAACTCGGTCTCACTCTGGGAGAAGAAGTCGGGAGGCTGGCTCCACCCCAGAGCCCCTCCGGGCTAGAGAGAGACTCCTGTGGTCATTCCCCGGGTCTGCGCTTGACGCCAGCTTCATCTGTAGAGAGAGGGCAGACTGCTTCTCGACAGCTGCCGACAGGGGACCACACGGCTCAAAATGCCAGTTTCCGCTGCCGAGGAAGCTAGCAGCGCAGACATCAAGCCCTGGTAATAATACATTATGGTGTCCGCACTGGGATAGCGAGTGGTCAGTTCAGGGAAACAGAGTCCAGTCCAGGAGCAAAGGCGTGCTTGGCCGATGTTGAGCTCTAGGTGGCGCTGCAGAGCAGGAGCAGTTCCCCCTGGGATGAGGAGTGGACAGGTCAGGGAAACCGAGTCCAGTCCGGGAGCAAAGGCGTGCTTGGCCGATGTTGAGCTCTAGGTGGCGCTGCAGAGCAGGAGCAGTCCCCCTGGGATAGCGAGTGGTCAGGTCAGGGAAACCGAGTCCAGTCCAGGAGCAAAGGCGTGCTTGGCCGATGTTGAGCTCTAGGTGGCGCTGCAGAGCAGGAGCAGTCCCCCTGGGATGACGAGTGGTCAGGTCAGGGAAACCGAGTCCAGTCCAGGAGCAAAGGCGTGCTTGGCCGATGTTGAGCTCTAGGTGGCGCTGCAGAGCAGGAGCAGTCCCCCTGGGCTGACGAGTGGACAGGTCAGGGAAACAGAGTCCAGTCCAGGAGCAAAGACGTGCTTGGCCGATGTTGAGCTCTAGGTGGCGCTGCAGAGTAGGAGCAGTCCCCACTGGGATGACGAGTGGACAGGTCAGGGAAACAGAGTCCAGTCCAGGAGCAAAGACGTGCTTGGCCAATGTTGAGCTCTAGGTGGCGCTGCAGAGCAGGAGCAGTCCCCACTGGGATGAGGAGTGGACAGGTCAGGGAAACAGAGTCCAGTCCAGGAGCAAAGACGTGCTTGGCCGATGTTGAGCCTAGGTGGCGCTGCAGAGCAGGAGCAGTCCCCCTGGGATGACGAGTGGACAGGTCAGGGAAACAGAGTCCAGTCCGGGAGCAAAGACGTGCTTGGCCGATGTTGAGCTCTAGGTGGCGCTGCAGAGCAGGAGGGGCTCCTGGACCGTCTCAATGGGACAAGAGGTGTGGGTGCGCGCCACAGCACCGGTCACTTTCGGATGGGCTAAAGACCTGCTTGCCAAGGGGAGGGGGGGGAAGAAAAAGAAACTCATGTGGGAGAGCATCTCTGTGACGTGGAGGGTGTGGTAGGGGGAGGGGAAAGTATCTCTAACCGTAGAGGAAGATGATGATGAATCTGAAAGACCAGAGAATGGCACACACGTTTTCAGGAGCCAAAGAGCTGAAATGTGGAATTTAATACTTCAACAAGTACAACCCACAAATGACCATCCTTGATAAACAGAAAAAGCTGAGTTATTAGGTATCCCTTTAGTGTGGTCGTCCATGTTCACTCCCCTTAAAATGTATTTGAATGAAAATATACCATCAGGGGCCTCCTGTGAAAGACAGGCGGCAGAGTTAGCTGGCACTGTGCCTTGGGGAGCAGTTTGGCATTATTCTTGCTGTCAGAGGTGCATGTTTCTGTCAGAGGTGACTAAGCAACTCCACTCCCCAGCTCATAAACTCTTCAAAATGAAGATTATATATGGTGGTATCATTTGTAAAAGCAAAGTAGGTAAATAAAAAAATAAATTATAGTACAGTCATACAGTGGTCTATCTGACCAAGTGCTTGCAACAACAGGGATTGATGCAATTGCTCAATTTTGACATTGATATTTTGGGCTGGCTGATCTCTTGTTGTAGGGGGCTGTCCTGTGTACCAGAGGATGTTTATCAGCATCTTCATCTTCTCAAGTAAACAGCAGCAGCATTCCCACATGAAGACAATCAAAAATGTCTCTAGATGTTGCCAAATGTCTCTGGGGAGGCAAAGTCACCTCTGGTTGAGAACCTCTGATACAGAGTGAAAAAGCAACCGTAGAAATCTATAAATTAGAATGAAACCATACTAATAATGCATAGAAACAAGAAAAATTTTAAAAAACAAAAAAAAAATTCCTGTGGCCAACATGTCACAACTGTGTAAACTGTACATGCACACACATGTGTTTGCATATGTTTGATATGGATATGGGTACACATCCATATCCTCCCAGGACAGGCATATTTAAAATCAAGAGAATTATGAGCTCCACATCTGGATGGAGGCTCATCTGGGGTTGGGAGGAAATGCGGGAGGATGAATAGGTGGGGTGTACCCAGACAGAGTTAGTGTTCTGGTCATGATCTCTGGTAGATTGAGGCTTTTGGATTTGGCTTTGCTTGATGGTTCTTCTGGTGTCTCAGACAGTGTGGTGACTCTGGGGACTCAACCTGAAACACAGCCATCTAAGCTGGCCTCACACTTGGCCCCGCTGGGACAGAGGGTCTTGGCCTGTGTCAGGCTTTTCATTCCTGACCTCGTCATAGCATGGTGTTTTCACGTTTGCAAAAGGTAAGCACTAATGTGCATCAATGTGTTTATGAAGCTTCTGCTTCTGCCATATTTGCCAAAGCATGCTATTTTAGTCTTTCTTTTCTTTCTTTCTTTCTTTCTTTCTTTCTTTCTTTCTTTCTTTCTTCCTTCCTTCCTTCCTTCCTTCCTTTCTTTCTTTCTTTTTTTTTCTACTGTAACCAAAAGGCTTGACAAGAACAACAATTAGAGGAGGAAAAGTTTATTTTGGGACTCACAGTTTCAGAGGTTTCCGTCCATAAATGGCCAACTCTGAGGCAGAACATCATGGTGGAAGGTGTAGAACAGAAAAGCAGCTCAGGACATGAAAATCAGGAAGCAGAAGGAGAGAGCCCTGCTCACCAGGAACAAAATATATACCCTAAAGTCATGCCCACTCTGACCTACCTTCTCCAGCCACACCTTCCCTGCCTACAGTTACCACCCAGTTAACACATTCGGGTGGATTAATGCACTGATTAGGTTAAGGCTCTCACAACCCAGTCATTTCACCTCTAAACTCTCTTTCATTGTCTCACACATGAGTTTTGGGGGGACACAGCATATCCAAACCATAACAGAAGCCCCTTGGCTAGGTCAGAATCAGTATATGCGGGGCCAACCCCAGGTTGCAGATCTTGGAAGCTGTGGATAACTGAGGGCCATTGATGTAGCAGTCTACCAAAATAATCTCATGGAACTTTGGCTCAATTGCACTGTAATCCTCTATTGTAACAGCTTCTTCATTCTCAATATGGCGGAAAGCCAGAAGTAAGATTGCGTCTCACACATCACCTTTCTTCGTCATTATTTATAACAACAGGAGGCAGTATTAGATATTTAAATATTTGTTGCATCCTTTCTTTCTGATCTCTCCTTAGTTCATATAGAAGCTTCTAAATATCAGGTGGGGCCAGACTGACAACATATCAGAAATCAAGAGGTTTTCATTGTACAGTTTGTCTTCTACAGGGGCTGTTTGACCCAAGGGATGTGTGCTAATTTCAGAGCTATGAAGGAGGTTCAGAAGCCTGGCTTTCAGCCTCAAAGTCTGAGCAAATGTTCCTACGATTCTGCACTGCTTTGGCTCCAAGGAACCACTTGGGAGGAGACCCTGGTTCAACCACAATACCAGGCTTTCCCTTATAATTTTGCCTTATATTGAAACTGTGCGAGTTAGGAGGCTGGAGAAACTTGGAGTGGGAATCCTGAGTACAGAATTGGTCTTAGGTAGCAAGTCGGGGCTGAGGGCAGGACTGTCATTCAGAAGACAGGGAGCACACATCTGAGGATGAAGGCAGCAAAGGTGCACTGAATCCAACTAAAATCTCAGCTTAGCCCAATTTTGATTTCTCAATGGGACTGAAATAATACCCTTTTTTATTGATTTACTGAAGGCAGGAATGGGGGAGGCATCTCTTGTAGACTATGATATTGTCTGGATCATTGGAAGGCTTTTTACACACAATGTCTAACAAAACAAGAACCATATGTGGATGAGACAAGAAACAATGGTGGATAGGCAAGAGGGAAAGAAATATAGGCAGATCTCCAGGTGGCCCTGATGTTGGAATTGGTTTTTAAGATGACCCTTGGTTAATGTGTTGAAAACCATAGAGGAAAACATGGTCAGAGTAGTTAGAAGGACCCAGACTGTCGTTAGGGAATGTAATTCTATATTAAAAATCAAGTGAATGTTATGGAACGGACATATGTATGAAATCAAGAATTCAGAAAATGGATTTAATAGCTTATTTGATATAGCACAGCTGAGAATTACTGACCTAGAAGTCAAACCAATAGCAAACATCCAAACTGAAGTAAAGAGAAGATAGACAACACACATAGCTGCACAGGAGAAATCTGTGACATACATTCAAAAGTTAACATGCAAAATCTGACCTCCTAAAAAATGTGAAATAGAAATGGCAAAAAAAAAAAAAACATTAAAAGAGAAGGATCAAAATTTTTACTAAACTGATGAAGGGCATTAACCCAGAGATTCAACAAATTCTGCAAAATCAGTGCCTAAGCACTTACCAGTGGAAGTGCTCACAACCAAAGCTTTAAGGGAAATATTGAGAGCAGCCATTGAGGGAAGGCTCAGTGCGCTGAAAGAACACAGGGACAAATGGCAGCTGCACGGAAACAGATTCAGGAATCAATGGAATGATTTTAAGTGGTTTTATATCCACCAAAATTCCTCCAAAAGCAAAGGTGAAATAAATTATTGCAGACAGAGACCCAGGATTAGATTGGTTGCTAGCATTCTTACACTAGAAGAAATACTGAAGAGAGTCCTTGGGACAAGGAACTATGGGTATCTGAGATTATTAAGTTCCTTTTCACAGTTTTATGATACTGTCAAGCACAAAGCCTGGGGGTCAAAGACCCTTTCTGTGAGTTCATGACCCCAGCAAGAACAGCAGCCAGAGAAACACGTGGGCTTCCTAGAGACCCATCCCCCAGGGCAATCAGTAAGAACTGAAGGCAGTGCTTTGCCGTAGGATCATTGCTGGTGCAGATCAATGGAATGGGATTGAGAGTCCAGAAGGAACCCTTTATGGAGTGTTAACGTTTAACAAGGGCACAAGTCAATTCACTTGGGGAAAGAAGAATCCTTTCCACAGATGGTGCTGTGAAATTGGTTATCCATGTGCACAAATACAGATTGGATCCCTTCTCACAGCAGGTACAAATAGCAACTTAAAATGTATCAAACATTAAAATTTAAATATAAGACAAGCTTTGTTATATTGAGTAAGTCAGAGCCTTGATGGTGACACAGCCCATTTCCTCTATGGCAGAAGTCACCCTTGTCCCTCAGTTGTGAAAAGCCAAGTGCAGGCCCCAGAGAAGGGTGCTGCTGGGACCAAAGGTTCAAACCTTCCAAGTTCCTGTTACCCTGCCAGACCTTGTGACCCACATGAGTGACACAGATCTTGTGACACACTCCATGAGTAACCTAATCAATAAATGGGCCAAAGAACTAAAAAGACACTTCTCCGAAGACGATATACAATCAATCGACAAATATATGAAAAAATGTTCAACATCTCTAGCAATTAGAGAAATGCAAACCAAAACTACTCTGAGATTCCATCTCACTCCAGTCAGAATGATAGCCATTAAGAATACAAACAACAATAAGTGTTGGCCAGGATGTGGGGAAAGGCACACTAATACGTTGCTGGTGGGACTGCAAATTGGTGTAGCCAATATGGAAAGCAGTATGGAGATTTCTAGGAAAACTGGGAATGGAACCACCATTTGACCCAGCTATCCCACTCCTCAGTCTATACCCAAAGGACTTAAAAACAGCATACTACAGGGACACAGCCACATCAATGTTTATAGCAGCTCAATTAATAATAGCTTAACTGTGGAAGCAACCTAGGTGCCCTTCAGTAGATGAATAGATAAAGAAAGTGTGGTATATATACACAATGGAATATTATTCAGCATTAAAAGAGAATAAAATCATGAAGTGTGCAGGTAAATGGATGGAGTTGGATAATATAATGCTAAGTGAAGTTGCCAATCCCAAAACACAAATGCCAAATGCTGATATAAGGATGTTAATTCATGACGGGGTTGGGTGGGGGAGCATTGGAGTATCAGATGGACACTAGATACGGCAAAGTTGGGAGAGGAGGAAAGGGAGAGGGTATGGGAGTAGGAAAGACAGTGAAATGAGATGGACGTCATTACCCTAAGTACATGTATGAAACAACGAATGGTGTAACTCTACCTTGTGTACAACCAGAGATATGAAAAATTGTGTTCTATATATGAAATGTGAATTGTACTGTATTCTGCTGTCATATATAACAAATTAGAATAAATTTTAAAAAACACTTCATGAGTCTTGGGAAAGTCACCCTTGGGGAGATTAATAGGAATTTCACACGGGTCTTTGTGATCTGGTTAATACTCTTTTCAAGACTTGAGTTTAACTTCAGGAAATGGGACTTTTTAGATTGTCCAGGAATGTAAGATTTGTACATCACAATATATTAAAATGGATTTGATGTGTGATAAGTATGTAAATATTATAGTACTTTTGTGCTTGGTTGTGTATTTCGAATTGCTTTAACGGTTATCAGTTTTTTAAAAAAGTGTATTTTTAATACACTGAAACCATTATTTTGGGTTCCTGTGTAATGAAGTGATCTGACCACGAGATGGCAGTGGCACACAACATGGAGCAAGGCTGGTTTCTGCAGAGGGCCATCTTTCATTTGGGATGGTTTATTTATTATGGATTGATGAATGGGTGTTTGAGACCAATGAGATTAATGCTGAACATACATATGAACCTTCAAATGTCTCATAAAATCATACAAAAATAAGAAATTGAGTAAGCCCTTTCCCAAACAGTTCAGGTGAGCGCCTTATCTCTGACATAGGTCCCATTAAACACATAGTCTGAGAAAGCAGATTGGGTTATGGGCCTAGGAGGAAGGCTACATATGGTACTTTTCTCTGCCAAGTGAGGTTCCTTAAATGGGAAATCAAACTGGAATTCTTTGGAAGTGGGCACTTTGGTCTGTGTTAAAATTCTTGAGCAGTTGATGAACGTGACTTAAACAATCTAGACAGAAAACATAAAAAGTTATTCTAAATAATTCCAGTAGGAGTTTTTCATTACCATTGTCCTTATTAATGTTCAAATTTTCCAATTCAAATCCCATGTATATTATATGTATGCTATATACAGAGTGTACTCAAAAAAGAAATCAGTCTGCCTAAAATCGAAGACTGTACCTGTATGTATATGTGAACACGGGCACGTAAGTCTTGCCATTTTAATTATAGAGTCAATGATGACCTCTTTTGACATAATAAAATAACGGATTTTTCCATATGTGTTTCTGTCTTTTCCTCAGCTACTCAGAAGCTGGCATGAAGAGGCTTTGGAAAGTTGCTATAATTTTCCTGCCGTCATGTAAAACTAAAAAGGGGAAATACCCGGAGCAATGATATTGATCATGTTATATTGTTATATCACGTACATGAGTGAATATGTAACAACAAATCCCACTAATCGGTGTAATTATAATTTAACAATATAAATACGGTGGGGGGGAACCCTTCAATCTGAATTGATTTGCCTATATTTTTCCTAAAGAAATCAAATGCATTTTTGTAGTGTTTTTAAACAAATGTAGTTGCCACCTGTCATAATGTGCCTGAGGATGTTCAATGCAGTTATTTCATCTATAATTTTTAGAATAACCATCCAGGATCAGGGTCTGTGGTGCCAACCCCCTGAATAGAGAATGAGTTGGTGGGTGCTGTCCTCCCTCTGGGCTGTGGGGCTCACTGACAGCATCACAGTGCCACACCTGATTCCCCGAGACCTGAGTGCTGCACACAGCTGGCCCAGCTGGGCTGGAGTCTCCTGTGCACTTTTCCAGACACAGGCTGATGGTGCTGGAGGAAATATAAGAAAGAAGTTAGAGGGAGAGAAGTCTCTGTGGAGAAACGGGGGACAGGGGCAGGCAGGTGGGTGGTACTTCTGTGTCCAACCAACCTCCCGCAGACCCTCACTCAGCTACTTAGATACGTGGGAATAGTTCCCAAGTTCATGTGACCTCAGAATCTGCAGAAGCCACAGTAAGATGATACGCAGTCCAACAGCCTAAGGGTGTGTGGAGGAAAGTGAACCATTTAAGATCTGGTTTAACTATTGCTGAGTGATCACCCGAGTGATGTTTGAGACTGACATCTCACAGTAGGAGCACAAAATGTTGGAGAAATGGAAACAATCCATCTCAGAAAGCCAGGCACATCCGGATCTCTGTATTGCATGGTCTGTCCCTGTATGTCTGTTTGTGATAAAACATTCTTTTATCAAAGATTATTCTTGCAACTTTTTTTTTTCTGATAATAGGAATGATATCAATTCTAAAAGAAATCTTTAAAAAGTAATAATAAGAAAAATTAATATGCCTCATGTTCTTATGGCTCAATAATACAATTTCTGAGATTTTGGGTGTGTTTCTTCATGCGTACATGATAAATAAACATAGGGTTTTTCTTATTTGATATTTAAAACATACGATTTGTTTTTTCAAAAATAAAGAACACCTTGACTGGTTTCCTGACCAGGACCCCTTGAATTTCCCTGTCTAATCCATCCTGACATTTTCTCCCAGAATATAACCACTAACCTGAATTTAATCTTCATTATTCATGAATTTCCTGTAGGTCTGTTTGTGACAAAACATTTAGGCTCCATGATGTATGTGTGCTTTCCTAAACATCACAGAGACTTATTTTGTGTATTATGAACAATTCATAAATGGGGTAATGTCCAAAGCCCAGTTGTGCCAGGGCAGTGGAATAGGTTGCCACCACGGTGGGTGAGATAGAGGGGAAATGCTTTGGGGGAAGGTCCAGCGGTGCCAGGCTGGATGGGAGGGTTTACTAGAGTCCAGTGGTGAAGGCTGGACCTTCTCCCCTCATAGTGCTTTGCCAAGTAGCACCTCCTGCCGTCATAATGCCACCCCAGGAGACAATGTCTCCCATTCCTCCTGGTGTTTGTCCGGTGGTGGCAGCTGAATGAAAGACACCTATACTTTCTGCAGAGCCCTCAGTTCAGCACCAGTCACTGTGTGGAGGGAGGTTTTGTAGGTTAGGCTGCAGAAGCAGTGACATCAGTATTAGCTTGCTTTGTTCTTTATATGATCAACATCCCAAGGAGCAGCTTTCTACAGATTACACTAACATGTCCCAGTCCCCAGCATACATGAGGGAATGTCAGTGTCCTTCAGGAGAGCACTGTCTGGACGTTCTGACCCAGGCCTGCTCTCTGCGTTCCCTTGACTTAGCCTGGTTCCTGGGAACTTGAGGGAGCATTCCAAGGATGTGGTGCTTTACCACCCTCCATTTCTTAAAGGATGGTGCAGGTGCACAGTGCGCATGCTTCTGCAAATTGCTCATTCTAGTCAATAAAATTATAGGTTACATTTGCCCCTGTTGAGACAATGTGGCTTATTCTTTTTAACTGCTATAGAGTATTCCGTTGAATGGATATTCCAACACATAATTTAGTCATGTTCAAGTTGCATCTGAGTTTTCTTGCTGTTTGAAGTAGTGCTGCTGCAGATACATTGTATGTCTCTTTGTGTACTTGGGCACCAAAGTAGATGTCTTGCTGGGTCATACTGGGAGTAATCTGTCCCTTAAGTCAGGTAAAAATTCAGCCTCCCCCAGCTGGGCCTAAGATTTGTCAATTGTATCTGATTATAGTTCTAATCGGCATTTCTCCCTTGAGATAGTATATATTTTCATATGTTTATCGATCACTCGCATTTTGGGGGAGGTTCCTGTTCCTACTTCTGGCATGTTGTATTGGTCTTTTTAAGGAAATCTTTCTCTACCAAAAAACATAGAACTTTTTCTTCTGAATTTTTTCACAGTGCAATTTGTACAGTTAGGATTTTAACTCACCTAGATTTGAATTCTGTAGATGTGGCCTGAAGTAGAGATGCAAAGTGTTAAGTACTGAGTCCACCACTAAAATATTTGCATGAGGAGACATCACAGAAAGCACAATTAATGTAACACCCAAACCAATTCCATAACCCGAAGAAAGGCAGAAGAGGGAACTAGAGAAACTGGAAACAGATGGCACAAATGGGAAATAATAATGTCGCTAAATCCAAATAGATCAAGTATTTTATTAAATGCAAATGGCCTAAGCACATTAATCAAAACACAGATTGAGAGATTGCTTTTAAAGACTCTAGGAGAAGGGAGACCAGTACAGTAGAGGAAAGGGAGCAGGAGGAGGGGATGGAAAGGGGAGATGCAGGGGAATGAAGTGACCACATTATGCCATGTGCATGCACCAATAAGTAGCAATGAAATCCATTATTGTGCATAATTATAACACACAATAAAAATAAATTTCCCAGAAGTAGAATGTTGACCAAAGCAAAACACAAATAAAAATTAAAAAATAACAAAATCTGCTGAAACAAAAAATAAAACATACCCCAAAACCCAACAGAAACTATATATTGTTGTTTTACAATAATAATAGTGATAACTTATCTCTACACATAGAGAATATCCATGTGCAAACAGTGTCAGAATTACTTTTAAAAATATCAATTTTAAAGGCTGAAGAAGAAGCTCCCTTTAAATGCAATGATACGCGTAGGTTAAAAGCAAAAGAACGGAAGACAATATGCTATGATAACACTAATGAAAAAAACCTGAGCCTCTGTATGAAAGTTACACAGCCTAAACTTTAGGAGAAAAAACACCACCAGGGAGGAGGAGGGCATTCCATGACGATGTAAGGGTCACTTTATGAGAAGACACAATCATCCTGAAGGTGCAACTTCAGAGCTTGAAAATCAGGAAGAAAAAACTGAAAGAACTTGGAGGAGAACGTGACAAATGCGCAAGAGGAAATGAAGATTTCAACACTGTGCTCTAAGTCATCAATCAAACTGATAGAAAATCGTCAAGGGCAGTGACCAGAACAACACCAGGAGCCCAGTGCACAGAGTGGACTTTCATAGACCCTCCACCCAACACAGAGGGTACACGTTCTTGCCAAGTGAACCAGGACAGATGGCATCTTGCATCTTAGACCAAACCTTAGCAGATTTAAAGGAATGAGATCATGTAAAGCACTTTATATGACCTGATAGTAATGTATAAATCCCTAAGAGAAAGAGAACACATATTGACCAGTTTAGTTCTAAATGGTCCATGGCCCTAAGAGGAATTCTCCTGGAAATTTAGAACATAGTTTGAACGGAGCAAAATATTAAACTCTGGGTTACAGATGAAGGCAGTGCTTAGAAGGAAATTTATAGCCGAATAATGCCCACATTATGAAAAAGATAACTTTATTAACTAATTAAAAAAACTCAAAAAGATAATTTAATTAACTAAGCGTTCACTTCAAGAAATTCGACAACAAAGACCAAAAAATTAAAGCCAAAACAAGTAAAAGAAAGGAAGCAATAAAGATAAGGACAGGGGGCTGGGGATGTGGCTCAAGTGGTAACGCACCAGCCTGGCATGCACAAGGCACTGGGTTCGATCCTCAGCACCACATAAAAATAAAATAAAGATATTGTGTAAAAAAAAAGAGATAAGGACAGAGCAATAAAGCTGGAAACAGCAAAGGAAGATCAATGACACAAAAAGCTAGTTCCTTAAAAAAATCAAGATATTGATAAATCTCTAGAATGACAGGAAAATATAATAGAAAGAAGATATAATTTAAGAATATTGTGAAAGAGAAGCTATCATGATATAGATCTGAGGTGGCCCCCAAAAGCTCATATGTGAGACAATGCAAGAAAGTTTAGAGGTGAGTATTGGGTTAGGAGAGCATCAACCTAATTAGTGAATTACCCCTGGTAGGGATGAACTTGGTGGCCAGTGCAGACAGGCAGGGTGTGGCTGAAGGAGGTGGGTCACTGAGGGCATGCCTTTGAGTTTATATCTTGTCCTTAGTCCTCAGAACTCTCTCTCTGCTTCCTGGCTGTCATGTTCTGAGCTGCTCTCCTCCACCACGATGTTGTGCCTCACCTTGGGCGTAGGGCAATGAAACTGGCTGTGGATCGAGACCTCTGAACCCATGAAGGCCAAATGAACTTTTCTTCCTCTAAAATTGTTCTTGTCAGGTCTTTTTGTCACAGCACTGAAAAAGCTGACCCCAACAGGAGCTCTCCCCGCTAAGCCAGTGAGACCTGGAAAGGAGGAGGAAGGCATTCTGGGCAACTCTGCTCACTCCAGATAACAACACGGGGGAAACGGACCATTCCTCAAACGCCTCAGACTGACAAAGCTCTTTGTGAGGATGAACAAAGAGCCTGGAGTAGGCCTGTAACCATCAAAGAAAGTGACTTTGTAGTTACAACTCATGGGAGAAAAAATCTCCAATCCCAGATAAGTTCAAGTTATTTTTACTAAACATCTCAAGAAGAAATAACATCAGTTGCACTTTGTCTCTTTGGATAAGAAGAATCATGTCCCAACTCACCTCCTCATGGACAGGATTGCCCTGACCCCAAACCTAAGACAGTACAAGAAATAAAAACCCACAGAGCAGCAACTCTCACCAATTGTGTGCATCCGTGGCTTCTACTGAACCAAAGAGAAAACACAGGGATGGGGCTGCACATTCTGGGATGTAGCTTCATAGCACGATTGTACTAGAAAAACACACGTGAAATGTTTTAAAAGCATCCGCTGACAAGTTGGAAAACTCTCTGAACCTTCATGGAGATAAAGGTGGAAGCTCAAGAAACCGCCTGCACTCTGCTACCGGGAGCTCCCACGCCTGTGAGACACAAGCAGTTGCTTCCCTGGAAGATTTCCAGAGACGGAGGAGGCCGCAGACTTTCACAAGTATCGGGACCCACTGGTTTAGGAAGGCTCCAGAGGCCAAGAGTCCTCAGGAATCCATAAGCCAGTGCAAATCCCTGGTGCTGTGCCTTCCTCCGGCACCTGGCCTGGCTGCATCTGCCCTATGCGAAGCTCTCTGGGAGTCAGTTCCTCAGGGACCCGACGTCCCATTTCTTCTTCATTTAAAGACTCTTGCAATGACATTGGACCCACCAGAATAATGGATGAATTATAAATGACTTTTATTTTTGATGAGTGGAAAAGAAACATGTGCTTTGAAATCATGGCCGTTAACATCTCTGAACCATGGTTCTGTCCTTAGACGGTTATAACAATAACTAAAGGACTGCCAGAGCTGGTCCACCCGCTGGGTGTCTCCTCGCATTCCCATGTTGCAGCCCTAGCCCCCAGCCCCTCAGAATGCAATGGTATTTGGAGACAGGGTTTTTAAAGAGGGAGACTGAAGCCCTTCAGGTGGGCCCTAATCCAGTCTGGTGGGTATCTTTTTAAGAACAGATCAGGACACGGACACTCACAGGCAGGTCACCATGCAGTGCACAGATGGCACCTACAAGCCATGGAGAGAGGTCTCAGGAGAAGCCAATGACGCTGACACCTGGATTTCTGATTTGCAACTTCTAGAGCTCTAAGACAATAAGCTTCTGTTTTTTAAGTCACTGGGTCTCTGGTGCTTTGTGGCAGGCAGCCCTAACAAACTGCCATAGCACCCATTTCTGGAAACCTGGTCCCTGTTCTAAAAGCAAGCTAGACATTTTGGTGCCTGTCCCCAACAGGGGATGGCAGGGAGTCTGGTGAGAAGAAAATCTCCAGTCACCATGCCCAGCCTCATTTGTTCTGGGAGGTCGTCATGCTGTTCCCTCCAGAGGCATGAAGGGAAAATAGGTGGACTAAGGGGGCACCTCCCCTGGAGGGCAGACCTGGGGTGGCCAGTCCTCCTCAGGAATCTGCTACTCCAGCTAGAGAATGGAGGAGCTGTCTCCCCTGCAGGCCTTGGGTGGAGGTGTCTGAGGCAGGAGAGTCAGGGTCCTCCCGTCTTCATCCTGGAGTGGCAAGAGGTTGCCTCCAACCATCAGAGAAGTGCAGGCTGCTGCTCAGTTCTGACAGATCCTCAGGCTGTGTCACACATCCCATGGCAACACTCAGGTTCAAGGTGGTTGAGACAACTGAGAAGCATCCAGCAGGGGGATGCGGTGGTGCTAGTGCTCCTGGCAGCTCCATGACCATGGCTTGGCCCCAGCTCTGCAGGCTGGTGCAGGTGCATGCTCTGAGCAGGGAGCTGGTGAGACCGTGGTTAAGTGGATAGAGCCCCCTAGCAGAGCCTCGGCCAGAGCAGGAAGGTGGGCTCCCAGCAGATGTCTGCCCAGAAATGCAGCAGGGCTTCGTGTCCACTGAGCTGCCCACAAGCTCTCAGGGTTTGAGTGTTGGGTTTTGATGCCAGCTCTGCTCGGGCATAGCTGTCCTTACTCAGCACAACAACCAAGCTGATGACTTTATAGCAGAGTAGCTTGGCCTGGCACCCTGTCGGGCAGGGTTTGTGTTTGTCCCTCCACTGCAGAGTGGACAAGGACATTTTTGCAAGCCCTGGCTTCAATCCCTTCTCTTCCACCTCCCTGGGGTCATTTACCTGATAAACAAAGGTTTGCTCTTCATTTTTTTCCTGCTTCTCATTATATTTCAGGTTGCTTCTCCCTCATGTACTTGTTTTCAGATTAATATAAAGATGCCAGCTTTGTTTCAGGAGGTACACAGTGATCCCGCATCTGCAGTGATGCACTCCAAGACCATTTGTGATGTCTGAAATCACAGGTACCACCAAACCCCACATATACCGTGTTTTTTCCTCCAAGTACATACCTAGGATTAAGTCTAATTTATGAATGAGGCACAGTAAGAAAATAACAATATTAATAAAATAGAATAATAAAACAAATATGATAATAATAGTAATAATATAGAACAATTATAATAATACACAGTTTTAAGAATTATGCAAAGTGTATGAGTAGTTTTTTTTCTGTATTTGTATCCATATGCTGTATTTGGACTGTAGTTGAAACTACAAAAACCAAGGATAAAGGAGGACCACTGGATGGAAATTTAATCTTGGGCCTATACAAAATGTTCAACTCATCTTGAATTGTTTTATTTTATGAAGTAGGTTTCTATTATGAAGTCATATTGAAGGTCTCCTCTTCTGGAAATTGCTTGTAATTCCTCCAAACACCTCAGACCTTTTTCTTTATAAATTGTAGTCTGTCCTTTTCTGAAACCTTCTCCTTTTTTCGATTCTGAAAAACTGCTATCCTCCTTCCTGGCTCAGGACAGATACCCCCTCCTCCAGGAAGCCTTCCCAGCCTGCACCCAGCAGCCCTGTTCTACCCTGTCCTCTCCCTTCCACATTCTGCACATTCCAGCTCTGCCCCAGCCATGACCCAGGCTTGGCTGTGTGGCTCTCTCTCCAGAGGATGCGACTCTTCTGCCACCCTGCCTGGCCCAGAACCTTGCACACAATAGAGAGCAGTCCGCGTTTTGAAAGAGTGGGCTGATTAAAGCAGAGCAGGGGTTTCCTGGAGGGATTTTCAGTGTGCAGGAAGCCTCTGTCTTCCCAGGGACTGATATCCAGTGCCCTCCTGAGCCAGTCCTTCCCAGCCTGGCCTTCAGGCACTTCAGGGTTGGGCCCCGGCTTCCCCTCCTCTCCCTCCATGTCCCCCACATTTTACCTCCTCTGCAGAACCACTGTTTGCCTCTTCAATCTTCCCTCAGCTTTGGCAGGAAGGTCCTGACCCTTCCCCAATCCTAGACTTTTCCTTTTAAAGATCCATTAGCTCATTCTCACCCTCTGTCATAGCACAGCTGTGGGACGCTCTGTGTAGCAAGCTTTCTTTTGGTGAGGGGTATTGTCTGTGGCTTGTGTCCAGCAGTCCACAGTGGCAAATGTGTGCAGATTTCATGCTGGACACTTTCTATCAACAGATCATCTTGCTTGATTTTAACTAAATAAATAATGTCTCTTTGAGTGAAAAAAAAAAAAAAGATCCATTAGCTCCAACTTTTCCTCTAGGACTATCTCAGCCAGGTTGTTCTCTTTTCTTTTAACCTCAGTTGATTTTTACCAACAATACCCATTCTTTTCCCAAACATTTTTTAAATTGTAGGTGGACACAATACCTTTATTTTCTTTATTTCTATGCGGTGCTGAGGATCAAACCCAGGGCCTCACATGTGCTAGGCAGCGCTCCACCACTGAGCCACCACCCCAGCCCAACACCCCATTCTTTAGAGTGATGCTTTCTTTCCTGAAGTAAAAGGCTTTCTCCAGGTTTACTGACTTCTGACTGTGGTCAGAGATTGCACCTTACATTAATAAGCTGACTATCTTAATCAACCAATCACTTGGGGATCACAATAGGTGCTGCCTTGCTCCAGGCCCTGGGAGCAGCAGGGACCACAATACAAAGGTCCCAGCCTTTGTCTCTGTACCCTCAGGGAGGCTGAGAGCAGCCGGGGAAGGGCATGGGCGCTTATAAACATATTGGTTGTTGAGGTATTTCAAGGGCGCACTCATTTAAACACAGCTAGTTCACCAACTAGACTGTCTTCGAATTCTTGAAAGAACTCACAGAAGTGTGCAGACACTGGTTCAACTTGCTTTCACTTGAAAAACCAACTACTTTGAGGTAAATTCACATACAACAAAATGCACCACTGAATAATGATAAATACATAAAGCCATGTAAACACCACATGAATCAGGATGAAAAACTTTTTATCACCCCAAAAAGGTTCCCTTCTGCCTCATCTGCAGACAGCCCCACCTTTCCCACAGTCTTTGGTAACCACTGATTTGCTTTCTGATACGGTGAGTTAGATTTGCCTTTTTCAGCAATTTACATATATTTCGTGATTGCATAAATGCAGTCCCACAGCTTATATTCTCTTGTGTGCTTCCTGCTTTTTTTGAGAAATATCCATTCTATTGCATCCATCAGTAGTTTGCTCCTTTTGGTCGCTGAATCTAATTTCATTGTTGTGAATATGTCTTCTTTGATGGATATTTGCCTCATGTCCTGATTTTGACTCTTTATAAAGCTGTTATGAATGTGTTACTGGAGTTCTTGAAGACCCTAGCCCCAGGGTGTCCCAACAGATCAGACTGGGCCACCAATATGCCAATCAAAGACACAGGCAGTGGTGAAGGGCAGGAAAGCAGTTTTAGTCAGTGTGGCCACCCCAGGAAGAACAGGTGTAGGGGTACAGTGACCACAGGTCTTCTTCAAGGCATTGACAGAAACCTGGAGGTTTGATAACAAAGGCAACAAAATCAAGTATTGGGGGTTTGAATGGGGTTCTCAGAGATGGCAGAGTAGTAGTTCCTCCAGCTCAGGTCCTGTCCTGATTGATCATTATCTCAGAACTGGTTCCAGGAGGTGGTCCTCATTGAGGGGGCACTCAGTACACATGGGGTGGTTGCTCCTGCTTCACAGGGCAGCCTCAGTTCCCATGGAGGGGGTAATTGCTCCCATTTATTGGAATGATCTCATCACACATGGTCTGTCTGTGAGGCTCTGCTGCCCCTAGAACCCAAATTGACTGCAAGTTTAGGGAAGTGGCAGAATCCATATAGGAGCCACTCATGGCATCTGGAACAGGAGTTGTAAAAGCTCAAAGTTGAACGTCCCTGAAAATACCTTACTCTTCTCTTGGTGTCCTCAGTCTTGAAGGGAGACAAGATAGTTAGATAAAGTCAGGGCTTTTGGTTGCTGAATCTAACTTGCATTCTACTCCTGGAGTGATTAACTAGACTTTGTGCAGAACGGAATGGGGACCTGGTCCGAAGTTCAAGATAATAAATGCAAATTGAAAGCAGAGATGGAGATGTGGGCTGGAGATGTGGCTCAAGTGGTAGCGCGCTCACCTGGCATGTGCGGGGCACTGGGTTCAATCCTCAGTATCACATAAAATAAAATAAAGATATTGTGTCTGCCTAAAACTAAAAAATAAATATTAAAAGAAAGCAGAGATGCCAAGCTTTATCCTACTTATAGTTACTCTTTGGACATTGAAAGTCCAAAGCGTGAAGAGTCAGTGCTTTTATCAAAAGTGGCTTCTAACTCTGTTACCCACACACATCTTTTTATGAATGCATGCTTTCATTTCTCCTGGGTAAATATCTAGGTGTAGGATAGTGAATAATATGGTAGTTCCATGTTTATGTTTTTGAGAGAAATTGCCAAACTGTTTTCCAAAGAAGTCATATCATTTTAATCTAATGTGAGAATTCTGGTCACTCCGTATTTTTACCATGAGTTGGTATTGCCTTTTTAATTTGACCTATTTTAATAAGTACCATGTGGACGTATCTTACTGTAGCATTAATCTGCATTTGCTTATTGACTTAAGTGTGTTTTTATGTGCTTAATGGCCACCCATATATCATCTTTTAAAATTTGTATGTCTATTTGGCTGGGCACAGTGGTGCTCGCCTATGATCCCAGTGGCTCGGGAGGCAGGGGAATTTTGAGTTCAAAGCCAGCCTCAGCAAAAGTAACTCAGTGAGACCCTGTTTCTAAATAAAACACAAAATAGGGCTGAGGATATGGCTCAGAGGTCAAGTGCCCCTGAGTTCAAACCTGGTTTCCCTTTCCCAAAATTTATTTATGTAAATAATGTTTAAATAATCTACCTAATTTTTAATTAGATTTGTTACTACAAAATGGTAAGTTTGCTTTGTTCATGTAGATATGAGCTCATTGTCAGATATCTGTATTGTGAAATGTTTCTCCTGGTTATTGGCTTTCTTGTACTTTCCTAGGAGTCTTTTTTTTTTTTTTTTTTTTTTGCATTCTAATCCTAGGTTTATTCAATACATTTTTACCACTCTACTCAAGGAAGTATAAACCCAATCTTATCTAAAATGCAACAAAGTCACAAAACTCAAAATAAATTTTATAGTACTGACTGTATAATAAGAGAGAGAAAAAAAGCAATGTACACGTGGCCAAGGTATCCTGCAGGACCACCTGAATGGCAGTCAGAACCGGGGGCTCTGTAATAACCTCACAGAGCTGGCTCTCAACTTGCTCAGCAATTCCAGAGAGTAAGGGGCAGTGTGGTGGGAGGACATGGAAAGACAGAACCACTTATAGCAACTAACGGGTGGGGGACCTAGAGGCTGGAAGAGAGCTCAAGCAGGTGGAAAAGGCCAGGCCTCATAGGAGCAGCAGCTTGGTCCCCTTTCCTGCGGAGGCAGCATAGCAACAGCCAGGGCACAACCAGGTTTTCCAGACTGGCCCAGGTCATCTGTGAAGAGATGGGGCCACACTGCCGCCTGGAAGCCTGCTGGTCCCTGCAGGCTCTGCCACTGAACAGACTTTGGAACAGGCATGGTGAGATTTTTATCCAGAAAGCTGCAGGGCCCCTGGATGGGCTCAGCCCTGATCCATCAGCGCTTTGCAGCCAGAGCCTGTCTGCAGGGGAAAGGCCTCAACTGCTGCCTTTGACGCCTGCCCCAGGCAGGGGGGCTTCCCTGCTGACCCTCCTGTGGCTAGAGAAGTGACACAACTGAGCTGCGTGGAACAGGTGCAGACGAGCTCCCGAGGCTCTGGGGATCGGGAGGAGTCGGAGCTGGAGCGGCTTCGGTGGCGGTGGCGGCCGGGAGAGCGGGACCACCTGCGCCTAGGGACCTGACCCCGGCCGCTTCCGCGGAGGTAGCTGCAGCCTTCTCCGGGAGGGCGGAACCCTTGGGGGTGGAGTGCCTGGGCCAGGGGCCAGCACAGCGGCAGAGTGGTCTCCTGGCCATCGATGTGTCCCGCGTCCACGCGCCCAGTGCCCTCTCGGCTCCCCGGGATCCTCGGCTCCACAGACGCAGCCTTTCACGTCCATCATTTTGATTTTTCCGTAAGTGGAAAAGACCTCCATGAGGGGATCCCGGCCACCTTCCCGAGGAGCCTTTCGCTGTGCACTTCGGGGGGCTCGGGGGAAGGGCTCCGCCTGGGTCTGGATCTGGAGCGGGAGCGCCGCCTGCTGTCCCGTCTGCGACGAGAAGGGCCGGGCGACCCCGAGGGCGGGGCCTGGAGCGCGGCAGGTCCTGGAGCTTCGCGGGGTCCGCCGCCGAGCAGCTGGGGCCCTGCTGGAGCCGGGGCGGGCGCTGGGTCCGGGCTGAGGGTGGAGCGGACCAGACCTGGTACTGCTGCTTCCGCGGCCAGCCCTGCGCCTCTCCCGAGCCGCATCCCTGCCCTGGTCCTCCTGGACTTCCCGTCAGAGGGTCCATGCATCTGGTAGGAGAAGGAGCCCTAGCACTGGACTTTCTGCTGTTTTCTTTGACTCCTCGCAAGCTCTTCTTTTTCACTCCTGATAAATCCATTCTCCCCTTGAGATGCTCAAAGCGGCAACGACAGCCTCACTCCTCTAAACTCACTTCTTTAATTAAACCAAACAGCCGCCACCTCCGCTTTCTGTTCATCAGGTGAGCTGCTTCCCTCTGCTACACTCTTCCACCATGATGTTCTCCCTGAGCTCAAGCCCCAAGGAATGCAGCCAGCTGTCTTTGGGTTGGGACATCTGAAACTGTGAAGCCTCAACTCAAGATTTTCCTTCTCTAAAGTTGCTCTTGTCAGGTCTTTCAGCCACCACAGTGAAGAAAGCTGACTAAAACAGGAAGTTAATCAGCACAGCTTTGGGTTTGCACATTCCTGCATGTAGGTTGAAATCCTGACTTAAATCCTATGGCTGACCAGCAGGCATAGCATGCCCTGTTTATGTGAAAATTCTCTGGACTATTAATACCAACCAATCCAGAAGCAGTTAGCACTTCTCCTTCTGCTCTGTCCTCTTATCCCAAAGCTTTCTGTGATTTGCATTATCCCCACTTCCTAATCTACAGCCAATGGAGGTTCAAGGTGGACAATTGGTTTTCCTTCCCCAAAGTTGCATGATAAACAAACACTTGGCCCTTGGCTCCAGTGGACATTGTTGAAATTGCAATATGGCCTTGCTGATGTGGACCTTGTCCCAGGATCTGGTCCTTTTTCTTGATAGCCTCTGTAATGGCTCTCTAATGGCCCTTTTCCTTAATATATCCTTTATCTCAGGAATTTTAGTTTAACAGTAACTATTGACAAATATTTTTTCCTCTGCATGTAAGAAATTAGTGATATGAAGATTGAATAAAATAAACCAATAGGCTCTTGGAGTAGGGTGAGGGTTCAGTTGTAGAATATTCTGGCTGCAGACAGGGCACTGTAGTGTCCAAGTCTGTGTCCAGGGGAGGGCAAGGAAGGGCTGCATCCTGGCGGGTTGTGTAACCCCAGGTGGGTGCTTCTTGGAGAACAGCGTCCCCAGGCAGTGGAAAGGCTGCTAGAAGCTGAGAGGTAGGGAGAGTTTCCTCATGTCCACTGGTTAACATGAGAAGGAGCTGGTTAGCAGGTTGATGGGACATGAGCCAAGTGAGTTTGAGAGGATGAGCGGACTTGGTTCTTCACACAGAAGCTGGAAGACCAAGTCCCTGTGGAACCTGGGGGTCTCCAGAAAAGAGATGTCTCCCACACAGAGGGGCTGTGGGTAGACTTTCTGTCAATCATCCCCTCTCAGACCATGGTGATGAATCCTGGCTATGGGTGCCCTCTATGGGGACTTGCCAATGACATTGCCTAGTTAAAGCCAAGAAACTCTCACAGAGTGGGCATGTGGCTTCAGAAGGTACTTATCAAGGACCTGCAGCCTTAAGGTGCTAGAATCACAATGCACGGCCAGGGAGTAAGGAGGACGTGGTGGTACCCACAGTCTTGACCTTGCCTAGCACTTCATCTGCCAGTTGGCTGGTAAAACCAATAGCAAACTAATCACACCCACAAGAAATCAGACATTGCTGACAAGACGTCTGAAATACAGATTTATAATCCCACCAGGGACAATGCACCTTGCCCTAAGACGGAGATATCCCAAGACATATTACAAGAGCCATAGGGGCCAAGAGCATGGTATTGGCCTTAACACAGACACACAGACCCATGAGACGGAATAGAGAAACCAGAAATAAACCCACATATCTGTAGCCAACTGCTTCTCAACAAAGGTGCCAAACACATACCCTGGAGAAAGGACAGTCTCTTCAACAAACAGTGCTAAAAAAAACCCTGGATAATCACATGCAGAAGTTTGAAGTTTGACCTCTATTTCTTACCCTGTACAAAAATAAACTCAAAATTCATCAAAGACTTTATGTAAGACCTAAAACTCTGAAACTGCTAGGGGAAAATGTTGCGGAAAGTCTAAAATTTTGCCACAGTCAGCAATTTCCTGGTTAGGACCCTCAAAAGCATAGGCAACAACAACAACACAATAAAAAAGACAAAAAAAAATGACAAATGGGATTACTTTACACTGAGAAACTGCACAGCAAAGGAGGCAATCAACAGAGTGAAGACAACCATCAGAGAGGGAGAAAATCTTTGCCAGCGAATGACATTCAGAATATATCAAGAACTCAAAACAACTTAACAAAAAACAAATAAACCAGTAAAAATGGTAAATGGTCTGAATAGACACTTCTTTGAAGCAATACAAATGGCCAATAAATATATGAGAAAATAAATGCTCAGTATCTTTCACCATCAGGAAAATGCAAATCTAAATTATGAGATTTCATTTTATCCAGGCTAGATTATTATAACAAAATTAACAAATACTGACTAAAATATGGAGAAAAAGTAATGTTTATATACCTTTTGTGGGAATGTAATTTATATACCCACTTTGGAAACAGCTTGGAGGCTTTTTAAAAACTTGAAAATAGAACTTTCATATGACTCAGCTATCCCAAAATTGAGTATTTATCTAAAGGAAATTAAGTCCGTATATAAAGATATCTGGATATCTATGATTATTGTGGCACTGTGCACAATAGCTATGATAAAGAATCAACCTAGGTGTCCATCATCAGGGAAATGGATTAAAAATTGGCTACATATATGTGTGTGTATATGTGCAGGTACTTATGTATACATGTACACATGTATAGGTGTATGTGTATGTATAATTGTATATACATACACATTTTATATAGTGTATGTATGCATATAATATATACATATGATGGACTATTATTTAATCATAAAGAAGAATTAAATTCTGTCATTTGCAGCAAAATGGATGGAACTGGGGATACTGTGTTAAACAAAATGACACAGAAAGACAAGAAGACAAGTCTTGCATGTTTTTTCTCAA
Organism: Callospermophilus lateralis; assembly: GCF_048772815.1. Classification (NCBI taxonomy): domain Eukaryota; kingdom Metazoa; phylum Chordata; class Mammalia; order Rodentia; family Sciuridae; genus Callospermophilus; species Callospermophilus lateralis. Next base: position 77,580,787 of record NC_135321.1, read on the forward strand.
ATGTGGAAATTAAAAAAAAAGTATTGAAAGTAGAAAAGGAATTGCTAGGGATTGGAAAAGATGCTGGGGGAGGTGGTTTGAGGGCAATGCATGCATGTGTGAAAATATCACAGTGATTCTATTTCTTTGTACAATTATTATGTGATAATAATTATAGTAAAAATAAATATTTAAAATCTGGCTCCTCCAAAAATAATAAAATAAAATCTCAGCTCGGGGAGGAGCTAAAGTATCATTTCTACAATATGCATCCTTGTGAATTATATTAATGGACAAAGAGAAACAGACCAAGTCTCTAGAGTCCAGATACCCAAGAGCACTCTCATGAGCTGGTTGTTAACACCTTAACACAAAAGTCCCTCAAGCCAATGAGAGCTGTGCAAAGACTCTCCTCCCTGCCCTTTGGGAGATGTTGAGTGACCTTCACACCCAGCAAGATGCCAGCACTCTGCAGGTGCCCTTGATGTATTTGATGACAGACAGAGGGGACCCAAAAGAGAAGCTGCTGCTTCACAAAGGGGACGGGTGTGTGTGTGAAATGTCCCTCCCTGGAAAGAAAAAGGAAACACTTCAACAAGGGTGAAATCTCTGGCTCCATTCTAAAACCCAGTACAGAGAAAATGTCCCTCAAATGTATTTTCTGCCAAGTGCCACCACTGAGACTCACCTTCTGGGGGAGCTACTGTTGCAGCATTGCTGACTGTACACGGGTTACCTGGCCCCTCCTGTTTGCTCTTACTGTCTTTTAAAACCACAGTGAGCAGATGACCCCAGGGGTTCGCTTAGCTACCTCCCTTCTCCTGCTCTTCACTAGGTTTCCACCTGCACATGTTCCTCTAGGATCAAAGTTTGGGATTTGCTAACAATAATGTACATCGCAGTCTGGTGGATATTTCACATTCTATTTTATGAACAAACTAGAGAGACAAACAGAGCCAAGAGCTCTTTGGAGTTCAAATCCATAAAAATTAAGACAAAATTAATCAAGTGCTCATATGCCCTAATTTACATACAGGTTAAGCATCCCCAATTTGAAAACAAAAATAGAAAATGATCCAAAATGTGATATTTTGTGAACATTATAGTATCTCAAAAAATTTTAGATTATGGAACTTTTTAACTATCAGATTTTTGAATTAGGGATGTTCAACTGGTAAAATCTGTGGAAATATTCCACAATCTGAAAATTCTGAAATCTGAAACAATACTTGTCCAGAGCATTTCTAATAACAATTATTCCACTGTTTTTGCCCAAACAATTATTTTCTCACATTAATGTCTGTGCCATTTATTACCTGTTTTTACTGAATTAAAAGCTAAAAGTCAATTTGTATCAAGCAAATTAATGAGATTTTTAAAATACAAATTCGATTTTATTTATTAGTTTTATTTTTATTTTTTTTTTTTTCATTTAAAATCATAGGCATATGACAGAGATTTAGAAAATAATTCCTCGTTGTAAAAGGCTGTATTCCACACGATGATTATAGGAGAGGAGGCCGGGGCCAAGTGTGATGGGCGGTGTCACATCTTTTCTCCTAAGGATGAGACTCAGGCGCCTCGGTCCCCAGGCTGCGAGGACCCTGTGTGGTGTACTCGGGTTGAGGTGCTCACACACTGCCGTGCGGGGACATCCATGGGCTTGTTGTATACAGTAGGCATAAAACCTACAAGCAAACTAACATTTTTGTGGGGGCTCGGGGTTCTGGAGATGGAACCCAGGGGGGTGCCACATCCCCAGTCTATTTATTTTTAATTTTTTTATTAGGGTCTCAGGAGGTCGCTTCCAGTCTCTAAGTTGCTGAGGCTGGCCTCGAACCTGCCATCCTCCTGCCTCAGATTCCTGACTGGCTAGGATTATTGGCCTGCACCACTATGCCGGGCTCGTCTAACTAGCTAGACATTGTGAAACTGTGGTCTGTACAGAAATAAGCAGATCCATTTTGAAGATTGTAGAAGATAGTGTCACCATCCACATTCATGGTTTTGGTGTCTCAGGCGAGATCTGAAAATATGAACAAAATGGGACTAATTGTTAAATAAAATAATTTTGTCCTAAACCTGTCTCCATACTTGCATGAAGGCTGTCCCAAAGGGGCCTCCGTACCATAGCTTGCTATGCAAATAAACTGAAACCCAATTAACGGTAGGCATTCGCTTGTAACCAAGCAACTAAGTCTCTGCCAATCACAGCAGGGCGGCGCAGGCAATCACGTGCTGCGGACTGATCTGACCATGCGCAGGTGGTTTCAGCATGGCGCTTCCTTTTCTCTGGCCGTGGGTGTGATCTGCGCAGGTGGCGGGGTTAGCCGTCTGTGATGTCAAGCGCACCCTGGTGCTAGCACCTTTTTCCTTTCTTTCTTTACGCAAGCTTTGTTGAATCAAGTTTTGTCAGTTTTTTTTTTTTTAAAACAATTCCCATCTAGGAACCAGCCATCAGAACCTGCCTGTGTTCCTTCTGGCATGTGGGGGAACTCCTGCACTGTTTTCTGACCGTCTTTGAGCCATCTAGGTGCACCCAGAAACACAGAGGAAGCTGCCTTGTGAGTAACTGCTTTCCCCCCACAGGGCAAAAGTTAGACCACAGCTTGAGAGCCCTGGGTAGGTAGAGAGAGGGTGACAGCAAGGGTACTGATTGATGAGGTGGTCCAGGGGAAAACTGTGAGGACCAGCCAGGGGAAGTGCAGGAGCCAGGCCCAGGAACCCCCAGGGAATGCCCATGAAGGAGTCTCCTCTGAACTCACGTCTAATCCACATAGAATCCTTGTGGGCACAGGGAAGAGCAATACCCATCAAGTGATGTTTTCTTGCTCTTTTACTCCAGGGTAGCTGCTGGACTTGAAGTGGTCAGAGACAAGATCACTAGGCCCATCTGGTGGAAGAGGTAGGTGTACCAAATGCAAAGGGAGAAGTCTACCTGCGGCTTACTGGCCTGGCAATTCAGGATTCCAGCAAGCCTGGCTGTTTCTGAGAGAGAAATTTCATGTTCCATGCAGTGTCCTGTTTTGACTATGAACCTGAGACTGACAGAGTAATTACTGCAACCAGACCTCATTCTGCCCCTGGAGAGAACCAGTGGAGCAGGTAAGCCATGGGGTCCCTAGATTTCAACCAAGGGCTGAAGCAGGTGTGCCTACGCAGTGTGGAGACAACAAAGTCAGTTTTGAAGATGTCCACGAGTGCAGCTTGTTTACAGTCAAAGCAGCAGTAACTTGAATTAGAGAAAATAGTCCTTTAACACCAAAGTAAATTAATAGAAACCCACAAAATACTATGTTCAAAAAAGAGATTTGAAAAATTACTTGAAAGAATATTCCATTTTTCCTCAGAACTGTAAATCTCTACTGTGTATTAAACGTTAGCTTTTGTGCTAGAAAATGAATTGCTTAATTCTGGAAACAATATACCACAATTGTGTGTACTTTATTCAACAAGTAAATGTTAAGTTGGCAATTATGCAGTAAAAAATAAAAACAATGATGATATCAAAATCATCCAGTAGGAATTATGAAAAGTGTTTTAATATTGTAACTCATTTCCTTTTCACTTCAATATTATTAACTTTCTTTCTCATTTTAGGAAGTGATATTTGGAGACACTGAGTGACTTGCCTAAGTCATAGACCTAGAATGTGGAAAGTTTCACTCCAGGGACCACAGCATACAAAAGAAATTCATGCACCTTATGAAGTTTTTCTTGATGTTGGAGATAGGTATGTAAAGTGTTCTTAGCAACAGATTATGGCAGAAATATAAAAGGGTGGTTGGATAGTCTTTCTTGCAAAGTTTCAGTAGGATTCCTGAGCTGAGAGACATCTGTGTGATCAAGTGGTTGTTGGTATAAAATGGTAGAGATTGTGACAACATGAGGGAGCAGGTGGCAGCAATTTCCAGTACTGGACAAAGCGGGGAAAGAAGAGCTGCAGATATAATGAGAGTGAGGAAAGCTAATGCACAAAAATGTTTAGACTGCAGGGTTGTGCCAGCCATGTTCCCCAGAGAGAGCTTAGCATTTTCTAATCCCCATTCACTGTGGCTGGCACAGCATTATTTTAGAGTTTTCTGGACATTAGTTTCACCTGCGTGGCTTGCGTAACTGTGGTTCCATGGGAGTGAGAAGCATGGGCCACATGTTTATGGGGAGATGAGTATTCTGATCAGGATACCCCAGCCCAGGGAGGCACCCTAGCAGACCTCTGAGTAATCACAGAGACCTGCATCTGTTTGGAAAATGCAGCAATCCACATGGGCCCAGAAATAATTATAGCAATTGATTGTGTTACAATCTGGAGCTGGATGTGTCGTACTGTTAAGGTGGTGAGAAGGACAGAAAGTGTAGTTGTGTCTGGGAAAACTTGGAGAAACTTCTTCCTGTGGGAGTTATTTACAAGTCAAAGTGCTTGACATTGTCAACAGCATTGTAGTCTATGAAGGGGAATTGTTTCTAGAGATAACAATGTAGAATGCCTCCCTGTTTTTGTTTGGGTTTGGTTTTGCTTATTTGCAAAAGAGCTTTTTCTCTTGGAGTATGAAGAAGGCATCACATATTTTACCACTCCAGATTGTATTCTGGAATGCCTGATTTGTTGAAGTCAGTGTGAACCCTGTGTTAAATAAACATCTATTTCAAAACTGAATTTGCAATAGATTCTAAATGTCATTTAGAGAGTCTTTCATCTGTGGATTTAAAAAGTCACTTCAAGCTGGACATGGTGGTACACCCCTGTAATCCCAGCTACTTAGGAGTCTGAGGGAGAATGATTGCAAGTTGGAAGCCAACCTATGCAATTTAGCAAGATCCTGTCTCAAAATGAAATAAAAAAGGGGCTTGGGCTGTAGCTTAGTGGTAGAGCACTTGCTTGTACTAGTCCCTGGATTCATTCTCTAGTTACTGCAAAATAAAACAAATTACTTGCAGCAAAATGTTGTGATGTGAAAAAATTTGAAAACAAATGAGATATATTCTTGTTATTTTCTCCAATACCTAATTTTTTGCTTATCTATTTTTTTGGTATGTATAAAAATGCTAAAATATTTATAAGGTTTACAGTAGGTAAATCTTATGAAAATAAAATATAGATGGCCATAAAGTCTGTAATGTAAATGTCTTTGTAATGGATTGAATCCCCTGGTTTACTTCTTCTGAATAAAGTTCTGGGTTTCTGCCATGAAAATTGGACACAGATTATCCGTATGACTTGTGACAGATGCATATGCAGTGATGGATGAGAATATTGTTTTATTGCAAACTGTTTTCTTTGTTGTTTTGCACAACTAATTAAACTATGAGTTGCTACTGAGGGACAACACATTCAGAATGTCATAGTAATTAACTATTTGTTATGAACGTTTGTCTGTGTTCAGGCTTTACAAGTGCCTCTAAAGACTGAGGAGTAATTACTTAATTTAACCCTGTTAAAAATAAATTTGAGGGGCTAGGGATGTGGCTCAAGAGGTAGTGTGCTTGCCTGGCATGCATGCGGCCCGGGTTCAATCCTCAGCACCACATACAAACAAAGATGTTATGTCTGCCAAAAAAAAAACTAAAAAAATATTAAAATCCTCTCTCTCTCTCTCTCTCTCTCTCTCTCTCTCTTTCTCTAAAAAAATAAAATTGAAAAGCATTCAGTATTCTTGGTAAAATATTTTCTGTATAGAATCTTTCCTAATTTGTTTCCTGTTGATCTGATAACCTAAACTTACCCTGTATAGTTTCACTATAAAAAACCAAATAGTCCAATAGAGAGTACTAGAGGACATTCATGATCATATTGCTTCATTTTGTGATTTGATGACATTATAAGGGAGTACAGTAGAAAATTAATAGGTATAACTTTGTAATTACGTTGAAGGGGATTTCTTGTTGAAACAGACTTAAAGAGCTTTGCGACAGCTCTGCTCTTTTTAATGAAAGGAGTGTGATGTTTTTATCATGATGGATAATCTGAGAGACCGACCAGTGACATGCTTGACAGATGTCTTTAAAATAAATGGGACAAGAACAGTGGATTGCTCATGAGTGATAAGAAGTTTGCAGTCTTACCAATTGCATCTTTTGGAGCTGAGGTTTAAATAAATGAGACTTTTCATTATGGTTATTCTAATATAAATATGATTAAATATACAATTTTCTCAATTTGGGTGTTTAAATATTCCTCAGTAGTAGTTTCATTAGGTTCCATGTGTATCTCAAACATAGACTGATATATTTTGAAGGATTCTAAACTGAAGCAATATGTCCTTTTCAGCCCTATAATGAATATATAACAGAACTTGACTGCCTGAGTCTTAGAAAATGTTCATCTCTTAGAATTCTTTTCAAAGTGAAATTGTCTATTTAGTTCATCAGTTTAAGCTATGTTCACTGAACATTAATACTTTTGTTTTAGAAACGTGTAATATCATTTGAGGGTTTTACCATATTTTAAGGAACAAAACATTATAACTACAAAGGATTAAATATAACCTTCCCAGAGGATAAAATAAGAATATTGCCAGAAATCTTATTTGTAAAAAAATCTTTCCATGATTCTTGTTTCATTTGAAAATAAGGCAAATTCTCCAAACTTGACACTACCTGTTATGTGCAGAAAAATGTGCTAGTTGGACCGCTCCCTGGGAGTTGGAGTCAGTCCTGATGCCTGGTTGCTGGTTTATTTTTAGAATCTATTTGTTACAAGTCTTTATCGTGTTTCCAAAGTGGCCAACCATCTTGAATTCAGTTCTTATCTCCAATGAAATAAAATGCGACACTGATACATTTGACTTGTTAATAACTAAAGCTGGACAAATAAGATAATTTATATCACTGAAGGTCGGCTGCATTTATCTTTGTTTAAAATTTGTGATTCTCTAACTGTGGGTCAGAGCTGAGGCTAGTGTAAACCTGTAGAGGGAGGAATTTTGCAGATCTGCACTTGGAATCTGCAGTTGTTCTGTTCAGAGGCAGAGACCCCCATTTAGGAGGCCACATTGAGCGTCTCAGTGTCTCAGGGCTCTAGGGGCAGGGCAAGGCTGGTTGTGTCCCTCTTGTGCTTCCAGTTGGCTACGACGTGGTTTCGGATTACTAGGAAGGAAGAATGGACGTCGGGTCTCTGAAAGGTTTCTTTGGGACCTCTATGAAGTGCCTCTGTGGGGTGTCTTGAAAACCTTGTGAGGTCTCTGGAGCTAGGTGTAGAGGATTCTCTGTTGTGGGGAGAGGTCTCTATGCAGCGTCTCCATGGGTGTCTGTTTAGGAGGAGTTCCTGTGTGAGACTGCGAGGCCTGTGGAAGTCTCTGGGAGATCTCCATCAGGACCCTGGGGCAGGGAGGTCTTTGCGTGTTGTCTCTGGATGAGGTCTGTGTGGGAGAACTATGTAGAAAATGTGTGAAATCTCTGTGGGGGAACGTGAGGTCCTGTGGACTGTAGGTCTCCCTGAGAGGTTCCTGTGCCGTCACCGGGTAATTGTGGGAGGTCACCCTTGGTGCTTCTGCACAGGTCTCTACGTGAGGTCTCTCTCTGCCTGTTTGTGTCGGGGGTCTCTTTGGGAGGAGCTCTTGAGGGTGCTCTTTGTGAGGTCCCTGGAAATCTGTGGGGTCTGGGTGTTGCCAGAGAGTCCCTATACTGTCTCTATGGTTCTTATATGGCCAGGCGTGTCTGAGAATTCTTTACGAGACTCTGCGAAGCTTCCATAGGCCTGGGAGGCTGCCTGGCGTCTCTGTGAGGGAGCGGCGTGCGGCCTCTGGCCCTGAGAAGCTGCTGTGGGAGGTCTCTGCCTCAGGTCTCATAGGAGGTCTCTGAGAGGTCTGTGTGAGGACCTGTTCCCTTATTTTAAGGGAGATCCTTGTCAGGTATCTGTGGAGGACTCTGGGGACCCGTCAGTACGTCTGTGAGGGTTCTGTGGGGAACTCACTGTGGGGAACTGACTGTGCTCTGTGTGGGGGGTTTGTCGGGGTGTCTGTGGAGGACTCTGGGACCCGTCAGTACATCTGTGAGGGTTCTGTGGGGAACTCACTGTGGGGAACTGACTGTGCTCTGTGTGGGGGGTTTGTCCGGTGTATGTGGAGGACTCTGGGACCCGTCAGTACGTCTGTGAGGGTTCTGTGGGGAACTCACTGTGGGGAACCGACTGTGCTCTGTGTGTGGGGTTTGTCGGGGTGTCTGTGGAGGACTCTGGGGACACGTCAGTACGTCTGTGAGGGTTCTGTGGGGAACTCACTGTGGGGAACTGAGTGTGCTCTGTGTGGGGGGTTTGTCAAGTGTCTGTGGAGGACTCTGGGACCCGTCAGTACGTCTGTGAGGGTTCTGTGGGGAACTCACTGTGGGGAACTGACTGTGCTCTGTGTGGGGGGTTTGTCAAGTGTCTGTGGAGGACTCTGGGACCCGTCAGTACATCTGTGAGGGTTCTGTGGGGAACTCACTGTGGGGAACTGACTGTGCTCTGTGTGGGGGGTTTGTCCGGTGTATGTGGAGGACTCTGGGACCCGTCAGTACGTCTGTGAGGGTTCTGTGGGGAACTCACTGTGGGGAACCGACTGTGCTCTGTGTGTGGGGTTTGTCGGGGTGTCTGTGGAGGACTCTGGGGACACGTCAGTACGTCTGTGAGGGTTCTGTGGGGAACTCACTGTGGGGAACTGAGTGTGCTCTGTGTGGAGGGTTTGTCGGGGTGTCTGTGGAGGACTCTGGGACCCGTCAGTACGTCTGTGAGGGTTCTGTGGGGAACTCACTGTGGGGAACCGACTGTGCTCTGTGTGGGGGGTTTGTCAGGTGTCTGTGGAGGACTCTGGGGACCCGTCAGTACGTCTGTGAGGATTCTGTGGGGAACTCACTGTGGGGAACTGACTGTGCTCTGTGTGGGGGGTTTGTCGGGTGTCTGTGGAGGACTCTGGGGACCCGTCAGTACGTCTGTGAGGGTTCTGTGGGGAACTCACTGTGGGGAACTGTGCTCTGTGTGGAGGGTTTGTCGGGTGTCTGTGGAGAACTCTGGGACCCGTCAGTACGTCTGTGAGGGTTCTGTGGGGAACTCACTGTGGGGAACTGACTGTGCTCTGTGTGGGGGGTTTGTCAGGTGTCTTTGGAGGACTCTGGGGACCCGTCAGTACGTCTGTGAGGGTTCTGTGGGGAACTCACTGTGGGGAACTGTGCTCTGTGTGGAGGGTTTGTCGGGTGTCTGTGGAGGACTCTGGGACCCGTCAATACGTCTGTGAGGGTTCTGTGGGGAACTCACTGTGGGGAACTGAGTGTGCTCTGTGTGGAGGGTTTGTCGGGTGTCTGTGGAGGACTCTGAGACCCGTCAGTACGTCTGTGAGGGATCTGTGGGGAATTCACTGTGGGGAACCGACTGTGCTCTGTGTGGGGGGTTTGTCAGGTGTCTGTGGAGGACTCTGGGGACCCGTCAGTACGTCTGTGAGGGTTCTGTGGGGAACTCACTGTGGGGAACTGACTGTGCTCTGTGTGGGGGGTTTGTCAGGTGTCTGTGGAGGACTCTGGGGACCCGTCAGTACGTCTGTGAGGGATCTGTGGGGAACTCACTGTGGGGAACTGACTGTGCTCTGTGTGGGGGGTTTGTCGGGTGTCTGTGGAGGACTCTGGGGACCCGTCAGTACGTCTGTGAGGGTTCTGTGGGGAACTCACTGTGGGGAACTGTGCTCTGTGTGGAGGGTTTGTCAAGTGTCTGTGGAGAACTCTGGGACCCGTCAGTACGTCTGTGAGGGATCTGTGGGGAACTCACTGTGGGGAACCGACTGTGCTCTGTGTGGAGGGTTTGTCAGGTGTCTTTGGAGGACTCTGGGGACCCGTCAGTACGTCTGTGAGGGTTCTGTGGGGAACTCACTGTGGGGAACTGTGCTCTGTGTGGAGGGTTTGTCGGGTGTCTGTGGAGGACTCTGGGACCCGTCAATACGTCTGTGAGGGTTCTGTGGGGAACTCACTGTGGGGAACTGAGTGTGCTCTGTGTGGAGGGTTTGTCGGGTGTCTGTGGAGGACTCTGAGACCCGTCAGTACGTCTGTGAGGGATCTGTGGGGAATTCACTGTGGGGAACCGACTGTGCTCTGTGTGGGGGGTTTGTCAGGTGTCTGTGGAGGACTCTGGGGACCCGTCAGTACGTCTGTGAGGGTTCTGTGGGGAACTCACTGTGGGGAACTGACTGTGCTCTGTGTGGGGGGTTTGTCGGGTGTCTGTGGAGGACTCTGGGGACCCGTCAGTACGTCTGTGAGGGTTCTGTGGGGAACTCACTGTGGGGAACTGTGCTCTGTGTGGAGGGTTTGTCAAGTGTCTGTGGAGAACTCTGGGACCCGTCAGTACGTCTGTGAGGGTTCTGTGGGGAACTCACTGTGGGGAACCGACTGTGCTCTGTGTGGGGGGTTTGTCAGGTGTCTGTGGAGGACTCTGGGGACCCGTCAGTACGTCTGTGAGGGTTCTTTGCGGAACTCACTGTGGGGAACTGACTGTGCTCTGTGTGGAGGGTTTGTCGGGTGTCTGTGGAGGACTCTGGGACCCGTCAGTACGTCTGTGAGGGTTCTGTGGGGAACTCACTGTGGGGAACTGTGCTCTGTGTGGAGGGTTTGTTGGGTGTCTGTGGAGGACTCTGGGACCCGTCAGTACGTCTGTGAGGGTTCTGTGGGGAACTCACTGTGGGGAACCGACTGTTCTCTGTGTGTGGGGTTTGTCTGTTGTCTGTGGAGGACTCTGGGGATCTGTCAGTACGTCTGTGAGGGTTCTGTGGGGAACTCACTGTGGGGAACCGACTGTTCTCTGTGTGTGGGGTTTGTCTGTTGTCTGTGGAGGACTCTGGGGATCTGTCAGTACGTCTGTGAGGGTTCTGTGGGGAACTTACTGTGGGGAACTGACTGTGCTCTGTGTGGGGGGTTTGTCGGCGTGTCTGTGGAGGACTCTGGGACCCGCCAGTACGTCTCTGAGGGTTCTGTGGGGAACTCACTGTGGGGAACTGACTGTGCTCTGTGTGGGGGGTTTGTCGGGTGTCTGTGGAGGACTCTGGGACCCGTCAGTACGTCTGTGAGGGTTCTGTGGGGAACTCACTGTGGGGAACTGACTGTATTCTTTGTGGGGGGTTTGTCAGGTGTCTGTGGAGGACTCTGGGGACCCGTCAGTACGTCTGTGAGGGTTCTGTGGGGAACTCACTGTGGGGAACTGAGTGTGCTCTTGTGGGGAGTTTGTCGGGTGTCTGTGGAGGACTCTGGGACCCGTCAGTACGTCTGTGAGGGTTCTTTGGGGAACTCACTGTAGGGAACTGAGTGTGCTCTGTGTGGAGGGTTTGTCAGGTATCTGTGGAGGACTCTGGGGACCCGTCAGTACGTCTGTGAGGGTTCTGTGGGGAACTCACTGTGGGGAACTGAGTGTGCTCTGTGTGGGCGGTTTGTCAGGTGTCTGTGGAGGAGTCTGGGACCCGTCAGTACGTCTGTGAGGGTTCTGTGGGGAACTCACTGTGGGGAACTGTGCTCTGTGTGGGGGGTTTGTCAGGTGTCTGTGGAGGACTCTGGGACCCTTCAGTTCGTCTGTGAGGGTTCTGTGGGGAATTCACTGTGGGGAACTGACTGCTCTGTGTGGGGGGTTTGTCGGGTGTCTGTGGAGGACTCTGAGACCAGTCAGTACGTCTGTGAGGGTTCTTTGGGGAGCTCACTGTGGGGAACTGACTGCTCTGTGTGGGGGGTTGTCGGGTGTCTGTGGAGGACTCTGAGACCCGTCAGTACGTCTGTGAGGGTTCTGTGGGGAACTCACTGTGGGGAACCGACTGTGCTCTGTGTGGAGGGTTTGTCAGGTGTCTTTGGAGGACTCTGGGGACCCGCCAGTACGTCTGTGAGGGTTCCGTGGGGAACTCACTGTGGGGAACTGTGCTCTGTGTGGAGGGTTTGTCAAGTGTCTGTGGAGGACTCTGGGGTCTCTCAGTATGAGTCTCTCAGGGATTCTGTGGAGATCTCTATGGGGGTGTCTCCATGTAGGTCTCTGGAAGTTTCTATGGAGGCGTCCGTGGCGGATTCTGGGGATATCCCAGTGAGTCTGTCAAAGATTCTGTGAAAATCTCTGTGGAGATCTAACAGTATGTGTCTCTGAGGAGGTCTCTGTGGAAACAGCCCCATCCGTAGCCTTCTTGCCCCTCATGAAGGACAGGGCTGGTGGCAGGATAAGGGACAGAAACTTGCCTCCACCTGCCTCTGTCTGGCCCATTGGCATTGCTGGCTGTGGTACTTGTCCCCTCCGGAGCCATGTTGTGCCTGTCTGACTCCTTCCCACCCAGAACTTGCCCCTTGGGTACATGAGAGGACCTGGCAGTGCCTGGCCCGGGGCCATTTCTGCTTTCCCTCTGGAGCTGCCGTAGACACCGAGGAGACAGAACCTGGCTCAGGAGAGGCCTGTGGTGATCGTACCCACACCCTGCGGGCCGCTCAGTCCCATGCACAGGGACGGTCTGGACAGGCTTGGGGGTAGAACTCATGCCATGTTTCCTGCCTCAGTGGTGCCTCCTGGAGCAGGACTGCCCACCAGGGGATGAATGAGGCCCATGGAGCAGTGCCCACGTGTCACTGTATATGGGGCACAACATGGAACACTCTAGAGAAATGGATCCTCTCGCTGCTTTGTGATTTTCTGCTTTCCCATAGGGACAGGCCCTGAGAAGAGGAAATCTGGACTGCAAGCAGAGCAAGGCCCAGGAGGGACCTGTCCTGACCTGTCCCCCTCCCCAGGAAACTCCACATTTTGAACAGGTCGCTTTCCCTTGTGGGTACAGATCCTGTCTGATTGCCTTTCCCCCTGGAAATCTATAGGACAAACAAGGACTGAAGCCAGGAGACTTTCTCCGCGACCCCAGGCTGCCTCCTTGGCCCTTTTAAGTGCTGTTCTTCCAGGGAGTGTTACGAGAGCTGTGTGTGTGTAAAGGTCACAAGGCTCAAGTCACAACCAGTGCCTGGTCCTGGACCTTCCACCAATTGTCAACTCATCCTTTCTGGACTTCAAGAGTCAGTGTGGTACAGACCTGTTAATATACCCTTCAGAAATCCATCATCTCTGCTTGAAGGATTGGCTTCCTTTTAGGTTTGGGTCAGAGCTTCTCCAGGCCTGTGGGGGGGGAGCCGGGGGGAGCCTCGGGGAGCCTAGGGTAGAATGGGGTGAACGACTCAGCCCATGATGTCTCCTTCCTCCAAGCTGATGGCTGGCACTGTGAGAGCACGGCACCACTTATGACGACCGCATGCCACTCTGCCTTCTTCCTTGGCTCAAACATGAAATTTTTCTCAAATATTTCACCTTGGACCCACCATGACAAATCATTGGACAGTTACTGCGCAAATAGTTCTACCCAGAAGAGGGCACCGAGCTGTTGACCCCTTCCCTGTGCCTCAAGATGGCATAGACAAAAGCCACTACCTCTAATGAGAAAAAAAAGTGAATTAGAAAGCAGTGGACAGCTCCATAGGAAGAAGCCATCAGCTCACCAAGAATGTACATGAGGCAAAATCGTCATTCTCTGTATGGACTGATATATATATTTTTTTCAGAAAGAAAACTTTTCTTACCAGGAAAACGGAAAAACATGGTATGTTTGACGAGATAAACCTTTTTGAAGACAGCGTGTTGGGTAATGATGGAGGTGACGGTGATGCCTGCCCCCTTGGCCTAAGCTGGCAGGGACTGGCTGGTGGTACAGGCTCCCTGAGCAGCAAGGCCTGATTGCTGTCCTGTGGCCCTTGGGGCTGGCATGGTGATCACAGGCCGTATCACTCATTATTCATCCTTTGCTGTATGTAGGAGGGACCCCGTGGTGACAAGATCACCCACCACGAGGGGCCTGGGGCTCCTCCTCATGTCAGTGTAACTCTGGTGGACTACCTCCATGCTGATGTGCCAGCTTGTCCACCAGGATCTGCCCAACAGCTGTCACGATGTTCTGGGCTTCAGCCGTTTCATCATCCATTAGCACTCTGCTGGAGACTGATCTCTGGATCTTGGTAGTGGCTGACAGGGCTTTGACTTTTTGCCAGGAATCTTCCTGCCCTCTGCCTTTTTTGTTGGGGTGCAGAGACTGCAAAACGTGGTTCTTCCTTCTCTCGGTATAGCTTTCTGGAGGGTCTGACGTCTCTCTGGCAGGGAGGGGAGGGACTTCCCTCTCAGGAGGCTCCCCCTCCTCCACCTCTGTCTTTCTGGTCTCTTCAGATCTTGAAGACTGGGACCGTTGTTTGATTTCCGGCATTGCCATACCAGAGCAGAGATCTCCTGAGGCCACGACTCCACTCTCCTCCCGTGGCTCATACCTGGCCTCTCTCAAGCCTGGACTGGGCTTGAGGCTGCCTCTAGCCATTCCTGTGACAATCCTGCTGTGCTGGGTTCTGCCTGAGAGACTGTGAGTGTAAGGCTGAGAAGGCAGGGGGTCCTCCTGTGTAGCTGGAGGGACCTCTGAGGGCTCAGGGCTGCTACCCAGTGGGGTCCCTCTCCAGGCCCTCTGCCTCTCTGCAGGTGAGGGGTCAGGGAGGGGACTCTGCAGGGTGGGAACTGCCTTTTTTCTAATTGCCTTCTCTCCTGGACCTTTCCAAGGAAGTCCTTCTGGGAACCTGGCCACCTTGGCAATTGAGTCGTCTGTGGAGTCACAGGGGACCAAGGGAGGGTCTGACTGTGAAGCGGGTGAGGTTGGTTTCTCGTCAAAGTCTCGACCCACGGGATCTAGGGTCTGGAGGTCTGGACTCCACCTGTGCCGCACTCGAGACCTCATGATATCTGTTTCTAGCATCAGGTGAGTCCCTGGATCCAGGAAGGGAAGATTCTGGGAGGTGTTCACCCGAGATAGCTGGTCCTTGGAGGGTGCTGGATTGATACTATTTTTGTTGGTGCCGTACTTGGGAAAAGTGTAATTGGAAGCAAGCCAGGATCCACGCACGTACACGGGGATTATGCCCTCATTGATCTGTACCAACTTTCTGCTCAGATGGTCTTGCAGGATTTTTTCCAGAAGTTTCTTATTTGAATCCATAGATACGTCACTTCCTGAATCCTCCTTTTCATTTTCCAGAACCTTTATTGAGGTGCCTCTTGAATTCCAGGGTAGACCTTGTGGGTCCCTCTTTAGGTCTTGCTCTGGGCCCTTGAGGACTCTTTCAGAACTCTTTCTGAACCTCACCTTCTGCACACCTTTGCTTTTTTCACAAGCAAGTTCCGAGGGCCGGGCAGCCAGGAAGGGACCATGCTTATCTTTAGCCTGGCACCCAGAACACTTCCTTGGGAATTTGCCCTGAGGCTGTGTGAAGTCCTGGGATGCTTGAAATCTGCAGGGAGGGCCATGCTGGTGTGCATCTGTGGTGAGCCTCCCTAGGCTGTGTTGCTCTGGTCGCTCTTGGAGCTGGGTGCTGTTAGGATCCCTGGGAAGGATGGAGGTTGACTTGGGGGTCAGGGAGGGGTGACAGCCCTGACGATGGTCGAGAGCTGATTGGCTGTCAGCTTCCTGAGATTTTTGGAGTGAAGAGGGTAAAACCTTCCTCCGTTTATGTTGCTTCTGCAGGTGCCGTTCCACATGGTGATTTTCAGTTGGGCTGAGAGGCCATACCTCCTCCTGGGATGTAGGGCGAATTGTTCTCTGGGTCCTCTTCTGGGGTGGAGAAGAAGGTGGTGGGTTTGGGGGAAAGGATGTGAGGTGGGTGTGGTTCTGGACCTGAGCCACAGATGGGGGCAGTGTTTGTGTTAAAAATTGAGATTGGGCCACAGAGGTGGGCAAGGACTGGTCCTGGGGAAGCTGCGGAGGTTCTTCAGCCAGAGATTGAACTGGGGAAGAGTCAGAGACTTTGTTAAATGTAACGTCTTTACATTGTGCAGAGGAGGACCTCTTAGGTACCCAGGCCGTGGCCACCAGGGACTCGCTGTGCAGGGAGGGCAGGCCCCAGAACAGCTGGCTGCGTTTGTGCTCTAAGGAGTCCCCCGAGGCCTGGTGGTAAGGGCAGAGCTGGGAGTCGGGAAGCTGCTCTGGTCTCCCTTTTGTGCCCCAGAAGGGGCGTGCAGTGGTGCCCCTCTTGCCCCCCAGTGACTTCAGCATCTTCCCCAGAGAATCCAGGCAGTGGTCTGGGCTCATGGGTTTGAAAGAGGACCCGTTCTTGTTGTTCTCCTTCCACATTTTTAGTTCTGCTCTTTTGCTGATGAGCATCTCCAGCAGTTTCTGGACATCAGGGTTGACAAAAGAGAGGCCCCCAACCTCTACTTGCTGGTGTGTGGGGTCTCCCCAGAGTGTGGAGTCTCGAGGATGGCGTGAAAGATGTTTGTCTTTCTGGGATCTGGCGTGGGTCCAGGTGGAGAAGAATAAGGCCTTGGTAGTTGTCCACCACCAGGAGAAAAACAGAATGCAGTAGCTTATGCAGTCAAGTCCTGAGATGGCTGTGACCAGGGATGCCCAGTAGGAGTTACCTGAGAGGGAGCCCTGTGGGAGAGGGCCCAGTGGGACTCTGCTCAAGCCAGGCTGGTGGTCTCTAGCTTCATCTGATAGGGGTGAGGCCAGAGGTAGAGGGTGCTGGGTCAGGGGAAGCAGGGAGGTCAACAGGGACATGGAAGTAGAAGAAGAATGTTCCACATTCTGCAGAGGTGGCTGGTGGGCTCCAGCAGGCCTGGGTTTGAATACCTCACCCGGGGCATCTTCATGTAACAGCTGAAGAAATGTAACGTTTTCATGGAACTTTCGTAGGTGGCTGCGGGGAACAGAAGGCACAAGCTGCAGTGACGAGTAGGAGGGACCAAGAGGCTGTCCAGGGATGGGCACCTGTGGCCCATGGACCGTCCACTGCCCCACATCCTAGCTTCACAAAGTCCTGGCTCTCCCTCTTCCCAGGGCTTGAGTTACAGCCCACTCCAACCGGGAATCTCTTTTCTAGGTGAGCCCTGGGCCCCGGGGTCACGTTACAGGACTTGGTGGGAGGAAGGATACCGAGAGAAGTGGAAAGTTCCTTACCTTTGCAGAATCAAAGCCAGTTGTTGTGTTTCCTCCACTTTCTTCCGGCAGTCTCTACAAGCTGGAATGGGAGAGTGAATTATGGTGGAGAAGGAAGGGGCCTGGGACTTTTCAGGAAGCTGAGATGAATATCCTTTAGGAGGATTGTGGGCGATTGGACTCTGGAGCCCAAGCCTCAGTGTCCAAAGCCATGCAACCAGTGAGTGACAGCAAAGTACAGGGAGGGGGCCACATTTGATTGTAAACAGGTTGCTGCTACATCCACAATCCCCTGGTCCTCACAGCCACACTGTGGGTTGTCATCTCACAGAGGAACCACCTTAGCAAAATACAAGACTTCTCCACAGGAGGACCCGGACGTGGCCGCCTTGCTCACCTCTGGCCCGCCACGGCTTCATTCAGAGCACAGAGCTCGAGGCATCCTGAGTTCTGATTTTCTTCTCAGGACCCTCCCTCTGAGGCTCTCTAACTGATGTCCTCAGAGACAGGATTCTGGTCCCTCCGAGACAGGAAGAGAGATGGAGTCACCTCTGGAGGAGGGGTGGAGCCTTACCTTTCAGAATGCTTCTCCTCCTCTTGCTTTTCTTCCTGCACCTCTTCTCTATCTGATACTGGGAGACAAGAAAGAAAAGGGGCTGGTGCCCAAGCCTCGTTCTCTTCCTAGAACAGCTGCCAGCTCATGTTTCTGAATCACAGGCTCCTACATTTAAATCATGGAAGTCTGCGTCCTTCTCTTTTACTCACTTTTCAAGTAGATAAAAATACTAGACTTTGTTTTTCTTCTTGGGAAAACCCAAAAGGGGATTTTCTGTGTAAGCTCCCTCATGGGTGTTCCTCAGCCTCTGATGTCTGGCAGACTCTTTCCATAGGTTCATCCCAGCTGCCTGAGGCCAGAGGGGACTCCAGCCCGTGACAGGGGCCCTCATGGCTCAGCACAGCCCCCGCCTCAGCCCAACACCCAGGGGTACATGGGTTCAGAGGCACCTGCCAGGAGAAGGTTGCTGATGACCAGGGTTCCTCTCAGGGGTGCAGTCCTCAACCACAGTGCATGTCTTGCTGAGGGGCCTGAAGCTCACCACCCAGATGGTCTGAGAGCTTCAGACAGGACAAGTCTTAGGGCATACCCTCTCCCTGCCCTGCCCCACCTGACCCAGAAGAACGACGCTCTGTTCTTTCCTGAGATGTCCCACCTCTCCTACCTTTGACAAGAGGAAAGAAGAGTAGGGAAAAGAGAATCATTGTCTGTTGTGTTTTGATCAAAGGTTCCTTACCTTTTTGACATTCCTATTTTTCAAAGGCGGCAGCGAGAATACATTATTGTGGAAGTAAGGGCCTAAGAGGATGAAGAGCACCAGCCCCCCCACAAAGGCAAGGGTTATTTCCATCACCAGGTGGTGGAGCTGGGGCTCAGCTAAATGGCATGAATTCTTTTCAGAGGAAAGAGAGGACTCATTATCTGAATCGTAAAGCCACTCTCAGGTAGCTGCGTCCTGGGAGCGCCCTTTGAGAGCAGGGAGCAGGGCTCAGGCCAGCGTCACAAGAGCTGTGACCCCTCATCACAAAGGGCTCTTGAGAGTGGGGGGAGGGGTGGCCAGAAGAGGCTGCACTACACCCCTCCTCCACCCTCCTGGGCCTTCTAGATCCTTCCTTCCAATTCCACCTGCTCAGCTTGTCAGATGTAGACTTTAGTGCATTTTCTGTTGTTCACCATGGAACCCAGAAATTACCTATTTGCTTGCAGATCTCTGCTTGAACATCCTTTTTCATAGTTTGTGAAAATGGGAGTTGTCTCTGGAATTATAATTTCAAAGTGATTATTTCTTTCTCTGTTTCTTCTCTCAGCGACTTAAACTCACCCACTTTATATGTTCTTGTCTTGCATCATGGAACTGGAATTTATTTTGTACTTATTTAGCTTTGTGAATTTTTTTTTTTTTGAGAGAGAGAGAGAGAGAGAGAGAGAGAGAATTTTTTTTAATATATATTTATTTTTTTTTTTTAGTTATTGGTGTACACAACATCTTAGTTTGTATGTGGTGCTGAGGATCGAACCCGGGCCGCACGCATGCCAGGTGAGCGCGCTACCACTTGAGCCACATCCCCAGCCCCAGCTTTGTGAATTTTGAATAAAAAGTTTTTAGAATTTTCCAATAATTTTACTGTCTTCAGCTAAAGGGTCTTAAAGAAATACTTATAAAAATTCATGAATTTGAAATAAGTGATCAAAAGCTATTTTTTTGTATGCTGATTCCATAGTAAGTAACACTTAAAATGTAGAAGAAATTTTGGAGACTTGTGTACATACACACGTGCACACCCACACACTCACACACCCTTTGACAAATCAACCCCATGCTTTCACATCTAAGAATGAAGAATTTCTTGCCACCCAAAAGCCTTCCTCAGTGTTTCTTGTACTGCTGGCAGCAAATTTTCTCAGGTTGAGTTTATCTGGCAGCATATTTCTCTTCATCATTAAAGGATACGTCTACTAGACACGGACTCTGGGTGACTCTCTCCCCTCACCCCCCCCCACTGTCTTGAACACACCACCCACAGCCTCCTTCAGTTGTTTCTGATTGGAAGTCGACTGATAATCTCACTGTGGTCTCCTTGTGCACTGGGCAGCTGTTTTTGTTTTTAAATTTGTTGTTCTTAGTTATACGTGACAGAGTATATCTTGACATTTATCTGCTAGAAAGGGATGAATCTGGAGAATTTTTCTCTGCCCCCTTTAAGATTCTCTCTTTGCCTTTTCCCAGTTTCACTGTGGTGTGTCTAGGAATGGATATGTTCGTTTTTATTTTTAAAGAGGGGAAACATTGAACCTAGATTCAGGAAATTTCCAGTCCTTATTTCTACAAGTATTTTTCTTCCCCCTTCTCCTTCCTTCGTTTCCGCCCTCCCTCCCTCCCTCCTTCCTTCCTTTCTTTTCTTCCTTTTTTTCTTTCTTAACCACTGAGCCACATCCCCAGTCCTTTTTATTTTGAGACAGGGTCTCAGATGCTGAGGGTGTCACTAAGTTGCGAGGCCGGCTTTGAACTTGTGATCCTCCTGCCTCAGCCTCCCAAGTTGCTGGGATCCAGGCCTGATTCACTGCACCAGGCTTCCCTCCTTTCTCTCTGGTCTCTCCTTCCACATGTGGTGTAGCCGTGGTGATGGGGACGTCCAGGTCAGGCAGCACCACTGCTGGAAGGATCTCTGCTCCGCGCTGCTGTGTGCCCTCTGCTGCAGGTGGGCTGTACTGATGAGGGTCGGTTTCTGGGCTGTCCATTCTGTTCCACTGACTGTTTTCTGTTCTTTCTCCATATCCCACTGTCCTGATAAACGGCTCCCACTCCTGCTGTATCAATCTACACAAGTTGCTCGTCACCCCTCGGCTATTTTGCCCAGCCAGCCGTGCTGTGGCACTTGGGAGTCTCCCTAGGATTTCACTTGTTGGGTCGGGGAGCCAATTATTCAGTCCTTCTGCTGCCCATGAACCTGCCTGTCCAGGCTTCCTGGGCTTAGTCCCTGGGCTTAGTCACACCTGTCTCTTCAGATTCCTGATGTGCCTAGCTGGTCATATGATCTACCAGATTCAAAGGGGGAAGTGAATTGGGCTCCCCTTCACTTTTCTGACTAGAATTCCCCTTGGTAAAGTTTGCTCTCCACCTGTTTTGCTCTTGTTGTTCTAGGCATCGCCTAGGTCAAATGGCAGGCACTTGCTCGGACCTTGTAGCCATGTTTGTGGCAACCTCAGGATGGCTCCTTCTTCAGCTCTCTGTGGCATTTGGGAAACGTGGGCACTTTTCATGTACCAGTGCACAGTGTAGCCTCTGGATCAGCTGAGGGCAGGCTCCTTTTCTGATCTCAGGATGTTCCATACTAAATTGGTAACTGGCTTGGCTCCAATGTAGTCTTTCTTCTTAGTTTAATAGACCCAAATTTCTGAGTCTCTAAGACACCTTGGCCAACCAATATGGAGTTTTAATGAAATCCCTCTTTCACCCACCTCACAAAGAAGCAGTACTCCTGCTGCTTGAGTCCCAGGTCACAGAGCAACGAGGAAGGCCAGCTTCCTCTAGTCTGCCATCTTGAATCTTGCAGCTGACATACTTTCTTCCTCAAATGTATGTTAGGATTAATTTGGAACTACTCTAGGTCTGGTGCTTTCTATTTGGAAAGGTTGTTTATTATTCATTATTTATTTGGCATCTTAGATGCAGTCCTATTCAATTTGTTCATTTTTTTGGTGATAGATTTGTCATATTTGCCTTTCAAGAAATCATTCCATTTTATGTAGCTTATTGAGTTTGTGGGCATAGATTTGTTCATGGTATTCCTTTATTTGTCCTTTGGATGTCCATGTGATCTGTATTGATGCTACCTCTTTAATTTCTGGTATTGGTGATTTGTGTCTTCTTTTTTCCCTTTGTTTGCCCACCTAGAGGCTCATGATTATATTGGTTTATTTTATTCTTAATTGACAGATAATGATCATGTGCTTATAGGTAGAACAGAGTATGATTTTCTCTAGTCACAGGGTATCATCAGTGTACTGGGACCTGATATCAGTCGGGGGTAAGGACAGAGCAGGTCCTGAGCAGCCTTGCAGATAGCCCAGAGGCTGGACCGGGAATGACCTTGACCCTCTTTGAGTATCTGGACAGATGAGGGGATTGTGGACTGCTGCACTGGTGATCCCGAACGAATCACCCCTCCAAGGGTTCATTCCCTGCAAGCCCTGACTTTAGACTTGACCGTATGATTTGCTTTGGCAAATGCTTTTTGGTCAAATGTGATGTAACAGAGACTAGTGTTGAACCTTCACACTGGGCTTGTTCCTATAGAAAACAGCTGGCATCTGTGGAAGCTGAGTCTAGTGGAGAGTGAGTGGTTGTAGGAAACAGAGGTCTCAGCATTTCAGCCACCTTTCCAAGACCCCAGCAGATATGAAGGTGAAGTTATTTTATACCATGTAGGTTCAGCCAACTAAAAAATGACTGTAACTTCATAAATGTTCTAGGCAAAACTAGCTGAAAAACTACAACCAAACTATATAATCATGAGGACTAAAATTACAGTGTTTGAAATCACTGTTCTGAGATGGTTTATTATGAAGCAATGGCTGACTGAACTATGATGCTGGGTTCTGTATGGCTTTTCAACATTTGATAATTTGAATAGAATTTAAAATAAAGTCAACTTTAGTATTAAAATACTTCACAATGGCTCAGATAATCTCATGTTAGATTTTACCCTACTTAAAGGCTTGTGCTAAGATAAAAAAATTCTTTACATTATTTGCATTGTCTGTTATTTCTAAATTTTAGATTTTATTGTATATTAGGAAGATTGTTTTTAATCTTAAATTAACATTTTGGTTTAGTTAGTGTCTCTTTTTAAAATGTCTTTCATGGTTTTACCCTATTGTGGAATAATGAGGGACACAGTATAGAGAGTGAAGGAAGGTGCCTCTTGGGCACATGAGGGCCACCACAGGAGGAGGAGAAGCCCCACTTCTGCTGCACTGATGGGTAGTTAGATCTAGCTGCTAAGATATCAAGTGCTGCCTTCATGTTTTAGTAGGGGAAAGGTGATCAAAGGTAATTAGAAATTAGTACATACATAGGAAATCCTATGTGCTGCATGATTATTTGTAATGTAACAGAGACTAGTGTTGAACTTCACACTGGGCTTGTTCCTATAGAAAACAGCTGTCATCTATGGAAGCTAAGTCTAGTGGAGAGTGAGTGGTTGTAGGAAACAATCCTATAGACTGTGAGCATGTGAATGTGCATGATGTGTAATTTGTAGAGTTTTATGACTTAATATGTTGAATTTAAAAAGTCAAATAGATGCTTCTCAATCACCTCCACACTGTCTACCCTCAGATGTCCGTGTTCTGTGGTGCCTTTTCCCCAGAGCACGAGGCTCTTCACTGTCCTGTTTTGAGTTGGGGGTAGCTGTATTCTGGGTGCTTTGAGATGTTCCGTCCTGTGTGTGTGTGTGTGTGTGTGTGTGTGTGTGCACATGCACACCTGTCTGTCTCTTTCTCACTTTATCTTTGTTTCTGTTTCTCCAACTCTCCTGCTTTCACTGCTAGAGCTGTGGAAACCATGCATTCTTATGGGGGAGTTCTCACTAGTGGGTTCCTGTTTTATTTTTTTTTAAATTTTTATTTATTTATTTTTTTACATGAGCTTTATTATTATTATTATTATTTTGCATTACAATTATTAATACACCTTTATACCACAGTCTATCATATCTCTGTATACAAGGTATGTGGACACCAAACTCACATCTTCATGCTGTATTTTGTACAATGATGAGGGTCTCCTTCCACCATCTATGCAATTTCCTTTCTCCCTCCCTTTCCCTCCCACCCCTCTTCCCTATCTAGAGGAGAGCTTCCAGTGCTCTTCCTCCTTACCCCATTTTTAGTCACCCCCCTTATATCAGAGAAGACATTTGGCATTTTTTTTAGGGATTGGCCAACTTCACTTAGCATAATCTGCTCTAGTGCCATCCATTTCCCTGAAATGCCATGATCTTGTTATTTTTAGTGCTGAGTAATATTCCATTGTGTATAAATGCCACATTTTTTTTTTATCCATTCAGCCACTGAAGGACATCTAGGTTGGCTCCACAGTTTAGCTATTGTGAATTGTGCTGCTCTAAACATTGATGTGGCTCTGTCCCTGTAGTATGCTGTTTTTAAGTCCTTTGGGTATAGTCCAAGAAGAGGAATAGCTGGGTCAAATGGTGGTTCCATGCCCAGCTTTCCAAGGAGTCTCTATACTGCTTTCCATATTGGCTGCACCAATTTGCAGTTCCACCAGCAGAGTATGAGTGTGCCTTTTTCCCTGCATCGTCGCCAGCACTTGTTGTTGTTTGTCTTCATAATGGCTGCCATTCTTACTTTAGTGAGATGTTATCTTAGAGTGGTTTTAATTTGCATTTCTCTGATTGCTAGAGATGATGAACATTTTTTCGTGTATCTATTTATTGATTGTATATCCTCTTCTGTGAAGTGTCTGTTCAGGTCCTTGGCCCATTTATTGATTGGATTATTTGGTTTTTTGGTGCTTATCTTGTTGAGCTCTTTATATACCCTAGAGATTAGAGCTCTATCTGATGTGTGAGGGTTAAAATTTTGTTCCCAGGATGTAGGCTCCCTATTCACCTCACAGATTATTTCTCTTGCTGAGAAAAAGCTTTTTAGTTTGAATCCATCCCATTTGTTGATTCTTGGTTTTAATTCTTGTGCTATAGGTGTCTTATTAAGGATGTTGGGGCCTAGCCCATGTGATGGAGATTAGGGCCTACTTTTTCTTCTATTATGCGCAGAGTCTCTGGTTTAATCCCTAGATCCTTGATCCATTTTGAATTAACTTTTGTGCATGGTGAGAGATAGGGATTCAATTTCATTTTGTTGCATATGGATTTCCATTTTTCCCAGCACCATTTGTTGAAGAGGCTATCCATTCTCCAGTGCATGCTTTTGGCATCTTTGTCTAATATAAGATACTTATAATTTTGTAGGTTAGTCTCTATGTCCTCTATTCTGTACCATTGGTATACCAGCCTGTTTTGGTGCCAGTACAATGCTGTTTTTGTTACTATTGCTCTGTAGTATAGTTTAAGATATGGTATAGCCATACCACATGTTTGACTCTTCCTGCTTAGAATTGCTTTAGCTATTCTGGGTCTCTTATTTTTCCAGATGAATTTCATGATTGTTTTCTCTATTTCTATGAGGAATGCCTTTGATTGGAATTGCAGTAAATCTGAATAGTGCTTTTGGTAATATGGTCATTTTAATAGTATTAATTCTGCCTATCCATGAGCAAGGTAGATCTTTCCATCTTCTAAGGTCTTCTTCTATTTCTCTCTTTAGGGTTCTACAGTTTTCATTGTATAGATCTTTCACCCCTTTTGTTAAGTGGATTCCCAAGTATTTTATTTATTTATTTTTTTTGAGGATATTGTGAACGGGATAGTTTTCCTCATTTCCTTTTCAGAGAATTTGTCACTGATATACAGGAATGCCTTTGATTTATGGGTGTTGATTTTATATCCTGCCACTTTGCTGAATTCATTTACTAGATCTAGAAGTTTCTTGGTAGAGTTTTTTGGGTCTTCTAGGTATAGAATCATATCATCAACAAATAGTGCTAGTTTAAGTTCTTTTCCTATAGTTATTCCTCTGATTTCTTTCATCTAATTGCTTTGGCCAATGTTTCAAGAACTATGTTGAATAGAAGTAGTGAGATAGGGCATCCCTGTCTTGTTCCAGATTTTAGAGGGGATGCCTTTAGTTTTTCTCCATTTAGAATGATGCTGGCCTGAAGCTTAGCATATATAGCTTTTACAATATTGAGGTAAGTTCCTGTTATCCCTAGTTTTTCTAGTGTTTTGAACATAAAGGGATGCTGTATTTTGTCAAATGCTTTTTCTGCATCTATCAAGATGATAATATGGTTCTTATCTTTAAGTCTATTGATGTGGTGAATTACATTTATTGATTTCCATATGTTGAACCAACCTTGCATCCCGGGGATGAATCCCACTTGATCATGGTGCACGATCTTTTTGATATGTTTTTGTATCCGATTTGCCAGAATTTTATTGAGGATTTTTGCATCTATTCATTAGAGATATTGGTCTGAAGTTTTCTTTCTTTGAGGTGTATTTGTCTGATTTTGGAATCAGGGTGATATTGGCCTTGTAGAATGAATTTGGAAGTTCTCCCTCTTTTTCTATTTCCTGAAATAGATTGCAGAGTATTGGTATTAGTTCTTCTTTAAAGGTCTTGTAAAACTCTGCTGTATATTCGTCCAGTCCTGGGATTTTCTTGGTTGGTAATCTTGATGGCTTCTTCTATTTCCTTACTTGATATTGGTCGTGGCAGATAATATGACTTAAGGAATTTATCGATACCTTCACTATCTTCTACTTTATTAGAGTATAAGGTTTCAAAATAATTTCTAATTATCTTCTGTATTTCTGTAGTGTCTGTTGTGATATTGAATTTTTCATCCTGCATGCTAGTAATTTGGGTTCTCTCTCTTCTTCGTTAGCATGGCTAAGGGTCTGTCGATCTTATTTAATTTTCAAAGAACCAACTTTTAGTTTTGTCAATTTTTTCAATTGTTTCTTCTGTTTTAATTTCATTGATTTCAGCTCTGATTTTAATTATTTCTTGCTTTCTACTGCATTTGCTGCTGATTTGTTCTTCTTTTTCTAGAGCTTTGAGATGTAGTGTGAGGTCATTTATTTGTTGGCTTTTTCTTCTTTTAAGGAATGAACTCCATGCAATGAATTTTCCTCTTAGTACTGCTTTCATAGTGTCCCAGAGATTTCGATATATTGTGTCTGTGTTTTCATTTACCTCTAAGAATTTTTTAATTTCCTCCTTGATGTCTTCTGTAACCTATTGTTCATTCAGTAGCATATTGTTAATTTTCCATGTGATGTAGGAATTTTTCTTCCTTTCTTTTTTGTTGATTTCCAATTTCATTCCATTATGATCAGATAAAATGAATGGTAATATCTCTACTTCTTTATATTTGCTAAGAGTTACCCTGTGACATAATATATGGTCTATTTTTGAGAAGGATTCATGTGTTGCTGAAAAAAAAAGTGTATCTGCTTGATGTTGGGTGGTATATTCTATATATGTCAATTAAGTCTAAGTTATTAATTGTGTTATATAGTTTCTTTATTCAACTTTTGTTTGGAAGACCTGTCCAGTGGTGAAAGAGGTGTGTTAAAATCACCCATGATTATTGTTTTGTGGTCTATTTGACTCTTGAACTTGAGAGGAGTTTGTTTGATGAACATAGCTGCACCGTTGTTTGGGGCATATATATTAATAATTGTTATGTCTTGTTGGTGTATGGTTCCCTTGAGCAGTATGTAGTGTCCTTCTTTATCCCTTTTGATTAACTTTGGCTTGAAGTCTATTTTATTTGATATGAGAATGGACACCCCTTCTTGTTTCTGAGGTCCATGTGAGTGGTATGATTTTTCCCAACCTTTCACATTCAGTCTGTGTATGTCTTTTCCTATCAGATGAGTCTCCTGGAGGCAGCATATTGCTGGATTTTTTTTTTTTAATCCAGCCTACTAGCCTATGTCTTTTGATTCATGAGTTTAAGCCATTAACATTTAGGGTTACTATCGAGATATGGTTTGTATTTCTAGCCATATTTGTTTATTTTTGTTACTTAAGTTGATTTGTTCTTCCTCTTTGATTAGTTTTTCCTTTTCTGTACTACCTCCCACTGTTGGTTTTCATTGTTATTTTTCATTTCCTCTTCATGTAATGTTTTGCCAAGGACATTTTGAAGCACCGGTTTCTAGCTGCAAATTCTTTTAACTTTTGTTTAAAGTGGAAGGATTTTATTTCATCTTCAAACCTGAAGCTTAATTTTGCTGGATACAAGATTCTTGGTTGGAACCCATTATCTTTCAGTGTTTGAAATGTGTTGTTCCAGGATCTTTTAGCTTTCAGAGTCTGGGTTGAAAGATCAGTCATTAACCTAATTGGTTTCCCCTAAATGTAATCTGCTTCCTTTCTCTTGTTGCTTTTAAAATTCTCTCCTTATTCTGTATGTTGGGCATTTTCATTATAATGTGTCTTGGTGTGTATCTCTTGTAGTTTTGTACATTCGGCGTCCTGTAGGCTTCTAGGATTTGGATTTCCGTTTCATTCTTCATGTCTGGAAAGTTTTCTAAAATTATTTCATTGAACACATTGCTCATTCCTTTGGTTTGAACATCTATGCCTTCTTCTATCCCAATAACTCTTAAATTTGGTCTTTTTTTGCTATCCCAAATTTCTTGGATGTTCTGCTCGGGGTTTCTTATCAGTCTCTCTGTGCTGTCTACACTTTTTTCGAGATGATTTACTTTGTGTTCTGTTCTGCTGGTGATATTCTCAATTGAGTTTTAATTTGGTTTATTATTTCCTTCATTTCCAGGATTTTTTTTTTTGTATGACCTCTATCTCCCTGTAGAGTTGATATTTTTGCTTCTTGGATTTGTTTATGTAATTCATTGTCAAAGTTATCTTTCATTGTCTGCATTTGCTATCTAAAGTCTTCCTTGAGATTCCAGATCATCTGAACCATGTATACCCTGAAATCTTTATCTGACATTTTTTCTGCTGTAGTTGTTACCTCCTCTAATGTTGAATTATCCCGCATTGTTTGTGGTCCTCTCTTTCCCTGTCTTTTCATGTTTTTCACGTTTCCTTCCAGCTCTGTGTGACTGTAGTGTTATTGTTTGTCTCCTACAGATTTGTATTGCTCTTGTATAGTTTGAGATCTCTCCTTTGTGATGGGAGACAATGTTAACAGTTCCCAATAACAACTATACACTTTATGAGCCAGTTTTCGTTATTAATATATTTATAGTAAGTCTCTATGTCTACAGATGTTGGATTCAATTATAATTTAAAATGTATTCATTAGCTTCATAAAAGGCATACAGTTTCTGGTGGCATATAGAGAACTGAGGGTCTGTCATAGGACTTTATGTTTAGGGGGAAAGATGTGAGGGTATGGGGTTAATATATCTGAGCTACTTTGCAGGAGAACTCTAATGAAGGGGGTTATTAACAGGAGAATAGACAGGAGGTACTTTAGGATAGTTAAGTGTGTGGGAGGACAATAAGAAGCATAGAAACAAATGCCTATTTGCATTTAGTAAATTACACGTAGTAGAAATAGTAACACTTGGGAGGTTGAGAGAGGAAGAGAAGGAGGAATAAAAGTAGAAAGAAAAGAAGAAGAAAAAAGGGGTGAAAGGAGATAGAACAAAATGAAAAAAGAGAGAAGAGAAAAATAAAAAGAAAAAAGGAAAGAAGGAAAAAGAAAAAAAAAGTACCCTTAGAATTGTGTTTTCTTCTCTTCCAGTAGGTGGCACTGCACATTCCAGGTTGAGTCTCTGCCCTCAGGGTGGGGGAATCAATTGGTGTGGGGTGGCTCTCCCTCTCCAATCCCAGTCTCTTTGGGTTGCTCCTGGTCTCTATCCCCCTCCCCTCTCCTGCCCACCAGGCCCCAATTGATGGATCTCTTGTCCGCAGCCCTGGGTTCACTCTGGGCTTGGGGAGCCCTGGCTGCCCCGTGCTCCTGATCAGCTGAGCACTACCTCTGTGTTGGGTAGTCACCAAGTCACCACAGTGTGGAGAGGGGGAGTTGGAAACTGGCAACCTGTTCTGCTGTATTCCCTCTGATAGCCACACCCACCGAGAGCTGGTGAGAAAGGTTTTGAGTTATCACAGTTGGGTAGAGGGGGGGCTGGGACTCACACACCTGTTCAGATGCCCATTGCATTGTCTGCTACACCTGCCAAAAGTTGATGAGGTAGATTTTCCAAGATGGCGACCGCCCATTTCCATGCCAGGGTGTCCAGTGAGGTGGAGGGAGCTGGGCTGTTCTGTTCCTAGCTACGTCCAGAATTTGGGCCTCAGTCCGGTGCCCTGTGGTGGCGCGGGTCACAGTCTGACCCACTCCAGCCCTGAAGGATCAGTAACCCTGCGTCTCCAAGCTGCCAGAACTCTGCGGGTCTGCGGCGGGTCCCAGCTTCGCAATGCTGGCTGGCTTCCACAGCAAAGAGTGACTCCGGTTTCCCCATGTCCTGGGCTGGGCTTGCAACAAACCACTGTTTAAAATCCTGTCACACGCTCCATGAAGCTTAAATTCCTGAATGAGAGCCCCTGTGAGGAAAAACGTCTGACCACTCACTCGGAGTCACCAATAATAGGTTCTCCTCCACTCCGCCATCTTGGCGTCTCTAGGTTGCCATTTTACGCTCAGTTCCTGTTTTATAACTTCCACCAATACATTATCTGTGGTTCCCGTGTCTGTAAAAGAGCCACTTATTTGACACCATCATGTGTCCAGTCATTCCTGTGCCTTGTTCACTTATCTAATCATCTGTTTAGTGTCTCAATCATGGTGCAAATTCCATAGGAAGTAGTGTTTTAAGACGCTTTCTGGGAGCCCCGAAAAGCAGTCTCTCCTATTTCTAGTTCCACGACCTCCTGCACTTCTTTTAAGTCACTCAGGATCATTTGCCTGTGCCGCAGTCTGGCTGGGCACAATTCAGGAGCCACTTGTCAAAAGAAACTAACTTTATTTTTAGAACCACACACGCCAAACAAAACAGCTCCTCAGGAAAAACCCTCAGAGCCCAACTGCCACCACCGGCTTCCCACAAGCCACTCCCCCCACCACAAGCCTCTCCACCTCCCACAATCCTCCTGCTCTTGAGGCCGATTGGCTGGGTCGCGTGGGCGGAGCCAAAAGAGTCCCCCAATGAGCAGCTCCATGGCCTGAAAGCCCAATGAGCATCACCACAGAGGAGCCAATCAGCTAGATGTTGCCGGGGCCGCTGTGAGCCAATCATCAGCTGGTAGTCTGAAAGGGCGGGGAAACAGCTCAATGAGCATCTCCAATGAGCATAACCACAGAGGAGCCAATCAGCTAGATGTTGCTGGGGCCGCTGTGAGCCAATCATCAGCTGGCAGTCTGAAAGTTTGCTGGGGCCCCTTTGGCTGTGGCTCTCAACATCTCCCCCTCTCTGTTTAAACAACAAGCATGTGGCTTAGGGACCGTGCCTGCCTTAGGTTGTCCAATACTACATATGGTCCTTACCCATTATCTTAGGTTGGTACCATTGCAATTGGATCTTACCCGTCACTGACTACCGGTCCAGTATACAGCCACACCTGTGTAGAGGTCTTTGTACCAGTGGGGGTGGGGTGAGGTTCTTTGCCTCACCTCTGTTGGCCCCCAAATTTTAGCTGAACAATCATGACAAGCAGAAGGGAGGAAGATACACCAAGCCAATTGACGGCATACAAGTGATTTCACAATGCATACAAGTGAGTTCACAATGCATACAAGTGATACATAGTCCAGGCAAGTTCTGCAAGCAGTTCAGTGATGGCTGTTGCAGAAGCTGTAGATTGGTTTTTTCTTTGTCTTCACCGGCACTGGGATGAAGATAGGAATTCTGGCAATAATGGCTAAAGAAAAAATTATGTAACATTCCAGAAGGCACTAAAAGAAAACAATTTTCTTAACAATTTACATTATCTTGAAGAGAATTATTAAATATAATGAAAAGGAAAGGTGAAAGTAAACAAACAGATCTGTTAACCTCCTTTTTGTTCACATATTAAAACAATCTTCAACAGTTGTTTACCTAATTTAAATTAAACCATTTAAATCACGTGAATAAAAAAATTATTTGGATCCATTTTTTCATGAGTGCTCATCATATATGATATATGGACATACGTACATTCAAACATATAACACAAAATACAAGTGTGCACACATAATACATACAACACATAACATAATAGTAAAGGCCTTATAACTTTTTACAGGTGAAATATCCATTGCAATGTTTAAAAACTCTTTTAGTCAAAAAAATAGAACTGATCAACAAAACATTAACCTAGGTCTGTATGAGCTCAAAAAACAAAATAGAACTTCATGATATGGGAAAGGGCAATAATAAAATAGATATTGAAAAAAGCATTCTGGTTCTGTCGCAGTAGTACGAATAACCAAACTGGAGTTCTGGATATCAGCTGTTATGGATTTGAGCCAAATCATCTTCTTTTTGGTCTGTAGAAATCGCTTTAGTTAATCTCTGGAATCCAAATCGGCTGCTGTTCTCCCTGTGGAAACACACAAACAGACCCCCGACTCCAGACAATTACTGGGTCAGGACCTTTCCATTGTCCTGTTAGAATATCCTTCCAAAGTACCTTGGGCTTATGTACATTTTTTGGACACACATGCCTTTCCACAGCACTAAGCCCTGATGAATTCAAATTTAAAAAGTTTAGAGTAAAAGGGTTATTTTAAGTTTATCTTTGGGGAATATATACCCCTTCCCAATTCCTTCTTTTTGCTTTAATAAGTACATTTTAATAGTTTGATGAGCTCTTTCAACTATGCCTTGTCCCTGTGGATTGTATGGGATTCCTGTTATATGAGTAATGCCAAATGATGAGCAAAATTGTTTAAAAGAGGTAGAAGTATAACCAGGGGCATTATCTGTTTTTAACTGTTTTGGAACACCCACAGTGGCAAAATTTTGTAAGCAATGAGCTATAACATCTTTAGTTTTTTCTCCGGCATGAAGGGAGGCCATCAAAATTCTGGAAGAAGTATCAACTGTAACATGCAAATATTTCAATTTTCCAAATTCTGGCAAGTGTGTGACGTCCATCTGCCAAATATGGTTAGGTATCAGTCCTCTAGGATTGACTCCAAGATTAACTTGTGGTAAAAAGGTCACACTATTTTGACATTGTTTTATTATTTGTCTAGCTTGTTCCTTAGTTATTTTAAAACGCTTTTGTAAAGTATTAGCATTGACATGGAACTTTTTATGAAAATTTATAGCTTCTTCTAGTGTAGAGAAAATATGTATGTCATGTGTAGTTTTATCTGCTAAATGATTGCCTAAACTAAGGGCTCCAGGCAATCCTGTATGTGCCCTGATATGTCCTATAAAGAATGGATCTTTTCTGTCCCAGATTAGACTTTGTATAGTGGAAAGCAAAAAGAAAACAGTAGAGGAAGGGGAAATCCTACCAGCATCTTCAAGGGATACTATAGCATTAACTGTCTGGCTGGGCACAATTCAGGAGCCACTTGTCAAAAGATACTAACTTTATTTTTAGAACCACACACGCCAAACAAAACAGCTCCTCAGGAAAAACCCTCAGAGCCCATCTGCCACCACCGGCTTCCCACAAGCCACTCCCCCAACCAACAGCCTCTCCACCTCCCACAATCCTCCTGCTCTTGAGGCCGATTGGCTGGGTCGCGTGGGCGGAGCCAAAAAAGACCCCCAATGAGCAGCTCCGTGGCCTGAAAGGGCAGGGAAACAGCCCAATGAGCATCACCGCAGAGGAGCCAATCAGCTAGATGTTGCTGGGGCCGCTGTGAGCCAATCATCAGCTGGCAGTCTGAAAGTTTGCTGGGGCCCCTTCGGCTGTGGCTCTCAACATGCCTGGTTGTCTTTGTAAATGTCTGAGTTTTCTTCCAGATGGAAAGCTTTGAGGGTCCTGGACTATTTAATAAATTTATATGTTTTAGTAATTCAGCTCATCTCTGTACACACAAGCTGTTTCTCACATGTAGCAGCTGCCTCTTGGAAGAACAGGTCAGACACAGGGGCACACACCAATTCCAGCGAGTCAGAAAGCTTACAAGTTCAAGATCAACCTCAGTAATTTATGAGGCTTTAAGTGACTTAAGAAGACCTTATATCAAAATGAAAAATTTGAAAAAGGGCTGGGGATGTAGCTCTGTGGTAAAGCACTCCTGTGTTTGAGCCTCAGTTAAAAAAAAAATGGAAACTAGTAGAGGACATGGGAAGGGAACCAGGGAGAGGAAGGGCAGAAAGGGGAGGTGCAAGGAAAAAAATTGACCAAATTATGTGCATGTACAAATATGTTGTGGTGAGTCCCACTAGTACATGTAATTATAATGTGCCAATAAAAGTTAATTTAAATGGTTTAAAATTAGCCTGCATCATTTTACAGTGTTCAGTGTTGAAAGGCCAAGGTTCGTCGTCGGAGATTAAAGTGCACACACATAGATAGCAGTGACAAAGATGAAACACTTTACTGCAAGCTGGTGCTAGTTTATATAGAAAGTGAGAGTCAGTTATCTTGAACCAGGAAGCTCCCAGGGCCAATCATAGTAAAGGTCAGGTCATCACCTACGGTGCACGAATGTCCGCCCTGCATAAGATTCATGGGGATCACAAACACTTCATGAGTGCGGAAGACGGGAGGGCCAATTAGAAAATTTTCAAAATAACTTGTTATCTGCCCACTGGCAACTTGCCCACCACCATGTTGCATTAGGGGCTCCTTATCTGAAAGGCTCAGGGAGTTCTGGCTGCCCACTGGCAATTTGCCCTTTCAGAAGCCATGTCTGAAAGGCCCTGGGGAGTTCTCAGGGAGACTCCCAACAAGTGTGATATTGCAAAACATGCATACAAAGCTTACTGACCCAATCAAGGTAATTAATACTTCCATCCTTTATCATTGCTTCCTGTTTGGAGCCTTGAAGCTCCTTTCTTCTATTGATTTGTAAAATATATGTAGGCTATTTTGAACTATAGTCCCTTCCCTCTCCTGTAGAGTACTCAAACTAATTACGTTATCTATTTGAGTACCCATTGGCAAATAACTTCTTTTATTTTTTATTTTTTAAAGATTGAACGAAGGGTACTTAACCACTGAGCCCCATCCCTTTTTATCTGTCTGTTTATTCTTTATTTTTATTTTAAGAAAGGTTCTCGCTAAACTGCTTAGGACCTCACTAAGTTGCTGAGGCTGGCTTTGAACTTGCAAGTCTCGTCTCTTAGCCTCCTGAGCTGCTGGGATTTTAAAGGTGAGTGCCACTGTGTCTGGTGACTTTTTAAAAAACCAATCTAAGTATAGTCAGAAGAAAAAGTGCGAAGAGTTAAAGATTTTAAATATATTTGTACAATTATGCAAAGTTAATGTTGATGCATTGCTTGATATTGTACAATGGGGTTTACTTTGAAACTTGGGAACATGCAGTTTGCTAAATCGGAGCCAGATTTTAAGATGTGAATTTGACATGAAATTTTAAAGGACTCTTAAATTTTTAAAATATGAGAGCTGCCTCTTACTTTTAGTATTTCCTTTTAGGAAAATATTATAGTTTGGTTCTGAATTGCTTCCCAAAGACTCAAATGTTGATTGCTAGGTCCCATGTTGGTGGCACTGTTGGGAGGTGGTGGAGACTTTAGGAGGTTGTGTAGTAGGGACAAATGAGGCAAGGCACTGGAGACAGCAGGAAACAGTTTTATTTGACTGCAGCCAGGCTCAGAGGACACAGCCTTTGCTGTAATCAATCAATCCCCTGAACCCTGAGTTCATGAAGTTTCAGAGTTTTATACCCAGTGTGTCAGGGGAGGGGCTCAGAAGTTCCCAGTCTGCAGAAGTTCACATAAAGCAGCTTTTTCTCTCACTGTTCTGGGCAAGTTAACTCTTCAAGGACCACACCTGAGAAGGGGAGAGCTTCTTCTCCCCTCTCTTTCCTCCCCTGCCAGCTGTTACCCTGGAGCCCAGTTGTAACTTATCTTAAAAATGTAGACATCTCTGTGAAGCCCAGCTCAAGGCCAGAGGCCTTGTTTGCACAGTTCTTCAAACTACTATACAGGATATGTGTTTGTGAAAACTAGTAAGGGAGTGTCCAGCACCTGGAGTGCTGGTGTCTTCCCAGCCAATGGCCAAGTAAACAAGGTGACACAAAAATAGGAAGTTTATCTACATTGGACTCTTTTGCAGAGACTCTTTTGCTGACAGTCCCAAAATCAGCCATGGTGAAGAGGGCTTTTCTGTGGAGAAAAGGGGTGCCCACTTCAATTTCCCCCTTTAATGATGCTTCCCATAACTTAATTCTTAAAATTTAAGAGCATCATTACCATTATCTTGGCTTAAAGCCTTATAATTGTTGTTATCTTTTCAACAGCAGCTTCTACAGTGGACCCAATAGTTTTAATGTACAGTGGAGCCAAACATGGGAGTAATAAACAAGTTAACAGCAGAATACCCACTACACCAGTTAAGCTTTTAAATCTACCAAGAGTTGAAAACCACCTTTCAAAAGCATGTTGGTACCCAGACTTTAATGTCCTTTTAGGTATGGACTAACACATGTGCTAGTTCTCTTGTGTTGATGGCTGTATTTTTAACTGTTTGTCTGTTGTCATCCATTTGGATGTGACAATCTGAGCTGTTGAACTCTCCACATATTTCTTTTCCTCAGCCAGTAGGTAATTTAATGCCAAGCGGTTTTGATATTAGCCACTTGCATCTGGTCTGTTGTGTGGCTAGGAGGTCAAAGGCTGTGGCAGTATGATTAAAAATGATTTCTAGTACAGCTTGTAGGTGAATAATTTTATTTAACATGTAAATAGGAGTTCTATAGCTCCAACTGCCATTTTGTGCCCAGGTAGCGGGACCATAAGTGGCAATAATCCTTTGGGGTACCAGTTACCTTTACCCCAAGATTGGTCACTTCCTAAACCAAGTTGATTTCCAATGGACCTCTTTTTTCTTTTTAAACAGTCATCCATCCATAGCATTCCTCTGGTGGGACAGGTCCTATATGTCTTACCACCTCTTAGTTATAGTGGATTGTCTTGACATATGGTTCACATGATCTCCAAGGTTGGAATAGGAGAAGGGCAGAATCCCTTATGGTTATCAAAGGAGACCAAACTAAATAATAGACTCACATGTTGGTTAGCATAAGTTAAACATCATAAATTAACAAAGCCAAACTAATAACACCAAACAAATCCTTGCAAGATAAAAAACTATAAGTGAAATTTTGTTACCCAGAGTCCAGTCAGTAAGAGTTACTGTTATCAAACCAGTAGCAAAAGCCAGTCAGAGAACTGTGTATATATCTAGAAGCAAGGAATGGCAATGCCTTACAGCACAGGAACCATCTCAGAGGTTGAAAGAGTGCATTAGTCCTGGTGGGAAGTTTATCTTTCACCGGGCATTGATCAGCCAGTCCCTCCTGTGTGGCTGAAACAGGGCCGTAGTCTCCTCGAGCTTCGGCCGTGCGTAGACCAGTCAGCTTCCGGTGTGAGTGGAGCAGGGCTGCTGTCCTTCTGACCCTCAAGCTTCTCCCGTGCTCCTTTTTCTTCTTAAGGGCGAAGCAGCATCTGGAGAGCACTCCCAGTCTGCAGCTGCAGGCTTGAGTTGTTAGAGTCTGTAAACAAGTCTGGATGGCGCCTGGCAAATTGCCAGAGGGAGTGGTTTGTGAAGTAAGGCCAGCCAGCCATTAAGTGTGGAGATTCCTGATTGGTTGACTGCTGTATCTAGTTTATGTTAATTAGATAAGCTGTGTGGAATGTATAAATACTGCTCCTGCCCTACAATAAACGGCTCCCACTCCTGCTGTATCAATGTACACAAGTTGTTCGTCTCCCCCCGGCTAGTTTGCTGCAGCCGGACTGCGGCATTGAGTCTGGTGTAGTTAATCCAGGGACCTATCTCTGCAAACTCGACTGTTCAGTTGGGGTGGATAAAATAACAGTGAAAGGACCCTTCCAAAGAAGTTCAGAGGTTAAATATTTCATTCTTTGACCCAGACTCAATCTCCAGGCTTGAAGGAGTGTGCACCTGGGTGATTTACTGACAGTCTTTCTGTAATCCATTGGTTGAGAACCTGTAAAGTTTTCCCTAAGACCTGAAGCTGTCGACTCAGGGTTAATTTTCCTACCTCTCTTAAGTCTCCCTGTAGTCCCCTAATAAAGGGTGGGGGAGTCCCATATATTATCTCAAAAGAAAAGAATCCATTCCTCCTAGTGGGAGTGGATCTAATCCTCAGCAGTGTAATAGGGAGAAGTTCATCACAATGTAGTGAGTCTCCTGACCCAGCTTACCTAATTGAGCCTTAAAGTCCTGTTCATCCTTTTAACTTCACCAGAACTCTGCAGCCTATAGACAGTATGTAACTTTCATCTGATATTTATGTTCTTGATCAGTAATCATATCACCTCTGCCCAAAAGTTTGCCCATTGGCTGATCCAGTAATTATTGGGACACCGAATCTGGAAATAATTTCCCAGAGAAGCATCCTAGTATTTCCCTAGCCTTTTCAGTGTGGGTGGGAAAGGCTTCCACCCAGTCCGAGTATGAACACATAAAAACCAAAAGTCATTCAAGCCCCACGAGCATGGTAGGTCAGTGGAGTTCACTTCCAAGTCTTCAAAAGGTTCTCCTCCTGTGGTCTGGATTCCTGCTGGGAGCTCTGGCCCCTGACTAGGATTGTTGTTGCAGATCATCCAGGTGTTGCTTGTGAGCTGGGGGACATAGAATGTCAACTCAGAACTGTCTCAAGTGCTTTATGTCCAACATATTTTCCTGCGAAACTGTTTGATAAAGGCTGGGGCTAGATTCTCCAAGATGGCTATGCCTGCCATCAGAAAATCTCCACCAAGCACCTGGGAGAAAAAAATTTTTTTTCAGTCTTAAATCACTTACTTTCATGTTGGGAGTATGTTGGCTCCCATTCTGTTAGCTAGTCGGCCAGGCAGAAGGGCAGCATTTAAACCTGGGACTGGATTTTCTTTCCATTTTTTGCAGACAGCTAACCTGGCCTCTCTGTCAGCTCTCCGGTTGCCCTGAGAAACCACAGGGTTTCCCTTTCAATGACCTTGGCATTGAAATAATCACAACCTTCCTGGGAGCCCACAGTGCATCCAAAAGTTTAAGAATTTCTTGCCCATACATCATGCCCCCCCCTTTTTTCCTCCTGAGTTAATTAGCCTACATAAGGCCCTATGAACATGAAGGGTAGTGAACGCATATTTTGAGTCTGTAAATATCCACACAATGTCAATTGAGGTGCTTGAGTCAGAACAATAGGTTTTACTTTTTGTGCTGAAGTTCCCTGAGGCAGAGGTTCTGCCCTGACAGTGGAATCCAGAGTGACCACTGCATATCCAGCAAAACATACCCCGTCTTTTATAAAACTGCTTCCATCTGTGACGTTCTCTGCGTCAGCGTCCTCGAGAGACTGGTCTGCCAGGTCTGGTCTGCTGGAGAACCCTTCACCCATGACCTCAACACATTGTGGTCAGGTTTTCCAGGTCCATGGGCAGCACAGTTGCTGGGTTAGAGTTCTGACGACCTCGACGCGGAGACGTGGGTTTTCACATAACATGCCCTGATGTTTGACCATTCTGTCCTTTATATTTTAACAATGTCAAAATTGAATGAGGAACTCTGACAACCAGTTCTTGTCCCATGGCCAGTTTATCAGCTTCCAACACCAGGAGAATTGTGGCTGCAAGGGCCCCCAAAAAAGGTGGCCAGCCCTGGGCTACAGAGTCCAGCTGTTTGGACAAATAGACCACTGGATGGTGCCATGTCCCCAGCATCTGAGTCAAAACTCCCACAGCCGCTCCAGACTGATCATGGACATAGAGAAAGAAAGGCTTCGTGAGGTCAAGGAGCCCTAATCCAGGTGCACTGGTGAGTGCTGGTTTAATGTCCTCAAAGGCCTTTGCTTAGTTGGCCCCCACCTCAGAGGATCTCGTTTCCCCCCTTTGTGGCTTCATAGAGGGGTTTTGCCATGACTGAAAAGTTAGGAATCCATATATGGCTGAACCCAGTAGCCCCCAAGAATCCTCTAGTCTGATGGCAGGTTGAAGGGACTGGAATTGAGCAGATCTCCTGTTTCTTTGAGGCCCAGTGGTTGTTCTGTTCTGTTGCTGAGTCAGATGGTAACCAAGGTATTTGACTTTCTGTTGATAGATGTGGACTTCTAAGTCAGAGTCCAGTGCTGTCCCAGGGATGGTGTACTCAAGCTGGGAGGAACTGTCATTTAGGGAAGGGAGGCGTACATAGAGCCTCTGGCGCTTTAAGATACAGGAATTTTTTTGTTATATCCCGTGCAGGATCTTGGCTGCTAGGATTCTACAACTCTTAAATCTAATGTAAGTCTTAGCAGCGACTGATGACCTGGGACATCTTTTGTGTAAAAGGCACCTGTGTCAATCTCACCGAGGGCCGTCTGCCAAGGTGGGAGGGCAGTGGTGCGGTTCCATGCGGGTCCTAGTGTGGCAGCCACATGGTGCCCTCCTAGGTGTTGCTCCTTGACTGTGTGGCTTTCTCCTCCTGCCAGGTGGGAGCCTGTTCTAATTGTATAGAGTGGCTGCCTCGCTTCTGTTTTGTTCAGTATGCCTGGATGCATGGGGCTCTGTGGCCCTTCCTGCTGTCGGCTCACAGCGTGTGGCTTGGAGCCAGGTGGCATGACCTTTTGGAGTGAGCACCCTGTGGCCCACTATCAGCTGTTAACATGAACATATTCCTGGTTCATTTGGAGGCTTGCAGCAGCTGAGCCCTCTGAGGTGCTGGGTCCCGTGCAACAGATGCGGTTGTGTGTGTCTATGGGACCCTGCCATATTCGTGAATCATCAACTTCCGAGCAAGTGAGAAGAAACGGAAAGGAGGGGCTGTTTTATCTGGCCACGCTTTTTTCCTCATAAACATTTGGACCATGGTCTTTGTACAGGTGAGACCCCTCTTTGAGTGAACGCTGGGTTATAAGGAGATCCATCCTCCTCTTCATCTTTCTGGTCTGCCTGTCTTTGAGTCTTTGGGTGTTGACTGATGAAAACTGTGGTGGCCACCTCAATCAGCTCACTGGCACACTTCTTAGTAAAGCCCTCTAGGATTGTAATTTTTGGTAAATGGCTCTCTGAGCCTGTCCCACAAAGGCTGTATTGATCACCTGTTGCTTGCGCCTGTGCATTTCTTCACTGACAAGCTTGCATTGCGGCTGCAATATTTGCACCTCGGGGCGGGGAGAGGGGCGGCAGCGGCGGTGGCCTGGACATTTAACTCTGAGTCAGTTGGACACCTCTCTTTTGATTATTGCTGCCAGTTTCATACAGCAGAGGGGCCTTAGACAGATGTGGGGCCCAGAGAAATGTTCAGGGCTATGGAGGGTGTGCGAGGGAGATGCTGGAGCAGCCGAGGCTGATCTCGGCTCTGTTTGTCTGCAGATGTGCTCGGCTTAGGCTAGGGCTCAGGGCTGGCTCTGATTCCTTCTAACTCTTGGGCACAGACAGTGTGTTTTATTCTCTCTCTCTCTCTCTCTCTCTCTCTCTTTTCTTTCCTTTTTAGGCTTTCTCTGAGGGCTGCTTGACATCTCTCTATCTTTGGGCCTTCTTTGTTGGGGCCCCATCCTAGGTCTGGATAATGGGCTGCATCTGACCAGTCATGGCCCAGGGTTCCTCCGTGTAGGAGGGAGTATGACTTTCCAGCTTATGAGCTCAGTGGTGGTGAAAGGCTGGCACACAGAGCCGCCTGTCTCCCTCTGGTCAGCATGGGCAGGTCCATCTGGAGAGCTCTCCTCTGGGTTGTGGCTCTGGTCTGGGGACAAATCTCCCACCTTCATCTTGGGGGGTGAAGGAGTCTTTGGTCCTAGGAAGCCTTTGGCTCTGAGAACATCAAGAGGAAGGAATGGCCAGTATTGGGGGCCATCATTTGTTGCCTCTGAGGACAAGGGGGCTAGGGGAGAGTCTGCTGGGTCCTCTTCTGGCTCATGGGGAAAACTGTTCCCTTCCTGTCTTTCCTAGTCAGGTTCCCTGTTTAGCTGCTTTCCGCTGGGTCTTAGAGACCACCATGCTCCTGGCTATCATCAGCTTGGAACGTCCATCCAGACAGGCTCTCAACCAAGGGGCTGTTTCTGTACTGTTCCTTGACAGCAATCAATATAAGAGAACTGGTTCAGGGGCTCCAACAACGATCAAAAGGACCTCAGCAA
The DNA here is from genome assembly GCF_048772815.1 of Callospermophilus lateralis. Taxonomy (NCBI): domain Eukaryota; kingdom Metazoa; phylum Chordata; class Mammalia; order Rodentia; family Sciuridae; genus Callospermophilus; species Callospermophilus lateralis. Next base: position 77,622,065 of record NC_135321.1, read on the forward strand.
CGACTCCCTCATCTCAAGATCCTTCTGGTGGCCAGCCCACATCTTGGGGGAGCCACTCTGATTCACAGAGTATGCCACCTGTGGGGAGTGAGTCTCACCCACAGTTGCCAGGAAAACCTTCCTAAAGGTCTCTAACACACATTTCAGAAGGCTCAGTTTCCTTAGGTACCTCCCATGTTCCACCCTGCATTGGTGTCGCACACTGAGAACAAAACACACTTAGGACAAGACTCGCTTCGTCCATCTCTGGCCGCTCCCCTCGCGGGGACTTAGGGCCCTCTTAGTCTTGCGGGTTGGTATCAACCCCGACCTGGAGCTTTCACCTGGACGTTGGTTGGTGAAATTCCGCCATAGACTCTATGAGGTGCCATGGAACTGCGGATCAGGACTCGGCACTGGCTTTGGCCCTGGGGTTGGGTCGGAACCCTCCCTTTGTCCGTCTCATTCACACTTTCACACACTTTCCCACAGACATGGCCAGGACAGAATTTCTATACCGCCCAAGTTCCAACAATTCCAAACCAAACAGAAAAGGGAGTCACGGTGTCCCCTCTGCTCGCTGACCCCGAACAGAGGCTCCTCGGGCGACTCCCCGGGTCCGTTTCAGCTCCAACCTCATTGGAGGGTACTCGGGACCCAACAGAGGGTGATCAGGCCTCTCTTCCACCCGCTTAGGCCTCGAAGGGGAAGTCAGGTGGCTGCAAAACCAAATGGACCGGGTCCTACCTGTTCAGCTGGGCGCTGCTCCAAAACCCTAATTCTGGTTCCTGCTGCCTGTGGGTTCCGTTGTGTTCCAGGGTGGCAGCCCCAGGGCGCTGGGTGAGTCGATCATCCTTCAGGCCAAGAGTGGCCTGGGCCCCGCCAAGGAGACCACTGTCCCCCATCGCCCCAGGGAAGCCGGTCCCTGGAGACAAGAGAGGCACAATAGCCTTCCTTACCTCCTCGGTCCCATCTGGGTCACCAGAAATGTTGTAGAGACAGACGAGGCCAGGCACCAAGACAGCAGGAAACAGTTTTATTTGGCTGCAGCCAGGTTCAGAGGGCACAGCCTTTGCTGTAATCAATCAATCCCCTGAACCCTGAGTTCAGGGAGTTTTAGAGTTTTATACCCAACATGTCAGGGAGGGGCTCAGAAGTCCACAGTCTGTAGAAGTTCACATAAAGGCAGCTTTTTCTCTCACTGTTCTGGGCAAGTTAACCCTTCAAGGACCACACCTGAGAAGGGGAGAGCCTCTTCTCCCCTCTCTTTCCTCCCCTGCCAGCTGTTACCCTGGAGCCCAGTTGTAACTTATCTTAAAAATGTAGACATCTCTGTGAAGCCCAGCTCAAGGCCAGAGGCCTTGTTTGCACATTTCTACAAACTACTATACAGGATATGTGTTTGTGAAAACTAGTAAGGGGTGTCTTCTCGGCCAGTGGCCAAGTAAACAGGGTGACACAAAAATAGGAGGTTTATCCACATTGAACTCTTTTGCAGACTCTTTTGCTGACAGTCCCAAAATCAGTCATGGTGAAGAGGGCTTTTCTGTGGAGAAAGGGGGTGCCACTTCAGTTGGGCCCCTTTGGAGGTGGATCACTAGGGGAAGATTTATTTTGTTCCCCATGTACATACTCACTCTTTCTTTCCCTCTCCCCCTCTCCCCTCCCCTCCCCTCTCCTCTTCTCTTCTCTCCTCTCCTCTCCTCCCTCTCCCCACTGGCCCCTCTCTCTTGCCATGATTTTCTACCTCACCAAAAGCCCAGATGCAATGGAGCCCTGTGATGATGGTCTAAAACCTCTGAAATCATTAGCCCAAATCTTTCTTCCTCTAAGCTTTTCTCAGGCATTTTATCACAGTAACAGAAAGCTGAATAATTCAGGAAATAAATGTCATTGACATTTTGGTTTATTGGATGAGCTGTGAGTGCAGAAATATGAATTTCAGGTTATATCATAAAATTGATTTAAGCAACCACTATGGAGTTTTTATGTGCCATACCCAGTTTATGAAAAAAGGTGGAGACTACAACAATTTTAATTCTCAAAATACATTTAAAAGACATATTATTTCCCTGAATTTTCAATGCAGGCTTTTTTTTTTTTTTTTTTTTTTTTTTTTTACTATCACACTCACATGGTTCTGATAAAAACAAATAGAAGGGCTCATTTAATCTTAGGGTAGATGTTGCCAGATGAAGATATAGGAACTGACGCTTATATAAAAACGGGACAGCATAAAAGAGACCAAAACCAAACAGGCAGACTGGTTTGGCTCAAGGCTCACATATCCAGAATAAATCTACTGATTCACATCCTTTCAGACCCCCAAACATTGCTGAGCAGAGGGCAAACACAGCAACAGCATTATCCCAAAGTAGTGTGCTGTCCTTGCACACTACGAGTCGTGTTGTACTTGGGATGTGGGAGTTGGGATCTGCAGTGTCCTACAGAGGCCCCTGAGGTAAAGGCTTGGTTCCCAGGGAGGTGCTCTTGGGAGCTGCTGTAACCTGTAGGGATTGGGGCCTCGTGGGACGTCTTTAGGTCATCAGGGGCGTCCTCTCAGAGGGGGTTTAAGACCCCTTCTCGGCCTCTCTGTTTCTTCCTGGCTTCGAGGCTAGTAGTTTTGCTGGCCAACCCTCATTCCATGAAGAGGTGCCTGCCACCCCACTCTGTGCCCATCCCAGAGATGGTCTGGTCAATCATGGACTCCAGAACTGTGAGCCGGAGTGCACCTTTTCTCTTTGTGGTTGGCTCTTCAGGTATTCATAGTGGTGGGAACCTGGCTGACACCCTCGGTCTCCAGTCTTCTTAGAGACCCACCAAGGTGCTAAGGAGCTAAACAGCTCTGTAGTCTGGATACTGAGTACAGAATTCAGAGTGTGGGAGCCGGGACTGCACTTCCGATTCCGATTCATAGGTCAAGAGTGATACCAAGTGTGATCTTTGAGTTACCTAGAGTCATTGTGGCTTTTCTTTTTTTTGGAGGGGGTGCAGGTACCAGGGATTGAACGCAGGGGCACTTGACCACTGAGCCACATCCCCAGCCCTATTTTGTATTTTATTTAGAGACGGGGTCTCACTGAGTTTCATATGCTTCACCATTGCTGAGGTTGGCTTTGAACTTGGAATCCTCTTGTCTCAGCCCCCTGAGCTATTAGTATTACAGGTGTGTGCCATCACACCTGGCTTTCATTATGGCTTTTGGTCTTGTATAGTCTTTGAAGCCTTAGAACAATTCTTCGTGTGTGTGTGTGTGTGTGTGTGTGTGTGTGTGTATTTGTGTGTGTATTATTTATTTTAGTTGTGGATGAACCTTTATTTTTATTTATTTATTTTTCTGTGGTGCTGAGATTTGAACCCAGTGTCTCACACATGCTAGGCAAGTGCTGTACTACTGAGCCACAACCCCAGTTTCAGGAAAATTCTTTATTTTATTTTATTTTTTTACATCTTTTTAAAATTTGTTTTAATTAGTTACACATGACAGGGCAATGATCTTGACATATCATATATTTGAATCAAATGGGGTATAATTACTCCTTTTTCTGAGTGCACAGGTTGCTGAATCACATTGGTCGTATAGTCACGTGTATACATACAGCAATAGTAGTGTCTGTTTTATTCTTCTGTCCTCCTATTCCCCCTTCCCCTCCCTCCCCTCCCATCACTTCTCTCTACCCAATCTAATGTGACACATACATGTTAGGCAAGTGATGTACTACTGAGCCACAACCCCAGCCCCAGGAAAATTCTTAATAGTGAATTATTTTTGAGAAATATATCACTTATTTTAATTACATAAAGCGGCGGCTCTCACGGTGCCATATTTGTACATGTTATGAAAGCCACTGCTCTCACATTCACCCATGACCCTCCCATTGCCCTGCCCCTATTCTCCTTCCTCTTCTCTAATCAGTTTCCCTGTTACTTTCATATCTTTTTTCATCCCTAGATTTCACATATGGGGAAATTTTGGAATATTTGTCTTTCTGTTTCAATTTTTTTTTTTTTGCTTAACATTACAATCTCCATTCCATCTATTTTCCTAGGAATGACATGAGTTTATTGTTCTTTATGGCTGGAATAATACTCCACTCTGTGTGTATGTGTGTGTGTATCACATTTTCTTTATCGATTCATCCATTGACAGACACACCTGGTCTGATTCCATACTTGTCTATTGTGCTGCACTTACTAAGAAACAATAAACTATAGGGTAGTATGCTGACTTTAATTTTTTCAAGGAATGGCTTAGCTGGATCAAAAGTAGTATTGTTTTAATATCCTGAGGAAACTCTATACTGATTTCCATAAGGCTGTACTAATTTAAATTCCCACCAACAGTGTGTGAGTGTTCCATTTTCCCCACATCCTCACCAGCATTTACTTATTTATTTTTTCCTTTTTTTTTTCTTTTTGTATTTTTGATGATTGCCATTCTGACTGGGTGAGATGGAATCTCAGTGTAGTCTTGATTTGCATTTATCTGATGACAGTACCCCCATATAAATAAATAAATAAAGGAACTATAAAAAAAATTAAAGGAGGTAGTGATTGGACACATGTTGAACATTTTTTTCAAATAATTATTGTCTATTTGTACTTCTTTTGAGAAGTGTCTGTTCAGTTCATTCGCCCATTTATTGATTGGGTTATTTGTTAGAATGAAGAATATTAGTAAAAATACTGAACTAAAACAGAGTACAAACTTCCCTGTACTGTTTTTCATTGAGTTTTGGGAAAGTTATTATTACCAAAAGCCAGTTTACAACATTATCTATGGTTTAATTAATATTAATAGCAGTTGTAATTATAAGTATGATCTCAATGGAATAGAAATTTACAAAGAGTTCATGTGATTTTGACTCAAATGAACTCTTTGTTCATTCAAGTGGTGGTTTACTGTGTTAGTGAGTGAAGGTGTTAAAAATTGGATTGATTTTTTAAAACTGCATTCTAGTAAATGAGTAAATCTCAGTCACCAGTAACTAAGAGGACATGGTCAACATTTTCCACAGTGTTCTTGAATCTTACTGTAACTTCTAAGGATATAAATAAATCATAAACCAAACTTATGAGATAAATTTAAGAAACACATACAAAAAAGGTAGTCCCACACTAGGAGACCCTTAATAAAACATAACCTATTATCTATGCACATTTAGATAATTAAAATCCAGTCTCTGCTTTAGTTTCCTTGCGTTGTGAAACAGGCACAAAAACTGGTCCTGATTCATGGCTTTTTTTTTTCTTTTTTGCTGAGCCTATGTACATGGAACAATGAATAGCAGCTGACACATAATAATTGCTCAGTAAAAATGAGCTCTTGTTATTATCATTGTTGCTGATTATTTTTGTTATATTCTATATAAATATCAGACTTTTGTGTTCAAAGAAGTCATAAGCAATATTGAACATATTTTAATCATAATATGGATCATCTTTGACAGATAAACTAACTCATACCCCAAACTATATCGAAAGATCTTCATCTGCACATCAATTTTTTAAATACCAGATGTGTCTTTTATACTGTAATGTGTGTGTATTGTAAGTGCTCATATATGTATATTGAATTCAAACATTATTTTTTATTTTAAAGGTAATGTCATGGTAAAGACTTTCATCTTAAATGTGCATTTGGGAGAAGATTGATTGATTTTTTAAAACTACATTCTAGTAAATAAGTCAGTCTCAGTAATGTTCCTAGTGACATGGTATTACCCCCAGGCACAGAACACACAGGCACAGATGTATGTCTCATCCATTAAACTTTTATATCATTGTCAAAAATAAAAATAGGGGCTGGGGTTGTGGCTCAGCGGTATAGCACACCTCTAGCACATGTGAGGCTCTGGGTTCTATCCTCAGTATCCCCATATAAATAAATAAATAAATAAATAAATAAAATAAAGCTATTGTGTCCAACTACCAAAAAAAAAAAAATTAAAGGAGGTAATTGGTGATTGGTGCTCTAGCAGTGGGTCACTGGCAGGATGAAATCAACTAGCTGCTTTGAAGAGTCATTGTCATGTATGGAGACCCCCACCTGGCTTCCTTGGAGAATGAGCTAGCTCATTGGTGTTCTGTCCTGGGCACCCAAGTATAGAATTAAAAACAGTTTGGTAGGAAGAAAAGCAATTCAGTATGAAGCCACCCTCAGTGGCTTCAGATTCATGAAGTTGGGAAGGACCTTGAGAGTAATTTTTTAACACTTTTTTTCTTTATTTATATCCTTGTCTCATTCCTAATATTTTATGCAGCTAACCTGGTTGACAGTAATGAGATACATCCCTATTTCAGACAAGTTAAACATGAAGAAAAGAATACATTTTATGGCTATTCAAGTGTGTTTAAAGCTTGAAATGCTTACCAGATTCGCAGCAGTGCAAACAAATGAACGAAAAATCCCAAAAGCCAAGTGGAAGCAGAAACCCTGTGAAACAAAATATTATCTTTAAGATGAAATTTGCAATGGCCCAAATTGGTTTTAATTTCCTTTATTACTCTGTGACTTAATATGTAAATTTTTGGAACTGGATAAAAAATCCAAGTATAAATGTTCTTCAGTCATTTAGGAATATTTCAGAGCCAAGCCACTAAAGACAGAGGCTCACAATTGCCTTTCACCATTTGCTAATAAGAGGACCATGGCTGGGGTCAGTGGTCTTCATTAGCAGGTGCCCTCCTTTGGCACGCAGATCTGATCTGCATACCATCAGCAGCGTGGCCAGGAACACCAGCAGCGTCAGCCACATCATGTGCCACATCTTGGGCGGAGGGTGGTCGCCTCAAGGCGGTAGGCACTGCAGCCACAGAGGGCTGGCACGAGGGGCTTTGGCAGCGGGCCGGCAGAGCATGGGCCACAGGTGTCCCTGGGCAGCGCTTTCAGGGGGCAGAGCTGCACAGTGTGGCACGGAGGCGGGCACCAGGTACGGCTGTCCTCCAGCCCTCCTTCTCACCCCTGGGGCGCAGGAGGGAGCTAGGCAGATAGGATGCAGCTGTCTCCTCATTGCACTGCCCGCTCATCACTCCCCAGGAACTAGGCACTCTGAGACCCCAGTGGGGCCCAGAGACCCTAGTGGTAGCCAGATGCACTTCCCTGCCCGAGGCCACACGTCTGAGGGAAGGGAGTGAGCACTGGGACATGGGACAGCCACAAGGTCCTGAGTGCTACTGGCCCAACGTCTCCTTGCGGCTGCCACTGGGGTCTCTCTGCTCCCATATGTTGTATCTCTATTCTTGTTTGATTCTTAGAATTGTTTAGTTTCTTCTCAGAATCCTTTGATGATCCACTCACCATTAAAATGTGTATTGTTCAATTTCTACATCTTTGTACAGCTTCTGTAGTTTTCTTCCTGCTGTTGATTTTGTGTCTCATCTAATAGTGAGAGAGATACATTGGAATCACCTGGCATTACTATAGCGGGACCTAGATGAAGGACCTAGATGAACCATTATGTTGCATTGTGTTTTAGCTCATTAGATGCACCAGTGTTTGGGGCATAAATGTCTACTATATCTTTTCTTGTTGGATTGTCCCCTTTACCAGGATGTGGTGACCATCTTTTTGTCCTCTGACAAATTTTGCTTGAAATCTGCTTTGTTGGGTATGAATAGGTATTCCTGCTTGCTTTCAGTTTTCATTATATGAAATGTCATTTTTCATTCTTTTACTTTGAGCTTGTGAATATCTTTGACCATGGCTGTGTTTACTGCAGGTAACAATAACTGTTTTTTTTCTATTTATTTAAAAAATGTCTGGTCTTTTTTTAGTCCTGTCCTATGATCTATGTCTATTATTTGGAGAAATGAGACCATTTATAGTCAGTGTTATTATAGAGAGGACTGTGCTACTTCTTTTCATTTTGATTTACATTTAATGTTTGCTTCTATCCTAATTGCTACATGTTCATCCGCACTTCTGATGTAATTTACTCCTATCCAAGATTTCTAGATTATTTTTAATCTTCTCTATGTGTAGAATTCTTCTAAGTATCATCTGCAATGCAACATAGTAGTAATGATTTTTTTCCGATTATGCTCATCTTGGTAGGTTTTTATTTCTTCTTCAATTCTGATACTACAGTTCTGATGGTTTATTGGATACAGCAGTCTTGGTTGGCTATTATTTTCTTTCAGGACTTGAAATAGACTGTTCCAAGCCCTCCTAGACATTAGGGTTTCTGTTGAGAAATTGAATGTTAAGCTGATTGGTTTTGTCTAAATGTGACCTGGCTCTTAAAATTCTAGTAACTTTTAAAATCCTTTCCTTCAAAGTTTTGGCATTGCAATTATAATAGGGTCTGAAAAAATCATTTTCTGGTCTGGTTTGTTGGGTTCCTACAGGCTTCCGAGTATTAGGAAGTGCATCTCACTCCCAAGGCCTCAGATATTTTCTGCTGTTCCATCACTACCATGATCCTGTGTGTCTGAACCTTCTTTGATGTCTCTGAGCATTAAGTTTGGTCTCTTAATGTTGTCTCAGAGTTTTTGTAAATTAATTTTTTTCTTTAATATTGTCTGAATGTTCAGGGATGCACACTTTATCTTCAAGCTCTGAAATTCTATCTTCTACTTAATCTAATGTATTGGAAACACTTTCAATTCAGTTTTTTATTTGATTGATTTTGCCTGTCATTCCCAAGACTTCTGTTTAGTTCTTTTTCAGGATCTCTCTCTCTTCATTTAATTTATTATTTATATCCTGTACTGACTTCCTTAATTCATTCAGTTATTTTTTGTAGCATCTTAGAATATTAATTTTTAAATAATCTTTTTTAAAAATTTTTATTCAGTATTTCTTCCTCTTTGATATTTTTGGAGTCTGTTGTTAGTGAATTACAGACCTTAAGAGGTATTTTATTACATTGTTTTTTTCATATCATTTGTATTCTTATGTTGAGATTTGCATATCTGTTGGGATGGATTTCTCTTCCACTTTTATGTGAGGATATTCTTAGGGCACACCTGCTTGTTGGCAAAGTGTTCTGGGCTATCAGGTTGTGTGGATTGTTGATTATATTCCCATGTGGGTTTTGTAGTATATTTACTCTGCTAACTTTTTGATCATGATTTCATGATCAAATATTCCAACTTGTGTAGTATGTTAGAACTTGAGGATTCCCTTTTGTTTGTAGATTTCACCAGATTTTTTTAGTAGATCAGACAATTGTGCTGCATCTATCAGCGTGTATACATGCCCTCTGTGATTGCTTTTCTAGGTTTGGCAACCATGTATATTTGAAGAGTATCTGGGAAGGGCTGGGCTCAGCGGTAGAGTGCTCACCTGGCACATGCAAGACCCTGGGTTCAATCCTCAGCACCACATTAAAATAAATAAATAAAATAAAGGTATTGGCAACCACAGCTGAAAAAAAAATATTTAAATAAAAGAGTATATTGGAGTAACCTATGTTGGGATCTTTGTGTTATTTCTCTCTGCTGTGGCTGTAAGAGCAGATGTCCATGGGTGAGTTGAGCCTTCTCCCCAGCGGTTCCTACTTGGGCCATGGTTGTCTCTTTGGGGTCCCCCCCATTCTTTGTGTTAAAGAATTGCTGAAGTTCGAGCATAGTTATTATGTGTGGAACAAGGTGCACACTGTCTTAGTGGGATTGGGGGTGTAGCTCAGTATCACAGTATATGCTTCACCAATTTGAAGTGTCACATTTGATACCCAAGAACTACAGAAAAGGGGAGATAAACAACAGCAACAATAATGGGGGACAGTCTGCAACATTCAAGTAAATACCAGATGCCAGTCATGACATCTGCGATACTAATGACCACAGAGCCAGAAATGATGGTGTCAGAGATTAAAATAGCAATGACAAATAACAGTGCACTAGATTTACTATTAAAGCAAACACTAAGCATCAGCTACAATATAGCTGTAGTATAAATAACTGAACGAATGTAAATGCTGGGAACAAGAATTATATAAATGAAATAGTTTTAAAAGATGGCAAAAATACAATTCATTAAGAAAGAAGAAAATGGGAAAGGAGGACAAAAGAAAGGTTAGAATATTCCAAAGAGGAAAAAGATAAGTAGAAAAGAGGTAGAACATGAAGGCCATAGTGAAGGGGAGAAAAAGATTAACAAAATTTTTAAAATGAAAGAAAGTTGATTGACAAAAACAACAAATTCTTAATGAAAAATCAAAGAATTGTCTCTACTGAGGTGGTCAAAATTATGGACAAGGGCAGATATTCATACCTATGCCACACTGTCCTCCTTTCCATTTTTTTCCTTGAGTTCTGTACCCCTTAGAGAGACCAAGGGCTGGGGGTGATTGAACCCTTACTTTTGTGTGGCTGGACAGTCTACTGACCAGAGTGGCCTAGGTTCAGAGCTGGCTTAAGTGGCTCTCAGCTTCTCCACTCAGCCTTACAAGGTGGGATGGAGTGGGCAGGACTGTCCGTGAGTCTGGTTGGGGCAGACTAGACTGGTGGATCCCCAGGTTGAGGCTGACATGGAGTTCTAAATGAGAAGCTCTGGGGGCTGAGGTCTGGCTCTGTGTGTAACTTTGTTGGGTGGCATCAGTTACATAGAAATTAGGAGAGCACACCCCAGGGCCTGGCAGATGCTCTTCTCTTCTGGGGTCTGGATCTCAAGTGTCTCCTGAGAATTCTACTTGTAGGGCAGTGTAACCAGCTCTCCTGGGGAGAGGGGTTGCAGCAGGTCTCGTGCACTCCCAACTATGGCCCTTCAAGACTCAGTCCTCAGATGCACTTATGTGCACCTGTTCGGCTTCCAAACCCTTCTCAGCTGATTGTGCAAGCCACCAGGCTCAAAGGGAAAGTGAGTTGCACTCCACTCTAAATCTCTGACCTCAGTCTCCTTGGATGCCATCTTTGTGCCTGTTTCAGTGGCTTTCTGCCAGGTGCACCTTGGCCACATGATAGGAGTTGGCCAGGACAGTCTGGCAACATTTGCTGTGATCTCCCTGGGTCCTGCAGCAGCTCTAAGTAGTGGATCAACAAATTGGCTAACACATTGTAAGAGGGCTACCCTGGCTGCTGTGGAGAGTGGGTGGCATCAAGGGTGGATGCTGGTGTCTCCTGTTGAGGTCAAGAACAGGTCACTTGGATTTGGGTGATGCCGGAGGGAAAATACTTACATGGCTGGACTGGAAGCAGCCTTAGAAGAGAACCAGAATCCTGGACAGTGGGAGGCCGAGATGTCAGGGGTTCCACTGGGTCTGCCTTGGACAACTGGTGAGATGATAATACCTACACCCAAGGGCCCAGGGACCCTGGGTTTGAGCTCACACCTGGTGTGTTTGCGGGGCATTTGAGGGTTCATAATAAGGCTGACAAGTTATCAATGATTCCAAGTTGGGATTGGGTATGCAATTATCATTCTCTTCATAGGTGTTAACAGAGGCTACTGGCGTGAGAAGATGGATTATTAGATTTAATAGTGAAATCTGCATCTACTTCCAGGTGATGATTTGGGGGAAGATCTTGAAGTGAAACTATAATTGTAGTAAATGTATAATTGCATGGCAATATTAGAGATGAATACTAACATTCATGCTAAACACAAAATTGCATTTTAACATTTAGCCTAAACACGAAGTTGCATTTGTTGGGTGGAGTCTACAACATAGAAATTATGAGACCACACCCCTAGGGCCTGAAATTATGAGAACACACTCCTAGGGCCTGACTACAACCAATTTGGACTTCCGGCATATTCTAATTACTATATAAGTATATATAATTATGGGCTGGGGTTGTGGCTCAGAGGTAGAGTACTTGCCTAGCATGCGTGAGGCACTGGGTTTGATACTCAGCACCACATAAAAATAAAATAAAGGTATTGTGTTCACCTACAACTAAAAAATAAATGTTAAAAAAGTATATACAATTAGTTCTGTATCCCACATAGCTTCTCTGAACCCGAGTAAATTTGTAGATAACTTCCTTTATTTCCTTTCATTAAAAAGTAGCACTGCACAAAGCCAACTTTTATTCTAGAAGAAAATCCCTTTAGGCTGTATCCCCAGGATCCTTTGCTGTATATTTCCTTAGGGCTATTGCCCTCATCTTGGGCTGGTTTATGACAGCCATTAGTTTCTAAACCTTCATGTGGAGGTTGACTGCTGGCTGTTCCCACACTGATTGGGTATATGAACTTTCACTTAAGCACTCAATCAGCATATGACAAATATATTTAATCATCCCAGAGTAATCTTTTGGATTACCTAATAATCAGGAAATTCAAGCTAAATTGCATGTGATAAAACTTTTTATTCGTAAAATGGATGATTTGGGGGGTTGATACTGAGGATTGAACTCAGGGGAACTCAACCACTCAGCAACATCCCCATCCCTATTTTGTATTTTACTTAGAGACAGGGTCTCACTGAGTTGCTTAGAGCCTCATCATTGCTGAGGCTGGCTGTGAACTCCTGATCCTCTGTCTTAGCCTCCCAGTGAATAATATTTTTAACATTCGATATTATCAACATTTTCCTTGGTTCATCAAGATACAGAAGCTATTATACATTGTTTCTTTGGAGATCAATCATGGGATGTTGATTAAAAGTATGAATGTGTATCTTACTCTCCAGAAATCACATTTCCAAATACCTGTTCTAAACAATTATTCTTGTCTTAAGTCAGACATTTATGTGTTTGTTTTCCATTATTGTAACAAATAGAATTTTTAATTTAATGTCCAGAAAGTATTGCAAGAAATGTCCTCTAAAAGAATTATGCTACCTTGCTATATTAATGCTGGTACCACAAAACACAGAAAACAATCATTATGATCAAAAAGAATGGGACTAAAATGACACACAATCTCAAAATTGACCATACATTTAGAAACAGTTGTGACCAGTGAATGGAGATATACTGAGGTCACTAGGGCTAGGTGAGTTAGTCTGGATCAAGTTTGTCCATAGAACTGCACTTTGAAGGAAGTTTTCTGGAATTGAACATAAGAATCAACTAAGAAAGAAGATTTCTTATGTCCTAGTAAAATCTCTAAGTCCTTTTCAATTTGCTTAGCCCTTTGAAGATGTGGGAGACTGATTAGTTCTGATTATTATTCTCTTAAATATCTTACTGTGTTCATTATTTCATTATTGCTATTTGTCTTTCTACCCCCATGATGACTTTTGCTTTTGTTCATATTCTAGATACTGAGCACAATCTAACAGGTGAAGAGAATTAAGTGAGTGTAGTAGTTTTAATTATTGTGACCAAAGTTACATGACTAATGGTCTGTAAGGCATTGTTTACAATGGAACCTTTCCACATACAAGGGATTTCTAACAAAGTCCATCTCACTGAATGGCTCTCCTAAAAGTCTCAGCATTATTCATTCTGCACATATCAACATGGTGGCATTATAGTGTGGTGGTCTTATGTGGGTGTTCTACTTTCTCTACTCTGCAATGCTTTTTAATGACAGACTTGATTTTTATGTTACACTAAGTCAGGAGACTGCATGGGATAGATGACATGTTTTTCTACTATCAAACTACTGAAATGAAGCCTTCCAGAATTTGAATATAAAGTCTTCATTAACAAGTATTTTATCAGCTCTAAAGTATCTGTTATGCTTAAAAGTTATAATAAAAAGAATACAAACACAGTAATCCAGATAACCCATGGCAGGTCCTTGAAAAGAGGATATTTTGAAACTGCGGAGTTCCACTTTGTGCAGGTTTCTAATTCCCAGGCCCTGCCACCACCTCTTGTCTACTAGTGAGTCAGTGAGGATGTGCTAAGCCCCCGTGTAATTCTTCATTTGTGATGGCTGAACCTTAGACATCAAGTTAAGTGATTTTTCCACCTTCCTTGAGTCTTTTCCTGGCATCCAGCTGCATGGATGGACTTCTCTGGCCACTCCACTGTGCCAGCGATCACCATCTCACAGTGTGAATGACACCTGTTGGAGATGCCTGGTGGTGCAGACAACATGCAGTGGATCAAAGAGCTCCCTGGACCTCTGGCACTGGTTCACCTTCACCCAATGGGAGACACTTCTGGGGAGAGGAGGGCTGGAGGGGAAAGAGGCCAGGGTGCTCATTCCCTGACCTCCGTGGTCCTGCTTGGAGACAGCCCTGGCAGGGGCTGGGTCTGAGCCCACAGCTGAGGTGGCAGCAGTTCTTCCATGACAGCCTCAAGCCAAGGTCCAGGAGCGTGCCTCTCCCTGTCACTCTTCCTTCAAACCATGATCTCTATTTAAAAGATGAATTTAGCATCAAAATCTAGTCCTTGTTCTTAATACATGGTTGTTCCTTGTACAAGTGACAGCTGAAGGCAAAGCTTTCGTCAATAACTTGATCACTGACTAAACGCCTTTTTTTCTGGAGAGAAGTCTTTCTCCCTCCAGCAGAATGTAATGGCGGAAAAGGTGTTTCAGATCCACAAGCTCCAACAAGCTCAGGTGGTAAGTGAGGAAAAGGTGTTTCAGATCCACAAGCTCCAACAAGCTCAGGTGGCAAGTGAGGAAAAGGTGTTTCAGATCCACAAGCTCCAACAAGCTCAGGTGGCAAGTGAGGAAAAGGTGTTTCAGATCCACAAGCTCCAACAAGCTCAGGTGGTAAGTGAGGAAAAGGTGTTTCAGATCCACAAGCTCCAACAAGCTCAGGTGGTAAGTGAGGAAAAGGTGTTTCAGATCCACAAGCTCCAACAAGCTCAGGTGGTAAGTGAGGAAAAGGTGTTTCAGATCCACAAGCTCCAACAAGCTCAGGTGGTAAATGAGGAAAAGGTGTTTCAGATCCACAAGCTCCAACAAGCTCAGGTGGTAAGTGAGGAAAAGGTGTTTCAGATCCACAAGCTCCAACAAGCTCAGGTGGTAAATGAGGAAAAGGTGTTTCAGATCCACAAGCTCCAACAAGCTCAGGCGGCAAGTGAGGAAAAGGTGTTTCAGATCCACAAGCTCCAACAAGCTCAGGTGGCAAGTGAGTGTTACTTTACCTGGTGTCTATGGCTCTTTTACTGGTACAACTATGGCCTTGTACTAGTTTCTTTGGGTGGTACCACAAATTGGGGGCTTATGCCACAGAAATAGTTTTCTCAAATTTCCCCTTTTTATAGGGACACAGTCATATTGGATTGGAGTCTACCCAATGTCCTCATCTTAACTTGAACATGTCTAAAATCTGTTTCTTTAAGAGGTCATATATGTTGGTACTGTGTTAAGATGTCAGGATCTTTTAGGGGGACACAATTGAACCCATAGCAAGGCACATATTGCTCTGATCTTTAAATGTTGTCAAACATTATAAAGTCCCTTCTAAGTAACTAATTGTTCTAATTGATCTTGCTGACTTTGTCAGTATGAATCTTTTTTCTTTCCGTATTTCTTTTTTCTTTTTAAATTTCTGTCAATGACTTTGCTAAGAAATAATTCCCCATTTCTGTGCTTAGTCTTCTTGGTCTCTATAATGTATGCTTTTCTCCTCTTTTTAATTTTCATTTTCATAAGCTTTCAGTGTTTCCACATTAGGTACTACTTCTCAGTCCTGGGAGTTTTTGTTGTTGCTTTTTATCTTTTCCATCTCACAAATCCTCTTAACCATTATCTGAGCTTGGAAACACTCTAAACACAGAAATCACTTTAAATAGAAAAAAAAAAAAACCCAGTAAACTTTTGAACTAAAAAGAGAGCTAACTCATCACTGGGAGTCATTCAGCACCTTCTTTATTAATATTTCCTGTTGTGATTTTTTTAAATGGGAAGCATTTGAAAGCTGTCAGACCATCAATGCAGATATGTACATACGAGATTCACAACTCTGCACTATTTGGCTCTTTTCTGCATGTGCCCCTCAGCAGCATCCTGTGTTCATGGCGCCCTGCATCAGTCTGGGCCCTGAACCCCTGGCACTGGTTCACCTCACTCAATGAGAGACACTTCTGGGGAGAGGAGGGCTGGAGGGGAAAGAGGCCAGGGTGCTCATTCCCTGACCTCCGTGGTCCTGCTTGGAGACAGCCCTGGCAGGGGCTGGGTCTGAGCCCACAGCTGAGGTGGCAGCAGTTCTTCCATGACAGCCTCAAGCCAAGGTCCCGGAGCGTGCCTCTCCCTGTCACTGTCATCTGGATGTGCAGCCTCCTGTTAGGGGTTGCTCGTCCATCAGTGGACTCCTCATCCTTGCCCACACCTCTGTGAGCTGTCCCTGCCTCAGAAGCCCTTCCTCAACCCCTCTGTGTGTGCTGGGGGGATTCTGGCTTAAAAGTTGAATACAGCCTTCTTTCTTTTCCTATGAACCTTGGCAGGACAACACACAGTCCCTGAGAAAGCACCTGCCTTTCAGCCAATTGTAAAGATGGCCCATGAAAGACCATTTCCATTCAGAAAATAGTTCTTTTCTAGAATGTTCAAGTTACTTAGAGATACAGTGCTTTCTTTAGTTCAGTTAGAGCACCAGCAACTATTGAGCACCCCAGAAGGTGAGGCACGGAGCCCTGCTGTGAGAATGTAAGGGCAGATATTATGTGGGCTTGGCCTCAAGGATGACTCATGCTTTTTTCTTTTTTTCTGTGGCAGGGGTGGGGCTTGAACCCAGGGCCTAGGTGCATGCAAGGCAAGCATTCTACCAGCTGAGCTATATCCCCAGCTCCCAAGGGTGCCTTATTTATACTGGACCTGCTGTTAGTTCAGACACAAACATCACCTACGTCAGCGTGGTCTGGAGAGATTGATTCCACTTGTACTCATAGGCTGGTGTTCCATGGCTCAAACCAGTGTGGCCGTGAGGTTTATTACAATATGGAAACGCTTCCATACTGATTGGTGAAGAGTCCTGATGGGCCCCCTGCTGCCTGCCTGCCCCTGCCTCTCCTCTGACACTGTCTATACCTCTGAGCTGAGCCCTCTGATCAACTCCAGCCCTGCGGACAGGGGTCCGTTCTTATTGGCTGCAGTCTGTGATATTTTTGTGATTAAGTTTTTGAATATCATCTAGTGGATCCTGCTCTTATTTAATTTGACATTTTGGAGTTCATCATAGAGTTTTCATGTTAATTTGGATTTTGAAAATTTGTACATCCATTATCTTGACTACTACTTTTTGGCATCCCTTGAGTTTTCCACCCCATCTTTGTCTTCTTTACTCTGTACCTGGCCCATCTGTACCCATTCTGGCATTCAGTTTTCAAATGGTCAGAGCTATTAAGTCATCAAAAGCAGTAAAATAATGAGAATGGTGTCAGGTGCTGCTGGACACAGGGAAAGACTCATGCAAGGCCCCATCTTCCTTGGGGGAAAGCAGAGTCCACCTCCTCTTCCTCTCTGCAGAAAGGGCTGTTAGTAGTCAGCTTGGCTGCCGTAACAAGGTGCCATGATGGAGTCGCTTGAACATACAAGTTCATTGTCTCAGAGTTCTGGAGGGTGTGAGGCTGAGATCTAGATGTCATTAGGATGCTTTCTTCTAAAAATTCCCTCCCTGGATTGTGATGCCGTTTTCTCCCTACGTCCTCACATAGTCTCCCGTGTGTGTGTGTGTGTGTGTGTGTGTGTGTGTGTGTAATCACATATTAGTTGTATAAATTAATAGATTTCTTATGCCATTTCCATGTATGCGTGTATCAGACATTTTCCTTCCTTTCTACCCTTGGTTACCCTCCCCTGTACCTGATACCTGCTTCCTGGTTCCTAATAGTCCTTCTTTCTGGATATCTTTTTTGTTTTTTAGCTTCCACATATGAGAGAAAGCATGCAACACTTGCCTGTGTCTGAATTATTTCATTTGACAAGATCTGATTCTAGGGGACTGGGATTGTGGCTCAGTGGTAGAGCACTTGCCTAGCATGTGTGAAGCAGTGGGTTCAGTTTCTCAGCACCACATAATAAATAAATAAATAAATAAATAAATAAATAAATAAATAAATAAATGTTTTAAAAATTGATTTTTAAAATTTTATTATTCTTATTTATATATAACAACGGAATGCATTATAATTCTTATTACATATATAGAGCACAATTTTTCATATCTCTGGTTGTATACATAGTATATTCACACCAATTCATGTCTCACACATGTACTTTGGATAATGATGTCCATCATATTCCACAATCATTTCTAACTCCATGCCCCCTCCCTTCCCCTCCCACCCCTCTGCCCTATCTAGAGTTCTTCTATTCCTCCCGTGCTCCCCCTCCCTATCCACTATGAATCAGCCTCCTTGTATCAAAATTCGGCATTTGTTTTTTTGGGATTGGCTATCTTCACTTAGGATTATCTTCTCTAACTCCATCCATTTACCTGCAAATGCCATGATTTTATTCTCTTTTATTGCTGAATAATATTCCATTGTGTATATATGCCACATTTTTTATCCATTCATCTACTGAAGAGCATCTAGGTTGGCTCCACAGTTTAGTTATTGTGAATTGTGGTGCTATAAACATTGATGTGGCTGTGTCCCTGTAGTATGCTGTTTTTAAGTCCTTTGGGTATAGACCGAGGTAAATATTTTTTTAAAAAAAGATCTAATTCTATCCATTTTCCTGTAAATGACAGAATTTCATTTTTCTTTGAATAATACTCCATCATACACACACACACACACACATATGTATGTATATATATATATATATATATATATATATATATATATATATATATATAATACTATATTTGCTTTATTCATGCATCTGTTGACAGGCACCTTAGTTGAGTCTATATATTATTTATTGTGAATAATGTCAGAATAAACATGGTCAGGTGTCTTTTTTTATTTGCTGATTTCATTTCCTTTGAATAAATACCCAGCAGTGGTATTGCTGGGTCATATGGTAGTTCTATTTTAATTTTCTGAGGAACATGCATACTGTTTTCTGTAGACGTTGTAATTTCTTACCAACATTGTATATGGTTCCATTCCCCCACATCATTACCAGTGTTTGTTACTTTCTTTAAAATAATAACTGTTCCAACTGGAATGCTCTCCTTGTAGGTTTGATTTGCATCTGAGATGGCTAAAGATGTTGAGCACTTTCACATATATTTATTGTCAATTTGCATTTCTTCTTTTGAGAAGTGTCTGTTCAGGTCATTTGTCGATTTTTTAAAATATTATTACTTGCTTTCTGGTTGTCAACTTTTTTCTATATTCTGGGTATTCATCTTCTGTCAGATAGATAACTGGCAAAGACTGTCTCCCATTCTCTGTGTTTCCTCTTCACTCTGCTGATTGTATCCTTTAATTCCATGCAGTCCTACTTGTTCCTTCTCCTTCTGATTTATTTCCTGAGCTGTTGAGTCCTCACTTGGAAATCATTGCTTTTGCTGTGACCTTGAAGTGTTTCCCCTGTGTTCTCTCCAGGGGTTTGAAAGGATCTGACTTACATTAAGGTATACTGAGTTGATTTTTGTACAGGGTGAGGGATAGGGATCTAGTTTCCATTTTCTGCAGGGGAACATCCAGTTTTCCCAGCACCATTTGTTGAAGAAGGCTGTTCTTTCTCCAATATTTTGGCACCTTTGTTGATGATTGGTTGCAGTGTGTATTCGTTTCTGGCTTCTCTGTTTTGTTCTATTAGTCTTCCTGTCTCTTTCTATGCCGACACTATCCCACTTTTGTCACTGTGGCTCTCAGGTATGATTTGAATCGGGTATTGTGGTGCTTCTGTCAGTGCTCGTTTCGCTCTGAATTGCTGTAGCTATTCTGGGTCTTTTTTTGGATTCACTTCCTCTTACCTGATTTCTCTGGCTGAAATTTGTGGTACTATGTTGAGTTAGGGTGGTGAGAGTGGGCATCTTTGTCTTGTTCCTGCTTTCAACTTTTTTCAGTTTAATATGAGGTATAGCCTTCCCTGTGTTGAGACATGTAGTTTACATTACTATATGTAATTTATTTGGTGTTTTCATCATAAAGAGATGCTGTCTGTTGATGTTGTTGTTGTTGTTGCTGGGGATTGAACTCGGACACTCTACCACTGAGCCACATCCCCAGCTCTATTTTGTATTTTATTTAGAGACAGGGTCTCACTGAGTTGTTTAGTGCCTTGCTTTTGCTGAGGCTGATTTGAATTTGCAATCATCTTGCCTGCACCTTCGGAGCCCTGGGATTATAGGTATGCACCACCATGCCTGGCTGAGATGCTGAATGTTATCAAAGAATTTTTTGTATCTATTGAGATAATTGTGTAATTTTTACCTTTGATTTTATTTATATGCTTATTACATTTATTGATTTGTATTTGTTGAACCATTCTTGCATCCTTGAAATGTAACAAAGTTGATCATGGTATGTTATCTTTTTAATGTGCTATTAAATTAAATCTGAAAGCATTTTATCAAATGTTTTTATATATCTTTTTTTAGAGATATTGGAATATACTGTTTTTTTTTTTTTTCTGTTGTGTCCTTTACAGGTTTTGTTAGCTGAGTAATACAGGCTTCATAGAATGAGTTTGAAACTTTCTTTCCCTGTTTTATGAGTTAGTTTGAGCAACATTGGTGTTAGTTCTTTAAAATTTTGGTAAAATTCAGCAGTGACTCCATCTGGTTCTAGGATGTTTTTTTCTTTTAATCAAAAACTGTTTTTTTGGTTTTCTTTTTTTGTGTGTGTATGTGTGTGGTGCTAGGTCTTTTTACATGCAAAGTATGCACTCTATCAACTGAGCTATAGCCCTAGTCCTTAATTGGAAAACTTTTTTTTTACTGCTTCCATCTTAATATTTGTCATTGATTATTTAGGTATTTTATATCTTTTTGATTCAATTTTGTTAAATCATATGTGTCTGGAAATTTCTCCATTTCTTCTAGATTTTTTAATTTATTAGACATAGAATTTTTCAAAAGTTTCCCTAATGATCTTTTGAATTTCACTGTATCTGGCTTAAGACCCCTTTTTAAGTCTGATTTTATTTATTTGGGCCTTCTCTCTTTTTGTTTTTGTCAGTTTAGCTAAGGGTTTGTCAATATCATTGTACCAAAGAACCAACTCTTTGTTTCATTGATGTTTTATATTATTTTTTATTCTCTAATTCATTGATTTCTTCTCTGATCTTTACTATTTATTTCCTTCCATGGATTTTGGATTTGGTTTGTTCTTGTTTTTGTAAGACATTATGATGAATCATAATGTTATTGATTTGAATTCTTTTGTTTTATGTAGTCTTTCATCACTATAAATGCCTCTCAGCACAGCTTTCCCTGTTCTGGTATGTTGTGGTTCCATTTTGGTTGATTCAAGAAATTTTAAGCTGGGGACAGTGGGGCACATACCTGTAATCCCAGTGGCTTGGGAGGCTGAGGCAGGAGGATTGCAAATACAAAGCCAGCCTCAGCAAAAGCGAGGCACTAAGCAACTCAGTGAGACCCTCTCTCTAAAGTACAAAATAGGTCTGGGGATGTGGCTCCGTGGTCTAGTGCCCCTAAATTCAAACTTCAAAATGCCCCCCTCCAAAAAAGAATTTAAAATTTCCCCCCTTATTTCTTCCATGACCTGCAAGAAAGTGTTCCCTGTTCATTTCATAGTGTGTTGTTCAAGCTCCATGTGTTTGTGTAATTTCTGCAGTTATTTCTAGCTTCTTTTCATTGTAATCAGATAAAATACAAGAAATTATTTCATTTAAAAATTTTGTTAGTAATTACTTCATTGTCTAATATATGGTATGTTTTGGAAAACATTTTTTGTGCTGAAGAAAATAATGTGTATTTTGCAACTGTTGGATGGAATATTTTGTAGATGTTAAGTCCATTCAATCTATAGTACTAATGTAAATCTGTTATTTCTTTGTTGGTGTTGTTTATTGTTTCAATGATGTATGTATTGTGGCCTGTCTTTCCATTTATCTCTAATTATGTTTGTTTTTTAAAATTGGGTGCTCCAAGACTTATTGCTTATGCATTTATAATATTATATCCTGTGATGAGTCACTCTCTTGATCAATACATAGTGAACTCTTTTCTCTTCTGATTTTGTTTTAAAGTCTGTTTTGTCAACTATAAATGTAGCTACTCTTTTTTGCTTTTGGATTCCCTTTACTGGGAGCATCATTTTCCACCCTTTCACTATCACTGTGTGTATGTCTTTGCACATGAGGTAAGTTTCTGGTAGGCAGCATATTGTTAGGTCTTAATTATTGATCAATTCAGCCAGTCTGAATCTTTTATATGGAAAATATGGAACATTTATATTCAGGGTGATTATCTAAAGGTATGTTCTTGTTCCTGTCATTTGCTTTTCTGATGGTTTTGAATATTCTGGTGGTTTTGAATATTCCATGTTTTTTTTCTTTCTTTTTTTTAACTCATCTTAGAAGTTTGGTGGTTCACTATATTGATAATGTGTGATTCTTTACTATTTCTCGTTTGCATGTGTACTCCTCTAGCAGGATTTACTTTTTCACATTTGCTGATGATTTGATCTTTCCTCCTCTTCTGGTGTAGTGTTCCCTTTTGCGCTATTGATGATTGGTTGCAGTGAGTGTCCACCTCAGCTTTTCATCACTATGACAGAGTACCTGAGGAATGTTCATTTTGCCTCGTGGTTACAGAGGTCTCGTTCTTTAGTTGGCTGGCTTCATTATTCTGGCCTAAGGTGAGGCTCCGATGTCCGCGCCATGGCAGATGGCTTGGCAGAGGAAAGCCGCTCACCTCCTGGCAGCAGAAGCGGAGAGAAGCACAGCAAGGGCCTGTCCCCACGGACCCACTCCTTCAGCTAGACCCCACTCTCTACAGTTTCCACCACCTCCCACTGATCCATTCACATTCTGAACCAATCAGTGGATTACTCCACTTAGGAGGTCAGAGTCCTCATAATTCGATCATTTTCCCAAAGCCCCACCTCTGAATATTATTGCATTGCATTGGAGATCGAGCAATCAGAGTATACGCCTTTTGGAAACACTCTGATTCCAAATCATAACGATTATCTTTAGTGATGCTGGGTGGTCATGCATTCCCTTAATTTATTCTGATTCAAGGTCTTTATCTCTCCTCCTTTTCTTGAAGACTAACACTGCTGGGTATAGCAGTCTTGTTTGGCACTCCATTCCTTTACACAGACTTTATTCTTTTTAAAGATGACCAGTCAGAATAGATTATAGTCAACCATAAGGACCTCATTTTACCTTCATTTCTTCTTTAAAGGCCCTATTGCCAAATAAAGTCCCATTCTGAAGTATTGGTGGTTGAGACCACATATGAGTTTGGGGGCACATAACTCAACCATAATAGGCAGGTGTGGAGAGTCTGGTTGTCTCTGGCGAGCATCAGGGCCTTAGAGCCACCACAGTGTTTGTAGCAGGGTGCTCAGGGGCCTGTGGATGAGGGTGGGGTGGCATGGCTAGAGAAGCTCTGCCTTTGTTTCCCCAGCAAGTGATGATGAGTGACCTCTTGCCTGAGTCAGTAAACAGCCCAGGGACACCCAGGGTCTCTAGGACTAGTTAAGTGGTTGATTGCTTGATAAAATGAATGGTGTTGTGTACATTATTAGTAGTCATACATAGATGTAAATCCAAAATGCACAGTGGCTGTCGTAAGTATCGTGAATCCATATGACATAACCTAGAAAACAAAACTAGTGTGATGTCACTCCTTGAAGGTAAAATACTGATTTCATTTATCCATGAGGCCAATCTGATGTTTGTAGTGAAGTCGTGTGAGTAATTGATACTTTAAATATGTGATCAGCTGGGAGACATGGCTAGAAGCTTAAACACACATTGATTCCCATCTTGCTACATCAGGCCACCCCTCCAGCACCAGTCATCCCCAAAGGATGTGATGAAGCCTCAGTGTGTCTTGTCAATACTGTTCAATAAAATGGGGTCATTTCGCATTTTCCCACAGCTGGCCTAGATGGATGCCAGTGTGAATGTGGGTCCAGGTGTGTGTGGAATGAGAGCAGCAAGAATGATGTGACAGGTTTGTCTTAAGTAAAATGTGTCCAATTAAAAGTGAGATCATGCCCTTCTCAAATTTTGCATTAAAATTTACTTACCTTTAAGAAATCAAAGTCATAAAATCAGTTTGAAGTTTTTAACTTTCTGTTTTATTTTAAACATTTTTACTTCTTCACTCAGCCAAGGCAAAATAGAAAATACAGCACACATTAATTTGGAAATATGAAATATTCATTTA
The DNA here is from genome assembly GCF_048772815.1 of Callospermophilus lateralis. NCBI lineage: Eukaryota > Metazoa > Chordata > Mammalia > Rodentia > Sciuridae > Callospermophilus > Callospermophilus lateralis. The sequence continues at coordinate 77,646,112 of NC_135321.1, forward strand.
TTTAGAGGTTCCACAATGTATGAAGTTGAAGATTGTTCCTGTAAAGCAGCATCTCCTGGGCATGGGGCAGCTCCAGGAGCTGTTCAGTACAGGCACCTGGGGTGGGGAAGAAAGTGTTGGAACCTGGTGTACCTGTGAAGCAGAAGGGGCATCCTTGTCTTCCTCATTGTCAGTGAGCGGGTGGTGGGTGCCTCCCTGGCCCTTGGCACTCCAGGTCCCTGTGGATCTTGGGGTCCTCAGTGAAGAGGAGTATCCTCCATGCAGAAAGTCTGAAGAGGGGGCCTTTGTCAGTTATTCCCTCTAAGCAGAGGGTGATGGCCCCAGCTGTGGATGCCCTTCTACAGGACCTGCTGATGACATGGTCTAGTTATCAGTGAACAACGCAGCATGGCCTTGTGGCTTAGAGGGTTCCTGCCAAGAACCTCCAGACTATGATGGGAACAAGCAGGACCCTGATAGAGTTGTGCTTCTTGAAGGAGGACTTCATCTGCCAATTAACTAGTGAAACCCATGGTAAACTAATCACAGCTGCAAGAAATAAGGCACTGTGGAGAGGACCTTGGAAATGCATGTATTATCCTGCCCTTAGCAAGGAACTTGCCCCGAGGGTCATAGCAGAGCCACTAAGAACAGAGGCTTTTATTTGAATTAAATATGAGCAGTCCCTTTTGTATCATGTGCTGTAGATTATATAGTATATAACATTAGCCTTCTTTATCTGCAGTCCTCATCCATGGATTCAACTAACCTCAAACCAAAAATACTGAAAGGGTTGGGGTTGTGGCTCAGCAGTAGAGTGCTCGCCTAGCACATGCGAGGCCCTGGGTTTGAGTCTCAGCACCACATAAAAATAAATAAAATAAAGATGATCTTGTGTCCAACTAAAAAGTAAATATTTAAAAAAATATTGAGAAAGAAAGATTTGTATGGAACACATCTAGACTTCTCCCCTTGCTATTATTCTCTATTCAGCAAAGCGTAAGAAATATTAGAAACCCATTATCAACTTTTTATGTGTAATGAAGATTTTTTTAAAGAATTTTATTCCAATAATGTATTATTGGAAGAACAACTGTATACCAGCTCTTTTCTGGGTCCACAGCCCATGGGAGACATGAGGCCTCCCAGACGCGGGGACACCTCTGTGCACTGTGACTGGGGCACTGGGGCTGGGAGCTGATTCTGCACTCTCCTGAGGCAGTGACTGAGGCTAGATCCTGACCTGCGTGGAGGGCTCAGGGTGCACGGGAGTACACCTGGGGGGCCTGACAGTGAGCCTGGGGCCCAGGGGGTGATGAAGGCCCACAGGTATCACTGACCAGACACAGTGCCCTCCGTTCTGCATGGATTAAGTGAACTGCCATGTCTTTAGCATTCAGGTGTGGAAATAAGAGACCTGCCCTGAATCACACAGTGGTGTGTGGGTGGGGTGATGGGGGTGCTGGGACCTGCCAGCATGGCGGCTTCCCCAGACTCAGTATGGGTTCATGGAGTTCTAGGAGTGTGGCCAAGACTCCTGATCCTACAGGTATGCTCAGGAGGCCCTTGGCAGGGATAGTATATCCCTACTGACTTTGAATACAGAAAACAGTTAATTCCCAGGGAGCAGCTCCCGGGTCAGGTGGCTGTTAGTTATTTTCCACCTTCCTTGGGCTAATCCACAGTTTCCCATGGAAAGCACAAGCCTCCTGTTTGTGCGGAGCACATACACTCTAAAGCTTGATTTTCTATTTAGCAAAGCTTGAGAAATCTCCAGTTGTCCTTATGAACAATGTGAATGAACAGAGAGAAGTAGACATTTCAGGAGCACCCTTTCTTCAGCTGTTAACACCTTAGCTTGGAAAGCCCCTCATGCAAAGGGAACTGTGCAGGGACTCACTCCTGCCCTAGGGAAGTGTGGAGTGTGTCATCCACACCCACGAAGGTGGCAGGACTGTGCCAGTGTCCTTGGGTGCATCTGACAGGGATGGAAGGTAGAAACTGCCCTTTTCAACAAACCTGAAATCTGTGGCACCACCAGAAGAGGAGGGAAGGCTCAGGACAGATGATCTTTTTAACTAGGAAATATGCCTTACGTCTGCATAATTCTGATCATGGGAATTTTTGGTTAGAGACTTGAGCATACAATGCATTATTGGAAGAAAATTCTAAGGAAATTATCTTTCATTATACATAAAAGGTTAGTAATGGGTTACTAATAATTTCAGGGAGTATTTTGGAAAAGTATTTAGTAAATTGGAATCAAGAGTTGAATTCCATTGGCATTATTAAGTAAACATTAATAAAGTGGGATAAAATATATTTAGATTATTTGTATTTTCCCTTTATAATTTTCTTCATGAATTTTAGTAAGGTTAACAAGATAAAGACATCAGAATATCACTTTTCTCACCCTCATGGTCACTACCACAACTCAGCAAGTTATGGAAATGTAATATTACTTTGATTAACGACCATAACAAATTCATTTACGTTCCTTATCTTGTTAGCAGCTGCCAGATAGAAAACCTTGTATTTTATAAAACTTTTTAAGGTTCCTAATTGTTTAATTAGTTCAACTTTGTATTTTCCATTCAAGTTATTTCTTGACTCCTTGTTTCAGTCTCATAACCATTATTCATAATCCCATGGAAATTACTTTCCTTCATAGTGGAAATGACACTGAGAAGTGCTGGTGGGTGGTGGGTCCATCAGCAAAGCTGGGCTCTGCAGGACCCTAGCGTCAGATGGCCTTCATGACAAACCAGCTGCCCAATCCCTTCAGCTCCCCAGGCCTCTCCACCCACTCTCTGTCGTTATTCACTAGAGTAAAGCAGGATCCCACAAGTTCAGCCTCCTCTGCACAGTGGCCCCTCCAAATCTACTGCTGGGGATATCACCCTCCTGCCTCCCAAGACCAGCACCAGGCCAGGCCGACAGGAGGTTTCTAGGTTCAGGGGAGTGACCTCTTAGAGTGGCTCTAACTGCTTTCCAAGGACAGATCCAGGTCATCTCTGGCCCTAAGTTCATCAGTTGCTTGTGGACATATTCCAAGTGACTGGTTCTAGCACACAGCTTCCCAGGACCTTGCACCTGGGGAAAAGGCGGATGACAATGAACAAATATGCAAGTACTGTGGATGGCAGTTGTCCAGGCAGGAGTGTGGACTAGGAAGAACACACTTGGCCCTCCCAGAGCCCATGGGAGATCTTTGAGATGGGCTCTCAGGGAGAAGCCCGTTGAGAAGGGAAGGAGCCCTGTAGCATTTGGGGGTGGTCATTCCAAGCACAGGGAAATCAAGCAGGGTTTCTGGAAGGAACAGCATCCAGAATGGATCAGGGAAAACCCCAGCATGGGTGGCGAGCCATGGGGGAGGGTCATGGTGAGAGGGAGGCCACAGAGCCCCGGGGGCCACACCCTGCAGGACTTTGAGGCTCTGGGTGAGAACCTGAGGTTGTTCTAACCAGGTGCATGGCACAGGAGGATTTTGAGGAAGGCGTAGCTTTCTCTGTAGGCATTCCGGGGGCTCTGTGAACAGGGAAGGAAGGAACGGAGGGAAGAATACTGCGCTTAGATGAGGGGGGTATTGTAGGGTCCATGGGGTCTCTGTCTCCCACTCATGTTCCTGACGTTCCCATCTGTTTACGGATGTGGGAGACTGAGCCATTCCCTGAGTCTCCCCAGAAGACCGCGATGTGCTCCAGGCCTGCACCTGTGGAGCACTGTTCTGAGGGATGAGGGCAGAGGGCGAAGTCTCAGTGCAGAGGGGGTCTGACAGTTCCCCTGCTGAAGCCAGTGGTTATGGTCCCTCTTGGTAGTTGCAGCTGGATGGCTGAGGGGTTTGGGCTAATTTTGTGTTTTCTGCCCTGCACTGTATAATTCATAGTAGCAGAATATTATCTCTCTTTTAATTCACAATTTATCCCATTTTAACTACAGTGCCTAATGTGAATCGGTTTCTCAACTTGGGTTATATTTGTGTGTGGTCGGGGGCAGAGAGGCTGCACACTTTCTGTTAGTGGAAGCTGCTCTTTTTTCTTCTCTCACTTTACATTTGTAACTCCATAAATTCTTCTCCATCTGTTTGTGTGGATGCCTAGGGTGTTGTGTGGGTGCTCAGCCCCTGGGAGGTAGATGTGAGTCCAGATGCTCCTTGCTGGTTCATGTCATCCCTAGAGTCCATCTGCCCTAGGTGTTTATCGTGTTTCCAGACTAGTCAGCAATCCAGAATTCAGTTCCTGTCTCCAAGGAAATAAAAGGGGGGACATTCCTACATTTGACAAGATAATGACTGATACTGGACAAATAAGGCGATCCCTCTCACGGGAGGTGAGATGAATGTTAAGCATATTAATTTAAGCATATTATTCATGCTCGAAATTTGTGGTTCTCTAAACTGTGGGTCAGAGCTGAGGCTAGTGAAAACCTGCAGAGGGAGGGATCTTTAGGTCCACACTTGGAATCTGCAGTTCTTCTGTTCAGAGGCAACGGCATTACAAAGGAACAGAAGTTCCCGAGGATGTCCCAGGCAGAGAATGCTACTTTGGGGGCCGTGTTGACAGTGTCTCAGTGTCTCAGGGTTCTGGCTGCAGAACAGGCTTGTGTTGACCCTCTTGTGTTTCCAGTTGGCTAAATGGTCTCAGATCCACTGGGAAGGAAGAATGGATGTGGGGTCTCTGTGGGAAGTCTGGGGTCAAGTTTCATGAGAACTTTGTGAGGTATGTGACATCTCTGTGTGGGTCTCTCAAATCTGTGTAAAGTCTGTGTGAGGTCTCTGTTTCTGTGAGGTGTCTCTGTGCTGTGTCTTGGTGGTCTCTGAGATAAGTCCTCTGGGAGGAGTCTGTGGGACGTCTCTGTGGAGACGTTTCTCTAAGGCCTGGCGCCCTGTGGGAGGTCTCTGTGGAGACATCTCTCTGAGGCCTGGCGCCCTGTGGGAGGTCTCTGTGGAGACGTCTCTCTGAGGCCTGGTGCCCTGTGGGAAGTCTCTGTGGAGACGTCTCTGAGGCCTGGCACCCTGTGGGAAGTCTCTGTGGAGACATCTCTGAGGCCTGGCGCCCTGTGGGAGGTCTCTGTGGAGACGTCTCTCTGAGGCCTGGCGCCCTGTGGGAAGTCTCTGTGGAGACGTCTCTGAGGCCTGGCGCCCTGTGGGAGGTCTCTGTGGAGACATCTCTCTGAGGCCTGGCGCCCTGTGGGAGGTCTCTGTGGAGAAGTTTCTCTAAGGCCTGGCGCCCTGTGGGAGGTCTCTGTGGAGACGTCTCTGAGGCCTGGCGCCCTGTGGGAAGTCTCTGTGGAGACATCTCTGAGGCCTGGCGCCCTGTGGGAGGTCTCTGTGGAGACATCTCTCTGAGGCCTGGCGCCCTGTGGGAGGTCTCTGTGGAGAAGTTTCTCTAAGGCCTGGCGCCCTGTGGGAGGTCTCTGTGGAGACATCTCTCTGAGGCCTGGCGCCCTGTGGGAGGTCTCTGTGGAGACGTCTCTGAGGCCTGGCGCCCTGTGGGAGGTCTGTGCGGGGTCACTGCTTGAGCATATGTGGCAGTGCAGGCTGTGGAGGCCTGTGAGGTCTCCCGGGTGCACGTCTCTGGCAGGGGTCTCTGGGAGGTCTGTCAGGGTTCTGTGGGACGCCTGGGTGACACTCGGATGTGGTGCATCCCTTCTGAGGGAGGTCCTTGTGTTTCTGTGTGGAGGTTCTGTGGTGGTCCCTGGGGACTCTGTGGGAGGGTCTCACTTGCGTCTGTGGAGTCTCCTCCTGGTCATGGGCGTTACTGTCCCTCATAGATGACAAAGCTGGCGGCTGTGGAGGGCACAGTGCCTTCCTTCCTCATGCCTCTGGCTGTCCCTCAGTGTCACTGTCTGTGGCACTGACCCCCTCGGGATCCCTGGGGTCCACGTCCAGCTCTTGTGCACTAAGAACCTGCCTCTCTGGGCTCCGAGAGGCCAGCACAGCTTGATTCAGGTTCCGACTCTGTTCCAGGCCCTCTGTTCTGGTTTCTGGATGCATTGTTGATGGTGGCCCACCCTGTGGTCTGCTATGATCAACAAAGGGACAGAAACTGGTGCAGGAGTGGCCTGTAGGACCTGTGCCCACACCAGGAGGGACTGTCTGACCCCATAGATTCAATACTGTCAGGCAGGGCCACACTCATGTCACCTGCCTTGGTGGCACCTCCTGCATAGGACTCTCCATCAGGGAACAAACAGGGCAGAGGGCCCTGGAGTGGTGCCAGGGTGAGGGGCACATCCCCCTATGTCCCTTTTGTCCTTTTCCCAGGCTGCTGTGCTTCCCGTTCACCACGCCCCACATGCCAAGCCCACGCTGCTCTGCCTCCTTTCTGGCTCCATCCTTTCTGATGCTCCACGACCCGCGCTCTGCCCACTGTGCCCCGCTGTAGATGGTTGGTTATTTATTTATTATTGGGGGTTGAACTCAGGGGCCTTCATCACTGAGCCCCAGCCCCAGCCTTTTTTTTAGATATTTTTAATTTAGAGACAGGGTCTCTCTAAGTTGCTTAGGGCCTCGCTGAGTTTCTGAGGATGGCTTTGAGCCTCAGCTGGGGTTACAGGTGTGCACCACCACGAGTCTGTAGGTGGGTGCTGCGTGTGTGGAGGCTTCCATAGGGGGACACAGTGGACCTCGGACAGGGATGGTAGCCCATGTGGCTCTCAGCAGTCAACTTGCCCTTCCCACACCCACACACATGGTGCTCCAAGTTCCCTGCTGCTCTTGAGTGGAAGAGGCAGGGCAGAGCCAGGTGACATGGCATGTCATAAGGACTGAAGGAAGAGGGCTGGTGGGGTCCAGCTCCTTGCCCATCTCTGTCAGGCAAAGCAGGGTCCCTGAGGCAGGGGTCCTCGATTCCCTCTGAAGAGATCCAGGCAGATCTATAATCTCAGGTCCTCAGAAGGCTGAGGCAGGATGATCCCAAGTTTGAGGCCAGTCTCAGCAGCTTAATGAGACCCTGCCTCAAAATAAAAAAGCTAACAGGGCTGGGGGTATAGCTCTGTGGCAGACAGCCATGGGTTCAATCCCCAGGATCCCCTCCCCTCCACACACACATACACACACACCTGTTTGGGGTGTAGACTCTTCCATATCTGAACTCAGGGCCAGCACACTAAGCCCCTCCCTAACTTTCCTGTGCCCATTTTGTAGTATGTGAAGCCACCTGTCCCCACAGATGCCCAAAGTTCAAGGGAGGGGGAAAGAAGGGGGGGAAGTTGAGCCAGATTTTGGGGTGTGGTTTTTGTAGGGTTGCCTTGTACTGGCAAGTCTGCAGTTTTCTGTTATTTGTCTGCGTAACGACCAAATGATGAATACATGATACAGTGAGGGGATCTGGGGTGAGGGTGGTCCTCAGTGTCACTTTGACCTCTCTGCTTTCCTCTCCCTTCTAGAACCCACTGGGAGGAAGAACAGATGCCGACCCCCTTCCCTGTGCCCCAGCGTAGCACAGAGAGAAGACAGTACCTCAGATGAGAAGAGCATGTGTTAGGAAGCAGTGGACAGCTCTGTAGGAAGAGCCCTTAGCACACAGCAGATGTGGTCCTGACGAAACACCTTTCCTCCACGTGGAATGAACCGTTTCTTTGGGAAAAGATTTCCCAACAGCAAAGAAGTGAGAAACATGATTCACCAGACAACAGACTTCTCTGAAGACAGCGGTGCCTGTGACAGTGGACGTGGTGGCCCAAGACACCTGCTGCCCTAGGCCTGTGCTGGCAGGGGCTGGTGAGTGGTGCAGACAGCCTGGGCAGCAGGGCCTGGTTACTGTCCTTGTCTCTGATTCATCTCTTCTTAGTAGGAAGGCTGTGGCCTGTGCGGCCATCTTGGTGAGCACAGGCCAAATTACACATCAGTCCTCTTTGCTCTGGGTGGATTGTCCTTATGGGAGTATCCACCAACTAGGTTCTGGAGTTTTATCATTTGAGGTAGAAAGGTTATGCAGAAGCCCATTTTCTCCTCTAGGATCCATGCAACAATGGTTATGAGTGTCTGGCATCAGCTGCCCCCTGTCTGTAAATTTTGTGCTTGTTGCTGACATGAGCATTGGGAAATGGCTGATGGGAATCTATTTTTTTTTCAAGAAATGTGCCCTCCCTTTACCTTCATTGGGGAGTATGCGCTTTAGAAAGTCCCTTATCCTGTTCCTGAAGTGGTCTCTGAAGGAGCCTGTCCTTTCTCTGGAGGGAGGCTCAGAGAACTTGTGCCCACAGTGTCTCCTATGTCCTTGACCTGGGCAGGAGGCACACCCACCAGCATGGGAGGGCTTCCTCCTGAACACCGTCCTTCCTGCTGTCCTGACCTGGGCACACACGGCCCTCTCTCTTGCCAGTGGGACCAAACATGTGCCTCTTGTTTTTCCATGGGTCCTGCAAGTTTGGGATCTTGGACTCCTGCTGGTCCTCGCTGCTCTTGTTGCTGATTAGGAGATGACACGTCCCCTGGGGTGTTGACACACTGCTGCTGGATATGTTCAGGAAGGTGGACAGAGTTTCTGGGAAGCCGGATGTCAGGGAAGCAGTCCTGAAGGAACACACCAGTGGCACCGTCTTGAAGATCTTGAGGCTGGTTCTCTCGCTCAGCCTCTGTTCTCAGGCAGGAGTCTTCTGGGTTTGGGAAGTGGAACTTCAAGATGAGGAGGGGATTTACTGGTCCCAGACTCGTCAGATTCACATGAACAGTTTGGGAGTTGGACATCTTGCTGGTTCACATGATGACGACCTCTTCAGAGGGCCCCTCCTGAGCCTTCTCTGTCTCCTCGATGTCTTTGGCCTTTGAAGTTTGGACTCTGCATGGATCTAGTGTTGACATGCTGTGGCATGGTCTTGTGAGCCCTCACCCCTCTCTCCAGTGGCTCCTGTCTGCTCTATTCTGGGCTTGGACTTGGCTCCAGGCTGCCCCTCACAGACCCCAGGATGGTATTGCTCTGCCAAGTTGTGCCCACAAGAACTTAACTGGGGGCACTGAAAGGGCAGGCTGCCCCCATGTCCAGTTGGAGGTCCTCTGAGGGCCCACAGTTGTCACCAGATGGAGTCCTGCTCAGACCCTCAAGTGAGGTTCCAGGCAGAGGATTCTGCAGGGTGGGACCTTTCTGAGTGGGTTCTCCCAGGACCTTGGCATCGTGGACAAAGGAATCAGCCCTGGAATCACAGAAGGCTGAGGAGGGAGGCAAACAAAGGAAGGGCTGAGACTGGAGACTTTCTCCACTTGGAGAGATTTACGTGCTTGAGGACCTCGAAGGGCAGGCTCCTGGGCCTCACACAGAGACTTTAATGTGTGCTGCCAGCACCTGAGGAGTGCCGGCGCCCAGGAGGGAGGGCTCCATGAAGTGTTCCTGCAGGTCTCCCCACCTTTCAAGGATGGTCCGTCCCAGGTTCCTTGTGAGTGTGTGAATTTCAGGCAGGAAGAGACATGATACAGGGCAAGCCTGGAACGACAGCCGCCCACAGGGGTCCTGCTCTCACAGATCTGCTCAAGCTTCCTTCCTTTTGATACTTGCAAGGTATCCGTGTGCTTCTTGTCTGGGTCTTTGGTGAGGGTCTCATCAAGTCCCTTCCTTATTGGGAAGCTTTTTTAGGATGATGCTCAGACTATGCCCCAAATCGTTGCCTGAGTACTTCCATACCTGGACTATTTCTGGGTCTCCTGCCCTTCTGGCTGCTATTATCTGGACTGTGGAGCTCTAGAAAGGTCCGTAATTGTCCTTTGCCATATCTGCTTGGCAATTTCCCTGTGGGTTCCATCGGGTCTGGAGATAGCTGGATCTTGTGGAATACTCCACACCAGTGCTGAGTGAACCTCTTCTCTAAGGTGTTACTCCATTTTCTTCTGGTGCTTATGGCTGGTAAAACAACTCGGGAGTCTGGCAGTAGACTTGGTTTCAGGGAGGCCATGTGCTGGATGTAGGTTAGCTAAGGATTTTCTGCCAGGTGCAGTGGCACACACCTATAATCCCAGAATCTCAAGAGGCTGAGACAGGAGAATTTAAAGCTCAAAGCCAGCCTCAGCAATGGCCAGGTGCTAAGCAACTCAGTGAGACCCTGTCTCTAAATAAAATGAAAAATAGGGCTGGGGATATGGCGTGGGTGTCAAGTGCCCAAGATCAAGCCCCACTCCCAAGGAAAAAAAAAGATTTCCTGAGATGTTTTGCTCACATTGGGTAGAGCCCTCGGACTTTTTAGTTGCTTCTTCAAAAGGTGATGTTCTAGAACAGGACATTGTACCCCTTCTTGTACCCCTTGTAGGATTGAAGGGCATGAGATGCAACAGGTACTATTCAGAGGTAAATGGCTGATGGGATTTGGAGAGGCAATGTGAGATGGCCCTTGTACTGAATCTGAGCCAGTGGTGGGGCCCGAGGCCAGGATACGGTGGGAGTCAGACGTTTGAGGTTTGACAACATGATAGAGCAAGGGCTGGGGGAAAGTGTCAGGTAGGTACCTAAAAGTGAACTTGTACTGGGATGCAATCAGAGAGTCTATTGAATAAGATGGAGGAATGCCTAGTGGGGGTCCCTCTAGCAGGCACAGAGCCTTGCTGTTTAGAAGGCCCACACAAAAGCTGACAACATTTCTGCTGTAAGTGTTCTCCCAAAACCTTGGGGTAAAGAGCTACTGGGGAACAGAAAGCTGCTGTGGCTTGCCTTTTGTGTTCCAGAAGGGCTATGGGTGGTAGTGTCCTGCTCCCTGCCCAGTGACTTTACAGTGCTCCCCAGAGAATGAAGGGGGTCATCTGATTCCTCGTTTGATCTCAAGTTACAAATTTCCAGTTCTGCTCGCTTGCTGACCAGTATCTCCTGCAGCTTCTGAACATCAGAGTTGATGAAAGAGGTCCCTCCAGCCTCTACCTGCAAGAGTAGGTGATTTGCACAGAATGAGTCCTCTGGTGGGTGGGAAGCATGATCTCTCTTGGATTCACTGTGGGAAGAGTTAGAAAGGCCCAGACTCTGGCACCATCTAACACCAGGTGAGGGATGAACTTGGACAGGGGGAGAAAATACAGCCTAAGGTGGCTGAGCCAGAAGATGGCGATGGGACAGGAGACGACAGTGGAAGAATAGATGGCAATGGGACTGGAGAAGGCAGCCAATAGTTGTTGGGTGGAGAGGACTCTATGGGTTGGTTCCCAGTGAGTGTCCTTGAGTCACACTGAGGGGGAGTCAGGCTGGGGCCTGGCAGAGATGGAGGGCGGGCCATGGGATCAGGAGCATGAGATGGGGGAAATGAAAGTCCACGTGGCTGAGGTGAACGTGGTTCTAGAGGAATCACAGACTGTGGAGACTGAGAGGCACTCAGGGAGGAGTGAGACTCAACAGTATCTGAGGACGCCATCGGGTCTGGTGAGGGAGTAGAGGCCAGGAGCAGAGGAGGCTTGCTCAAAGGAGTCGGGGAAGCCAAAGGGAGGAAGGCAGTGGCCAAGGCGTCCTCCCCAGGCAGTGTACGTGACTGGTGGACTCCAGCTGACTCTGTTTGCAGATCTTATCTGGGTTGTCCATCATGGAGGTTCCCTAGGTGGCTGGAAGAGATAGAGGCTCGGGTTGTAGCCAGGAGCAGATGAGGCCAGAAGGTATAGGAGCTGGGGCAGGGGTGGGCACCTGTGGTCATGGCCCCTCGCTACCCCACACCCTGAATTTCCAAAGCCGTGCTCTCCCATACCCCAGAGCTTTAGTCAGATCCTGCCCCACTGAGGCTGCCCCTGCCCCATGAGAGCTTTGTGCTGTTGGATCTTCTCACCGGCAGCAGGAGGAAGGGCACAGGGACTAGGGGAAAGGACTCACCTGTGTAGAAGTGAAAGCAGGTCTTCAGTCTCTTCCACTTTCTTCCAGCCATCACCATAACCTGAAAATGGAGGCTGGGTTGTTGTGGAGAAGGGAGGGTGAGTGGAATGTCCATGAGGGCAGACTGGGAGAGCAGCCTCTGGAGGGCCAGCGCCAGTGTTCAAGGCCACATGACAGGTGCCAGGGAGAGCAAGGCACATGCAGGGGCAGCACTTTGTCATTTCCTTCCACCATGTCTAGACTCCATTGTACTCATAACCACCCTGTGGGGAGAAAGAGTGAACCATTTCACAAAGGAATGGTCTTAGGGAAGTGAGATCAGGAAGTCCCACCTCCATGTCAGACAGCGTGGCTCCAGTGCTGCCCAGCTGCCCCGCCGGCATCACCCGCCCGCCCACCACAGCTTCATTCTCAACACAGAAACTGAGAAGTGTCTCGGGTGTGATTTCCTCCCCAGGATCCTCCCTCTCTGGTCTCTGCAACTGACATCCTTTAGGACATAGCGCTAGTCTCTTAGAGACCGAAGACAGGGGACAGCAGGTCACCTCTGGGGTGGAAGGGCAGGGCCTTACCTTTCAGAATGCCACTCTTCTTCCGGTTCTTGCTCTGTTCCTTCTTCACCTTCAGGTGCTGGCAAACAAGAAAGAGAGAGTCTGGGCACCAGTGGTCCCTCTGTTCTCCTAGAACAGCTGCAGACACTCCATGTTTTGAGCAGCATCACTCTCCACAGTTAGCTAGTGGGGACCCTTCTATTCAGAGAACGTTTTTAAAGAGGTAAACTACCTCATGTTTCTTCTTTGGAAAACAAAAGGGGTTTTCTATATAAACTGCCCCACGCACGTCCTCAGTCACTGGTCCTCGGCTCAGGAACAGACGCATCTCCACAGGCTCTTCTCAGCTGCCAGGCAGGTTGTGCCCCCTGAGGCCAGAGGTGTCTCCCCAGGTGATGGAGGCCTCAGGGCTCAGCACAGCCCCACCTCAGCCCAGCACAGAGGAAAGGCCTGCTCCAGAGACCCCCTTCAGGAGGTGACTGATGAGCAGTGCTCAGGCCTGTCCTCCTCCAGAGGTTCCCAGCTCCCTCAGGATCCAGACCTGGCCACTGAGTCCCAGTGTGTGCTTCACCCTGGGACCTGCAGCTCCCCACATGGATGGGCTGAGAGCTTCCGATAGGAGAAGCCCTAGTGCACCCTCTCCTGCCCTGCCCTTCCTGTCTCAGAGTGATGCTCTGTTCTGTCCTGAGGTTTCTCTGTTTGGAACAGTCTCCACCGATTTTGGAAAAGTGGAAAGGAGAGTAGACAAAAGAGAGAAAGTTTTTTGTTCTTGTTGGATGTGGCCTGAGGGTTTCTTACCTTCCTGAGTTTTCCCTTTCTCCTTGGTGGAGGGAAGGATGGATTACCCTGGAGGCAGGGCAGTAAGAAGAGAAAGAGCCGCAGTCCACACACACAGGCAAGGATCATATCCATTGTCCAGGTGGGGAAGCTGGGGTTCAGCCATGTGTCACTAACGCTGTTCAGAGGAAAGCGGCTTCTCCATCATCTGAATCGCACTGTTCTGTTTGGACAAGAGTCCTGACAGTTTGCTTCAGCAGTCAGAGAGGCCCTGGCCTGTGTCACACTGGGCTGTGCCCTCTCATCACAAAAGGGTCCTGACAGCAGGGAGGGGCAGGAAGAGGAGGCAGCAGGACACCCCTGCCCACCCTCCAGCCCAGCATGTCCTCCACACTCAGCCTTCTAGATCCTTCTTTCCAACTCCACCTGCTCACCCTGCCCCAGGAGAGCTTAGTCCATTTTCCTTTGTTCCTGCCTAGCGCCCAGACAAGACCTGCTTCCTTGTAGACCTCTGCTCAGCTCCCATCAGTATCATGCTTTTTGGAGCCTGGAGCTGTTTGTGTGATTGTTGTTTCACAGAAGTTCTTACTTCCCTTCTCCTCTCCTGCAGTTCCACCTCCCCAGGTGATAGATTGAAGTCACTGTGTTTCTCTTGCTATCTCTGGGTGGTCTCTGAGGTTAGTTCTCTGTGAGGGAATAGGTAAAACTCCGTGGTGGTGTTTCCCCAAGGTCTGGAGCTCTGTGGGAGGTCTCGGAGATCACTGCAGGGGGACCATGTGGCAGAGAAAGGTCATTGCGGGAGACTGTGCTAGGTCTCTGTCAGAGGTAGGTGCCTCTGGGGGTCTGCCGTGGGCTCTGTGGGGTCTCTGTGAGGGCCCTGAGGTCAGTGTGTTGTCTGTGGGAGGTCTGGGTGTTCTGGGATGGTGGATGCTGGTAGGTTCTGGGGTGGGCTCTGTGACAGTCTTTTAGTTGGGTCTCTGAAGGGTTCTGAGGGGGAGGTCCTGTGTCTGACAGAGGATTCTGTGAGGTGTCTCTGTTGGGGGTCTCATTGTGGGTCTCAATAGGGTCTCCTAGGTGCTGGCATTACTGTCCCTCACAGATAACAAACCTAGAAACAGCAGAGGGCACAGTGACTTCCTTCCTCTTGCCTCTGGCTGTCCATCAGTGTCACTGTCTGTGGCATTATCCCCTCAGGATCCCTGGGGTGCACGTCCAGCTCCTCTACACTGAGAACCTGCCTCTCTGGGCTCTGAGAGGGCCCAGCAGGGCCAGATTCAAGGACCCGACTCTCTTCTAGCCTATTCTGTCCCTGGGTCTGTTCTTGATGCTAGGCCCACTCTGGTGTCTGCTATGATCCAGGTGCAGGACCTGGCTCAGGGGTGGCCTGTGGGGCCTGAGCTCACACTGAGAGAGGGACTGCCTGGCTTGGCATGTGGAGTACTTTCAGGCATGAGGGCAGGACCAGGCCTGTGTCCTGCCTTGGTGTCACCTCCTGGTATAGGACTGTGCATCGGGGAACAAACAGGGCAGAGGGCCCTGGAGTGGTGCTGCTGCCTTCCCCAGGTGGCCATAGCGTCGAACGTTCTACAGACGAGGCTTCTCCTCTCCTCCTGCTTTCCATGTGGACAGGCCCTGGAGGGAAAAGCCTGTGCTGGAAGCAGAGTGAAGCCAGGGAGGACCCCTGGTTGCCACCCGCCCCCAGCTGGCTCCCACATTTTGGACAAGTTGTTGTTCTGATGTGTCGAGTTCTAACTGAACCACCTCTTCTTCCCTAGTCTCTGGACAACAAATCCTGGAAGCCGAGAGAAACTTGCTTTGTGACCCCAGGCCACCCCTTTGGCCTTTTAGGTCCCCACCTTTCCACTATAGAAGTGCTAGGGCCATGTGTGTGTCTAAATGTCACCAAACTGGGAGTCACAGCTAGAGCTCCCTACTCCTGGTACTCCAGTTGATAACCTCACCCTTCTGTAATTAGAGAGGCAAAGACATGAGGCCCTATTCAGTACGATGCCAGGAAATGACTCTTCCCTACCAATGGGCTGGCTTCCTCTCTAGCCTGTGTCACTGCTAAAGAGGCTTCTCCAGGCCTAGGGTCTAGGGGCCAGAGCAGGGTGTACAGAGGTGGTACCAGAGTGAGTCTGTCATGTCTCTTCCTTCCAGGTTTGTGGCTGGTACTGGGAGGACAGGGGCTTCCCATCCACCACACCTTTTGTACCCACTGCGCCCCACTGTCAGATTAGTGCATGCAAATTTGTGCTGGCTGGTAGATGGGGGTTGAGAGGTGGCAAGCTACAAATGACACAGCCCTTAGCAGCGAACTTGCAGTTCCCACGCACTCACACACAGAGCTGCAGTTTCCATCCTGGCCGCTGCTATAGAAAGTGAGGAAGGCAAGAGCGGAAGCCAGTGACATGGCCACGGCATGCAGCCTGAGCTAAAAGGAACTGGCTGGGCGCATCTCCGTGTTAGACTCCATAAGGCAGGGGTTCCAAGAGCAGGTGTCCTCTGTTCCCCACCAAGATATTTAGCAGTAGGACTCTCCAGCCTCCTCTAAACTCAGGGCCAGGAAACTACTCATCTCCCC
Source organism: Callospermophilus lateralis (assembly GCF_048772815.1). Taxonomy (NCBI): domain Eukaryota; kingdom Metazoa; phylum Chordata; class Mammalia; order Rodentia; family Sciuridae; genus Callospermophilus; species Callospermophilus lateralis. The sequence goes on from NC_135321.1 coordinate 77,661,774, forward strand.
AAAGTTCCTGGGCCTGTTTTGTGGCATGGGAAGCTACCAAGTCCCATGGTAACCCTGCACCCCAGTCCCTACAGCCTCACAAAGTTCAGAATGGAGGGATAGGCAGACTTAGACCTTAGGGTCAGGTCCTCAAGAGGTTGTCCCCATCTTGATGAGTCCCAAAGGCATTCTGTTTTTTCTGTAGTGATCAAGTCATGAATTCCTAGGGTATAATGAGAGGATCTGGCACATAAGCGTGGGTACTCAATGCCACTGTCACCTCTCTGCATGCCCAGTCTCTTCTAAAAGCCATTCCAATGAAGAACAGACATGACCCCCTTCCTTATGACCCAGCACAATAAAGACAGAAGCCTCTCTGATTAAAAAAAACATTATTTTTAAGCAATGGTCACCTTATTAGGAAGAGGCCATTATCAAACAAAGGGCTCACAGGGGGACAGTTTTTCTGAGTATGGTTTTCATTATGGGAGAATCTTCTTCCCAGCAGGACAGGAGTGGGAAGCAAGTGTCTCTGAAGAGCACAGTGCCGTGGACAGTGGACACTGTGGCCCGAGATGCCTGCCACCCTGGACCTCTGCTGGCAGGGGCTGGGCAGAGGTGCAGACTCCTTGAGCAGCAAGGCCTGCTGGTTGTCCGGTTTCTGATCCACCTGATTGGAGGATGGCTGTGGCCCCTGGGACTGGCCTGGTGACCAGGAGCCATAGCTTTCATCCCTGTCCTTTGCTCCAGGGGGAGGAACCCCTGGAATAATGGGATTGCCTACCCATGGGGGCCTACGGTTCTTTTTTCACCATGTTTTTCTTTGAGGCAGAAAGATGATGATGAAACCTCATTTTCTGCTCTATGATCCATCCAACAGTGGTCATGAGTGTCTGGGCTTCCAATGCTCCGTTGTCTGTAAGCTGTCAGCTTGTGACTGACCCTTGGCTTTGGGTAGTAGATGATGGGGTCATGATTTGGGATGGGGAGTTTGCTTGTCATTTACCTTTACTGGGGAAAATATCCTGCAGAAAGTTCTTTATTCTGTCCCCAAAGTTCTTCTTTGAAGGAGCCTGGGAGGACTTGTCCCCCACAGTATCTCCTACCTTCATGACCAGGACAGAGGGGCCCATTTCCCCAGCACAGGAGGGCCGCCCTCCTGAAAGCCTTTCTCCCTGTGCTTCTGACCTGGGCCTCACACTGTCCTCCCTCTTGGCAGTTGGCCTAAACGTATTTCTCCTGCTCTTCCCTGGATCCTGGAGCTCAGGGGTCTTGGGTTCCTGCTGGTCCTCACTGCTGTCTTCACTGGTCAAGAGTCCATACAGCCCCTGAGAAGTTGATGAACTCCTACTGGACATGCTTAGGGAGCTGGACCGTCTCTCCTGGGAAACTAGGATGTCTGCAGCCAGGAGCACCTCAGGGGCACAGTCCTGATGAAACCTGTCAGTGGCACAGTCTTGCAGGATGACACCTGTAGCCAGTTCTTGAGGCTGGTTCTTTGGCTCAGTCTGTGCTTTCAGGCATGCGTAGTATTCTTGGCCCTGGGAAATAGAACTTATAGAATGGGGGGACTTAAATTCCCCGGGTTAATGTGAACATTTGGGAAATTTGATGTCTTCCTGATTTCCATAGTGACTCCCCACTCAGAAGACTCTTCCTCCTCACCCTCTATCTCTCTTACTTCATCAACTTTTAAAACTTCGGACCCTACCTGAAGTGATGGCAGGCTGTGGCATGAGCCTTGAGCTCACACCTCCACCCCCCAGGGACTCATGTCTGCCCATTTCTAGGCTTGGACTTGGTTCCAGACTGTCTCTTGCAGATCCCAGGACAGTACCATTGTGCCAGGTTCTGCCCACGAGAATGTAAGTGTGGGGCTGAGAGGGCAGGCTGCCCTCATGTGCAGCTGAAGGAGCATCTGAGAGCCCACAGTTGTCACCAGATGGAATTCTGCTCAGGGACTCAAAAGAGGGACCAGAGAGAGGACTCCTCTGGGTGGGAACTGGAGTTTGTGCTACCTCCTTCAGTCCTGGACCTTTCTGGGTAGGTTTTCCCAGGACCTTGGCATCATGGGCAATGGGGTCAGCCCTGGAGTCATAGGAGGCTGGAGAGGGAAGGGCAGGCTGTGGAGGGGGTGGAGCCTCAGAGTTCCTCATCTTCAAGATACTAATATGCTTGGGGACCCTGAGGGCTTCTGTTGTCTGGAAACATAAAGGTCTAGGAAGACCCACAATTGTCCTTTGCCTGATCTATCCTTGGGATGTTATCCCAGGACTCCGTCAGATTCAGAAATGGGTCCATATTGGGTGGTGGTCCATACTGATGTAGCATGAACCTCTTCTGAAGGTGTTGCTCCAGTTTCTCCTGAAGCTCAAGGCTGAGGAAGTTCCCTGGGGGCTTGTTGATGGGCTTGTGGTCACAGGAGGCCCTGTTCTCTGAAGTGAGATGGCTAAAGACCTTCTGAGACTCCTGGACCAAACAAGGTAAAGCCTCTCTACTTTCTAGTTGTTTCATCAAGTGTTGATATTCGAGGTGTTGAAGAGCAGAAGGGGAAAACAGCTGGGTCCCCTCTTGGCTTGTGGGGCATGGAAATCCACAGGCAGTTTTCAGAGGAAGATGGCATGGCAGGCTTGGGAGAGAGATGGGAGATGGTCCTGATGGTGGATCTGAGCCAGCGGTGGGGACTGGGGCCAGGATAAGGTTGGAGTCCCAGGCTGGAGTTGGACAAGTGGGTGGAGCAACTGGGAGGCAAAGAGTGGCCCAGGTGCAGCCTTTACCTGCCCTGGAAAGTAATTAGGCACTTCATTGAATGCAATGGAGGAAAAGTCTGCTGAGGGCCCAGACATGCTGACAGTAGCCACCAGGGACTCGCTGTGCAGAAGTGGGAGGCCCCAAGAGAGCGGGCTCCATTTCTGCTGTAAATGGTCCCCCAGACCTTGGTGGAAAAGGGCTGCTGAGGAACAGGAAGCTGCTCTGGCTGCCTTTTGTGTCCTGCTCCCTGCCCAGTGACTGTACTGTGTTTCCCTGAGAATTCAGGGAGTAGTCTGATTTGACTTTTGTCTTCAGATTACGAATTTTCATTCCTGCTCTCTTGCTGATCGGTATCTCCAGCAGTTTCTGGACACCAGGGTTAATGAAAGAGGTCCCCTCAGCCTCTACCTGCGGGAGTGGGTGGTTTGCCCAGAGTGAGTCCTCTGGTGGGTGGGAAGCATGATCTCTCTTGGATTCACTGTGTGGGGAGCGGGAGAGGCCACAGACTCTGGCAGCCATCTGCCACCAGGAGAGGGATGAGATGGGACAGGAGGTGGCTGTGGGACAGGAGATGGGAATGGGACAGGAGAAGGCAGCCAATGAGTTGGTTCCCGGTGAGTGTCCTTGAGTCACACTGAGGGGGAGTCAGGCTGGGGCCTGGCAGAGATGGAGGGCGGGCCATGGGATCAGGAGGACGATATGGAGGAGAGGAAAGTCGACGTGGCTGAGGTGAACATCGTTCTAGAGGAATCACAGACTGTGGAGACTGAGGGGCACTCAGGGATGAGTGAGACATTAGGACTGGTGAGGAAGTAGAGGCCAGGAGCAGAGGAGGCTTGCTCAAAGGAGTCGGGGAAGCCAAAGGGAGGAAGGCAGTGCCCAAGGCGTCCTCCCCAGGCAGTGGACGTGACTGGTGGACTCCAGCTGACTCTGTTTGCAGATCTTATCTGGGTTGTCCATCATGGAGGTTCCCTAGGTGGCTGGAAGAGATAGAGGCTCGGGTTGTAGCCAGGAGCAGATGAGGCCAGAAGGTATAGGAGCTGGGGCAGGGGTGGGCACCTGTGGTCATGGCCCCTCGCTACCCCACACCCTGAGTTTCCAAAGCCGTGCTCTCCCATACCCCAGAGCTTTAGTCAGATCCTGCCCCACTGAGGCTGCCCCTGCCCCATGAGAGCTTTGTGCTGTTGGATCTTCTCACCGGCAGCAGGAGGAAGGGCACAGGGACTAGGGGAAAGGACTCACCTGTGTAGAAGTGAAAGCAGGTCTTCAGTCTCTTCCACTTTCTTCCAGCCATCACCATAACCTGAAAATGGAGGCTGGGTTGTTGTGGAGAAGGGAGGGTGAGTGGAATGTCCATGAGGGCAGACTGGGAGAGCAGCCTCTGGAGGGCCAGCGCCAGTGTTCAAGGCCACATGACAGGTGCCAGGGAGAGCAAGGCACATGCAGGGGCAGCACTTTGTCATTTCCTTCCACCATGTCTAGACTCCATTGTACTCATAACCACCCTGTGGGGAGAAAGAGTGAACCATTTCACAAAGGAATGGTCTTTGGGAAGTGAGATCAGGAAGTCCCACCTCCATGTCAGACAGCGTGGCTCCAGTGCTGCCCAGCTGCCCCGCCGGCATCACCCACCCGCCCACCACAGCTTCATTCTCAACACAGAAACTGAGAAGTGTCTCGGGTGTGATTTCCTCCCCAGGATCCTCCCTCTCTGGTCTCTGCAACTGACATCCTTTAGAACATAGCGCTAGTCTCTTAGAGACCGAAGACAGGGGACAGCAGGTCACCTCTGGGGTGGAAGGGCAGGGCCTTACCTTTCAGAATGCCACTCTTCTTCCGGTTCTTGCTCTGTTCCTTCTTCACCTTCAGGTGCTGGCAAACAAGAAAGAGAGAGTCTGGGCACCAGTGGTCCCTCTGTTCTCCTAGAACAGCTGCAGACACTCCATGTTTTGAGCAGCATCACTCTCCACAGTTAGCTAGTGGGGACCCTTCTATTCAGAGAACGTTTTTAAAGAGGTAAACTACCTCATGTTTCTTCTTTGGAAAACAAAAGGGGTTTTCTATATAAACTGCCCCACGCACGTCCTCAGTCACTGGTCCTCGGCTCAGGAACAGACGCATCTCCACAGGCTCTTCTCAGCTGCCAGGCAGGTTGTGCCCCCTGAGGCCAGAGGTGTCTCCCCAGGTGATGGAGGCCTCAGGGCTCAGCACAGCCCCACCTCAGCCCAGCACAGAGGAAAGGCCTGCTCCAGAGACCCCCTTCAGGAGGTGACTGATGAGCAGTGCTCAGGCCTGTCCTCCTCCAGAGGTTCCCAGCTCCCTCAGGATCCAGACCTGGCCACTGAGTCCCAGTGTGTGCTTCACCCTGGGACCTGCAGCTCCCCACATGGATGGGCTGAGAGCTTCCGATAGGAGAAGCCCTAGTGCACCCTCTCCTGCCCTGCCCTTCCTGTCTCAGAGTGATGCTCTGTTCTGTCCTGAGGTTTCTCTGTTTGGAACAGTCTCCACCGATTTTGGAAAAGTGGAAAGGAGAGTAGACAAAAGAGAGAAAGTTTTTTGTTCTTGTTAGATGTGGCTTGAGGGTTTCTTACCTTCCTGAGTTTTCCCTTTCTCCTTGGTGGAGGGAAGGATGGATTACCCTGGAGGCAGGGCAGTAAGAGGAGAAAGAGCCGTAGTCCACACACACAGGCAAGGATCATATCCATTGTCCAGGTGGGGAAGCTGGGGTTCAGCCATGTGTCACTAACGCTGTTCAGAGGAAAGCGGCTTCTCCATCATCTGAATCGCACTGTTCTGTTTGGACAAGAGTCCTGACAGTTTGCTTCAGCAGTCAGAGAGGCCCTGGCCTGTGTCACACTGGGCTGTGCCCTCTCATCACAAAAGGGTCCTGACAGCAGGGAGGGGCAGGAAGAGGAGGCAGCAGGACACCCCTGCCCACCCTCCAGCCCAGCATGTCCTCCACACTCAGCCTTCTAGATCCTTCTTTCCAACTCCACCTGCTCACCCTGCCCCAGGAGACTTTCATCAGTTTCCTGTTGTTCCTGCCTAGCATGTAGACATGACCTGCTTCCTTGTAGATCTGTGTAGCTCTATTGATATGACACTTTGGGAAAATTGCATCATTTGTGTAATTGTTATTTCACAGGGAACGTTACTCTCAGGTTCCCCCTCTCTGCAGCCAGCTTCCCACACAATAGTTCCTTGCCTTGCATCAACTCAGACACAGAACTAAGATCTCTTCTATACTTTTTTAGTTTTGTGAATTTTGAATAAATTTTATAATTTTTTCTAGTTAATTTTATTATCTTCAGCTACAGGATCTTGTACTGCATCAAATAACTAAATTAAATATATCATTATTAAAAACTCAGAAGAACAAGTATAAAAAATGAAAAAAAACTTCAGTAAAATTTGTGAATGTTTCTAGTATATTTGCTTCCAAAGTCAATGAATGTTCAATGGCAGAAGATATTTTGGAGAATTTCTACACACACATGTACACATACATATGCACACACAGATGCAACCCCAGGTATTCATGTGTGGTATGCATACCAAATATGTATCTGTGATGTGGGTAGGGATGGATGCTTTTTGATTTTACAAAGAGGAATCATTGAATCCATAGGTCTGTGTTTTATAACAAATTTGCTAAGTTTCCAGCCCTTATTTTACAAGGAGTGTTTCTTCCCCCTTCTCCCTCCTTTCTCTCTGGTCTCTCCTTCCACATGTGTCAGTAGCCATGCTGAGGGGGACGTCCAGGTCATGCAGCACCACTGCTGGAAGGATCTCTGCCCCATGCTGCTGTGTCCCCTCTGCTCCTTTACTGTACACAGGTTGGCTGTACTGATGTGGGTCTGTTTCTGGGTCATATTTGCTAATACGTCATTGCATGTTTTTTTATCTTCTTTTATGACTTATTTTAGTCTTTAGATTTCTTGTAATCTTTGTCTGATTTTGTTATTACATTAGAGCTGGTCTGATACAGTGAGTTAGAAGGTAGCTCCTTTGCTTTAATCTTCTGGAAGAGATCTTAGAGAATTGATATAATTTCTCTCTTTAATGTTTGTTACGATTCACCAGGAACGTATCTTGAACTGGTGGCTTGGCCTTATTGGTTCTGTATCTTTGATAAGTTACAGTTCTATTTAGATTGATTGTTTTTTTTTTTTTTTTTTTTTTGTGTGTGTGTGTGTGTGTGTTAAATCTAGCATATTTGTCCTGCAAGAAATCAGTACATTTCCTGTAGTTTCTTGAGTTTAAGAACATGGAGTTGTTTGTGATATCCTTTACTGTCTTTCTAATGTCCATGGGGTCTGTATGGATGCCACCCTTGTAACCTGCGATCTTCCTCATTTTTATCTTCTTTTTTCTTTGATATATTGTCTAGAGGCTCATTGATTATAGTGATTTTAATTGACAAATAATCACACACACACATATATATAGGGCCTAATGGACCTAATGTAATGGTATGATACACTATGTCAGGTCAACTACTATATCCTACCCATTGCTTCCCAGAAAATTTATTATTCTTATTTCTTTGTTGTGAGAAAATTTAAACTACATTTTAGCAACTTTGAAATATTAACTATAGTCCCTATGTTAATCAGCTTTTTGTCTCTGTGAATGAAATACTTGGCAAGAATAACTTAGAGCAAGAAAACTTTACTTTGGGTTCTGTTATCTCCATCCCTGGGTGCAGGTGAGGTAGAACATCATGGTGGAGGGCACGGCAGAGGAAACTGCTCAGCCCATGGCAGACAAGAGGCAGAGAGAACCCAGAGGCTCCAGAGGCTGAGTCAGGAGGGCAGGAGGATTGCAAGTTCAAAGCCATCCTCAGCAACTTAGCAGGGACCTAAGCAACTTAGTGAGACCCTGTGTCAAAATAAACATAAAAGGGCTGAGGATGTAGCTCAGGGGTTAGGTGCCCCAGATTTAATCTCTGGTCTAAATGAATAAATAAATAAATAAGCACAGAAAGCTAGGGGGGTCAGAGAGAGAAGCCTGGGGCCCTACATACTGTTTCTTAATGTTACATTGTGCACTCAAAAGGCTCCTTCCGTGACCTAGTTTCTCCAGCCACACCCATCTGTCTGCAGTTAGCTCTCAGTGGTCCATTCAGATTAATTCATCTAAAGGAGTAGTCCACCTATAAGTTTGCAGAACTCATAATCCAATCTTTTCACCTCTGAATATTTGTGCATTACTTAATACCTGTGCTTTTGGGGGGACATTTCTAGATCTAAACCAGGATAATCCCCATTCTTTACTGGACTTTAGAAAATGACTTCCTCACAACTTTGATTTTCTGCTGTTTGAGTATAAAATGTGAATGTTTTTGTTTGTTTAGTTTTGCTTTGTATTTCCCCTGCTTGGAGAGGGAAGGTATTCCTGGCCCTATGATTCTATCTCAGTCTTTTAGTGAGTGTGGGCTCTTGAAAGGAGCTGCATCGGTTTCCTCATTTTCCCCACTCTGATGGGACAAGATGTCTGGAGGCAGCTGTGGTTGGATGTTTTCCTCTCTCATATGGAAGAGCGGTGGGAGCTGGGGTTGGCTGTGTCTCTTCTTCCAGGTGGAGGGCTAGAGCAGGCTTGAGTATGGTAGTTCCTTTATCTTGGGTCATTTAGGGTCTGGTGAAATTTCATCAGGCTATTCTTTTGTAAAATAGTTTCTCCTAAGGTTGAAACTTCTCAAGAAGAACAGAATGCTTTGGTGCCCTGTGAGATCCTGGTTGAGATCCTGGAGGTAAATCTCAACTGGTGGTAAAACTCACCCTGAGTGACTGGGTCAGCTTTTTCACACTGAGTTCAATGCTTGTTCAGGTTTTCCTAGTCCAGTACTGCTTCCCAAAGAAGCTTCTGCTCGTGGGTTTCCACTCTAAGAACTTATGAGCCTCTGTATGTGCCTTTCTGTTTCACCAATTTTGGGGGATAGGGGTTGGTCCTGGGCTCCAGCTTCTTTGATGAATCTAAGACTTGTTGATTTTTCAGTTTGTTTACCTTTTTATATGTTATGAAGACAGAGTGGATTTTTGTTGTTGTTGTTTATTTTTGTACTGGGGCACTCAAACACTGAGTCATATCCTCAGCCTTATTTTTGTATTTTATTTAGAGACAGGGTCTCACAGAGTTGCTTAGTCCCTCGCCATTGCTGAGGCTGGCTTTGAACTCACAATCCTCCTGTCTCAACCTCCCGAGCCGCTGGGAATACAGGCATGCACCACCAAGCCCAGCCAGAGTGGTGATTTTTAAGGTTGTTACATGATGAACAAGAAAGAGGTTCCCTAACCTGATTTGTGCATTGTTTATTCCATTTTCCAATGTGACCCTGATCCTTTTAGGCGTATCTGGCCCCTATGAGGGGGTTGTAGTAGACTGCTATGCTGATGATCCCCAGTGAACCACATCTCTCAATAAACACTCAAACCTTTTGTGGTTTCTTGTTGCAGTGACTTCAGGCTTGGCCATGTGACTTGCTCTGGTGAATGGGCTTGAGTTACTGTAGGAGAGGCTAGAAAAGAGCTTAAACATGAGGCGTGTCTCTTAAAACTGCTGTTGTCTGTGGAAGCTCATTCTGACCCCATGGAGAATAGATGGTTCTCGGGTCTCTACCATGTGTGCTACAATAGTGCCCACACTCCAGGTATGTGGGTGAAGCTATTTCAGAGACTGTAGGTTCAGCCAACTCATCAATTGATTATAGATTCATGAATGGGGCAGGCAAAACTAGCTCAAGAAACCACAACCAAAGCAGAGAGCCACAAGCCCTAAAATGATGCTGTTTGAAGTATGTTTGTGTGTTAATGCAGCAATAGTTGACTGGTGCCTTCAACATTGACAACTTGAATAGAATATAAAGTCATGTTTAATGTTAATGTCATGATGATAGTTCATTCACATATTATTGTCATATTTTACTCTATGTAAACCCTTATGATAAAATAAAATTGTTGCTTTATTTGCATTGTCTTATTTCTAAATATTAGATTCAATGTGAATTAGGAAGATTGTTTTTATCATAAATTAACATTTCTGCTTCAGTGAGGAGAACATCTTCCAGCTCTTTTCCCTGTTCTGAAATGACTAGGGACCTCCGCATGAGAGTGAGGGATGGATGCAGAGCTCTGCTGCCTCCCCTGGGGCCCATGAGGAGCCCACTACAGAGGGAGGAGGAGCCCATCCCCACCATGTTGATAGGTACTCCCCAGATCTGGCTGCTGTTAGAGCCAGAGCTGTCTATGTCAGTAGTGAGGAAATGGTGAGAGGAGGAGTAAGAACTTACTGTGTGTGATAGCCTAGGTGATGATGATCATTTGCTACGTATAGGTACAGGACCCACCTATGTGAATTCGCATCACTGTGTAATGTTTTGGTGCTGATAACGTTCAGTTTCCAAAGTCAAACCCGACACTTCTCAGTGGCCCACAGTGTTCCCCTCAGAGTCAGGGCCCTGTGATATTTCTTCCCCAGCGCCCTAGAGGTGGGCGTCCTAGGGTGGGAGCGGGAGACAGTTGTGTTCTGGTACTTTGGATTGTTTTATCTCTATTTTTCATTAAGGCTTTGTCTCTCTCTCTCTCTCTCTCTCTCTCTCTCTCTCTCTCTCTCTCTTCCTGCTCCTCAGGTCTAGTGCTTTCGCTGCTAAAGCTGTAAAAATCCTGACTTCTCACTGGGAGTTCTCCCTAGTGAGCTCCGGGTATACAGCTCTTTCACCAATATATATTGTCTGTGTGGGGCTGGGGATGTGGCTCAAGTGGTGGCACGCTCGCCTAGCATGTGTGAGGCACTGGGTTTGATTCTCAGCACCATATAAAAACAAAATAAAGATATTATATATATGATCGTCTATGGCTCCTGCTTTGGTAAGTGTACCACTCATTTTACCCCAGCTTGGCTCCAGTTATTCCTTCTCCTTCTCCAAACCTGTCTACCAGCTATTGAATATCTTAATCATGGTGCAGATTACATTCAAAATAGTATTTTAAGAAGCCTTCTGAAAATGTGATATATATACACAAAGGAATATTACTGAGTCATAAAGAAGAATGAAATTATGACATTTGCCAGTAAAAGGATGGATTGGAGACTATCATGCTAAATAAAAAAAGCCAATCTCAAAAAAATCTAAAGTCTAAATGTTTACTCTGACATGTGGATGCTAACACATAATAAGGAGAGAGGAGGGAAGAATAGAAATTCTTTGGATTAGACAAAGGGGAATGAAGGAAAGTTGGAGGGGGTGAAAATGGTAAAGACAATTGAATAAATTGCACATTACTTTCCTATGTTCATATATAAATATACAACCAGTGTGACTGCACATCATGTACAACCACAAAAATGGGAAGTTATGTTCTATTTATGTCTGTCAAAAAACATTCTTCTGTCATGTATAGCTAAAAAGAACAAAGTTTTTAAAAAAGCCTTCTGAGAGTCCTGAAAAGCAATCTCTCCTTGTTCTTGTTCTAAAACTTCATGCACATCCTTTGTCATTCAGGATTATTTGCCTGGTTGAACTGTCTTTGTATATGTCTGAGTTTTCTCATAGATGGTGAATTATTTTGAAGGATTTTTTAAAAGTATGTTATAGATTTACATATAAGTATAAACAGGTGTATGTGTTTGGGGATTGAACCATTTATTGTAGACCAATGAGCTACATCCTCTGTCCTTTTTAGTCCTTGTTGTTTTTTGGGACAGTGTCCTGCTAAATTGCTGAGGGTCTTGCTACATTGGTGAGGCTGCCCTCGAACTTGGGATCCCCCAGCCTCAGCCTCCCCAGTCACTGGGATTGAAAGTGTGCACCTCCTCCACTGCACCTGGCTAAATTCATCTATTGTAGTAATTGAGCTCAGCTCTGTACACCCCAGAGCCATTTCTCACATGTAGCAGCTGCCTTGTGAGCTGCCCAAATTCAGTCATCTTAAATACTATCAAATTAATACTAAATATTTTTCTTTTGAGCTGTTTTACAGCATATCATGATTGGGGTTTTATTGGAAAATGTACATAAAATAAAACTTATCCTTACCCATTTGAAGTGTACAATTAAATGGCATTAAATACTTTCACAATGTTGTGCACCATGGATATTTTCCATTTCCAGGCCTTTTCAGTTTGCTAAACAGAATTCCCATGTTGTTAAACAAGAATGCCCCATTCTTCCTCTTCTCCAGCTGCTGGTAACCCCCACTCCACTGTCTGTCTCTATGGAATTGCCTGTTCGAAGGACCTGATATTTGGAATCATTTTTTTTTTTTTCTGGTTTAGCACTTCTGTTTTCCCAATTCATCTACATTATTGCATTTTTCAGAGCTTTATTCCTTTTTAAGACTGAATGTTACAACTTGGCATGAACATCCAACATGTTGCATATTCATTTGTTTATGTAGGGAACTTGGAGTTCCTTACACCACTTGGCTAATGTGAATTAAGGTGCCATGAGCATTGGTGTGCAAGTATTGGTTTTAGTGTATCTTTCTAATTCTCTTGGAAATATACCTATAAGTGGATTTGCTTAATCATGTAATAATTTTATATTAATATTTGGAGGAACTATCATACAGTTTAGTGTAGTAGTTGGTTAATTTAAATTCCCACCAGAAAATTTTTTTCTTTTTCTTTTTTTTTTTTTTTTTTTTTTTTGTCCAAATTGAAGAGTATTTAGCCGGCCAGCTGGTGACTGCTCCCCACAGAACCCATAAGTGTCTCTGCAAAGAATAGCCCTGAGCCTAAGCATTTGAGGATATTTAAAGGCAAAAACTGCAGAAACCACATCTGGGTTGACATAGCTGGAACCCACCAGAAAATTTTATGATTTTGTTTTCTCCATCTTCCCTCTCAACATTTAGTTTCCATTTAGCTTAAAACAGCCATTGTAGGGCTGGGGCTGTAGCTCAGTGGCAGAGCACTTGCCTAGCATGTGTGAGGCACTGGGTTCAATCCTCAGCACACATGAAAATAAACAAATAAAATTGTGACCATCTACAACTACAAATTTTTTTTTTTAAAAAACCCAGCCATTGTAATGCATGTAAAGTGATAACCACCAATCGGTGATTTGCTTTTCCCTCATGACAATGATATTTTCATGTGATTATTGACTATTTGTACTTCTTCTTTGGGAAAATGCCTATTGTTTGTCCATTTTCAAATTGTATTGCTTTCTAGTTGTTGAGTTATAAGAACTCAATAAGAATTCTTCATCAAATTTGGGTTGCAAATATCTTCTCTCACACTGTGGATTGCCTTTTTTATTTACTTAATTTTATTTTTAACTGGTTTATTAAGTACAATTGACATCCCATATACTGCACATACTGAACATATTTAAGTTATTGAAATCTGTTTTTTTTATTTTTGGCTTTTTAAATCTCTTAACCACTTCAAAATATATAGTTCTACCATGTTAAGTATATTCAAAGTATTCTGTAATGGATCTCCAGAACTTTTTCATCTTGCAAAATGAAAACCTATACTCATTAAATACACCCTCTTGGCTCTGAGCATGGTGTTCTGGACTTAGCTAATGCCTTTTTCAACAACCCTTTGAAATGGACTTGCAAGACCAGTTCACACTCAATTGTTGGGAAAGGCAGTGGACCTTCCAGGTACAACCTCTGGGATATCTGTACAGTCTTATCATCTGTCATGGCATGAAGCTTGCAACCTTGATCTGTTCTCATTCTTGCTGATGTTATTGGGTTCCACTATTCTACCATGCGACCAGCACAATGGTTTCATTAATGAGGTTCTTGGCATAAAAGTTAGCTAGTGAGATCGAAATAAACACACAGACTCAGTTACCTTTTTCTATGACCAGGTCCGAGACGGCTCCCCTCTCTGGTTTCCACTTCTAACCGCCTGGCAGGGCAGCAAGGATTACTCAGGGCTAGCAGGAGAGAGAGAGAGAGAGCGAGCACGCCAGGGAGTAGCCTTTTATTGAATTCCATCCAATGAAGGTTGAAGGGGGGGCTGCACTCCAAGGTCAGGGTCAGTGATTGGGCCTCCGGGGTCAGTGGTCAGTTATACCCCCACACGGACGGGTTCTCTCAACAGGAGAGGGCCGGGAAAGCTCCGACACAGCCAGAGCGCCTCAGACCCTAACCGGGAGTCACCCAGTCACGTGTGAGAATGGCTCCCGACATATTCCCCCTTTCTTTTCTTAAAAATGAGGCGGCGGTTCACTCTCTGGAGTTTCTGCATTCTTGTTCTGAAGACTCGCCATCCTACAATCACAATACAATAGAGAATTAATAGCAAAGAGAGTAATCCAATAATGTACCAGGCCAAGTGTTTAAGAATATTTCCAGGGTTGAATCCATTTAACTCCTTCAATATTTGGTTAGCCAAAGAAGAAGGATCTGAAAAATCAGCTCTATTATTTTGAATGTCTTGGATATGGTGATGAAGTTCCAGAATATCCAAGCTATTATTACTATTTTGCCAAATACCTAACAAATGGTTTTTAACCTTCTCCCAATCCCAGAGAGAAGCATTGTACTTGGCAGCTGTAACATACACATACTTATAATTAGCATGGCATTTAAGCCTTTCTTTAAATTTTAAGGCTGAAAGTTCATTACCTATGTCTATAACAGTTGCTTCTAAGGCGTTTAATTTAGTTTCAATCTTTTCATCAATATTTACTTGATTACGCAGAGCCTTGGAAGTATTTTGAGCTAAATTATTAAGAAATTTTGCATGCTGAATATTCTGAGACAATGTCAGAGACGCAGAGACAGTCGATGCAATAAAAGAGACTAACGCCAAAACACCTACAATTATAACTCCAATAGCACGTTTAGGTCTTGCTAGCTGGGCATGAATTTACTGCAAGACTTGTAAACCAGCATCAGCATACCATGGCTCTGAAATATTAGCAGGTAATAAAACGAAAGAGGGCTGATGAAGTATCAGCACTCCTTTTCCTCCATTATACCTAGTAATACAATTGGTTAGGTTACATTTATTACAAGTAATAACATATCTGTCATCTATCCATTTAACTTTTACATTTCCAATAATTAAAACATAAGGAGATGGGACACAAGCTCGTAAGCCATAGCAAGATCCCTCTTTACAGTTCTTGCCAATAAATATTGGTAAGGGTTTGTCTGTAAAATGTAAGAATTCTGAGGCAGCAATTAAATGCCAGATATCTTTTTGAACACCACCTTTACTATAAGTCAAAATATTACTAACAAATCCTGCAGGTGTCATAGCAGAATTTCTTTGTAATTGTCTCTTATAAATTTTTGGAGACCAGTCTAAAATATACCCACTATCTTTAGACATCTTATGTTGTACAGGAAAGGGATTTATACAATCCATCCATTTAGGAAAGGTGCCAATCTCAATTGTAGGACTATTTGGACAGTGGTGTATCTGTGGAGGTTTTGTAGAAATGACTGGTTTGTTATGGGAAAGTCCCATCTTAATAACTGATCTAGTATTAGGTTTTAAGTCCCCATAAATAGAATTATTTGTCAGTCTAGGTCTACCAATCGTTGTCTTTTCTTCGAATGATACTTTCAGACAGCCAGCATGTTTATCGTGGGACCAACACAGGGTAATTGGGCACTATAGCCTGAATAATTAAATCTAGTCACATGATTGGGAGTAATATGAGTATCTGTAAATCCTCCCATCATGAATGAGTCATTAGTAAATACTGGAATAGATTCTCCAGTCCACACAGCTGGGTGTACCAGGGGTGGATCTGGGAAATATGTCCAGTAAGTGTCTACTTGATCCCCCTTTACCTGACAGCCCAGTAGGGCAATTACTGTTGCTACCATCATCACTGGGGTCCTGTTCTCTCCTAGGTCTCGAAGTATTCGGGAAGCCTGGGTTGTTAGCTTCTTCACGTCTTTCCATGAAATCAGCTTTTCGGCTGGGTCAATCTGGTCTTTCTTCATCCTTTTCCGATATCTCCTTCTTTTGGATGGGGGCTCCTCTGGGTCGATCCTCAGTCGCTTGAATCTGGGTTCTCTCTCTTCCATGTCTGATAGCACATTCAGGCACCCAAATAGGACAAAAAGCACCTTCTGGGAAAATACAAGCATGCCCTCTGCCCCATATAATCACTGGATCTGGGCCCTTCCACCGACCGGTCTGTAAATCTTTCCACAAAACTCTGCCTAAAGGGCCTGTTACTGAGGGAGACATTTGTCTCTCAGCAGCAGTGTGATCTTCTGCGTCACAGTTTAAAAAATTTAAAACAAACAAGGCATGATTAAGGCTATTTTGGGGAGTCATAAGCCTATCCCCCCTTTTTACTTTTTGTAATTGAAGTTTAATAGATAAATGAGCTCATTCTACAATGGCTTGACCTTGGGGGTTATAAGGAATTCCTGTTTTATGATTAATTTTAAACTCTTGACAAAATTGTTGAAGAGAAGAGCTTACGTAAGCTGGAGCATTATCTGTTTTAATCTGCATAGGGCATCCTAAAACAGAAAAAGCTGCTAGGCAATGAGAAATTACATTTTGAGAAATTTCCTTAGTACGTGCTGTGGCAAAAATAAATCTAGAATAAGTGTCCACTATGACATGCACATAACACTGCTTACCAAATTGAGGAATATGAGTTACGTCCATTTGTCATATTTGATTTAGTTTTAATCCACGGGGATTTACCCCTGATGGCAGAGATGGAGTGTGAATAACACACTTGGGGCATTGGCTTACAATCTGACGAGCTTGTTCTCTAGTAATATTAATTTTTTACGTAGGCTAGAAGCATTTTGATGATGTAAAGAATGGGATGCTAGTGCACAGTCATATGAAGACATCTGTTGACAAAAAGCTACTAATCTGTCAATTTTGTCATTACCTGAAACTAAGGGTCCTGGAAGATTAGTATGAGCTCATATATGTCCTATGAAACATGGATATTTCCGCATTAGCACTGCCTTTTGTAAATTATGAAATAATTTAAATAACTTTTGTGATGAAGTATACCCAATAACTGAAGTTTCAATATTTTTAGTAACTCCAACTGCATATAAGCTGTCAGAATAAATATTAATAGGCTCATTTGCAAAGTAATTTAAGGCACAAATCAGAGCTTGAAGCTCTGCTCTTTGGGCAGAAGTATAAGAAGTTTGTATTACCTCTGTGTGAACACGACTATAAAATCCTGCTTTACCTGAACTTGATCCATCAGTGAACACTGATAAGGCTTCATCTATAGGATGTGCACATACAATTTTTGGAAAAATAAGTGACGTTAATGATGCAAATTGTATAATCTTATCACGAGGATAGTGGCTATCTATCTGGCCAGGAAAATCAGCAAAAGCTATTTGCCATGAGCTACAAGTTTGAAAAAGCCAATTAATCTGTTGAACAGAAAATGGAATAATTATGATATCAGGCTCAGATCCAATTAACTGTAAAATCCTAGTTCTACCTTTAATTACTAATTGAGCTATTGAATCATGAAAAGGAATTAATGTTTTTTGAGGGGAGTGGGATAAATAAATCCACTCAATAACTCCTAACCTTTGCCATATGGCTCCTGTTGGGGTATGCTCAGTTGGAAATATTAATAAATACACCATTTCTTTAGGATCAACTCTAGTAAGCTGTGCATTTTTAATTGCATGTTCAACTTTCTTTAAAGCTATTTTAGCTTCTAAAGTTAGCTGACGTGGAGAGGTTGGAGAAGGATTTCCCTGTAATATTTGAAATAAAGGACTTAACTCAGAAGTAGTTAGTTTTAAGGATGGCCTCAGCCAATTAATAGCTCCTAATAGCTTTTGAAAATCATTAATGGTATGTAACTCTTTGATTCTTATTTGAAGATTTTGAGGACGGATTGTACGTCCTTGAATTATCTGACCTAGATATTGAAAAGGAGACACTTTTTGAATTTTTTGAGGAGCTATGCATAAACCCATTGCTGTAAGCGAAGTTTCTAACTGAGTAAAAATTTCTGAAAGTACCTCTGGATTAGCATGAGCCAATAATAAATCATCCATAAAATGAATAATATATGCATCAGGAAAGCTATTTCTTATGGGATCTATCACCTGGTCTAAGTATTTTTGGCACAGGGTAGGACTATTACGCATTCCCTGTGGGAGTACTTTCCAGCAATATCTTTTAACAGGTTCCTTAAAATTAATTGTTGGGACAGTGAAAGCAAATCTCTCACAATCTCCAGGATGTAACCTTATAGAGAAAAAACAATCTTTTAAATCTATTACCATCAAGCTACAATCTAAAGGGATGGCTGTGGGGGAGGGAAGTCCTGTAAGGATCCCATAGGCTGAATTGCATGATTTATTGCCCTTAAATCCTGCAGCAATCTCCAATTTCCTGACTTTTTCTTAATAACAAAAATAGGTGTGTTCCAAGGACTAAGCGTTGGTTCTATATGACCAGCCTGAAGTTGTTCCTCAACTAGCCTATGAATTATTTTAAGCTTTTCCCCTGAGATGGGCCACTGAGAAATCCATATAGGCTCCTCTGTGAGCCAGGTAATTTTTTCAGCTGTCTTAGGGATCGGGGAAGTACTCAGGACCCCTAATAAAAATTTTGGCTTGGAGCATTTACTAATCTTTGTCATGGAGACTGGTTTGTAAACAGATACTCTTCCTGAAGGGTCTCCTTATCATCTCCAGGAAAATACCTCTGACTAACTTCCTCAACTGATCTCATAGAGTTAGGAGTAACTAATAACAATCCCATTTTGGTTAAAATATCTCTTCCCCATAGATTATCTGGTAAAGTCTCTAACACATAAGGCTTAAATACTCCACTGTTCCCATCGGAATCTTCCCAATAGAGATAGTTGGCACTTAGAACGGGCTGTGAAATCTGCCCTATGCCCTCTAGGTTAGCTGGCACTACGTGTAAAGGCCAGTTCCTTGGCCAGAACCTACTAGAAAGAACAGAGATATCAGCCCCTGTGTCAATTATTCCGAGGAATTTTTTATTATTAATTTTAAGTTCTAATAAAGGACGCTCTTGTCATACTAACTGTGAACAGTATACTCTGTTCGGCGGTTTAGAAACTGAATCTACCAGCAGGTGTCTCCCTGCATCACAAGGCAATAAAATGAATTGGGCAAATGTATCCCTTGGAGTGAGCCTTAGGGCACAATTGGACCTTACAGTAACATTTAATTGTCCTTTAAAATTTGAATCTATCACACCAGGTATCACCTCAATGGCTCCCTTTAAAGTATTACGTCCCCAAATTAAACCTATAGTATTATCAGGAAGCGGCCTGAAAATCCCAGTAGGGATTTGTTTTGGCCCTGATTCAGGATTTAATTCAACTGTCCTTGAAGGTCCTAGGAAAACTGTCTGCGATCTTCGCTCCGGAAAAAATCGCGGGCTGTCCTGGTCGGCGCCAGTGACGTCATACTGTGCGACCTCTCCTCGAATTCCCCGTATTGTTGCTCGGCCGGGGGAGGGGCCGACCGGAAGTTTTTTGTCCTCCCGCTAGGAGGAAATGACGGCGAGAAGGCGGGCTGATCCGCGCCATCTTGATCCGCCATGTGGGGTCGAGTCCTGTAATATCTATTATCGCCAGTAGATGGAGCCCTGAACTTAAAATTGCGCATGCGACACTCCCTGCAAAATGATTGCTTTTCCCACAAACGTAACATTTTCCGCAGGACTTTCGCCCTAAATCCTGTGGCTTTAAGGTTTCTTTTAGCGCTGTGGCTAGAGCTACGATCTGTAAATGCATAGAGTCCACATCAGAACATAAGCGAATGAACTCAGAAACTGTGCCTTTTTTACGGTGAGGTCAGAGAATGTCTTGACAGTACTTATTTGCGTTTTCAAATGCCAACTGTCTAACAATAAACTCACTCGCCCCTGGGTCTCCGATCGACCTGTTCGCAGCCTGGTACAACCGAGCTACGAAATCTGAATAATGTTCACTGGCACCTTGCCTGATTTTGGTAAGAACTAAATTGGATTGGTCCTTAGAGACTATTTGTCTCTAGGCACGTTTTGCACAATTAGTTATTTGTTATTTAACTGTCTTTCTAAGTCAGCAAAATCACCTGTCCCTAGAAACATTTCTACTGGCGTTTCTATATTACATTTCCTATTTAGTTCTGCCTGTTCAGTACAAAAATCAGTCCAATAAGTTCTCCAGAGCAAGAAATCTCCCCCGCTCAGACAGGATATGGCTACAGAAATCCAGTCGCTAGGAGGAAGGGGCTGGGAGCAAATATTACCTATCAGACTCTGTACGAAAGGCGAATTTGGACCGTATGTCTCACATGCACTTTTTAGTTCCTTAATGGTTTTAAATGGAATCACAGCATGAACTCTAACTCTCTGATCTTGCTCATTAACTTGCTCAAAGACTGGAAAAAGTTGGAAGCCACTAGTATCCTCCCCCAATTCCTGAGCCTTCTTAATACCTCGCTGGAATGGGGTAAGAAAAGTCATTGTTAATCCAGCGTACCCTTGTCCTTTTAGCAGGTATTGGCCGAATTCGAATAGCCTGGGCAGGCGGTGTTAAACGCAGCCTGTCAAAATTTCTCTGTAAATCCCGAATTTCAACGTCTGATTCTTCTTCCTCTGACTGTGAGACAGGGTCGGACTCTACGCTATCACCATTTTGAACTTGGGCTTCTAAGTCACGTGGCTGAGAGGAACTCTGAGCCCCTCTAGGAACCTCTTCCAGATTTTCCTCTCCAGGAAGATCCTCTACCTCCTCTGGAGGGCTCTCTAGGACCTCGGAGGTATCTCCTCTCTGATGTTGCTCTCCATAATCTCCCTGCGGAGTAGCCTGATTTTGCAAGTTTAAGTTTACATTTTTAACTTTGGGCTTGGCCCCTAGCACCTTCGTTTTTTAAGGGGCTTAAGGGAAAAGGAATTAACGTAGCCTCAGGCGGATTTTCCATTTGAATAGACTTGATAGCCCATTGAATACCTTTTAGCAGGTCCTCAGGGGGCCAGGAACTCTGGCCCATATATTCAAAAAGACAAACTTCCAAAGCCTTCCAGGTTCTCTGAATATTATCTATGCCTCCAGGTAATTCATTTGAAAGACAGACCTTTTGTAACTTTCTTCCTAATTTCTCCCAAGTAAGTAAATTTGGAGACTCTTGTTCACAAAACCAAGGACAATATTTACCTACAATCTCTAAGAATTGTAATAACTGAGCTTTCTTTATCTGTTTTCCTTTCTGATTAATTATACTATCTAAAATAGTCAGATACATTTCCTTATCCTTAGAAGTTGAATTTCCCATTTTAATTAATTTAACGTCTCTTTCCTTCAATATCTTAAGGTACTTTTGTGACCCAAATTGTCACCACTTCCTTTATCTTTTACTTTTTTCTTTATCTTTATAGCGTGCTCCCACTCAATCTAGCTAATCTAGAATGCCCCCCTCGTGGGCGCCAATTCTACCACGCAGCCAGCGCAATGGTTTCATTAATGAGGTTCTTGGCATAAAAGTTAGCTAGTGAGATCGAAATAAACACACAGACTCAGTTACCTTTTTCTATGACCAGGTCCTAGACGGCTCCCCTCTGTGGTTCCCACCTCTAACCGCCCGGCAGGGCAGCTAGGATTACTCAGGGCTAGCAGGAGAGAGAGAGAGGGACCAAGCCAGGGAGTAGCCTTTTATTGGGGAACAAGAAATTCAGGGGAGAATTCCATCCAATGAAGGTTGAAGGGGGGCCGCACTCCAAGGTCAGGGTCAGTGATTGGGCCTCCGGGGTCAGTGGTCAGTTACACCCCCACACGGACAGGTTCTCTCAACAGGAGAGGGCCGGGAAAGCTCCGACAGAGCCAGAGCACCTCAGACCCTAACCGGGAGTCACCCAGTCACGTGTGAGAATGGCTCCCGACACACTATATCAGTGATATCCTGCTAACTGGAAAGGATCATCCTCTGTTATAGGATGTAGTAGAATGACTCATATACATGCTTGAAGATAAGCTGTCAACCTCAGCAAATCCAAGGCCCTATGGGTAAGACCCATTTGATTCCAGGCATGGTGAGAAATAAAGTGAACACCTTTTCCATCACCCATGCAGTGCAGAAGGTAGAGGGGTCTTTAGGGCCTGGGTTTTAACAGGCTCTTGCTCCTCCTCAAACCACTCAATATCCATGCCTACTGCATGGGCTGATGAAGAAGGGAGACAAATGGAACTGGGGGTTCCCCTGAACAGAGTACTTGAACAAGCAAATTTGATACATAGGTACAATCTCTGGGCCCCTCTCTACCAGAGCTGCCAATGTGGTTAGATGTCACCTGTAGAGCAGACGGGATGCACTTAGCTTTCTGGCAAGAACAACAATGGAAAATGTACTTCTAGGATTTTGTCATGGTGGGAAGGGAGCTGAAACTAGAGATGCAGCCTTTACAACAGCAGTTGTTAGGAGTGTAAGATGACCTACCACCAGTGGAGCCACTGTCTAAAAATTTACTGGACATCATGTGAACTGTCCTGCCTATAAAGGTGGGTGGATGGCCTATGTCACCAGCTTCATTCTTGTATAGCACAGACCCGTAAATAAAGGGCATGTGTGTTACAGCAATGCAGAGTTCTCACCAACAGCTTGTTGAATAGGTGCCTTTACCTATTTCCCACCGCCCAGGTGGCTGCCCCAGTGCCACTGGTCTCACAAGTGTGTGAGGGGTATCCCCATGCCTGGAAATTGTTCATATACAGATGGGTCCAGCATGGGGGGAGTCAAGAATTTGTACTGATTTTTAATTACAACCTGTTATTCGTACTTTCTGGCATGAGACAGAAGAAAATTTGAGCAGCGAGAAGATAGAATTGTTCACTATGGCTTGTAGTACCTGTGAGCTGGTCACTGGATATTTGTACTAACTGGACAGTTCACCATGGCCTCACATTGTAGATGGCATAGTTGCCAGTGGACTGTGGTCTTTACTGGGTAAACTTTTCTTGAAAGCCAACATATGACAACAAATGTGACATGAAACTGGAAAATTGATTATTTATAACACTCACCTTTGTCCCTGTAAATATGGAGCTGGATGCTTTGACTTTGATGCAGGCTCTGGCCAGGACTCAGGCAGTGGACCTGATGTGGAATGTACAGAGAAAGTAATTTATAAAGTGCTAAAATGGGATGGAACAGGGCTAAAGGGACAGGATTATCCCTAAAATATAATGACTTGCTCCTGGAAACATCCCAGTGACAGGTATGCTCCTGCCTCCTGTCCTGTCCTTTGAGCCACATTCAGGAAAAAATACAGTGAACTTCCAACTAGTTTGGGACTGGCAGATTGTTCATATTGGCCTTTTGTCAAACAGTAAAGGACACAAATATGCTTTAACCCCGTGTGGCTTTCCGCAACAAGAGAGCTGTTCCAAACACCTCTTTCAAAGGTCTTGAGAACCTAACATAATGCATGGGTACTGATGCTGGATTGTCAGTCAGGACACCCAGTTCTCAGGCCATGTTTTTCAGCATTGTTCCCAAGGACATGACACATGAGGAAACTTCCATCTGCCATATAACTCTAAGTCAGCAAGCAAGTTTGGTGGAGAGAGAGCAAGTCTTATTCAAGCATTAGGTTTTGGCCCTATTAGGCAAACCCACCTTGGCCAGTTGGACTGGACTCTTTGGAGAAATGTATGTATAATATGCCAAAATACACTCTACTGCCAAGTAGATCTAAAAAGAACAAAGAAAAAAGAAAAAAAGAAATGTTAATAAATTTAAATGCCCATAAGTCTTGGATGCCTTCTCCTATGAGCGCCTGGGAGCTCTGGCCCCTGCCCCAAACACCATGCATGTCCAAGCTGTGCATCCAGGTGGTATACTGCCAGAGTTGATGCAAGGACATAGAGCTCTGGGGTTTTGCACCCAGTAAGCATTAAGTCCAGGGTGGGGACAATTCCATGGGGGCTCAAGTGGCTTGTCTCCCACAGATGGGTTGGCTATTTCTTGCCATAGTGTGAGGAGTCTCCTAAGTGGATTCTTGTTGGCCTTGTTGGGCTCTGGACCTCTGATCATGCCCTAATGGATTAAAGAAAATATTCAGGGAGCTGAACTTAGCCTCCTAATCTGGCATGTCATTCACTGTCCACTTTTGGAGTCGCTCATGGACTCTTTATTATTGGTCAGTGTTTGGGATGCTCTCTAGCATCTCCTCCAGATGTTGTTGCCATGTTCTATGACATACACTATGCCACCAGTACTTTCTCGTTGGAAGGTACAGATTAACCTTGACAAGTCCCGACTCAACATTTATTTTTCCATCCATAGCTGCAGTTCTCACTGTTTTTCTTTTTTCTATGGAACATTTACTGGTATAAAGACAAAATGTTGTGTGTGTGTACAGTCACACACCTCAAGTCACAAATGAAGACACAAAGTAATGTCTTATATATTTCTTTCCCCTGATGAGGAGCAATTATAAGTCATTGATTTGGTTCCTGGGTCTCCTGGTGGGGAAAAAATATTACTATGGTCATTTGCATAATTGTTTTCTGCCTGCTCTTTGTGCATGTGCCCTGTTGGTGCCCTGAACTCTGCTTACAAGCTGGATGGGTTGCCTTTTGGCATGCTGTCTACACAATGCTAAAACCCCTTACAGGCTTAGGGCACACCATGGAAGAAGGGGCATGTGGGATTATAAGAGCCAGTTACAAGGGGTGGAGGGTATGCATTCAGCTTGACATGACTGAAGCCATCTTAAGTTGTAATCACCATGATTCACCCAGAGAAATCCCAGTTGGTTACTCTTGCATTGTTTCCCAGCAAACTATAAATATATAAAATCATTAGAGTAGTATATGGAGCCTTATGACTGGAACTTAGTACTAGGAATGTGACCAACTCCTTGATACTAATTTAAGGTAAACCAGCCACATTGCAGCTAGGATGAAGTCAGTTTTGACCAAACCCATATATAATGTACACCTTTTGTTCTGACCAAAGTTTTGGGAATGCATTTGCTCTTGCAGGCACCCAGGACCACACATGAATGTCAGGAAGTCCCCCCAATAGACTGCACTCTGGAATCCTAGATCTGTCTGTGTCTTTTCTTTTTGTCTCATAGCAACTTGATTGTAAGGGTTCTGACTGTGGAAATATACAGGACAGTGTTTCTCTGGTGAGCAAATTCCCAGAGAATAATAGGCATCTTGCTTCCCACAGCTAGAGCATTCTGCAGTTTGTCCCAAGAACTCTTAAGATAACCAATGCATGCTTGGCCGGAACACATATCTGATGATAAGCAAAAAACATCTTCCATTGTGACCTACTGTAACATACTTAGTGATATAATAAACACTAATGTTTGAATGGTGCCAGTGACCTAATGGAATAGTGTAAATAAAGCCAACATCTTGGACAAGCAGCCATTTTGCCTCTGCACCTTGCTTGTATCTCCTTTTGATTTATTTGCACTTGATACTGGTTCCCATACACTGGGTTGGGTTGTTCTGTGCTACAGGTTCAGAAGACCATAGGAAGCCTCGGAATGAAGGCTGGAAGCGCTTCATCTTGGGCTCACATAAAGCTGTTGTCATATAAATCGACATACATTTTTCATTCACTGGAGCACGTTTTTTTAAAACTCATATATAAAGAAATTTTTCTTATGTCCATAATGTTTGTGAAAGATAAGCGAAGCTCATCCTTCTCAGGTGTATTTGCTTTGTTTTTCTTCTCTTTTGACATGGTTTAACTTTAAATGTGATATAAACTTCCTCTCATAATGCAGATTAGTTCAGGCCCCATTATAGGTGATTAGGCCCTGAGTAGACTTTCTATCTATTCCCCTTTTGTATCCAAATCAAGGTTTTCTCTCTGATTCCCTTTATCTAAGTCTCCTGCCCCTTGCTGAGTCTTGTTTGTTGCCCTCTTACTCACCAGATAAACTTTTGATGGTTTGACTTCACTACTTTTTTCATTTTCAGTTGTGTGAAAGTGCACCCTTACAACCATCCTGTTCCTTGAGATACTCAGCACTTATTATAAAATACATGAGCTTTATGTTGGACTATTTTGCCCCACTATAGACTACTGTGAGTGTTCTGAGCACAGTTAAGGTGGGCAAGGCTAATCTGTGATGTGTGA
This sequence comes from Callospermophilus lateralis, assembly GCF_048772815.1. Classification (NCBI taxonomy): domain Eukaryota; kingdom Metazoa; phylum Chordata; class Mammalia; order Rodentia; family Sciuridae; genus Callospermophilus; species Callospermophilus lateralis. The sequence goes on from NC_135321.1 coordinate 77,687,564, forward strand.
TGGTAAATTGAATGCATTTTAAACTTGTACATTTTAGTGAAAACCTGTTATAAGTTGAGGAGCACCTGTATATAATCCCAGTATTTAAAAAGAAATCATTTGTAAGGAAATTATAGAGCCAGAGACCACTCCTTGCTGTCGTATCTCGACTCACAGGGACCTCTAGAGTAGGCCTCGCAGCTCCTTACCACCTCTGCCTGTTTCACATTATTGGTAGTTACTGTTCACTTAGATTCATGTGCTTTTTATGTCTTAATTTGGAGATAATAATCCAGAATACTAAAGGGTTTTCTATTTACCAAAACCACCGAAATTTAAAAGGGGACCAATATTCAGAATGGTGCAGATGTGATGCTACTGTAGTTCTACTGTGGAGATATAGACTAGCATCATTGCCTCAGAGGTGACAAGCCCCTTGCTGGAGTGGCCCCGCTCCTGGACACATGGCCCAGACAAACCCCTAAATTTGGTTATAACCAACAAATGGAGCCAGGTGTGGTGGTGCAGGTGTGTAATCCAAGTGGCTCTGGAAGCTGAGGCAAGAGGATCATAAGTTCAAAGCCAGCCTCAGTAACTTAGAAAGGCCCTGTCTCAAAATAAAAAAAGGCTGGGGCTGTGCCTCAGTGGTTAAGTACCCCTGGGTTCAGTCCCTAGAACCAAAAAAAAAAAAGCATAGGGTCGGGGGTGGTGGGGTGAAGATCACACCTATTTCATGCAGATTTGACTCAAGTAGAAAGTTAAAATTGTAAAGTGCTGGATTATCATACTCAAGTTAAAATAAATGAGGTACAAGTAAACACAATTAGAGCAAATCATGTCAACACATTTTTTTTAAAAAAATTTTTGAAGTTACAGATGGATAGCATGCCTTTATTTTATTTGTTTGTATTTATGTGGTGTTAAAAATCGAACCCAGTGCCTCACATGTGCTAGGCAAGCACTCTCCCACCGAGCCACAGCCCCAGCTCCTCCACACACGTTCAGGAGAAGCAGTTTTCAGGGGCATTGTATGACATGGTGACCTTTAGCTGAGGTTCAGAACTACACTTATTATGTCACTTATTAATGCATTTTCTTTGATAATAACATGATTAAAGCAGTGAGAATATTGAGCAGATGTAATTGTGGAGGGTCCTGAAGCCCCTCCAAAGACAGGGATAGCATTTCCTAAACTAGAAATGTTGGGATGTGGGTAGGTTTCTTTTTTTTTTTTTTTTTTTTTTTTTTTTTTTTTGCTATTTCTTGCATCTTTCCCATAAGTTAACATGGTATCTTCTGTTGTAAATGCAAAATCACAATGAAGTGCAAACAATGCCCAGGAAATAAAATTGGACATGACAAAAATAAATAAAAGCCAACAGATGAGTCCTGTGTCATAGAAAGCATAAAAGGGGAACAGAGAAAAAACATGAACCCTATCACTGTCTTGTGCTCTGGAGTCAGGTTTTATTCCCAGCACCTTTAGGATTCAAATGTGACATTCAGTTTTGAGAATTTTTTGCTGGTACCTCCCTACTGTACTGACTAAAGCAACTTGGGTTCCAGCAGAAGCACTGTGATCATTCCAACGGGGGCTCTGGCTCTTCTTCGGTACACGGCACTTGCTGCTTCTTGATGTTTGTCAGTAAATTGAAGATGTTGGACTGAGGCCATTTCCCTTCCTCCCATTCTGCCCCTGGCTGCAGCACCTGGTCTCCAACCAGGGTACGTCCCAGGTCCCTGGACTTGGGTGATGGTGACTAGACAGAACATGGACCAGATCAGACCAGACCAGACCTCATGGTGGTGGACGAACATTTTTTAGTCCAAATAAGAGGGAATACAAATATGTAGGAACTGAGACCATGGAGTCTTGAAGGTAACAAACCCTGACCTTTTCTCATGACAGAAAGTTGCTATTTGGGAAATAAAAAAGTTGCTATTTGGGAGAAAAGCCAGGTACAGTGGCACATACCTGTAATCCCAGCAGCTTGGAAGGCTGAGGCAGGAGGAATTACAAGTTCAAAGCCAGCCTCAGCAATTAGCAAGGCCCTCAGCAACTTAGTGAGGCCCTGTCTCTAAATAAAATATAGAAAAATGGCTGGGGATGTGTCTCAGTGGTTAAATGCCCCTGGGTTCAATCCCCAGTATCAAATACATAAATTTAAATGATACAACTATCTAGTTATGAGTCCCTTTTGAGAATCTCAGGCTCCATAGCTAGCATCACCTGAAACACGGAAAACAGGGACCACTGAGAAGCCCTAGAACACTGTTATGTCTTTTGGAAAGGAAAATAGATCAAGATACCCGTGAGTTGATTTATGACATAAGGCTTCTGAAGTAAGACAATGAAGGTATATTAGTGGCCTTGCCTGCTGATGCCAGGTACAGGGGATGTGTTGATTTGCTCATGAAATGAAACCTCACCTGGTAGAACAGGTGTAAGTGAAGTCACCACCTCCTTAGCTTATGGTAATCCACTGTCATTCTCTAAGGCCCATCTGTTTTTCACAAGCCACACAGGAATATGGGATATAGAGTAGGTCATACACCCTGTGTCCTTTGAGTCTCTGATGGTGGCACTATTTTTTCCAGTCCCTCTAGGAATGCAGTATTATATTTGATTTACTATTTTTCTGGGTAGAGACAGTTCTAGTGTCTTCCACTTCACCTTTCCCACCATCATAACCCCCACTCCATGGGTCAGGGAACCAACATAAGGAGTCTGCAGCTGCTAAGTATGTCTATTTAAATGATGCATTAAAGATAGGTGAACTAACAGCAGGTGGGATCAGGGACCTCTGAGCCAACTGTGAGATGCACTGGAGCTAAAATTCCATTGCTCACCTGACCTCCATCTGCCAGCCCCTACCCTCCCTGGTGGGCCACAGCAGTGTTTGGGGTTTACTGGAATCAGTGTCAGTTCAGAGGCATGTCCCAGAATCTCCCTGATTATCTCCAGTATCTTCAGTGCACAGTCATCCTGGTAAGAAGTGGTAGGTCTGTTGGAATGAGTCTGGGAGAAAGATTAATCATTTACATGTTGGCGGTGCAGAGGGTCTTTCCACAAGGGCACCCAGCTTTCCCTACATTCAAGGCCTTCTGGTTCTGCAAACTGGCTCCAGTCTGGGAGTTGATTGAGGGAGGATCTTTAACTCTTTTTGTGATTCAAGTTTGACTTTTGTTCACTTGATCTGGAACTCTTATGCTGTGCAGATTCAGTAAGAAATTAGTAGACTTCCCATCTGTTAAATCCTAGGAACTCAGTAATCAAGCAGGCAATGCTGTAGGTCTCTGCTCCTCAGATTACTCTGATTGGTCCTTTGACCCCCCTGTCTCCATGGTGATCATGATCATCTTTCCTTTGGTAACTGAGTGCTACCATTCAGCCCCTGCCAGTCCCAGGATCGATTCTTTCCAACTCCATGCTTTAAGTTTTCAAATTTAGTGTCAGCGGTTTCCATTTAATTTCTGCCCTACAGTACACTGACTAGTGACATTTTTAAGGATCCTGAGACTCTATACAAATTTATTTCTCAAACTTACTATGAAAGATGTATTCTCTGGACTTTTTATTTTAAGGTAGGTGTGCAGATACTAAGGACAAGGCCATTCTAATTCATATGTTTCTTATCCTTTGAATCATTTTCTCTATGTCATTCCTAAATAGTTCTGGCAATAATTGAATTTAGATCACCTTTTGGTCCACATTTCAGTCATCAAACCAAATAATGAGATCCTGTTCAATACCGAGCTGAAGTGCTAAAAGCAGAATCTCTATTTAGTAGGCCTCATCCAACTTTATGTTTCTTTCACCATTATCTCCTAAGTCCATTGCCACACATATTTCCTCACTTTTATGTCTGTATAAAATTTTTTAAAAATCAGGTAGCCTTTATGGAGTATACCTCCTCAAGGATCCACTTGGAACCACAATTTTAAGGCCTATTGGGACTTGAGTATGGTTCTAGGCCTAGAAGCAAAAAAGGCAATGAGGGTGGGTCCCGAGGAGCAGGAGTAGTGTCTTGCCTGGAGGCTGCCTCAGGGGAGGGGACTGGAGTCCCTTCAGGCAAAGCTGCGTTAACTCAGATGGGGGTGGAGCAGCTGCTTCTAAAGGCAAAGAGGACTGGGAATTCAGGGGTTCCATCTCTCAAATGTCATCAAGATCTTGCCAATAGTGCCATTTCAATTTATGGACCACCCTCACCCCCACCCCTAGCCCCAATCAATGCCCTCACAGCAGACACTCTACAATGTTGGGAATTTAATGTGCATCAAAATTCAGCCACTCACAGGATGTGATTCTGGGTTTGCTTTTTGGCAGTCTCAGCTCTGTGGTCACAGGGGATGAGGGTTTCTTCCAGGGCAGATGTAGAATCTTTATGGTCATTTGTGTGAGATTGAGCTGGGAATTCGAATCCCTGAGTTCATCCTTTCTTTAGTCTACTTTGACCATAATAATTAGGGGCACTAGCCAACAGTATAGTTGTTTTTAGTTTGAGGAAAATGCTCCAAGGTATCAAATGCATGGCCACCCAGAACCTTCCTTTTTTATGATTAGGAACGGGCAGTGGGGACCCTTGGCATACCTCTGTTGCTGCATCTCATGCCGTGAACTATCAGTGTTTTCTTCAGATGCTCTGTGCTTGTTAGTGCTGCCAGCTTGGAAGATGACTGATGGGGTCTTGACTTTTTGCAAGAAATATGCCATCCCCTTTCCTTTATGGAGGAGAATGCATTGCAGAAGTCCCTAAGGGCCTCTCTGAAGGAGCCAGTCCTTTCTCTGGAAGGAGCCTGGGAGCACTTGCCCCACACGTGTCTCCTACCTCCCTGACCTGGGCAGGGGGCACATCCCCCAGCATGGGAGGGCTTCCCTCCTTCAAACCTTCCTTCCTTATGCCCGAGCTGGGCCATACACAACCCTCTCTCTTATCAGTTGGACCAGATTTTTTCTTCTTGCTCTTTCTTGGGTCCAGGAGCTTGTGGATCCTGCAGGTTCTGGCTGTTCTCTTTGCTGTTGAGACCCTACAGGCCCCTGGGCCATGGACAAGCTGCTCCTGGATATGCTTAGAGAGATGAACAGAGAGTCCTGGAAATCCAGGATGTCTGTGACCAGGAGCTCCTCAGTCCAGAAGGAATATGTAGAGGCACAACCTTGAAGGATAACACCAGTGGCCAGATCTTGAGGCTGGTTCTCTGGCACAGCCCTTGCTCTCAGGCAGGAGTCTCCTGGGCTCTGGGAAGTAGAAATTCTAGAGGGAGAATTTATGAACCATGGTAAAGCAGATTCTGTAGTTCATGACCGGGTTATACTTCCATGCCCTCTGGTTTGTAGGATTATGTAATTAGTTCTGAAAGATAAGTTGGATGTGGAATTGATAGGTCATTTCTGAGCCCGAATGGTCAGGACAAAATCGACAAATACTCTTTCGCTTCTGCATTGTGACCCAGAGTTCCCAAAAGGTCATCAAGGTGAGACAAATATGGGAGTTTAAAAGATTTGATTTGACATGAGCAAATGAAACCTGGAACCAAGGCCCAGCCTGACTGCTCAGGCCAGAAACAAGATTCACAGTCAGACTTCAGAGCTACACCATCAAGCAAGAAGTAACATGGGGCACATTCAACAAGGGATAATGACCTGTTCCCTGGGAACATGGACTTACCAAAAAGACTTTGATGAAAAAGTCCAACAGGACTCAGGAGCAGATGCCAACTAATCTTCAGGGTTAATATCAAACTGCCTTAGCACATAGTGAGAGTCAAGGACCAGCCAGAATGTCTCCTCCCATCACACAATTCCATTCAAATACCATCCTGCAAAGAAGCAGGAACAGCACTAAGAAATCTGAGCCCTCCTGAAAGAAGCTCACTCATCGGAAAGAGGCTACTGGGTCCAGCAGAGAACAGATTCTGGAGGTAGTTCTGTAATTTGGCATAGATGGTGGACAAAAATCACACCTAACTGCCTCTCTGAAGATTGCTGGCAATTTTGAAAACTGGGCTGATTTACTCTATTGGTCTTATTTGGTAACTTGAGCTGTTTACAGAGACTTAGAGACTCTGAAGCTGGAGAAGGAATGTGAGAAAATCACAAAAGAGCTTCCATGTGGCAATCTCAGGCAGCCTCTGTCCAAGCTGTTGGCACTTCTCTACCCACTTGCTACCATTGTGCATTCCAGACAAGCTTTGACTAAATAAAGGGACATGGCTACCAAGACAGAGCTCTGTGAATTAACACATGCCCATATTTTGTATGGATGATGTCAGCTTTGGCCTGTACACAGCCCTCAACATCCATAGTGCATTTGCAGGGCCACTTGGTCAAAAAATTAAAAAAATTTTTTTAAAAAAGGTGATGACTTTAAAATAGAACATCTCTTTGCCCTTATATGCTAAGTCTTTTAGAACAAATAAACAGAATTTTGGATTTTGCATTTAGAGACAAAAATATCCCTGCAATTCACGCACCTTTACACACATCTCATTTGCAAGCCCCTTTATTGTGATTTGAATAAATCTATTATCTGAGACAGGCCAACTCTATCAGGATCCTCCATGTAAATAGAAAAAAATATGTTTTATGAAAAAATATCAGGAAAATTTTACTTTTATATGATCTTCCTCAAACATTTTGATATATAGTTCTGATTTATGTTAGGACTTGACATACTTTTAGATATTATAATTTATTATTTTAATACTGTTTAAAGTATTTGAATTAAAAAGCAGCAATTTGGGGGCTGGGATTGTGGCTCAGTGACAGAGCACTTGCCTCACATATGTGAGGCACTGAGTTCTATCCTCAGCACCACATAAAAATAAATAAAGGTATATATAATTTAAAAAAATGTATAACTAAAAAAAATTTTTTATTAAAAAAACCAGTAAATTTTGTGTTATATATTACTTGGAAAATTACAGAGTTCAAATAAAATCTCATGTTGAAAAAAGCCATTTAGTATCTTAAGGCCAAATCTAAACATTTTTCCCAATATAATCATTTTTATTTATTTATCTTTTTAAAGATTGTAAAGTACTTTATACTAGTAACTGTATGGAATTGAGAAATAAGTAGCTTAATGCTAAAAAAATAGTTTCCAAAGTGCTTATCCATGAATTGTGTTGGAAATATTAGGCAAAAAAAAAAAATTTCCTGGCTCCACCAACAGATGAGTGCAGTCCATGTTCGGAGGAAACAAACTCAATGGCTTAGCATGGGAAAAGCTGACAACCACAAGAAAAAAGGAACAATCCAGTCAGTTCCTTTTGTTTCCGTTGAGTTTATGTTGCATAGTAAATGATCTGTATTCTAAATGCCACTTTTGATAGTGTTGCAGTCAAAGCAGTTGACAATTTTCACTCTCTCAATGGGGTCTCACAAGCAGATGGGTACTTTCAGCTTCACAGCCCAGGATTTCAGCATCTGAGTTTTGAAGAGAGCAGTCCATGTCTGGAAACAAGTATGTATTGCAAGCTTTTGTGGGGAGCAGAAAGGAAAAAAAAAAAAAAAAACCTTAATATGATTCCTCTGGTCAATTTCAACCACCTCTGCCAAGACCAGGGTTCTCTTCACCAAGCTGCACCTACAGTCCCCATGACTGACAGGATGAGAAGTGGCCCTGAGGCTGGAAGGCAGCAGCCTCTGGAATGCTCTGAGCCAGCTTGATCCAGGGTCCCTAGAGCAACAAGAACTGCAGAACAAGGGACTCCCTGCACAAGCAAAATGTGGAATGCAAGGCGCACGTGGCTGCTTTTGGAGACTTTTTCTGGGTGTTTGTTTTTGCTTTTGGAATTTCGTTTGGGTAACTATGGAACACAAAATTTCTTAAGGAGATTTTGGAGAAGAAAAATGAGATTGAATACTATAGCATGTTCTTATCTAGAATGCAGAAATTTCAGCAATCTGCTTTTGTATGGAAAATATTAACTATTTTAATTTTAGGAAATATCAATTGAAAAAATAGTCAAATCCAATCTTCTAGATATTTAAATTTATATCTAATGGGATCAATTTTCTCAAGCAGCTATTTTACTTTTTAAAATCCATCAGTTTTGGAGTTTTATTTCAGGTATCTTGAGATGCTAACTTTTTAGCAATTTGTTGCTTTGTACAAAAAGTTAAGTTATATTCTTATATCGGGGTCATTTTTTAAATATGTATATCCAAAACATAACTTCAGCAAACTCAGACTTCAAATGGTGTCACAGAGCTGGGGCCTTTCAGGAAACTGAAGCAGCATAAGACCCACCCCCAATTCAAACCCTGATTCTTGCAAAAGATTTCAGAGTGACAGGAACGAGTAGATCAGAAGGGATGGGAGAGGGGAAGGGAACACTGACAAGGGGTAGAGGAACAGTGTTTCTCTCTTGCACTCCAGTTTTATTGGGGACCTCAGAGAAGTATCCAGAGAGTCCTGTTCAGATCCACCTCTTGACTTTTGATTGATATGAAGATGACATCAGACTTTCAAGTCCCCACTGCCATGACCCCATGCTGACTGGTTCTCATTTAATTCTTTTTTTTTTTTTTTTTTTTTGGTACTGGAGATTGAACTCAGGGACACTCCACCACTGAGCCACATCCCCAGCCCTATTTTGTATTTTATTTAGAGACAGGGTCTCACTGAGCTGCTCAGCACCTCTCCACCTTGCCAATGCTGAGGCTGGCTTTGAACTCACAATTCTCCTGTCTCAGCCTCCCGAGTTGCTGGGATCACAGGCATGTGCCACTGTACTCAGCTCCTGCCGCAGTCTGGCTGGGCACAATTCAGGAGCCACTTGTCAAAAGAAACTAACTTTATTTTTAGAACCACACACGCCAAACAAAACAGCTCCTCAGGAAAAACCCTCAGAGCCCAACTGCCACCTCGGGCTTCCCACAAGCCACACACCCCAACAACCTCTTCCTCCCACAATCCTCCTGCTCTTGAGGCCCATTGGCTGGGTCGCATGGGCAGAGCCAAAAAAGTCCCCCAATGAGCAGCTCTGTGGTCTGAAAGGGCAGGGAAACAGCCCAATGAGCATCACCGCAGAGGAGCCAATCAGCTAGATGTTGCTGGGGCCGCTGTGAGCCAATCATCAGCTGGTAGTCTGAAAGGGCAGGGAAACAGCCCAATGAGCATCTCCACAGAGGAGCCAATCAGCTAGGTGTTGCTGGGGCCGCTGTGAGCCAATCATCAGCTGGCAGTCTGAAAGTTTGCTGGAGCCCCTTCGGCTGTGACTCTCAACAAGCTCCCATTTGATTCTTAACCATAAATTTATTACAGATTTATGGCTAGGAGGATACCATCCTTATTTCCCTGAATTTTGGGATCTGGTATATGAATGGGTCACAAAATTTCTCCCCTTTCAGGGTAACGTGGGCTCCTCTTATTGACATTTTTTCAGGCCTGCATTTCTTCTGCAGATGACAGGTAATTTTCTGAGAAATGTGACATATCCTGTCCACTTAGGCCTGGCAGGACTGCAGGTAAATTGCTTCTTGAAAAATAAAGCATGTGGTTGTCACCCCAATGGGCCCATTTTATAGAATTATTTTCCTAACTTTGGGTTCCCACCATTCACATCTGTCTGTCCCCTAACAATGGGAACTCCAGAAGAAGAAGGAGAAGAGATTTCAAAAATAGACTCTAGGAGTATTTAACTCTTTGTTGAATTATAATAGTAACCCATTGCTATTTCCATAATAACCAGCTCTTCCACGAGGGAGCTAGTAAATCCACTGACAAATGTAGTGGCAAGACCACGGGCCATGGTGCTCAGCAACTTGGACACTGCCTCACTTATTTTGGTCCTTGGATACACAGGAACCTGCCCAGAATTCTCCACTATGTCTTCTCAATAGAGCCTTTCTTTGTTATAAATGTTTTTCTAAGAAATATTTTATTGCTTTTTCATAAATCAATAGAAAACAAAATAAATATGTATGTAAATAAAACACATGAGTTAAAAACAAAATAAGCACATAAAACAAAATATAAAATGTGGAAAGAAATTTAATTGATTAATAAATATGTTTTCTGTACTGAATGAGGGAAGTACTTTAAAAACAATAAAACACAATAAATAGCCTAAAGTGGATGGGAAATAGCAAGATATCGTAAAATAATCTAATCTAAATAGTGCATTTTGATTACTTCTTGCCATGTTTTTAATATGATTAGCTTAATTATACATTTATATGATTTAATGTAAAAATAATGACTGTATTTTAACACTGGCTTACAAAAGTCAAGAAAAGTTAATGGTTGGCTTCTGCTGGCTGCTGAAATGGGTACCAGATTGGCACCAAAAAAGACTGGTAGACCAGTGGTACAGAATAGAAGACACAGAGACTAACCCACAAAATCATAATTATCTTATATTAGACAAAGGTGCCAAAAACCTCACTGGAGAAAAGATAGCCTCTTCAACGAATGATGCTGGGAAAACTGGAAATCCATATGCAACAAAATGAAATTAAACCCCTATATCTCACTATGCACAAAACTCAACTCAAAGTAAGATCAAGGACCTAGGAATTAAACCATAGACTCAGAGTCTAATAGAAGAAAAAGTAAGCCCCAATCTTCATCATGTGGGATTAGGACCCAACTTCCTTAATAAGTGTTCTGTAAGCACAAGAATTAAAACTAAGAATCAATCAATGGGATGGAACCAAACTAAATGGTTATAGCAACAAAAGCAACAATCTGTGAGGTGAACAGAGAGCTACATCCTGGAAGCAAATTTTTACCCCTCACACATCAAATAGAGCATTAATCTCTAGGGTGTATAAAGAACTCAAAAAGCTAAGCACCAAAAAAACAAATAATCCAATCAACAAATGAGCCAAGGATCTGAACAGACACTTCTCAGAAGAGGATATACAATCAATCAACAAATATATGAAAAAGTGTTCATCATCCAGCCATTAGAAAAATACAAATCAAAACTACTCTGAGATATCATCTCAGTCAGAATGGCAGCTATTATGAAGACAAACAACAATAAGTGTTGGCGAGGATGAGGGGGAAAAGGTACATTGCTGGTGGGACTGCAAATTGGTGCAACCAATATAAAAAGCAGTATGGAGATTCCTTGGAAATCTGGGAATGGACCCACCATTTGACCCAGCTATCCCTCTCCTCGGTCTATACTCAAAGGACTTAAAAAGAGCATACTATAGGGACACAGCCACATCAATGGTTATAGCAACTCAATTCACAATAGCTAAACTGTGGAGTCAACCTAGATACCCTTCAGTGGATGAATGGATAAAAATAATGTGGCATATATACACAATGGAATATTACTCAGCAATAAAAGAGAACAAAATCATGGCATTTGCAGGCAAATAGATGGCATTGGAAAAGATAATGTTAAGTGAAGTTAGCCAATCCCAAAAAACCAAATACTGAATGTTTTCTCTGATATAAGGAGGCTGACTCATAGTGGGGTAGGAAGGGAGAGCATGGGAGGATTAGATGAATTCTAGATAGGGCAGAGGGGTGGGAGGGAAAAGGAGGAGGCAGGGGATTAGCAAGGATGGTGGAATATGATAAACATCATTATCCAAAGTACATATATGAAGACACAAATTGGTGTCAACCTACTTTATATGCAACCAGAGATATGAAAGATCATGCTGTGTATGTGTAATAAGAATTATAATGCAAAAAAAGAAAAGAAGAATATGGGTACCAGCATGTGACTACTCCATGAAAAAAATATTAGAAGAATGTCCTTTAAAATCAGGAGAAAGACCCAGTGGTTCTGGAGGCTGAAGTAGGAGGATCACAATTCAAACCAGCCTCAGCAACTTCTCAAAGTCCTGAGCAACTTAATGAGACCCTGTTTCAAAATGAAACAATAAAAAGGAAAAAAGGCTTAGTGAGCCCATGTCTCAAAAGGAAAAAGGCTGATAAAGGCTGTGGCTGTGCCTCAGTGGCTTAGCACCCCTGGGTTCAACCCTCCCCTTTGTTTTGTGACCCCAGGCTCCCCCCCCCTTTGGATTTTTTAGGTCCCCACCTTTCCACTGCAGAAGAAGTGCTAGGGCCATGTGTGTGTCTAAAGGTCATCAAACTGGGAGTCACAGCTACAGTTCTGTGTTCCTGGCTGCTCCAATTGTCCACTCATCCCTTCTATAGTTAAGACATGAGGACTATTCAACATAATGCCAGGAAATGAATCTTCTCTACCAAAGGGTTTGCTTCCTCTCTAGCCTGTGTCATTGCTAAAGAGGCTTCTCCAGGCCTGTGGTCTGGGAGCAGAGCAGGGTCCACAGGGGTGGGGCCAGGGTGAGTCCATGATGTTTCTACCCCCCCAGATTGGTGGCTGATACTGGGAGGGCAGGGGCTTCCCATCCACCACACCATCTGCGACATCCCCATGTTACTCTGCCCCTTTCTTTGGCTTTATTATAATCCATTCCACATCCCACTCTGCCCACTGTGCCCCACTGTCACATGGTTAGTGCATACCCATTTGTGCCAGCTGGGGGTTGGAGAGCTGAGAGGTGGTGAGCTGCATGTGACACAGCCCTCAGCAGCCAACTTGCTCTTCCAATGAGACACTCACAGATCTGCAGTTTTCTTTCTGGTCACTACCCTAGAGAATAGGAAGGCAGGAGCAGAAGCAGGTGACACGGTCACGGCATGCAGCCTGAGCTAGAAGGAGCTGTCAAGGCCCATCTCCACGTTAGCCTCCATAAGGCAGGGGTTCCAAGGGCACCAAGACATCCAACAGCCAGGACTCTGACCATCTCTGAACTCAGGCCAGGAAACTACACCTTTCCCCAATTTCCTGGGCCCATTTGTGGTGTGGGAGGCTATTAAGTCCCATGGTAACCCTGCACCCCAATCCCTGCGGCCTCACAAAGTTCAGAATGAAGGGAGAGGCTGACTCAGACATGAGGGTGGGGTTCCAAAGGTGTTCTGTTATTTCTGTAATGATCAAGTCATGAGTTCTTAAGGTATAACAAAGGGATCTGACATAACGGTGGGTACTCAACGCCACTGTCACCTCCCTGCAAGTCCAGTCTCTTTTAGAATCCATTCTAATGAGGAACAGACATGACCTCCTTCCTTATGACCCAGCACAATAAAGACAGAAGCCTCTCTGATTAAAAAAAAGCCATTATTTTTAAGCAATGGTCACCTTATTAGGAAGAGGCCATTATCAAACAAAGGGCTCACAGGGGGACAGTTTTTCTGAGTATGGTTTTTATTATGGGAGAATCTTCTTCCCAGCAGGACAGGAGTGGGAAGCATGTGGATGCTGATGAGACAGCAAGTGTCTCTGAAGAGCACAGTGCCGTGGACAGTGGACACTGTGGCCCGAGATGCCTGCCACCCTGGACCTCTGCTGGCAGGGGCTGGGCAGAGGTGCAGACTCCTTGAGCAGCAAGGCCTGCTGGTGGTCCAGGTTTCTGATCCACCTGTTCAGAGGATGGCTGAGGACACTGAGGCTGGCCTGGTGACGAGGAGTCATAGTTCTGATCCCTCTCCTTTGCTCCAGAGAGAAGGAGCCCCTAGCATAATGGGATTGTCTACCCACAGGGGCCTGGGGTTTCTCTTTAACTGTGTTTTCCTTTGAAGCCGAACATTCATGTTGAAACCTCATTTTCTGCTCTATGATCCATCCAAAAGTGGACAAGAGTGCCTGGGCTTCCGACACCCTGACATTGTCTATTAGCAGTTGGCTTGTGACTGACCCTTGGCTTTGGGTAGTAGTTGATGGGGTCATGATTTGGGGTGGGGAGTTTGCCTGACCTTTGGCTTTACTGGGGAAGATATTCTGCAGAAAGCTTTTTATTCTGTCTCCAAAGTTTCTCTTTGAAGGAGCCTGGGAGGACTTGTCCCCCACAGTGTCCCCTACCTCCATAACTGGGACAGAGGGGCCCATTTCCCCAGCACAGGAGGGCCGCCCTCCTGAAAGCCTTTCTCCCTGTGCTTCTGACCTGGGCCTCACACTGTCCTCCCTCTTGGCAGTTGGCCTAAACGTATTTCTCCTGCTCTTCCCTGGATCCTGGAGCTCAGGGGTCTTGGGTTCCTGCTGGTCCTCACTGCTGTCTTCACTGGTCAAGAGTCCATACAGCCCCTGAGAAGTTGATGAACTCCTACTGGACATGCTTAGGGAGCTGGACCGTCTCTCCTGGGAAACTAGGATGTCTGCAGCCAGGAGCACCTCAGGGGCACAGTCCTGATGAAACCTGTCAGTGGCACAGTCTTGCAGGATGACACCTGTAGCCAGTTCTTGAGGCTGGTTCTTTGGCTCAGTCTGTGCTTTCAGGCATGAGTATTCTTGGCCCTGGGAAATAGAACTTATAGAAGAAGAGGGTCCTTCACTGGTCCCCTGAGATTCTAAACTCCCTAGGGAATTAATATGAACATTAGGGAAGTTTGAAGTCTTCCTGGTTTCCTTGGTGATTCCCCAGTCAGAAGACTCCTCATCATCATCCTCTAGCTCTCTGACTTCTTCAGACTTTATAACTTCGGACCCTACCTGAAGTGATGGCAGACTATGGCATGAGACTTGTGAGCTCATACTTCCACCCCCCAGGGACTCATGTCTGCCCATTTCTAGGCTTGGACTTGGTTCCAGACTGTCTCTTGCAGATCCCAGGACAGTACCATTGTGCCAGGTTCTGCCCACGAGAATGTAAGTGTGGGGCTGAGAGGGCAGGCTGCCCTCATGTGCAGCTGAAGGAGCATCTGAGAGCCCACAGTTGTCACCAGATGGAATTCTGCTCAGGGACTCAAAAGAGGGACCAGAGAGAGGACTCCTCTGGGTGGGAACTGGAGTTTGTGCTACCTCCTTCAGTCCTGGACCTTTCTGGGTGGGTTTTCCCAGGACCTTGGCATCATGGGCAATGGGGTCAGCCCTGGAGTCATAGGAGGCTGGAGAGGGAAGGGCAGGCTGTGGAGGTGGTGAAGCCTCAGAGTTCCTCCACTTCAAGATATTAATATGCTTGAGGACCCTGAGGGGTAGGCCCCACCTGTGCCTCACTCTTAGACTTGTAACATGTGCCTCCAGTTCCTGCCGAATGCTAGCATCAAGGAGGGAGAGCTCCTGGGAGGTGTTCCTGAAGGCTTCCCCACCTTTTAAGGTTGGTCCACCCCAAGTTTCCTTCTGGGTATTTGAACTTCCAGGCAGGACACAGACATGGTATGTACCAAGCCTGGAATTACAAACACCCACAGGAATCATGCCCTCCTGTATTATCTCTGGCCTCTCAGAACCAGTCCTCTGTACAGCAGGGCTCCTGTTGTCTGGAATCACTGAGTTCCAGGAAGACCCACAATTGTCCTTTGCCTGACCTGTCCTTGGGATGTTGTCCCAGGACTCCGTCAGATTCAGAAATGGGTCCATATTGGGTGGTGGTCCATACTGATGTAGCATGAACCTCTTCTGAAGGTGTTGCTCCAGTTTTTCCTGAAGCTCAAGGCTGAGGAAGTCCCCTGGGGGCTTGTTGATGGGCTTGTGGTCACAGGAGGCCCTGTTCTCTGAAGTGAGATGGCTAAAGACCTTCTGAGACTCCTGGACCAAATAAGGTAAAGCCTGTCTGCTTTCTATGTGTTTTCTTATAATGTGGTATTCCAGGTATCGTAGAGCAGAAGAGGAAAGCAGGTGCGTCCCCTTGTGGCTTGTGCGACATGGAAATCCACAGGCAGTTTTCAGAGGAAGATGGCATGGCAGGCTTGGGAGAGATGATGGGAGATGGTGCATCTGAGCCAGCGGTGGGGACTGGGGCCAGGATAAGGTTGGAGTCCCAGGCTGGAGTTGGACAAGAGGGTGGAGCAACTGGGAGGCAAAGAGTGGCCCAGGTGCAGCCTTTACCTGTCCTGGAAAGTAATTAGGCACTTCATTGAATGCAATGGAGGAAAAGTCTGCTGAGGGCCCAGACATGCTGACAGTAGCCACCAGGGACTCGCTGTGCAGAAGTGGGAGGCCCCAAAAGAGCTGGCTGCATTTCTGCTGTAAATGGTCACTCAGGACCTTGGTGTAAAAGGGCTGCCGAGGAACAGAAAGCTTCTCTGGCTTGCCTTTTGTGTTCCAGAAGGGTTGTGGGATGGTGGTGTCCTGCTCCCTGCCCAGGGACTGTACTGTGCTTCCCAGAGAATTCAGGGAGTGGACTGGTTCATCTCCTGTCTTCCTTCCTGCTCTCTTGCTGATCGGTATCTCCAGCAGTTTCTGGACACCAGGGTTAATGAAAGAGGTACCCTCAGCCTCTACCTGTGGGAGTGGGTGGTTTGCCCAGAGTGAGTCCTCTGGTGGGTGGGAAGCATGATCTCTCTTGGATTCACTGTGTGGGGAGTGGGAGAGGCCACAGACTCTGGCAGCCATCTGCCACCAGGAGAGGGATGAGATGGGACAGGTAGAGAGAACATGGCCTGAGACTGCTGGGACAGGAGAAGACAATTTGACTGGAGAATGCAAAGTGCCAAGAGAAGTTGATGAGACAGAAGATGGCAATCGGATAGGAAATGGCAATGGGCCCGGAGAGGGCCATGGGTCAGGAGAGGGCGATAGGACGGGAGATGGCAGTAGAACAGCAGATGACATTGGCACAGGAGAAGGCAGCCGATAGTTGTTGGGTGGAGAGGAGCTCTGTGGGCTGGTTCCCAGTGACAGTGTCATTGAGTCACACTGAGAAGAAGTCAGGCTGGGGCCTGGCAGAGATATATGATGGACCATGTGATCAGGAGGATGAGATGGGGGAGAGGAAAGTCCACGTGGTGAAGGTGGTTCTAGAGGAATCACAGACTGTGGAGACTGAGAGGCACTCAGGGAGGAGTGAGACTCAACAGTATCTGAGGACGTCATCGGGTCTGCTGAGGAAGTAGAGGCCAGGAGCAGAGGATGCTTGCTCAAAGTCAGGGAAGCCAAAGGGAGGAAGGCAGTGGCCAGAGCATCCTGCACAGGCAGTGTACGTGACTGGTGGACTCCAGCTGACCCTGGTTTGCACATCTCATCTGGGTCGTCTCCTTTTAAGGACTGATGAAAGATGCTGTCATCCTGGAGCTTCTGTAGGTGGCTGTAAGAGATAGAGGAACAGGCTGCAGTCAGGAGCAGTTGGGCCCAGGAGGTGGGGAAGGTGGAGCAGGGGTAAACACTGTGGTCCATGGCTCCTCACTCTTCCACTCGCTGATATTCCAAAGCCCTTGCTGTCCCATAACCCCAGAGCTTTAGTCACATCTTGCCCCACCTGAGGCTCCTTGCTCCCCCATGAGAGCTTTGTGTTGCTGGATTGTCACAGGCAGCAGTAGGAAGGACTCAGGAAGAGGTGGAAAGTTACTCACCTTTGTAGAAGTAAAAGCAGATCTTTAGTCTCTTCCCCTTTTTTCCAGAAATCACTATAATCTGAAAATGAAGACCTGGTTATTGTGGAAAAGGAAGGATGTGTGGAATATCCACAGGGGGCAGACAAAGAGAGTAGACTCTGGTTGCCACCACAGTGTTCAAGGCCACATGACAAGTGACATGAATAGCCAGGCACACGGAGGAGCAGCATTTTGTCATTGACTTCTCCCTCCACTAGGCTCCATTGCACTAACAACCACAGTATTGAGAGAAAGAGTGGACACTTTCAAAGAGGAATGTCTCTTAGGGAATTGAGAGCTTGTTCACACTTTGACCAGGAAGTCCCACCCCCTCATCCAGATGAAGCCGGGGAACAAAAGGAAGTCAGGGTAGACCATAAATGATTGGCCAACTAGGAAGATGGGTCTGGTGGAAAGTAAAGGAAACCTAGTGCTCTTTCCCCCTCCTCCTCCCATGTTCCCTTCCCCCTTCTCCAATTTGTTGCTAAGGTAACTGCCCTAGAATTGTTCCCCCTGCAGGGAGCTGTAGGAGTTGTTCATTGTGCCTCCTGGGCTGCTGCCTTCCTGCCTGGACCACTCCACCATTGGGCCACCTCTGGGTCATGTGTGCAGAATGGGAGAGGAGAGGCAAGATAAGGGGAGAAGGAGGACATGAGAGCAGAGAAATTCTAAAAGGTACAAAGGGACAAGGCACCTCCACTTCTTTGAATACCCAGCTCTGGGACCCCTTTTCTATGGGGAAGTCTGACTATTCTGTCCTTTAAGAAAACTTGCTCCCTACGTGTGCCCCTGCGTTTCTTGACTGTTCAGTCTTCACCCTGGGAAACAGAACCGGGCCCTGATGGATTCTCCCCACTGGCAGGATCTCAGACAGCACGGCTCCAGTCTTGCCCACACCTCACTACTGGACACCGCCCACCCCGGCCCACCGCAGTGCAGGCCTAAGGAGGGTCTCTGGTGGGATGATCTCCTTCCCAGGATCCTCCCTCTCAAGTCTTCGCACCTGACCTCCTCTGGGACCTGGCTCTGGTCTCTTCAGGACAGGGGACAGGACAGGGGACAGGACAGGGGACAGCAAGTCACCCTGGAGTGGAAGGGCAGCGCCTTACCTCTCAGAATGTTGCTCTTCTTCCTTTTCTTCTTCACCTTTGGGTGCTAACCAACAAGAAAGAAAAAGAGGCTGTGGCCCGGTTCTCCCTCCGCTCTCCTAGGTCAGCTGCAGACATTCCGTTTTTCTGAACAGCATCACGTTCTACAGTTAACTGGTTCTCTCTGTTCAGAGAACATTTTTAAAGTGGCAAAATGCTTTATTTTTCTTCTTTGGAAAACACAAAAGGGGATTTTTCTACATGAACTACCCCATGCATGTCCTGGTGTAGTCGCTGATCCCCGGCTCAGGAACAGACTCATCTGCAGGGGCTCTTCTCGGCTGCGACACAGGGTTCTGCTCCCTGAGGAGAGGTGTCTCCAGTGGGTGATGGAGGCCTCAGCCAACACAGAGGAGAGGCTGGGCTCTGGACTTTAACCTTCCACCACTGCAAGTGAGTTCTGAGAGGGGCACCGTGAACAGCTATCTGAACAGCAATGGGAAGGGTAGGACTCCTATCTCTAACAGCGACCACGGGTTGCAGACTTTTCACCCCTGCTTCCTGAGTTAGTCTTTACCTGCACAGTTCCCTGACTGTCTGAAGGGCCACTTGCAGTTTCCAGTGAATGATTCTCTCCTTGGAAACTCTAGAACTCTAGAACTCCGTCTATAACTGTGGGTCATTGTTATACCTAGAAAGTGAGCCCTTCCAGTGCCTGATGGATTGACTGAGCTTCAGCATACAGGACAGCTTGCTGCTTCATCGGAGGTCGGCTTCCATCCTGGTCACTTGTATTTTTATTTCGGCACTGAAACCGTGTTGGTTATTTTTGTTTACATCTAGTGGACACTCTTTCCCTGCTTTCCCCGCCTGTCCCAGAATGATGCTCTGTTCTGTCCTGAGATTTATCTTTTTTGAAGTGCTTCTACTTGTTTTGGAAAATAGAAAAAAGAATAGACAAAACAGAACCTAGTTTTTGTTGAGTCTGGTGTGAGGGTTTCTTACCTTCCTGAGTTTTTCCTTTCTCCTTGGTGGTGGGAAGGATGGATTACCCTGGAGGAAAGGCATTAAGAAAAAAAAGAGCCCCAGCCCACACACACAGGCAAGGGTCATGTCTATTGCCCAGGTGATGAAGCTGGTGTTCAGCCAGGCGGCACTAACGCTATGCACAGGAAAAAGAAGACTCTCCATCGTCTGAATCACACTGTCCTGTTTGGATAAATGGGTCCCGAGAGTTCGCTTCAGCCATGGGGAGTCGTACCCTGGCCTGTGTCCCAGGGCTGTGCCCCCTCATCACAAAGGGGTCCTGACAGCAGGGAGGGGCAGGAAGAGGAGGCAGCACCACACCCCTGCCCACCCTCCAGCCACGCCTGACCTCCACCCTCCTGTGCCTTCTAGATCTTTCCTTTCAGCTCCACCTACTCACCCTGTCAGAGGAGCCTTTTGTCCATTCCATGTTCTTTCTCCCCAGAACCTAGACGTGACCCACTTCCTTGTGGATCTCTGCTTGAGCTCCGTTGATTTCATAGCTTTTGGAAATTCTTTTTATATCTGGTATTTTTATTTCTCAGGGATTATTACTTTCAGGATCTCCTTGTAAGGGTCCGGCGAAGCGTCGGAGAAAGAGACCACCAAGAGACCACTCATGCAATTGGCAGAAGGGGATTTATTGAACCAGGATGCTGGGGCTCCGTGCCCACTCAAGAAGGGAGAGCAGTCCAGAGCCCAGAGCAGAGGTCAAGCAGAGCTTAAATACACTTTTTGGGGAGGGTGGGGGCTTTGCATACATCAGAACAAATCATCATGAGGCACGGGAAAATTGAACAACAACTCTGAGACCTGATTAGTATATTCATTGGCGGGAACAGATTGGGCAGGGGTGATTGGTCACCCCTAAGCGGGGTACACATTCAAACTGATTGGTTTGGGTCCTGCAATGCCTACGTGCCAGGCTTCACAGAACCCCAGGTTATTAGACAACCAGGGAGTCAGTGAGAATATTTACTGGGCAGTTCGGGTATTGTCTTAACAGCTACAGGGATTACAGATTTTGGGGGTAGCAGAGGAATTTAACAATACCTGGTCTTTTACTTTTTAACTCAAGCCCTGCAGCTTAGAAACTTTACAATGCCTGGTCTTTTACACTTTAACTCAGGCCTTGCAGTTTAGAAGCAGCTTAGAAATTGTACCCTTACACTCCTCTCTTTGAAATTCCAACTTTTCCATACAATATGTTCTTGCCTTGTATCATCTCGGCGAAGGCGTAGAACTAAAATTGCTTTTATGCTTATTTAGTTATATCAATTTTAAATAAAATTTGAAAAATTTATTTTACTATCTTCATCTACAGGATTTATTTTGCTGGCAGCAAATTTTCTCATGCTCTGTTTATCTGGGAGTATCTCTTTTTTTTTCTTCATTATGGAAAGGACAGATTTTCTGGTTACGGGATCTTAGGTGGTCCTCCTCGGCTTCCTTTGATCACGCCATCCCACTCCCTCCTTCCACTATTTCCGATGGGGAATCAACTGATAACCTCACTGTGGTCCCCTTGTGTGTGAGTTTTTCTCTGATGCTTCCAAGAGAGATTTAGAGAGAGAGCTTTGCCTTTTCACAGTTTGACTGTGCTGTGCTTATGAATGAATCTATTTGTTTTCACTTTACAAAGGCGAAGTATTGAATCTAGAGGTTTTATGTATATGTATAATTAAAATTTGGTAAGTTCCAAGCCCCCATTTTACAAGTGTTTCTTCCCCCTTCTCCCTCCTTTCTCTCTGGTCTCTCCTTCCACATGTGTCAGTAGCCGTGGTGATGGGGACGTCCAGGGCATGCAGCACCACTGCTGGAAGGATCTCTGCTCCATGCTGCTGTGTTGCCTCTGCTCCTTTAATACATCAATTGGCTGCACCGATGCGGGTCTGTTTCTGGTCTCTCCAATCTGTTCACCCACCTATTTGTCTATTCTTTCTCCAGTATCCCACTGTCCTGATAACCATTGCTCCACAGTAGGTCTTGAAGTCAGGTACTGTCCACCC
This sequence comes from Callospermophilus lateralis, assembly GCF_048772815.1. Classification (NCBI taxonomy): domain Eukaryota; kingdom Metazoa; phylum Chordata; class Mammalia; order Rodentia; family Sciuridae; genus Callospermophilus; species Callospermophilus lateralis. Next base: position 77,708,975 of record NC_135321.1, read on the forward strand.
TCCAGATTTGTTTATCCCCAGTATTGTTTTAACTCTTCCAAGATTTTTGTCTCTCCTTATAAACTTTAAAATTGGTTTTTTTAGTCTCCACAAATGAACTTGTTGGAAGTTTGTTTGGATCACATTGAATATAGAGAGCAAGTTGGCAAGAAGTGACATCTTAATAATGTTCAGTTTTTCTATCCACGTTATCAAATACCTCCCCATTCATTTGGATCTTCTTTATTCCATCACAGCTTCAAAGTTTTCCTCATATCGGTCATATAATTTTTTTTTTAGTTTCTTTCTGAATAATTAATATGGGGGCTAATAAAAATTATAATTTAAAAAATTTTATATTCTAGTTCATTGCTGGTATATGATGAAGAGACAAATTTTTCTACATTAATCTTCTCTCTTGCAATTTTGGTATAATTACTTATTCATCCAACGTGTTTTCTTGTTGATTGTGTTTGATTTTCTATGTAGACAATGCGGGCACCTGCAAAGATACTTTTATTTCTCCCTTTCAAATTTGTATAAAATAAAATCTTTAGTTTTTTTAATATGAGATCACATTGATTAATTAATTTATGAGGGTTGACACAGAGATAAATCCAAGTTGGTTTTACTATGTAATTCTTTATATTTATTGTTGAAGAATGTTTGTTTATATCTTAATCCTTTTGCATCTCTTTTTGAAAGATATTGGTCTGTAGTATTTTTATACTATTTCTGTCTCATTTTGTTATTTGAATAATAACAATAAAATGAACCCAATAGAATGAGTTAAAATATTGTTCCTCTGCTTCTACCTTCTGAAAGAGATTATATAGAACTTATACCTTAAAAATTTTTGTTAGGATTAACCAGGAAACTATCTGGGCCTGAAGATTTCTGTTTTAGAAGGTTATTTACTTTGGTCCTTGGAATTGAACTCAGGGGCACTCAACCACTGACCCACATCCCCAGCCCTATTTAATTTAGAGACAGGGTCTCACTGAATTCCTCAGTGCCTCACTTTTGCTGAGATTGGTTTTGAACCAATGATCCTCCTGCTTCAGCCTCCCAAGCTGCTGGGATTACAGGTGTGTACCACTGTGCCCAGCTTTGTAAGGTTTTTATGTATTGATTCAATTTCTTCAATAGTCATAATTCTGCTTAAATTGACTATTCTTTTGTGTGAATTTTGGCAGATTTGTCTTTAAAGAAACTAGTCTACTTCATGTTGTTTATTGAATTTGTGGGCAAAGAGTTGTTCAGAGTGTTCCTTTATTATCTGTTTGGTATCCCTAAGATTCAGTATTAATGATGATTCCTTGATTTTTGTTATTCCTGAGTTGTACTTTTTTTTGGTTTGTTAGCCTGTCTAGAGATCTATTTATTATATTGTTTTTGTTTTTCTTTTCTTTTTTATATTAAATGTTAAAATTATTGACATTCTAGGTAAGGTATAGAAATTGTGAAAATCTTAGGCTATAGCTATTAAAACCTTACATACAAGAGCTACTTCTAATTTATTACAAGACTTACTTCCCAAACAACTAGTCACAGCTGGATTGATAGAGTACTTGGGAAATGTGGCAATATGGTTTATGTAAGTATCCCACATTATAAATCTACTGGAGATGCAAAGTTATTGGACTTTGTGGGATTCAAAACAAAAAAACAAGCAGAAAAAATTATTGAGGTACATCCAGATACCAAGGGGAAAATAAATCAAAAGGTGTAACAAGAGTCACAAGTAGGAGAATTTTTTTTTTGCAATCATTTCAGTTTCTCAACAATCTACCCAAAGCAGCATCAAGAAAACTTGCCAAAACAGTGAAAAACAAGCCTATTTCAACCAGAGTGGCTGATATTTGCTTAATATTGAAATAGGTGTAACTAAACTAAAATTAATGATTTCTTGTTCAGAAGAAAACAAAAAGAAGAAAGTTTGAATGAAGAAGAAAGACAAGGGCTGGGGTTGTGGCTCAGTGGTAGAGCACTTGCCTAGCATGTGTGAGGCACTGGGTTCAATTCTCAGCACCACATATAAATAAATGAATAAAATAAAGATCCATCAACATCAAAAAAAAAAAAAAAAAGAAGAAGAAGGAAGACAATGTCCAGATCAAAGAGTTAAATATAGACACAGGCAATAAAACTGTGTGTAAAATGAAAATCAAGGATTCATGTCCCAGGACTCTGAAGCAGAAACTCCTGAACTCCAAATACAACCTGCAACAAAGAGGGAAAAAACAGGAAAAGGAAGTGTCAGCTTACCTGGAGTCAGAACAGGAACGAAGAAGAGAAGTAGTTCTGAATATGGGCATTTCCTAGCTCCTGAATCAAAAGTAAAGCAAATGGCTCACAAAGCCCACATTAAAGAAGAAGCTACTGAAGTTTCCAAAGTAAGCAGAGGTAGAACATTAAGGTTATGGTTTGATATGCTGTTGGTGTTTCAACCCCCTTAAAAAATGCCTTCAACTGTATTTTGATTTCTCTAGATTTAGAATTCTCTGCAGAAGAAGAAAAGGATACTGACAATGTGAATGACAGCTCACTACTAAAAATAAAAGGAGGCACAACATGATACCCCCTCATCCTCCTGGGGGTATCTGGCACATATAAGGGGATTGTGGTGGGCTATACAATGATGACATCCCAATGAATCACACTCTCCACAACCACCTTTAGGTGGTTTCCTGACAATGATTTCCAATTTGGCCCCATGATTTGATTTGGTCAATGGTCCATCATAGAGTGTAATGTAAGAGAGGCTATGAAAGAGTTTACACATTGGGCTTGCTCTCTCACAATACACCTATCACCCACTGAAGCTCAGTCTAGCCTAGTGGAGGATGAGTGAGCACAGGAAGCACAGGCATCCACCTTGCAGTCCCCTTTTGAGAACCCTGATATATGGGGGAAACCATTTTAAACATTCTTGGTTAAGTCGATTCATCAGCTAAATGTAGCTCCCTGAATGGCAATACTGGCTGAATAGACCAACATCAAACCAGAGAATCTCAAGCATTAAAATAGTAGTGTTTGAAGTCACTATGTTTTGAGATGGCTTCTTGTGAAGCAAGAGTTAGCTGAACCACGATGGTGGTTTCTGTGGAGGTCTGCCTCCAGCACTGATGATTTGAATAGGACTGAAAATGAAGGCGATTTTGATATTTAAATCTTTCATGATAGCTTATATTATCTCATGTTAGATTTTACTCTACTTAAATGCCCCAGCTAAGATAAAATCTATTGGGTTATTTTTATTGTCTTTTATTCCTAAATATTGGGTGTAGTTGTAAATTTGGAAGACCATTACTTTATCTTAAATCAACATTTCTGTGTTAGTGAGTTGTTCTTTTTTAAAAACCTTCCAGCTCTTTTACCCTGCTCTGGGATTGCCAGGCCTCTCAGCATTGAGACTGAGGGAGGGATGCGGAGCCCTTCGCCTTCCCTGAGGCATCACGAGAAGCCTGTTAGAGGAGGAAAAGCCACACACCCTCATTGTTGATAGTGATGCCATGAATCTGGCTGCTCTTGTACCAAGAGCCGCTTCCATGTCTCACTTAGTGAGGTAAATGGTGATATAAAAATAGAAACTCCTATATAAGAAATACTATGCACTACATGACTGTCTACTGTATATAACTACAGGATGGGACTATGTGAGCCTACCTTAGTCCATATTTGATGGTCCTCTCACGACATTTATAGAGTGACTTTAGAAAATCACTTCTAAGGACTCTGAAAAGCAATCTCTCCTTCTTTATGTTCCATGAACTCCTGAAAAATCCTTTAAGTCACTCATGATCATTGGCTTGCTTGAGTTTTCTCTGTATGTGCCTGAGTTTTCTCCTAGGTAATGTGTTGGGAGTTATACAGCATTTTAAAAAATTAATGTTGTTTGTAAATTCAACTAATCTGTTACACACCATAGCAATTTTTCACATCTGGCAGCTGCCCAGTGTATGCTTGTTAAGTGAACACAAGAAGGATTGGGTCAATTCTGCTGCAATTTATTTTCACTGAGACTAAAGTCAAAGCAAATTAAATGAATGCAAAGTCCAAGAAAGTGAATCTGCTTTGCGGAAACACAGTGCTCACTGTGAGGAAACAAACACTTTATATTTACTTTGAGTGAAACATCTTACAGCAAATATATATATATATATATATATATATATATATATATATATAGAGAGAGAGAGAGAGAGAGAGAGAGAGAGGAGAGAGAGGAGAGAGAATATATATATATATATATATATAGAGAGAGAGAGAGAGAGGAGAGAGAATATATATATATATATATATATATATATATATATATATATAGAGAGAGAGAGAGAGAGAGAGAGAGAGAGAGGAGAGAGAGGAGAGAGAATATATATATATATATATATATATATATATATATATATATATGAGAAAAGGGGCTGGAGGGAGAGAGAGAGACCCACAAATTAGAAGCACATAACTTGCCAAAACCTGCTTAGCATCAGGGTCTTTTTCTAAGTGGGCTTCTGTAATGAGGAATATGACCTATAACATAATTATTTCTGATAGTAATATTTTTTTTAAAAAATTTTTAGTTATTGATGAACCTTTATTTATATGCTGCACTGAAAATCGAACCCAGTGCCTCATACATGCTCGGCCAGCACTGTACCACTGAGCTACAACTCCATCCCCAGCTAATGGTAATATTGTGATTTGGATATGAGGTGTCACCTGAAAAACTCATGTGTTAATTCAGGAAGGTCCAAAGTGAAATCATTATGAGAGCAGAAACCTAATCAATGAGTTGATCCATTTGATGGAACAATAATTTGAATGAATTACTGGGGTAACTATAGGCAGGTCAGATGTGGCCAAAGGGAGTAGGCCACTGGTCTCTGAGGGCACCCTTAGGGTTACATCCTGTCCTTGGCTGCTTGTTCTCTATTTTCTGTCCCCCAACCTTTCTCTCTCTCTCTCTCTCCTTCCTGGCTCCATGAGCTGAGAAGTTTTTATCTGTTATTCCCCTTGGGTCCAGAACAATAGAGTCAGTTGACCAAGAATTGAACCCCTTTAACTATGATCCCTCCAAAACTCTTCCTCCTGAAGTTGTTCTTGGCAGGTATTTGGATAACAGTGATGAAAATTTGACTAACCCAATCAATCTGTGTCATTGCAATGAAAAAGTGACAGCACATCTACTCACTGGGACATTCTAAAGCCATTAAATAGCATCAAGATGCCCTCAGTTCCTGTGGGCCACGGCACATCTCGGCAGTGAGGCCCAAGTGCCTTGATACTAGGGGACCTTCCCAGGTCATACGATCAGTGAGTTGCACAAGAAGGTTTGGCACCCAGAGTTTTAACTTGTGATGATCCATAAGTCATTATCTCCTCTGACTTGGCCAAAAATAGATATTTGGAATCTAAAATAGGCCTAATATAGCTTATTAACATGTGGGCTTTGCCTTTAAAGAATCGGTAAGGGTAAGGGGACTATGAAAAGGAGGATCATGAGTAACCATGACATGATCTATGACTGAACAGACACAGTGGTACCCTTAAAATAAAGTCTGTCCAACTTTAGGAACTTCTCTTTCTGCTCTTACAGACTTCAAAGTCTATGTACCTCACAGGTTGTAGACAGGCATCGGGCCTGAGAATAGTACCTGTGTCGGTCCTGACTTCACACATAGCCTCTTCTTTAATGTGCTCTGGGTGTGTACCACATGTCAGGGCTCCTTCAGTCAAGCTCTGACATGTTTTTTGATGAAAAACCAACTTGTCCAATTATTTCACATCCTTGACTAGATTAGAGAACTTTTAGATGTACCCAAGACATGAATTTTCTTGATGTGAAAGGGAGTGGGAGGTGATCATGGCCCTTCATGTCCAGCCCTGGGACTCCTTCACACACCTCGCCCTCTGGCCCATGCAGCTGCTCTGCCTTGTGTCGCCCTCTTCACTGTGGGTCTTGGGGGCAAGCATGCAGGGGCCCAGGCTTCTGCAGAGAACTGTGGGATGACCACTAAGTGCACACTGAGGTCGAAATAGTCTGTGACCCTCAAAACCGGTGCCCTTTCAACCTATTCGTGGTCAGCACTTAACTAGAATTTCAGAGGGTCTGCTTTGAAATGTCTTCTTTCAGATTTTCCTTTATGAAATACCATTAGGTCTTGGGGCAGCTTGTGCTTACTTAGAATAGGAAAATTCATCACTAAAAAGACTGGGGGTGAGGAAGAAATGAAAAGTCAAAGAAAAATGTCAATCACCATGTTTATAAAGGAAAGGAGTTAAAAAATACTTAATGATCTTAAATGATATGGAATTGATAGTGTTTTGATACTAAAAACATGTCATAGTGGGAGTTTTGTTGAAAAATACACATAAGTAAAATGCTATTTTAATGATTTTAAGTGTACAATTCTGTCACATTAATTGCTTTCTCAGTGCTGTACAATACTTGGTATTAACCATTCCCATTTTTTTTTTCATTTTTTTCAAAGATTCTATACCATTAAAAAAAAACATCCACAGCCCTCCTGTCCTGGAACTTCTGTCAATTTCTGTTGTAGTTTATGTATTTATGAAATTTCCTATTCTATATATCTCCTTTAAGTAGAATTGTTTAATACTTGTCTTTCTATGCATGGTTAGCACTTAACATTATGTTTTCAAGTTCATTCATGTTCTGCGTACATCCGAACTTCATTCCTTTTCACAGCTGAATCATACATTACGTGTATATAAAACATATTGTTTATCCATCCACCTATCTAGGGACATTTGGGTTATTTTCACCTTCTAGCTAACATGGATAATGCCATTATGAACACTGGTGTGTGAGAGCCACTGAGCTCAGTGTTCTTGGGTATATGCCTAGAAGTGGATTTGCTGGATTACATGATAATTTTATGCTTAATATTTGAAAAGCTACCATACTGTTTTGCAGGGTGGTTACACAATTTGCATCTTTACCAGAAAACAACAGGATTCCATTTTTCCACATTCCCATGATTATTAATTTTCCACATAGTTTACAATAGCCATGTACCCTGTGGTTTTGATTTGATTTTCCCTAATGACTCGTAATGTTTTCTTGTGTTTATTGGCAGTTGTACATCTTGTCTGGAAAAATTTTTATTCAAGTTCTTTTACAGACTAAGTTGCTTCTTTGATGTTTAGTTGTAGCCATCCTTTATCAAATATAAATCGCAAATATTTTCTCCCATTCTGTATATTATCTTCATTATTTATTTAATTCTATTTTAACAGGTTTACTAAAGTACAATTATAATAAACTGTGCCTACTGTATGTATTTAAAATAAATAATTTTATTTATTTGTGTGGCCCAATAGGGCAGTGTACTGAGCCTTTTCATTGTGGATGGAATGTAGGCAAGTAGAACACAGTTGTGTACTAGTAAAGCCTCTCCGGGGAGCCATGATTAGGCAACAACATATTTGGAAAGAGCTACATGAAAGGTATGCAGTTGACTGTATATCATGAACCTACTCATATTAAGATATTTATCCCTATAAATATGGAGACAGATGCTTTGACTAAGGTGTGCATCCTGGCCCCAGTACAGGCCTTGGGCCTGGTCCTGTGGTACATGGATAGTGTACATCAAAGTGCTAAAGTAGGGAGGAACGCAGCTGGAGAGGTGGCTGCGACCCACTGGCAGGTATACTCCCACCTCCAGACCATCTTTCACCCAAGTACAGACAGGAACAGAGACGGTGAGCTTTGCAACCAGTGTGGGGCTGGTATATTGATTATACTGACACTTTGACAAACAGTCAATGACATAAATACGCCTTAGGAGCTGCTGAATTTTTCCAAGATCTCTCTGGTAAGAGAGTTAATCAAACACCACTAGCAAAGGTCTTGAGAAGTCGATGTAATGTATGGATATCCACACTGGCCTGACAGTGACTAGGATACCCACTTTGTAGGCCCTCCTTTTCATGAGCGTCCCTAAGTATCAGGTAGAAGTTAGTAATGATCACCGGAATACAAACCAGTAATGGAGCAGGGTCACAGGGTTTATTTGAGTTGCCTTTAATGAATAATCAAGTAATTTATACAAAAACAACCTGAGATTAAACGGCGGAAATAAAGGGAGCCAGTTAAGAAAGATATCAGGAAGGAACGATCAACGGAACTGACTCCTGACAGGGTCTACAGGGACCCTTGAAAGGCTGGGGTCACTGGTCATGGATTTCTTCATGTATTTCAGAAGGGAAATTTCATTAGAAGAGCAGGTGCACTAAGATAAATGTTGCCAGGTTCTTGACCCCAGCACCCACATTAACATGGGGTTGACTTGTAGATGAAGCTCCACCCCACCCCCCATGGGATGATTGCCCATGACAGTTCTGGAAAGCACCAACTAGGGTCAAAAATCTCCCGACCTAAAGTGAAGGAGAAGTTGATATCTAATTGGTAAAGAGGGCAGAAAGTGGATCCCTGTCCTCAGACATAAATTTGGAAGTATCATTAAGTTCCTTCCCTGTGTCATTCTCAGCTCAGGGGTGACCTACTGGTGCCCTGTTTAACCCTTACTTTCATTTATAATCAAATTCTCTTGTTTGGCTTTTCATGACTGACTCTAAATTGTCTTTTGCCAGCACACAAAATTGAGGGTTTAGAGTTTTGGCCCCTCATTCAACTGTGACACTAAGCACATGATGTAACATGACACTTTCATTTTTCATGTAACCTCCTTATTAAAATAATTGATATGGACCATACTAGGCAAACCCATCTTGGCCATCTGAATTGGAGTCTTTGGAGATGTGTAAATAAATTTAAGTACTCATAAGGCTGGTATGTCATCCCCTTATGAGCACCTGGAGCCCTGGCCCCGGCCCAAGCTCTGCATGTCTAATCTGTGCATCCCAATGCTATGCTGCCAGAGTGGATCACCAGGCAAAGCTGCTGTTTTATCCACTGTATTTATTAAATCCAGGATAGGGGACAATTCAACTGGGGCTCAAGGGACTTGTTTACCTGGGGATGGGTTAGCAATTTCTTGCAAGAATATAAAAAGCCACCAGCCTTCCTAACTTGATCCCTGTTGGTTCTGTTGGATTCTGGACCTGTGGTCACAGTTTATTCCCTGAGTAGACTAAAAAAAATTTAAAACATCTTGGCCCACTACAGTTGATCTCCTGGTCTGGCATACCGTTCAATTTCAGATTTAGTGATCACTCGCAGACCCTGTCTGTTGGCCAACATTAGCCCCAGTTGCTGCTGCCATGGTGTGTTACAGAGACGATACCACCAGAGCCATCTTTTTAATTTATTCATTTATTTTTGGTACCGGGAATTAAACTCAGGGGCACTCAACCACTGAGCCACATCCCCAGCTCTATTGTGTATTTTATTTAGAGACAGGGTCTCACTGAGTTGCTCAGCACCTTGCCCGTAGCTGAGGCTGGCTTCCAACCCATTGTCCTCCTGCCTCAGTCTCCCAAGGGGCTAGGATTGCAGGTGTGCACCATTGTGCCCAGCCCACCAGTGCCATCTTGCTGGATGGCAGATTTACCTTTGCAAGTCCTTATTCAACATTTACTTTTTCATCCATACTTGTAGTCTTTTGCTGTTCTTGCTTTTTTCTCTGGAACCTGTGCTGTTATCAAGACAAAGGGAGTTTGCTCCCATGATATCATGCACCTCACATCACACATGAACAACTAAATTAAGGCCTTGTCTGTTTCTGTTCCCTCTTTAAGAGAGATGATAAGTCATTTATTTGGTTCCTGGAGCTCCTAGGGGACAAAAAAAACAGGTTGTTACTATCATTTCAATAATTCTTGTTTCATTTTGTGCTTGTGCTTCTACTGCTGTATCAACTCTGCTTAGCAGCTGGCCGGATGGCCTTATAGCATGCTGTTTACACCATGCCGAAACCTCACAAAAGCTCGGGTGGCGTCACAAAAGGGAGGCACATGAGATTGTAAGAGCTGGTCATGAAAGGTGGAACTTGTACCCTTAGCTTGACATGACTGCAGTCATCTTGAGTCCTAACCACCATGATTCCCCAGGATAGCCCCAGTTATTCCTGCATAGGTTCCCAACATAGTGTAAGTGGACAGAACCATTAGAGTGATATCAATAGAGCTTTACAACCAGACCCTTGCTCCAGGAATGTGCCTGACTCTGACAAACCTCCATTTCAGCTAAGGCATTCACTTTTGTCCCAAACCCTATATACACCTCTCCTTCTCACCCAAATTGTAGGAATGCAAGTGATCTTGCTGCCGTCCAGGACCACATTTTTGTCAGAAACTCCCAATAAAATGCACTCTGTGATCCTGGATCAATCTGTGTCTCTTTCTGATTTCGTGCCACCCTGGTGCTCCTTCTCATATACGGGGACAGGGTTGATCTGAAATGATAGTTCAGAAGACAGCAGGAAGCCTCACAATGGGGGTCAGACGTGCTCTATCTTGGACTAAAATTAACAAACTGTTTCCATATAAATTCACACATTTTTTCATCAATGGAGCACATTTTTTTAAAAAATTCATACATAAAGAAATATCTTAAATTTTACAATCTTAAAATATTTGTGTAATTTATGCAAAATTCATCCTCAGATTTGTTTGATTTAATTTTCTTCTGTGTCGTGGCATAGTTTATATTTTAAATGTGATAAATCTACTCTTGTAATGCAAATTTGTTCAGACTCCTGTCACAGGATAAATAAACCCCATGAGTAGTCATCCTCCTTTCATAGCTAAAGCAAAATTTGCTCCCTGATTCTCCTTGTCTATATCTCCCATTTGCATGCCATTTACATGCCTGAGTTTTTTTTCTATTGCTCTCTTAACTTATTGAAGAAGAATACAGAAGATTTCTGATGGTTTGACTTACCATTTTTCAACGTTGAATTGGCCCCAAAGCGTACCCATACAACCATTCTGGGTTGTTGGGTTTTGTTTTTTGCTTGTTTGTTTTTTACATTCAGTATAATATAAATATTCATCCTGCCAAAGTTCAATGGGCGTGAGTTCAGTGGCAGAGGCCTCAGGTGAACCATGCTGCAGTTAAAAGAAAAAGGAAGAGTCTTAGAGTCCAAGCTCTGCAGCTGCCATCATTGACTCACCCTATGGAGACCCCATCGATCCAGAAGGTGTCCCGAGTCAGTTACCAAAGCAGTTTCCAGTTTTCCTCCACAGCAGATGTTTGAGCTAATGAGGCAGATGAAGCTCTGTGCCCAGAAGAGTCACCAAGAAGCTCCCAAACAGTTTACTTCAAAATCCACAACTGGCTTATGCACTGCAAGCAAAAGTAGTGATGCAAATCATGGATCCTGCAATTGCTTTGAAAATTCTGCATCGCAAGGTACATGTCACACCACTGATTCCAGGCAAATCTCAGTCTGAGTCCAGCCCCGGCCCTGGTCCTGACCCTGGGCTGTATCCAGGACCTAGTGTTCTACTCAACCTACAGTATCCTCCAGCTCCTTAGCCTCAATACCTGGTTGGAAGACCCATTAAGGACATTCCTCCTCTGATGCAGACTCCTATCCAGGTGGAATTCCAGCTCCAGGGCCAGTACCAACAGGAGTTCCTGGACCTGGTCCTGGTTCCTTAACTCCTGGAGGAGCAATGCAGGCACAAATTGGAATATCAGGAGTTGGCCCAGTGCCCTTAGAACAGGGACAAGTAGAGATGTCAGATCCTAGAGCTCCTGTGCCTCAGGGACCCGTGACTGGTGGAGGCCTACCTCCTCAAGGACTGTCAGGAGGTGCTCCAAATGGCCCACCTGGAGGGACTCTGCATTTAGTTTCTGGAGAAGTAGAACCTAGGGGTCATCTGAGTCCATCCCATCAGGGTCCCCACATGCACCATGCCTCTGGTCATGACACCTGTGGTCCTTCCTCTCATGATTTGAGAGCAGGGGTTATTATCAGATCCCAGATTACTAATTGGAGAGCCTACAGGACCCATGATAGATGGAAGGGCGCTACCTATGGATGGAGAGGAGGTAGAGGTTCTCAAGGGATGAGGCTTGAACCATGGAAACAGAGGTCTTGGTTACAAGAGTAATGGAGACGAGAGCAGTGGAAAGCTATGCCATGGAAGCCAGAGGGCTGGAGGCAAGAGGATTAGAGCTGAGACGCCCTGGGCCTGATTCAAGAGGCCCCAGGGCTGGTGGAAACCAGGGTCCTGGTCCCATTAATATAGGGATAAGTGGTCCTGAGGGACCTAGACAGGTCCCAAGAATTTCAGGAGTAGGAAATCCTGGAGGTGGCATGCATGGGGGCAGGCGTACAAGTGGGAGGAATGCAGGGGGCAAGCGAGCAAGGTGGAGGCCAGCCAAGAAGTTCTAGTTCTGAGCAGAGCCAGGTAACTCCAGAGGATCAGTACAAAGCATCTTTGATCATGCCGCTTCTTCAGCTGACCGCAGATCACATTGCCATGCTGCCTCCTGAGCAAAGGCAGAGCATCCTGATTCTAAAGGAGCAAATCCAGAAATCCACTGGAGCAAATTGAAAGATGTAAAAAAAATACTTGGCTGTAGTTTCCTAGAGCTCATTCTGTAGCAGAGAAAAGGGGTGCAAGAAGCTGCATCCCTACACTTGAACGATTAGGGTTTCCTCCTAGAACTGAATCACATTTCTTGTTCACTGTTGTTGTTCTTTTTAGTTATACATAATAGTAGAGTATAATTTGACATATTTAATTGAGGGTAGGGGGTAAAGGTAGTGGGTCTCTCCACTTTGTCACTGAAAATATGCAAAAATAACTCTGAAAATGATTATATCAAATAAGATTACAAAAAAGTTGCAGCAATATTATAGTCTCTACAATATGTTAACTACATTTTTACAATATTGAGTAAAACAATGTGAAAACTGCACATAAAGACTAAAAGGAGGGCTGGGGTTGTGGCTCAGTGGTAGAGCACTTGCCTAGCATTTGTGAGGCCCTGGGTTCGATCCTCAGCACCACATAAAAATAAATAAATAAAATAAAGGTATTGTGTTCATCTACAACTAAAAAAATTTTTTTTTAATTAAAAAAAAAGACTAAAAGGTGACCTGTAAATTTTAATGTACTAAGATAGTTTTAAGATTTGGGGTTATATAACACATTTACCTCAAAATTGTAAGAAATATATTTTTGGTAAACCATTCAAAATACAAAATCCTACTTTGGAGGTAATAAAGTTTTGTTCTAAACATTGTTTTAGCTTAGGAATTATTTTGAAATGTTAGAGCTAACAGGATGAGTTTAAATATGTGGTTTTAGAGGGTTTTTTTGTTTTGTTTTGTTTTAAGCTATGTTACTGAAAAATCAAGGAATCCACCTGGTTTAATGTTGCCTCATTTATACTTCTGGTTCCGAGACCGGCAGTACTCTGCTCTGGCCCTGTGGGATGATCTAAAGGGATGATTCTGTGATAAACCCGGTTACTTAAGTCTTCTCTGATGAGACCCCAGTAATTTCTAAGTATCTTCCTATTTATCGTCTTTAAGCCCTAAATCTGAATCTGAGTAATTCTCACATCCTTCCCAAAAATCAGTATCAAAGGACCATTTGGTCTGAATGAGTACGTGCAGCATTGGACTTTATTTCATAAAGACTGGAAGGTTTCTTTCAGTAAAGCTCCCGGTTCCCCGGTAACTAGCTTCCATATATTGATAGTATTCATTTGGTCAATAAGAATCAGGAGTTAAAAAATCTGAGTCTCAACATCAGCATGCCTTTTTTTCTTGTTTCATAATCTGTTTTTTCTATTTCCATTGTATCAGATAATTGAAGAAAACATAGGTAGAGATGTTATAGACTGAATATTTTTGCTCAGTTGACTTCTGACTCACTTTACTTTTGACAATGGTCTTTTAATCCTAACATACTTACCCTTAAAATATACTTAGAATCAATAGTAAGGTGGAACTCAACACGTTTCCTTAATTTACCACAGTTGAAGTAGTAATTAACAGAAGAATAAAAACCCAGATAACCAGGTGATTTTCCTCTGGACAAGGAAAACCAACATCTAGTTACAAAAGGAAAAACATATCTTTTAATACAAGGACAACGTTGAGACTTAGAACTGAAGTTATTTTCCCTTTGCTTTTACATTTTAAATGGGTGATTCATTCTCATTTTACAAAGTTTTCATTCCTATGCTACTGTCTGCTGTTTGCTTTGCTCTTTGCTGTGGTGGTTTATACCGCCAAGTTTCTGGTGTTCTCTGTTTCTCCTGTTTTAGAGGAAATAACTCACCTGTGTATTTGTGAAAGTTCTAGTTAATATTCATTTAGAGTTGATTTGGTTACTTTGAAATTGTAGTTGCTTTATCCTAAAGTTTTCACTGAAGGGCTCAAATTGTAAAAACCATTAAGTGTTATAGTCTTTGTTCTAGTAAAATCTCTGCATTTTTTAATGAAAAATAAATAAAAATATTGTACCATTAAGGCTGGAAAAAAATAAATATATACCTGGATTTATAGAAATTTAGTTATTATTTCCATGGTCAGAATATTTTATTTGCTTAATTATAAACATTGATCTAAAATGATTATTTTCTATATTTAGCTATAAACATTGATCTAAAAATGACTATGCATCTTTTTGTAAGAAAAATAAAAAATCTCTAAGTATTTACACTGGACGGAAGTTAGAATTAACACCCTTCTTCTGACATGCTTTATAAAGACGACTGCTCAGGAGCGTACTCCTCTGCATCAGTGACAGAAGTGAGCTCAGAAGCCAAGTCGTTTCCTCTTCCTTGTTGTGTTTAATCTAAAATATGTTGAGGCTGTGCTGATAAAGTACAGAGTGTGTGATTCCATCTTTTCTGTGAAGAATATTGAGACAATAAATGCTTCACCTGGGAATGCTCACTCCCCAGCCCAGATTGCAGTACCTGCATTGTCTCTTCAGGAAAATAAACTAAGGACCTTACTCAATCTGTAGATTGGAGACACAATTCTCAGGTTGGAGAAAATTTCCTGAAATAATGCTCAGGTTGATTTGGCATTATCTCTTCTCTTTCATCCATTTCTAGTAGGAATCATAAGCTCATTACCTCTATTGCCCCATCCTGAGAGAGACTCTTACTTCTTGTATTATCTTTTAAAAATTTGTTTAATTATTGTTGTTCTTTTTAGTTATACATGACAGTAGAGTACAAATTGACATATTTATACAAACATGGAGCACATCTTACTCTAATTAGGATCCCAGTCTTGTGATTTATACCTGATGTAGAAATTCACCGTGGTGTATTCATATATGAACATAAGAAACTTATGTCAGAATCATTCCACTGTCTTTCCTATTCCTGTCTCCCCTCCCTTCCCTTTCTACCTCTTGGTCTAATCCACTGAACTTCTATCCACCCCCCCCCCACCCTGTGTGTTAGCATCCACATATTGCAGTCATTAGCGTCTTTAAATCTAATCAGATTAGAGAAGCAATTCCAGAAACCCCAGAATCCATTCAAGAAACTCTTCCTTAACATCCTGCTTTTTATAGAACTATTCTTGTTAGCAAAGTAGTAGGTGCTGTACAAAACTGTATAGGCTACACCTTCATGTGACTGTTGGCACAGTGGGTTTTCTTATGCCAGCATTACCACAAACATGACTCGAGGTGCTCTGTGATGTCACTAGGCCATAGGAACCTTTCAGCTTCCTTATAATCATGTGGAGTCTCCTTCACACGTATGGTCTGTGGTTGTCAGATATGTCCTTAGGCTGTGCATGACCAAATATGAATTGGCATAATCAAGGGGTCCCTCACTCCATGCAGAGTGAAGGCCAGTGCACTTCCACATCATCGCACCTCTCTGGGTTATTTCCTGCTTCTCTTTTCATAGGAAATACAGACATGGTAGTCACTGAATTTCTGTACTGCATGCTAGTAATAAAGCAGTTACCATTAACATCTAGTTTACTCATGTTTTCCCTTTTGTAAATAATCATATATACATACATATATATATATATGTTTCATATGTATGACCTTAGTTAATTTTTATTAATTTATTTTTCCAGCTCTACTTCAATTATTTTTATTACTTAAATTTGTTTAAGTAAAAAAATGATTTTTTTTTTATTGTTTAGACTTCCTCATTTATTAACAAGTAACTTTAGGTGTTTAAATAATAGTGCAGTATTATTTAGGTCTGTCTGGTTTTGATTGTTCATATTTATCAACAGGGTTTCCAACCTAACTCATTTTGTACATGAAATCCATTTTCACTAATTTCCCAACTACTTCTAATTTTTCTTTTGATTTCAACTTTAAAACAAGTTGCTTAAAAGGAGATATACATTTTTCTTTCCATTTTGTAATTGTAGGTATTTTTTCTCATTTTTGTCTATTTCTCCATCAGAATCAGAAATTATGACTTGTAAAGAACTCATCAATATATTTCTTGGCGGTCTATTTGAGGTATGATAATTTCTAAAAATGATTTTATTAGTGCACTGTAATTATACATAATAGTGGGATTCATTTTGATATATTCATATATGCATGTAATGCAGTTTTCTCCATTTCAGTCTCCACTACTTCTACATTCCTTGCTTCCTCCCCCTTCCTGTTCTTCTTTCTCTACTTTCTCCATTTATTTATTGTTTTTTTAATTAGTGCTTTGAAAATACGGATCCAGAGCAAAAAAATATGAAACCAGTGAGCTTACAAATGCCACCTTTTAAGAAAATTAACATTTTCAAGGTTTTATTTAGCTGAATACCCTATACACAAAGGGCAGTAGGAATCATGATAGAGACAAAAAACCAAATTAGGCAAATCTTTAAATAATCCTCATGTAACATAATATTTTCCACTAGGGACTTTAGAGCCCATGAAAATATGACACAGGAAAATATGGCATTTGTCCTATAAGCTCCCAGGAGAAAATTCCAGCATAGCAATAAATGCACCGTAGGTTCATATAGCATGCACTCCATCAGAAATCTCTCTAGCAGGGCTGCTGCTTTCCTCCTGTGTCCTCACCCAGGAAAGAGTTTTTCATATAACCATGACCTTGAGGTGATTCCCTTAGTTCTGTTGGTGTAACTCCTCTATAGAAAATCTCGCAAGTCTTTGGTACTAGTGTTCTCTTTGGAACACACAGGCATAAATGCCTCTTGTTCTTGACTTAGTTGTATATTGGATATACTTGGGAAGATTCAATGGTCCTCACCTGCTGCAGACAGTCTGATTTAATTGGTCCAGAATAGATGCACACCAGGTCTTTAAAAGCTACCAGGTGATTCAAACCAACTGATCCCTACTACAGTGTGAATTTATACTATAGTCTTGAGAAGAGAAAGGCACAAACTGTCTATAAGTAGGTTAAATTTACTCCCCAACTAATTACATAGTCATTTATGGCAAGGGCTAATACACAAGTCTCACTGTGGGTTCCAACCTATCTTGTATCCTGGCTCCCTTGGCCCAGATCTACTGCCCATACTCATGCACCTGAATTCCTCAACCTGAGATCCGGAGATCAGCCCCTTGATGGAGTCCTCAGCCAGTTCATCTGCACTGACCTGGAGGGATGACTCACTGATTCAGTGAACCAGGCAGAATCACTAAAGTATGGTGGAAACCGTGTTCAGATGCCGCACCATATTGTGCTCCCTGTGAGTAAGAGCACAGATGCTTCTTAAGGTATGTACAGGGTCAGGGTACCACCAGATTCACCTGTGATATGCCATGCTCATGCTTAAAAAAAACTACTCTTTCTATGCCAGAGAAAATGAACCAATCAAACACACAAATAGAATTTTCCAAGCTAATTTCAGATAGGAATACAATGGCTATATGCAGGACCGGTAGTCAGTGACGGGTATGATCCAGTTGCAGTGGTATCAACCTAAGACAGGAGGCTGACGCCTAAAGGTCAGTTTTCCAATGACGGGTAAGAGCCATATGTTGAACTGGACAACCTACCAGGCACGGTCCTTAAGCCACATTACTTGTTGTTTAATTAATCAGAAGGGGGGAGATGCTGGGAGCCATCAGCCAAGTAGGTATGACAATTTTCTTGCCAGCGTACCCCCATGTTTCTTTAGTGGAAGGACTCGTGGAAATAGGACATTTTGCAGCGACATTGCATGTAAGGTGACCTTGCTCAAGGACCAGGGCGCATCCGTGTTTAGGGTCTTCCCGGTTTAGCATAATACAAGATTAGGGTGTTCCCCATTTAGAATAGGGCGTATCCTGCTGCCTGAGTTCCTCTTGAGTTCTTAGGGTCAGACAATATATTTGGGAGACAGAAGCCCAGTAGGTGTGGATTTGGGCAGAGAACGTGGATTTCCCCAGAACGTGTTTGTAGAAGGCCGGTGTGAGTTCGGGAATAAAGAATTGCTGTTTGAATCCACAAAGCTGTGAGTGGCTCGTGATTTGTGCCCAGCCAGACTGCGGCATCTGGTGGCTCGTACGCGGAACGCCTGAAGCTTGGGGGTAAGTGAAATTGCTCACCCCTGAGGGAAGGCAAGAGAATGGGTGACCATTTCAAAAAACTATGTGTTCTTCTTTTGATTTATTTTGTTTTTATTTCAAGTTGCCTGTTCTTAGAACTTTCTCAGGCAAACTGGGGAAAATGGTTGACTCAAGGTTTGAAGTTGTTTGCCTCCGAGGAAGAGAAATTGCTAGAGGAAGGAGGCACCCCAGTAAGACCAAGAACAGTTAGGACATATGTTGATACAATACAAAAATGTAGCCCATGGCTTTCTAAAAACGAGTTATTAAATATATCAATGGGACCATCATGGTATCCTGTAGAAGGATTTTTCTGCAACAAGAAAGAGATGGATAGTTCTGTTTACTACAATTGTCTAAGATCTTGGTTTTTACAGACATCTGATTAATTTAATCAACCACTAAATATAAAATCAAGTACTCTTTACTTATTAAGTTCCATAAGGTAATATATTTAAACATTATGTGTGTTTTCATAAATTGGTAAATGGAAAAAAATGTTTAATATTGCTTTGGTCTGTGTCTTTGCTGAAACAAGGTTACTAAGTGTTAAGATTCTATCATGTGTAATTTATATACAAAGAGTATAAGAAGTTTCAGTTGGGTTTCAATTACAGTATTATAGTACTATAAAAAACATGAAAGTATTTCATCTTATTAAAGTGGAGTGATTTGTCTAAATCAGAAATTTTATAAGAGTTGTTTCAGAATGTGAATTTATAAAAAGGGTTAATGGCTAGAAAAGAGATATAAATAGATTCAAGATGTGAAAATATATTTTAATATAAAAGGTTAAAGTAAAAAAAAGTGTTTCTAGATGAGATAATCTCTGTGTGGTAAAGTAAAACAGTTGTAAAATGCCATTTAAAAAGATTTTGAGGAAACTAGACTTACTTTAAAAGCTTGAGAAAGGAAGAAAGAAGAAAAAGATATTTGTACATGGCAGATTGAGACAAAGCTTCTTAATGGAGTAAAAAAGGCCTTTGGTTGAAGGGCAGCCATGTAAACTAACATTAAGCGATTTAAACAGAATCTAAGCCTCATTTAAAAGAGTGAAGCTGTAGGTGGTGAAAAAGTACATTTAAAAGTACAGTATAGATGATAATTGTAAGACTTTAAAAGGTTAAATTAAAGGTGGTTAAGATGCCTTCATGAAGGAGGAAAGATTGTGTCATTCGAAGCCTAGTTAATCTTAAAAGCATTACTTAAAAAAATAAATAAATAAAAACAATGAAAATGGGAAGATAATAGGATAAAAGATATTTAGATAAAGAAGATTAAAAATTTGAAGTGAAAAACTTTAAAGACAGAAGTATAGAAAGTTAAAAAGAAAAAAAGATAGAAAATATGTAAAAAAAAAAAGATGTAGGAAGACAAGAATTTGAAACCCACAAAATAAGAAACAACAACAACAACAAAAAAAAAAAAAAACTAGGAGAAAAAAAAAGCAACTAAGGGTGAATGTACAAACCTTAGAAAAAAAACCTAGAAGATAGAAATAAGATAAAAAATGGTTGAAATTGTAAAGTAAAGGTATTTCAGATAGAAAATGCAAAAAGCTAAGACAACTATTAGATACAGACATACTTATTAAAGCAAAAAGAGGGAATTGGAAAGGGGTATATATCCCCCAAAGATAAACTTAAAATAACGCTTTTTACTCTAAACTTTTTAAATTTGGATTCATCAGGACTTAGTGCTGCGGAAAGGCATATGTGTCCAAAGACATATGTATCCAAAAAATGTACATAAGCCTAAGGTACTTTGGAAGGATATTCTAACAGGACAATGGAAAGGTCCTGACCCAGTGATTGTCTGGAGTCGGGGCTCTGTTTGTTTGTTTCCACAGGGAGAACATCAACCGATTTGGATTCCAGAGAGACTAACTAAAACGATTTCTACAGATCGAAAAGAAGATGATTTGACTCAAATCCATAACAGCTGATATCCAGAACTCCAGCTTGGCCATTCTTACATCTGCGACAGTGATTAACCAGGATGCTTTTTTCAATATCTATTTTATTATTGCATTTTTCCACATCATAAGGTTCTATTTTTATTTTTGAGCTCATACAAACCTAGGTTAATGTTTTTCTGATCAGTTTTATTTTTTGACTGGAGTTTTTAAACATTGCAATGGAGATTTCACCTAGGTAAAGCTACAAGGCCTTTATTATTGTCTTATGTGTTGTACTCTTGTGTTTTGTGTTGTATGTCTGTGTGTGCGTATGTCCATATTTCATATATGAGGAGCGCTCATGAAAAATGGATCCAAATTATTATTTTTTTTATTCACGTGATTTAAATGGCTTAATTTAAATTAGGTAAACAACTGTTAAGGATTATTTTTAAAGGTGGTTAACAGATCTGTTTGTTTACTAATTTAAATCAGGTAAACAGCTGTTAAGGATTGTTTTTAAAGAAAGTTAACAGATCTGTTTGTTTACTTTCACCTTTCCTTTTCATTATATTTAATAATTCTTTTCAGGATAATGTCTCTTTAGCATCATTGCCAGAATTCCTATCTTCATCCCAGTGCCAGTGAAGACAAACTACAGCTTCTATGATAGCTATCACAGTAAACTGTATAAACTGATGCATCAATGAATATAACTCAACAAGTAATGCTCAATCAAGGAGTCAACTTACTTTGGGAGGAAACGGACTTTGGGAGGAGACAGACATATTGATAAATTCCTCCACTTTGAACTGCTTGCAGAACTTGCCTGGACTATGTAACTATTGTTTGGTGCAGCGAATTGTGATAATGCTGGCATATCTTTGCTGATGGTGTCACCAGTGATGCAATTTTTCCAAAGGAGCCGTCAATTGGCTTGGTGTCCTGGCATTTCTGTATCCTCCTCCCTTCTGCTAGTGATGGTCTAAAATTTGGGGGCCAGTGGCTATATGCTGGACCGGTAGTCAGTGATGGGTATGATCCAATTGCAGTGGTATCAACCTAAGACAGGAGGCTGACGCCTAAAGGTCAGTTTTCCGATGAAGGGTAAGAACCATATGTTGAATTGGGCAACTTACCAGGCACAGTCCTTAAGCCACATTAACCTCACTCCCCCACTGGCACCAAGGCCAAATTTGGGGGCCAACAGAGGTGAGGCAAAGAACCTCACCCCCCCACTGGTGCATAGACCTATCCACAAGTATGGCTGTATGCTGGACCGGTAGTCAGTGACGGGTATGATCCAGTTGCAGTGGTATCAACCTAAGACAGGAGGCTGACGCCTAAAGGTCAGTTTTCCGATGATGGGTAAGAGCCATATGTTGAACTGGACAACCTACCAGGCACGGTCCTTAAGCCACATTACTTGTTGTTTAATTAATCAGAAGGGGGGAGATGCTGGGAGCCATCAGCCAAGTAGGTATGACAATTTCCTTGCCAGCGTACCCCCATGTTTCTTAGTGGAAGGACTCGTGGAAATAGGACATTTTGCAGCGACATTGCATGTAAGGTTACCTTGCTCAAGGACCAGGGCGCATCCGTGTTTAGGGTCTTCCCGGTTTAGCATAATCCGAGTTTAGGGCGTTCCCCATTTAGAATAGGGTGTATCCTGCTGCCTGAGTTCCCCTTGAGTTCTCACGGGATTCAGAATATATTTGGGAGACAGAAGCCCAGTAGGTGTGGATTTGGGCAGAGAACGTGGATTTCCCCAGAACGTGTTTGTAGAAGGCCGGTGTGAGATCGGGAATAAAGAATTGCTGTTTGAATCTACAAAGCTGTGAGTGGCTCGTGATTTGTGCCCAGCCAGACTGCGGCAATTTAGACCACACCCGCCATGACTAAAATTGGATAAATCTCCCTAACTCTGTCCCCACACTCTTCCGTTTGCTGTGTTGTGGCTTTTCACAGCCTAAGCTTGTTTACTGGTGTATGTGGTCACTAGTGTGTGTGAACCCAGCGCAAGCTCCTTGAGAACCACAGATTTCCCTCAGTTAGCCTTGTGCCTCATCTCACTCTTCTGTCTTCTCTTAGTAGTTGCTGCTCCTGTTGTCAGAATAAATGATTACCGAACTGAGTTACAGTGATTTAAACTCAGTGATAAAGGTAATATAAGGTAGAAGAGAGAGGATGAAAGGAAAGAGACAAGGATCTAATGTCCTGACCTTTAAAGTCTGGACCTTGTATAGGGGGGTCTCTAAGACCACCCCCAATCTGAAGACTTACCAGGAAGACTCAGAGAACATAGTATATAGTTTTACTCATAGCTATAATTTATTACAGCAAGAGATACAAAGCAAAATCAGCAAGGAAGAGACATACTGGTAAAGTCCGCAAGAAATGGGCACAGGCTTCTGAGATTCTTCTCCCAGTGGAGTCACGCAAGGCACGCTTTACTCCCCCAGCACCGTGGAATATTGCCAACCAGGGAATCTGACCTGAGTCTAGCAGTCCAAGATTTTTATGGGGCACATGTCATGTAGGCATCCTCAGTCTAGCACGTATTCCAGTTGCAGACTCTCAGAAGGAAAGCAGGCATTCAGCAAAACCCTACTCTGTAAATACTTTAGGCAGAGCAAGCCACTATCATTATCATCAGAGTTGTGGGTATTTTTCCTCAAATCCAAGTTCTTGGATGCTAGGCAAGAGCCAAGTTTGTAAGCATGCCATTCATTCTAAGGGTGCCAAGGAGTCTCTCTATGATAACTCTTGCCCAAACAGACCTCCATCACTTTCGTGTTTATAGAATCTTGCACATTCCCTCACATCCCAGCCAATTTTGAAATAGTTTCTTACTCTGTGTGGTATGCTGGGGACACCACACAGAGTAAGAATGTAAACAAACAAAAAATTCCAGTTATCAAAGAACTTGCTGTCTGTCCAGCAGAAGAAAATGACAAAGAAAGGAATAAATAAAATACGGTGTGGTAAGTACTAAATACTTTTAATATGTCTGAGAATATACACTTGAAGCAGGATTGTAGTTCCTGATATTTATCATGTTTACAGAATAAAATCTACACACAGCATGGCAGTGTTTGTTAATTGGCTTACAAATATGTTTGATAGTTGTAGAGGAAAAAAGAGAAAGCTCTTTGAAAGCTCATACATCCCATCAGGGTGCTGTGGTTCAAACCTGTTCCAAGTTCCCAGAACTTGGGAAGCTGAGGCTCTTAAAATTTAAAAAAAAAAAAAGAAAAAGGGCTGGGGATGTAATTAGTGATCCATTGCTCCTGGGTTAATAACAACAGACAGTCCAAGGAAAACTGATTAAGATCTTAACAAATTTTACTATCAGGCAAGTTATAAATATTTTCTAATTCAATACAATTTATCAGTTTGGATGTTTCTGAAGAATCAACATGATTTTTTTGTAATATGTTTCCAATTCCCTTGTATTTATACAGCAGTAGCATCACCTTAATGCAAGTTGTAAATGCATAAATGACATCATATGCCAAGAAATAAATAATGATCACTGCCTCTAATTACTGTGATGAAGTCATCTTTTAAAGTACTTTAAGAAAAATGGGCTGGGGCAATTTTAGGCTTCATTCCAGGGAATCATAACCCATATCAATGTCTCTCCTATCTTTTGATGGACACTTGTCATTTGTGTAAAACTCACAATAACAACAATCCTCTACTTTTACACTGCAAGATGTTCATTTGGAAAAAGTCTCAGAGTAAAAACTGCCGAGCAACACCAAGTGAGAAAGGGCGATTGTGACTCCTATACCTCCATGGACCTCTCCTCCTGTTCTTGCCTACAGAGGAGCAGCCGTCCAGGTTTCTGTACCACCTCAGACCTTCCTGTTCCTCACCAGGAGACCCACATTCTCTCATCAAGCTCTGCTAGCCTGCTCCCCACTGTGGGGCATTGTTATCCTTGGTGATTTTCTGCAGGAGTAGAAGGTTCACTAGAACATATGCAGTAAATACTCCTCAAATTCCATAGGTTCTTGGACATGAGTTTATTGATGCAGGACAGCCAGGACCCCAAGCTGGCCAGCACTCCTGACCCAAGACACTGATGCCATCCTTCTGGCCTGGTTGTCACAGCCGAAGCATGCAAAGTGCAAGATGGGGGTGAGGAGAGACGGGGTGATGCTGTCAGACAGAAGACTCCAACTGAAGAGGTGGGCCAGGCACTCCAAGTCCAGGAAACAGACTTACTCTCCGGCAGAGAGGCTGGGAGTTGGCTGAACTAGGACTTTGCAACAGTCCACTTGGTCAGTCGCCCTTTCTCCCGAGGTCGGGGATGGTGGGGGAGTGGCAGCAGGAACACTGTTTGTCTCAGCAGTCTCCAAGGTACCTGTCAGGAGCCCAGCCTCTTCTGGAACTGCTCCTTCCTATCCACGCCGAGGCCCCACTGGGCCAAGTCAGCTCTTAGGAGAAGTTGTCTTCAACAAGGGACTGGACCACCGTGAAGTGTTGGTAAAAAGGCAGAGCATGGGCCATCTTGACGTCCCACATCCAGAATAGCTTGGAGAGTTCCTTCTGGGCAAAGTAAGGCAAGGTTCCATGGTAAACCAAAGGGAGTTGGGCAGGCCCTTTTGGGTTTCCATCTCATCCTGTGATGGGATCCCAAGCCACATTTTATCCATCAGATTCTCAAAACCACTGAAGGGTACGTCACTGCACAGTCGTTCCCGACGCTGGAGAGAAAACAGAATCTCCAGGCCCCGTCTGCTGGACAGTGACCAGGAGGCCCTCGGTCCCACTGTCCTTTCACTGGCTGTAAATCATGGGAGAACTCGGTCCCAGGGGGGCTTCTGCAGACGCCAGGCTGGCGGGGGAGTGGGTGGCTCAGGGTGAACTGGCTCTTGGGCTTGGGACATGTCCCGCCGCCCAGTTCAGCTCAAGGTGCCAGCCAGCTAGGGAAGGCCCCGACCCTGCGGCGACAACCGTGACCCCACCGGCCCGTGGGGACCCTCTAAAAGAGCCCCCTGGAGGATCCCCAGGGCAATTCATCCAGACCCGCCGGTTCCTCCCCAAGAAAATTGGAAAAAGCAGGAAATGGGGCGAGGAGGGCAGCGGCTCAGGGCTCCCTGCCCGGGACCCGAGGGGAAGGGACTCCCCGGCTTCCGGCTTCCGCGGACAGAAGCGGTGGCTGGCCCCACCCGGAGGCTGAGGGGTTGTAGGCTGAGGGGTTGTAGGCTAAGGGGTTGTAGGCTGAGGGGTGGAGGCTGAAGGGGTGGAGGCTGAGGGGGTGGAGCCTGAGGGGGTGGAGGCTGAAGGGGTGGAGGCTGAGGGGGTGGAGGCTGAGAGGGTGGAGCCTGAGGGGGTGGAGGCTGAAGGGGTGGAGGCTGAGGGGGTGGAGGCTGAGGGGGTGGAGGCTGAAGGGGTGGAGGCTGAGGGGGTGGAGGCTGAGGGGGTGGAGCCTGAGGGGGTGGAGGCTGAGGGGGTGGAGGCTGAGGGGGTGGAGCCTGAGGGGGTGGAGGCTGAGGGGGTGGAGGCTGAGGGGGTGGAGGCTGAGGGGGTGGAGGCTGAAGGGGTGGAGGCTGAGGGGGTGGAGGCTGAAGGGGTGGAGGCTGAGGGGGTGGAGCCTGAGGGGGTGGAGGCTGAGGGGGTGGAGGCTGAGGGGGTGGAGGCTGAAGGGGTGGAGGCTGAGGGGGTGGAGGCTGAAGGGGTGGAGGCTGAGGGGGTGGAGTCTGAAGGGGTGGAGCCTGAGGGGGTGGAGGCTGAGGGGGTGGAGGCTGAAGGGGTGGAGCCTGAGGGGGTGGAGGCTGAGGGGGTGGGGCCTGAGGGGGTGGAGGCTGAGGGGGTGGAGGCTGAGGGGTGGAGGCTGAGGGGGTGGAGGCTGAAGGGGTGGAGCCTGAGGGGGTGGAGGCTGAAGGGGTGGGGCCTGAGGGGGTGGAGGCTGAGGGGGTGGAGGCTGAGGGGTGGAGCCTGAGGGCAGCCGCGGAGCTGCTCCCCTGGTGGCCGCGCTGTCCCTGTCCGCCGCCCGGGTTCCTGACTGTCCATGCTGACAGCTCCGTGTGGAGCCGGACAGTTCTGGCAGGACGGAAGCCGCCACAGAGGCTCCGAGTCCGAGATGGGGAAACACCGAGAGCCCTTGTCCTCCCTGCTCCTGTCTGACCCTGTCTCATCACAGATAGAGTCACCCCTGGGAGGAGTGGGAGTCGGGACCTGTCCACCCGACACTGACCTTGACTCTGGTGGGAGACGCACCTGTGAGGCTGGGCGCCGGGGAGCCCGGGACCCAGGTCGTGTCTTCAGCCTGCAGCTCCTCGGAGCTCAGCAATGTGAAAGGCAACGCGGTGGGTTTCTCCAGCCGAGTCCGCTGAAGAGGCTCTACCCGCAGCCCCCATACTCCCCATCCGTTGGAATCACCGACAAAGGAAATATGCCCAGAAAAGAGATGGGCAGAGCCAGCTCTCCCCGCAGCCCCTGTGCCAGCTTCCCACGACTGTGACAGGCGCCTGAGACGACCGACTTATAAAGAGAGAAGGTTTATTTCAGATGAGAGTTTTGGGTATTCTAGTCCGTGCTCGATCGGCCTTTTTGTTTTTGAGGCTGTGGCCAAGTAGCACATCGTGACCGGAGTGGGCAGTGGAGAAAAACTGCTCACCTCATGCCCAAGAGCAGAGGAGACAGAAGTTGGATCCAAGGTCCCAGTAGTCCCTTCAAGGGCACACCCCCAATGACCTATTGTTTCAGTCACCTTTTTATTGCTGTGACCAAGATACCCAATAGGAACGGCACAGAGAGAGGTTTCAGCCCATA
This sequence comes from Callospermophilus lateralis, assembly GCF_048772815.1. Taxonomy (NCBI): domain Eukaryota; kingdom Metazoa; phylum Chordata; class Mammalia; order Rodentia; family Sciuridae; genus Callospermophilus; species Callospermophilus lateralis. The sequence continues at coordinate 77,736,093 of NC_135321.1, forward strand.
GATGATCAACTCCGTGATTCTGGGCTCGAGGTGAGGCAGAATGTCATGGAGGAAGGACCCTTTCGGAGCCACTCTTCCTCCCTCTGCCTCTCCTCCACTAAGCAGCCTCAGGCCCTCACTTTCTGCACTGATTCAAGTGTTGAACCCGCTGTGTCCCAGACACCTGTCTGAACTGGGTTGGGCTGTCTTGGGTGCCTACAGTCACACTGGACCCTCTCAGGAGGGCACAGGTGTGAAAAGCACTGTTTTAGTTCATATTGTACCACGTCCTGGCCCCAAACTTGTAATAAAATACTTGGTGCTGAATTGTATTTTTAAGTATATTGAAGATTTGAAATGAGTGGATGAGGAAAAGCCATTTCAGTCAAGGGGATTAGCCAAGCCTAGAAAGAGGGGCAGGAAGGGATGGTGCTCACAGTGACTTTGGCAGCTTCTAGTGGATGTTAAATTGCTGGGTTGACATGTAGTGTGGGGTCCAAGATGGTTGTAGGGGAGTAGATGGATACAAGGTTGAAGAATTGTACTGGCCAGTCTTCCATCAGCATAAACAAAATCCCTGAAGCTGGGCACTTAAGTAAAAATCAGGTTTGTTCATCTCACAGTTTTGGAGGCTGAAAGTCCATGACCAGACAGTTCCTAGTTCAGTCTCTGGTGAGGGCCTTTCAGTAGATGGCACCATGATAGGTGCCTGTGAGAAAGAGAAATCTCATGCCAAGACAGGGGGTCAGAGGGAACAGTCTTGCGTTTTTCTTCTTCTTTTTTTCCCCCTTCAAATTGTTTTAAATAGCTACTCTATCTTGAGATCTAACCAAGATTCCCATGAAAATGGCCTTAATCTTTTCTAGGGCACTGTCCTAATTGCTTTCGCTAGATCCCACCCCCCAGCACCTCAGCACCACCCCAGTGAAGACTAGCCCCCAACACTGAACCTTTGGGAAACAAACCACATCCAAACTAGAGCTGCAGTGGTGGGCGTTAGAGAAGGGAGTCCTTCAGTTTGAGCTAAAGCTCTGGGGGTTCATTTTCTAGGAAAGGGAGTCAGGTTTTTTTTTTTTTTTTATGAATGATACCATGATATAACTGTGATTGAGGACCACACATCAACCGTCATGTGTAATAGCAACTGAGAGGGGAGCAGATGCATGAGACAGGATGCGGAGGTGAGACACCACTCAGAAATGGCTCTGGTGCTGGAACACAGGGAACCAGAGGGTGCTCCATCAGCTGCAGCAAGTGCAGACCAGAAAGAAGTGATGGAATATAAAGTTTGTGTCACACAGCTCTGTGTTAGCTGATGCCACACTCAGGGCGTGATGCCATGAAACATTCCTACATTTTCTTAAGGTTGAGTGTCCAAGTTAGGTAGCAATGAATTTTTTTTAATTGGCAAAATCAAAATTCCATTCTTAAGATTTTTAAAAAATATAAATTTTTAAATATTTATTTTTTTAGTTGTAGTTGGACACAATACCTTTATTTTATTTATTTTTATGTGATGCTGAGGATCGAACCCAGGGCCTTGCACATGCTAGGCAAGCACTCTACCGATGAGCCACCACCCCAGCCCTCTTAAGATTTTTAATGGAAAACATTTCCATTCTTACTCTTCAATGCAGCATCACCTGTGGGTACATTTTGAATAAATGTGCTAAGTTTTCTAATTTATTTTTAATTTCCAGGATCTAATTTATTATAAATTTCTGAAGGCTTTGCAGTCCTTGATTAAACTATATCAGCATAACTGAGTCAGGAACTTAGATGTACTTTTTTTTCTGTGTGGTGCTGGGCATTGAACCCAGGGCCTTGTGCATGCAAAGTAAGCACTCTGCCAACTGAGCTATATCCCCAGCCCTTAGACGGACTTTTAATTTAAGGTCCTATCTGTAATGTTCCTACCTTGTCTTCCATGATTTCTATTTACCTCTAGCATTTCTTACCTTTAACGTTGCCCTGTACTCACACTGAATTCAAGAAAATCTAGCCTGAATTAACTTCTGGGACAGTATGTGGTATTTTGAGGAGGCAAGATAAATTTTCAACAAGAGTTTCTCCAAAAGGGAGAAATAAAATAAATAAATAAAAGTTTGAACAAGACATTCCAGCAGCCCAGCTCTCCCAGGCACCTTCGAGAGTTATTCCCTGGGTTTCTGTACCCTTTCTGCACCCACCTTAGCCGGATGCTCTTTATGAAGAAGAATCCCACTACCATGTTGTAATTCGGCCTTCAGTGTGTGAGTGATTTTAATGAAAACCCCTTATTTCTCTCTCTCCAGCTTCCCGGGGAACATTGGCTTTTACTCTTGGGGAAAGGAAACATGGAAGGTCAAGTCACATTTCTCTTTGTCTTCTTTTAAGCAGAGATTTCTGGTAGCCAAAAGAACCCCATGGTGAAAGTGGAGGTAAATAAGCTTCCCATAAATTTTATTCTGTGTATTAATAAATGTTACTGGTTCTCAGCATTCTATATCATTTACCAGAGTGGAAACAATCCAGATATCCTTGGAAAGGAAAATGAATTTAAAAATTGTGCTACACCCATAGAATGAAATACTCATTAGTGGAAAGAATAAACTATCGATTTATGCAACATGGATAATTCATAAATCCATTTAACTATAAAAGCAAAATCCAGATACTGAATGTGATCTATTCCATGATTCTGCTTATTCCATTCTGAATATGGAGATACTACAGGCAGGAAGGGCAGACTGGGGCCCGGGAGGAGCTGTTCAAGGGAGCAGAGCACAGTGGGCGTCTGGGGTGACGGAACCATCATGTACCACGGCTTGGCAGTCACGTATGTGGCCCTGTACCGTGTCAAAATCCAGAGCTGTGCAACATTAAGTGCACAGATGGTCTATGCTAACTCCTAAATGATCTGTGTTAATTCTAAATACAGATCCATGAGATAGAGGAATGACCAAAAAGGCATATAAACAATCACAAATGAACCTAGTTCTATCCCTGATGAACCACCTAACCACACTGACAGGTGGGGAAGAAAACAAATTAACCTAAGTCCCTTAAAAAAACAACGATCTTGCCTGAATATCATAAGACCAAAGACAAAAGGAACTGAGAACAAATACCGTGCTCTTACCTAGTTGGTAAACTGGTCACTAAGTTAATTCTGAAATTATGTTATGTCAATATTAAGGTTGGAGAAAAGAACATACAAAATATGTTTCACGTAAGAACATGAGTCCTCTAGAGAGAATCCACATTGAGTGGTGGCTTGGCCTTTGCCTGAGGTAGAAATCCTGAAGACGTGGCTCCAGCCCATCTTAGAACAAGGGAGTCACACAGATAATGTGAATTTCTTAGATTCTTTTTCCTCTCATTACAGTCCTCTGTTACTCTTCCCTTATCGACTTTTAATGGGATGGACCTCCCGCATGTGACGTCTTTCCACACCTCCATCTCCTCATGATATTCCTAAGCAACACAGAAGCACGTATCTTGGAATGTAAAAACCTCAGCAATTTTGGCTCCAAGTATGTGGTTACCAAGGCTCTGAAATGTAGACTGTGGCCGAGTGGGACTGTTTCCACAACAGTGATCAAAATCCTCAAGTGATAAAAATGTGAAAGTGATGAAGCTTGGTGTAGCTTATCCTGGGGAACAGGAATGCAAACCTCATTGAATGAAAAGAACCTAAAGAAACAACACTGCTAATTGCTAAGGAAAAACAAATGAATTTCAAATAGGTTTGTGGGGGTGGAACTGTGGTTTCTTTAGACTTTATTAAATGTAATTCAACCTAAAATATAATCTTTATATTGTGAAAATAGCTGAATAGATTATGGTGGTGTTTATGATCAAATGAGAAGTCTGCACTCCTGAAAATTTTGTTTTTGTTTCATGCAATAATTCCCTAGATTGTCTGGAGTTTTCAGATCAAGAAAATACACCTTCGGAGCAGGGATTGTGGCTCAGAGGTAGAGCACTCGTCTAGCTTGGGCGAGGCCCTGGGTTTGATCTCAGCACCACATTAAAATAAAGGTATTGTAGTTGGCTACTTCTAAAAAATAAATGTTAAAAGAAAATACACCTTCTATGGGAGACAATGCTGAAGAGTTCCACGCAGTAGCTTGCCACACCTCTAATGGCCAGATCACAGTTGCAGGGTCTTGACTCAATTGATCATTGAATCATATGCTGCCAGTCAGAATGGATGTGTTTAACATGAAAACTACATATGACTTCCCCCACCCCAACATTCAGGCTCACTTCTATGTATGCAAACACCTTTTCTGCCGTTGAGTCATATAGCTTCAACCATGAAGAATGAAGCTCTCAGAATCTGGTGATTTTCACACTCATGCCACTCTCCCCCATGGCCACCTGCAAGCCCTCGGCCATTGATTCTCCACCCATTGAGGGAATGAAGTCTTAGGCTCCTGCCCGAGATGGTCCTGTTGCTCCCTTTTCTTTTCACAACTAGGTTTGTTTGTCAAGTAATTTAGAACCATTGCCTGAACCCAAAGGAAGGTGACTTATTTGGAAAGCAACACTATGCCTAACACATCTCTACTTGAAATAAAACTTTGTTATTCATCATAAGTGAAATTTTGCCTTAAAGAGGAAAAGTAAAGTGAATCTCATGTGTCTGTGAATCAGCTGGTTCATGTCAACTCTGTGTTCTTATTAGCTATTTTGTCCCAAGCTCACACTCTGAACAACATTGTTCAGAAGGCTGGAGCTTAGACGGTGGATATCCCGACTCGTGGTGGAACTGGACTGTGCCTTTCCCTCAGGAAGATTTTCCATCCCTGCTCTGCTCAGTGTGGCTCTGCCCTCGCTGTGGCCAATTACATGAGAGAAGTGATGAGTGTTTATTCTAATAAGCATGTAGTTCTCCATATTTATCTTTCCTTAGTCTCTGTGGTCCTGGAACACCCACTAAAGTGGAGCTTCTGTTAGCCTGAGTCCCTGAGGGCCTAGGACAATCAACCCCCTGTCTTCCAGAAGCCTATTTTTGCCATGCAATGACTAAGAAAGAAGTTCATTTTGTCACTACAGCAAAACGTTACCCATACTGACATAAGCATATTAATTTACCTTTTATATCTTGTACTTTTATTACATAAATCTTGCTTTATTGCTATGAAACAGAAAACTACATAATACCTTCTATTATATAACTATTCAAAATAAAATTAAGTTTATGACTAAAATCTCTATACTATTACTTTATTTGGTATAGTATTTAAAATGATGTTCTGGTATACTCTTCATGGAGAATAAAAAATAATTACATTGTGACTTCATAAATTATGAACTTGAAAAATTGTTCTGGGAAGGAAGCAAGTATAGAAATGAGTCATTGATATCTACATTTATTTCAGAACACTGATAGTCAAAATCCAATTAGAAGCCAGGCACGGTGGCACATGCCTGTAATCTCAGCAACTTGGGAGGCTGAGGCAGAAGAATGGCAAGTTCAAGGCCATCCTCAGCAACTTAGTGAGACCCTGTTTCAAAATTTAAAAAAATATATAAAAAGGGCTGGAGACGTGGCTCAGTGCTTAAGCACCCTGAGTTCAATCCTTAGTACCAAAAAGTCTTTAAAAATCCAATTAGATATTAGTTTTTCTATTAGAAACATATTTGTTTCCTATTGTGCTTATAATAAATCATAATCCCCTTGGGACATAAAAGATGGCAAATCTGCTTAGCTTTGTTCCGGAGGCCCTGGGAGACAAACTCCTTGCCTTTATTTTTCTTCTGGAGGCCTCTGACATTCCTTACATAGCCCCTAGGCCCTCCATTTTAAAAAGCCACTCCTAAATGTAGGACAACAGGCAAATAGATTAAGGGGTGACAGAACATAAATTTGACAGCTAATTTGTGCCCTGTTGTATTTCATTTTAAAATGCGTTTTCAATAGGAAAGATGGTGGAATGAGGTGGACATTATTACCCTAGGTACATGTATGAAGACACAAATGGTGTAACTCTACTTTGTGTTCAACCAGAGACATGAAAAATTGTGCTCCATTTGTACACTATGAACTGAAATGCATTCTGATATCATGTATAAAAAATTAGAACAAATACATATTTTTTAAAAAAAATACATTTTCAGAAAAATGTTGAAGGGTAAAGAATAAGGGGGAGGTCTTGTTTCCCAGAGTTGACTCTAGACTCATGACTTTGAGTAGGTATTTTTGCACATGATCTTACATCCAAGAAACAAACACAGAGCCTATAATACACAGCATGGATGTGGACAGTGGCTGTAGAAACTACTTGGCTCTGTGAATCCCTCTCATGAGAGAGAATTTATGACAGGCCCTAGGTGGCATGTCTAGACCTCTGTTTTTTTCTATTTGCAGTGCTAAGGGTTGAACCCAGGGTCTCCCACATCTAGGCAAGGGCTTTTCCACTGAGCAACTCCCCAAGCCCTATCAATCATTGTCTTTAATGTTGACACGAAGAGCTTCAGGCCACAGTCCTGCAATTTCCTTTGCCTTCCACTCTTATTTTCCTCCCTGATGAGTTATGATTTCCAAGTTGGGAGGCACTGCTTTTAGGCCTTGGCAATGAGGACCAGATCAGAAGTGGTTTATATAGATTGGAGGATGGCCTATGCCATAGTCAGCATGGATTGCCATAGGGAGTACCGAGTCTGGGTGGCTTAAGCAAATGAAGATTGATTTTCTCACAGTTTGAGATGTACAGCCTGGTTGTGTTCTGGTGAGGGCTTCCTTCCTGGCTAACAATAGCCACTTTCTCTCTGTGTCTTCGTGTGACACAGAACAAGCTGTCTGCTGTCTCTTCTTATAAGGACATTAATCCCTTTGTGGGAACCCCGCTCCTGACCTCCGCTCAACCTGGCTACCTCCCAAAAGCTCCATCTAAATACTGTACATCTGCATATTAGCTACGCGCGTTGATATTGCTGGTTGTTCTCAATAAATGTCATTTCTTCATTACAAGAATAACGATTCTTTCTTGGAAAGAAGAAAATGCAATGCAGAAACATAAAAAGGTTCTTGTAAATTTTTTTTTCAGCCTCAAGACAATTTTATCACCTCTAGTCTACCAGGTTTTTCAATGTACTTGTTGAAAAAACACAATATTTAAATAAGAATTAAGTTCATAAAAGTTTACAAAACATAGCCTATGTACCCTAACTTGTAATTTTATCTTAAATATGTCAACTTTACTTTTGTAGCATGGTCAGACATTTAAAAATATATTCACATCATTTTAAGATATAAAACAGTGGCAATTCACTAAGTTCTCCATTATAAAAATTAATATAGCAATTCTCAAAATACTGAAAAAATTGTTTTATGAAAATCAGACCCACATCACAATAATGTATATCCTTTATTTTAGATACATCTACAAAAGGCACATTTTAATTACTAGTATTTACCAAAAGGTAGTACTTTGACTTTTGATTTTTTTTTTTTTTTTAGTCATTTTTCCTTTTTTCTCAAAACTGAGCAAATGGAAGGTTGTAGAACACAGGAGGACACAGGTTTCCAATTAGCTCCTCAAAGGCAGCAGTGTGCTCATTCATCACACCTGTGAACATCAAGACAATGATTCAAGGAAGAGAGACTGCTAATTTGTCCTACAGCCTAGAATAACCACCTGAATATGCTTTTTACAGTTTTACACAAAATGACTCTTTTTTTTTTTTTTTTTTTAATCATGAAACAGTGAACCTAAAAAACAAAAGACCAAGACTACCAATTGCCTGTTTTAGTCCAAGTCTTGATGTTACTAGCTTTGGGACTGAAGAAGAAATTAAACTTTTCTCCTCTGGAATCACATCTTTATATCACACTCATTTCAATTTAAATCACTCATTGACTTAATACTGTTACAAATTCCAAGAATGTGAGACATACTGATATTCAAAATAAAATATAAAAGTAAACTCAAAATTAAATATAAATGACTTGTGGTTTACTCTCATGTTTCCCTCTAATTTAGGCTAATAATCTAAAATCAACTATAATTATAACAACATCTATGACTTCAAGCACCACTATTATTTTTAAGAACTTATTATTAAGAACTCCAAAATGCAGGCTGGGTACAGCACTTGCCTAGCATGTGTGAGGCACTGGGTTCAATTCTCAGCACCACATATAAATAAAATAAAGGTCCACTGACTATATATATATATATATATATATATATTCCAAAATGCAATCCAATATACACTTTGGGGTATGGTTTTCTTTTCATACTTTTAATAGTAATTGAAGTACTAAAATGAACAATACCAGTGCTCTTGATCCCATGTAAGAAACAAAAGGGAATTTTAAAGGTTATTTTAGATACATCTACAAAAAATTTTAAAATACTAGAGATCTACCTTATATTTATATTATTCCCCTCAATTCTCATTTAAGTGTATATTTGTTTTTTAAATGGGGAATGTCTTTAGATGTTTTTCCTTACTAAAACAAAATAATTCTTCAAAAATGTTCTAAGGTGCCAGGTGTGGGGCACACACCTGTGATCCCAGTGACTGGGGAGGCTGAGGCAAGAGGGTCTTAAGTTCAAAGCCAGCTTAGTGAGGTCATAAAGAACTTAGCAAGACCCTGCCTCAAAATAAAAAAGGGTTGGGAATATGACTTAGTGGTTAAGTGACCGTGGGTTCGATTCCTGGTACATCTCCCACACACACATACAAAAATTCTAAGATATAAAACAGAAAATGGCCATCTGTCACTTCAACAAAATATTTAGTTTTTAGGTCCCCCAAATGACCACCTCAGCAGCACTTATTCAAGTTCCAAAATAGCAGCTTCTAAAATTAAGGCAGCATTGCTTTATTCTTACCTATTTTTCTACTGACTACTCTGTTAAAGTTCACAAGGGTGGTTTCAGACTTACCAACCCTCAAAGGCTTTTTGTAATGCGATTTAAGAAGAGTTAACAAGAACATTTTTCTCAATGCTTAAAAAAATATAGAAAATGTTATTGTATTAAAAGTCAACAAATATCTAATTTTTCTACTTGAAGTTTTACAGTAATTATTGTCATTGTAGCTGTGTAAACCACGAATTTACCTCTTAAACTAACAAACACAAAATACAAATTTTCCACAAAAAATACAATGTACAAGACTTATCACTTTGAAACCGCTGTTGACCGGTGACGAGTCCTTGCTTCCCCAATGTTGAAGAATAACACCAGAAAGCACACACCGAGGCAAGGTCAGAGTAGAAATTAGAAATTTATTAAAGGACAGCAGAAAAGACTTCTCCCGGAGGAAGAAGGGGACCCAAAAGGTGGGAATCCGTGGAAGGGCTGTTCTTTCCCCTTTTTATAGTTCTTTCAGTGATGGAATGTAGGTTGGAGGCCTACAGGTGGGCTTAATTATCACCTTTTGGGATGGGTTATCTCCAAGTCTGTTGGGGCTGTTTTCCTGGGCTCCATTAACATTTCTTTGAGGTGGATGGACTTTGGCCTAGGGCCTTTAGGACTTCATTAACATTCCATGAGTTGTCCTGCGTTTTCCCTGAGTCATTCCCAGCGTGGCCTCCATTTTAGATTTCACTCGATATTAGACCCGATTTACCTAACTACACTGACTACCTAACTTTAAATCTGGCTTCATTCCCCCCTCTAATTTGGGAACTCCTTACTGCTGTAAGGAAGGGGGGCGAAGAAAATCTCTCTGGCTTCTTCAGGCTGACAAAAGGGGCGATGTTGGGCAAGCAGTTTGGAGTCCCCCTTTAAAAATCGGGTCTATCGAGTGGGTCCATGATAGAAGTCTGATTGAGAAGTAATAGACTGGAGGGCCATTTGAGTGATGGGTGGTCTATAAGAGAAACAAGAATTCATTAGTACTGGAACCAGATTGATGCAGCAATAAATCCCATAGCACAGGAATATGCCAATGAGTATGATCCCAAAGACAGAGACTAACAATGTTTTCCACCAGGAAGTACCAAGAACCAGGAGCCAAGATATTGTTTCCATGACAAGGTTGCTGAGGACATGGCTTCTATCTGAGCATGTAAATCTTTAAGGATATTCGTCACATTGCCAGAATTGTCAGGGATGTAAACACAACATTTAACTTTTAGGGTTATAGATGTCCTTTCCTTAAGATACAGTTTAATAACTTAATGTCATCTGAGCTTGCAAAATCCTTTTACTAGTATGACCTCTGTGTCTAATAGAGAAATCTTTAATTCTGCTACTTAGGGCTGGATAACCATACTAGCAAACACCATGCCTACTTGTGTAGGTTAGAAATAAAGGCCTTGAACTAAAAACTACTCTGGCAGTTCCTTTTGATAGTTATCAGGCATTCCTGTCTGAGAATCTCTTTTGAAGCCTCCAGCTTACTTATTTATGGAAGTTACATTTAACTATTATTTCATTTAAAATGTCCAGGAATAGCTGTGTTTTGGCTTTGACTGTCTTTGCTAAGTGTTTAAGATGAAGCAAGTCAAACTGACTTTTGTTTCCATCTATTGTTAACAGTCAGCTGAGTTTCCCTGGGAGTCCTCGGGAACTTTACAGCAGCTTCTCAGATCTGCTAGTGCCATTTGCGCTAGGATGGGTCTAGGCCTTGCTTGACCATGTGGCTTCCCTCGGAAGCATCAGGCATGTCTCCCTTTTCTGATGACCCTCCTCTTCACAGCAAATGCACTGATTGGCTTGCTGTCCTCCACTGGTCTCATTAATCTCCCTGATCGGGAGGTTATGTGGCCTAGAGTTGCAAAGCTCTTTGGAAAAGTCCCCTATCCCCTGACTCAGACTGACTCAGAGGGCAACAGCCAAAATTTTAATTTTTTTAAAACTTAATCTTAAACATCCAGCAAATAAGTTTTAACAGCCTTATATTAAGAGCACTGGGCTTTAATGTCTATCTCTCTATCCTGTAGGTGATAACTCCTTATCTTACATTAACCCAGGTTGTGAGTTCTTAAATCAGTACCTCTGCAAAACATTAACAGGCAATCTTTAAGCCATTTTGAAAACTACAAGATAAAATTATCAAGAGTAAAAACATATTTAGTTCATGTAATAGCTACCTTGAATTTTGGTGGAGTTATACATTATATCCCCTGTTTGAGATCCTAGTAATCTTGACAAAAAACAACTTTTGGGCTGAAATCTAGCCTACTTCTTTCATAGTCACTTTCACATGCATAGAGCCTTATCTCAAGTAAGGTGGGGCTCTTCATAGATCTTAAATACTATAGTTCTGAAACTGATCTTTGCTTTTTAAACATTATTTTACAAAGCCTACATAAATTGTTGTGAACTTGAGCAAACACAACATAATATCACATCTAAAACATGAATTAAAGAAAGGTTGAAAACTTTTAACCTTTTGTAGAAAAGTAGTAAAGTACTTTTGTGTTTTACAATAAAACCTTTACACAGATTTAGCCCTCATTAACTTAAAAATACACTTGTTGTATCTCAGTGTAAAAAGGTAACATAGAACTGTACATATCTTATTGATAACAAGCCCAGTTATAGAACACAAATGATTTAATTATATCTCCAACATGTCTTTCTTTTAAGCCTAAAATTACCATACAACTTTAGAACACCAGCTTGATATAATGCTCTTTCTAAAGCTTCTACCTAACAGACTTGTATACCTGGAAGATGTGAACACATTAATAGCACCAATTACATTGATGTTTATATTAACCAAGTTTAGCTTTTAAAGAGATAACATAGCACAATTCTCTAAAACAATAGCACTTGTTTAACCAGCTGTTTAATTTCTTTAAGATTACTTGCTCAACACTTGTAAGCAACTTACACAGACCTTCTTTATATCATTTACTTAAACTCTTTTAATTACTTAATCATATAGACTCTTATCCAGAAACACATTTTCCCTCTATGAAATCCATACCTAGAACCTTCTAGTTTCTTTTTATCTGTTAACCTCCTTCTGTTCACATTTTGAAACAATACTTGTAAATTTTGAATTTAATCAGATTATTTTATACACATCAACATTTTGTTAGGTTTTATTTTTGAACACCTAGAAAAACTTATAATAAGCTTAATTTTAAAGACATCTTTACTTTCATCTGTTTACCTAATTTAAATTGAGCCATTTGAATCACGTGAATCAAAGATATTTGGATCCATTTTTAAAATTTTTCATGAGCGCTCCTCATCTGTCAATTGGCATATCACTGCATGATATATGAACATACATACACACATACAGACATACTGACATACAACATGTAACACAATAGTAAAAGCCTTGTTGCTTTCTCAGGTGATATCTCATTGCAATGTTTAAAAACTCCATAGTTGATCAAAAATAGAACTTATCAGAAAAACATTAACTTGTCTGCAGGATCAAAATCATGAGCTCAAAAAATAATACAAAAATCTAAGAAAAAGCAAAAGTCCTAGAAAAAAAATTGACCGGCCTGTAATTACTCTTTGGTTTAATCTAGTTTGAGTTCCCATAAAAAGACACTTTTACCCTTTTTTTTTTTTCTTGGGCCTCAGACCTGTCTCCTACTGAGTGCTCCAGGCTTCTTCTATTTGCATATCAGCTTAAGTCCTGGCTGAGGTCTGGGAAAACTGGAATTCTGAGCACAAACCTCATGCCTAAGGCATTTTAACCATAAGTCACAATTTTCAGGTTTGGATGTTGAAAATTATGATACAAGATACAATTTATAAAATTTCATACCTTTACATCTTTCTACACTAGAAAAACTTGCTCACACAAAACTGAAAATAGGATCTTGCTTAATAATATAAAGCTACCATCAGAAGAGATCCCTTCAGGATCATTAAGCCACTTTCTTTGTTCTGAAGTTTCTAAAGTACTATTAAGTTACATTAAATCACCTGAAAAAATTTTAAAAGAGAACTACACACTACCACGTATATCCAAAATTAAGCTTTAAAAATTTCCAAGACTGTTGCTATTCAATGTTATTTCAATAAGCCAGAACAACGTCCCAATCCAACATTTTCTTTTCCTGAATCTTACACACTAAGGGGAACAGATACCAAATCATAATTTATTATCCTTGCCCAAATTAATGCACTGGTACACCTAGTGAAATCTTTTCAGGCTACCCAGTTCAAAATTGATGAAAAAATAAGACTGAATGATTGGGAGTTACTTGCCAACTTGGAAGTAGAGTTCTTTTAATTTTCTATCCTAAGTATCTAAGTTCTCTGGCATGAATTATCTGAAATCACAAACTAAACAATTACCTAACCCTAACTTTTAACTGCAAGATTGTGCAATGCTTCAAACTCATTTAGATACCAGATGTTACAATGAAACATCATCTTTTAGACACACATTTAGCCTAGATTATCCCCAAGAAACAATCAGACAACTAGATAAGAAAATATCTCTCCAGGTTTTGAACTTCCATTTAATTATGACTCCTATCAGTGGCACCATAGATTTCCCCATGAGTGGACCAGATGTTTTCACATAGGGGCAACTATAGGTGTAAAATTAAGGGCCTCAGTGTGACTGACTTTACTGCATTCAGGTGGAGTAATCCTTGCAGTGCAGGGAAAGAATGAGGAAATTCCCCAGAGCAAAAATGGCTCTGGCAGCTGCTGAGAAATCCTCAGTTTCCCCTTTACTTATAGGATTAGCACCTTTGGATAGACCCAATCCCAGGCAATCTGGCATATCTCCTAACTTTTCCAGTAGAGTCAGTTTTTATCTGCCTTAGGTCTTGAAGGGGGAAGAGGGTATGTACTTTGATCGGCTGAAATTTCTCTCTTGATTTTTTTCTCAGTGAGTCCAAGATTTTTTTCTCTTCATAGCAGATATCATAGCTAAGTCTACTTTACACTGTTGGCATAATTTAGGATTTTCCCTTAGAGCAACGAAAATCTGAACATACAGCACCTCACACCATTTCCTTTTTGTAAATTTTATCAAACTGTCCCAATTTTTCAATACGCAGGCTAGTGGTGCACCTGGCGTATTGGAGAGAGAGAAGCTCCCGTCTGAGTGAGAAGAAAACAGGACTCAGGCGCCCGCGCTGCGCCAGAGAAAACTGTTCTCATTAGGGACGTCTCCCTAGGTTTGAGCTTCCTAAACGGTCCAGAAAACCCGTCTCTCACCTTGCTTTGCCAAGGGGTTTCTGGTCCCCTTTAGCAAAGTGCTAGGGTCTCAGTTTGCCCTGTGCCAGAGACCCTGGGAGGATTCAGACTTAAGGGCATTACTGTATCCTCCTGGCCACTAAAAACCCATTGGAAAAGAGAAACATGTTCTCTTTTGTTGCCTTTGCTCTGTAGACTAGCAGATTACCTGAGGAGTTGATTCTAAAAATGCCTCTCTAGCAGCTTAAAGAGAACACAGCCCATTTTAAACATTGGGCGGTAAAACAGACTATTGAAAGTTACCTATGCACCTTAGGGAACCTGGGCAGATTTTACTAATTATCTCATGCCTTTCTCAGTCTCAACCCGAATTGCTAGCATTTCTGACCTGCAAAGGAAGGGGAGCATCCAGGAGGGATTGGATGCGGGGTTTGGAGTGTTGCGTAGCCCATACGGAGGCAAATGTGATTGGGGCTTTCCCTCAGTGCCATTCATCTACCGATCACCCTAGATACCCCTGGGGGCTGTCGGGAGGAGGCTCAAGAGAAAGGAACCTTAAGAATCGTCTGAGAGTAGCCCAGACCGGAATTCCGCAGTTGTTCCAAACTCCTTCCCCCACCTCCACGCATCCAAGGCAGATCGGGATTCGGGACACCGTGTACTCACGCCAATTGCTCTCCGGGCCCAGACAGAAAAGTTGGAAGCGACTTTGGCAGAACCCAACATGCCTGCTCTGTATTGAACAGGTGATTGAGAGCTGCCTAGGCCGAGAAACCTCTCACCCGAGTCTTGAAGAGTGGCGGCTGCACTAGTTGCGTTTAAGTAGCCGACGGGTGCCCACCTTACCCTCCAGAGAGAAAGAGAGAGAAAGATGCACCTCAAACAGACATGGGGTGCGTGCACTTACCTCGGTGTAGAATCTCGGTATGGGACCTCCAATATGAAACCGCTGTTGACCGGTGACGAGTCCTTGCTTCCCCAATGTTGAAGAATAACACCAGAAAGCACACACCGAGGCAAGGTCAGAGTAGAAATTAGAAATTTATTAAAGGACAGCAGAAAAGACTTCTCCCGGAGGAAGAAGGGGACCCAAAAGGTGGGAATCCGTGGAAGGGCTGTTCTTTCCCCTTTTTATAGTTCTTTCAGTGATGGAATGTAGGTTGGAGGCCTACAGGTGGGCTTAATTATCACCTTTTGGGATGGGTTATCTCCAAGTCTGTTGGGGCTGTTTTCCTGGGCTCCATTAACATTTCTTTGAGGTGGATGGACTTTGGCCTAGGGCCTTTAGGACTTCATTAACATTCCATGAGTTGTCCTGCGTTTTCCCTGAGTCATTCCCAGCGTGGCCTCCATTTTAGATTTCACTCGATATTAGACCCGATTTACCTAACTACACTGACTACCTAACTTTAAATCTGGCTTCAACTTCTTTCCTGATATAGACATTTAATATTTGGTCAAAAACTAAACTTTTGATTACATAAAATGTAACCTTTTAAAGACTTAAATTATTCAAAGTTTTGGCATCTGGAACTCTTAACAGCAGATTTACATCACTGCCATGTTTTAATGATGCAATATGCCCACCTGCTACCAGGAGGGAAAAAATGTGGCTTCCTGCAACGGATGGTCTGGGTAAAGGAGCTGCCAGGCTGTATAACTCCACCCTGACTCCCCCTTTACTGCCTTCCACAATCACACAAGGCATCTGTACCAGCTGGACAGGACTCTTCCCATATCTCAACGCCTGAATACGTTTTTAAGATCTGACTACTCATCACAGACATCTTTTCAAAAGTAGCTTTGTTAAAACTCTGTCATACTAAAAAAGTTCATAAAGATCATCACATAAATCTTGCACAAAGCTCGTGTCAGAAATCCATGTCAAAACCAAGTTCTTATTTCTTCAGAAAAAGAAACTTTTTCTTGAGGAAGTCATGCCCAGTGACATGGATATGTTCTCCTTTCATCAGGACGTTTAAAGGGAAATGCTAGGCCATTATCAATTGCAGCTAGTTTTGTTAGGTGCAGGACAGGCTGAGTAAGCTGTCTGCAGGGCATGGCAAACAAAGTTAGCTTATCACCTGTTTGCTTCAAGCCCAAACGCCCAAGCCCCCCCCTCAAGGCTGAGCGCTTCGCCCCCCCTGCTCAAGGCGGAGCACTTAACCCCCTTGTGTGCCAAAAAGGCAGCTTTCAAACCCAGAGACCCTGTTGGATTTAGGCAGCACAGCAGAAGGGCTATAAAAGCCTTCCCCAGCTGCCCCCCTCCCACTTCTTTCCTTCTTTCTTTTCTCTTTGTTGCACTGCTGCAATGAAGATCTCTTGGTTGCTCCAAGTGTTGTGGTCACTTTTCTTTCGATTTTAATAAGCGATTCTTTTTCAGCGATCCAGTTTGAGTCCTTGCAGTCAATTTCCTTTTTACATTTCTCCTTTTCATAGCTGGCTAACCAATTATTGTTTCCCATGTCTGTATTTCTGGTGATGAAATCCAAAACAACTCATCTTTCAGGTTATGACTGAAATTGTTTTCTAATATTCTCAGGCTAAGGATCAGCTTCAAATTTCCTAAGCCAGTATTCAGCCTCCTTGAAACCTTCAACAAATAATTGAAAGGAACCGATCTTAGAAGGGAATCCTATTCAATGAAACTTTCTACCTACTTTTGGCACTTTCTGTAAGGCACACTTTTTGCCTCTTGCTTTTGCACGGTCAATTGGATTGTGGTGAATGTCTCACTGAGAAGCCAAACCACCTTTGCTTTTGGCACAAGGTCCAGAAGAAGGTTCTCATCCGCGAGGTAGGCCCCAGCCTCAGAAAGGTCAGGAAGGTCGGGGTCAGGAAGCAGGCAGGCTCCGGCCAAGCAGCAAGGGCAACAGACTTGGTGGACATATTTGATCCGTTTTGGATTCAGTTGACCACAAGGCTCTTCTAATTTCGGTTTAAACACACCAATAATTTTCCTCTTAGGATCCTTTACAAAGTAACTTCCACTTGACCCTTGGAGATTCTTTCTGGGAAAAACTCCCACTTCTGTTGCTTGT
The DNA here is from genome assembly GCF_048772815.1 of Callospermophilus lateralis. Classification (NCBI taxonomy): domain Eukaryota; kingdom Metazoa; phylum Chordata; class Mammalia; order Rodentia; family Sciuridae; genus Callospermophilus; species Callospermophilus lateralis. The sequence goes on from NC_135321.1 coordinate 77,753,191, forward strand.
TCTGCTCTCAACATAACATCAGCAAATTCTGGATCATGCAAGAATGCTTTCACCTCTGAAGTTCCAGTCGTCAGTCACTTGGCTGTGTTGTCCTCTTCAGTGTCTGACTGCAGCTTGGACTCGCTTTGGGGGGAAGCCTGAGCCCGACGGATGGTGCGGGCTCAGGTCGGTAGGCAAGGTGGGGCGTGCGCGGCGGGGCGCGGCGGGGGGCGCGGCGGGGGGCGCGGCGGGGGGCGCGGCGGGGGGCGCGGCGGGGGGCGCGGCGGGGGGCGCGGCGGGGGGGGCGCGGCGGGGGGCGCGGCGGGGCGCGGCGGGGCGCGTGGTTTTTAAATGCTTATTCTAAGTAGTAGATTAAGTATGTATCGCATTTTTTAAAAAAATAAACAATAGGAAGAAGACCAGTTGAGAAAGAGGAGTAAGTGGAGGAGAAGGGGATGGAAAGAGGAAGTACTAGGGACTGAAATGGAGTAAATTATATTTCATGCCTGCGTGACTATGTCAAAATGAAGCCTGCTATTATACACAATATAATGTACACATATATAATACTTTAAAACGTGACCCAAGCAACATTTAAAAAGGAGAAACTGTACTAATAAAACTTTTTTTTTTTAATTCAGCAAAGCATTAATCAATGATTGAATTTATTGCTCTGAATTGAAGTTTCTCCATTTTAGGAAAACTTACCTAAATGAGGAAGCGCCTTTGAATCTGACTCTGTATAATTGCTAATAAGTCAACAAAAGTAGAATCTGGCTTCTGTAAAATGTCATTCCAGATTCTGCTAACTGGTAAGATTAACAGAATACATACACTCCACATCTGTGCTACTCACTGACCACCTGTGACTATTTAAATTCAAATTTAACTTACCTAAAACTCAAAGATTTAAAAAATCTCAGTTCTTTCCTTGAGTTTAAAGAAGGTATATGGTGAAAGTTTAAAATTGAATTCCTGCCTATAATATGCTCATTGTTGATAAAAGGCTAAATATATTGGGAAGTATAAGGACTCTTTATTAAATAAGAAATATAGTAAATTTCATACATGTCAGGCACTGTGTGATATGTATGGCATGGTTGCAACCCTCTGTTTATGTTTCTAGGAAGCTTTGTATTTAATATGGCATCCTAATTCCAGCTTTGCAATTGAGTCTGTGGCTTTCAGACAATAGGGATGTGCCCATGATCAACTCAGAGAAGAACGGGACAAAACCCAGTAATCCTGGAATTGGGCTGATGGCTTTGGTCAATATTTTTAATTTTCAAAACAAAATTGCATTGGGCTAATCATTTCTGCATCTCTAAGTGTGTGCAAGGGCGTGTGTTAATTTTGTGAGCCATGACAGTGGTGCTTTGACTGAAACTGGGACATGATTTGAGCCTTCTTGTGTCATGCTGTGTGCCCTTACAAGTTTCAAACCCAGCTCTGTGCAGTGATGCACAACTGTAGTTCCAGAGACTTAGGAGTGAGCCTGAGGCAGAAGGATTGCAATTTGGAGGTCAAATTTAGCAACTTAGCAAGATTGTCCAAGAAAAGAAAAAGGAGGAGGAGGGAGGAGGGGAGGGAGGGAGGAGGGGGAGGAGGGGAGGGAGGAGGGAAGGGAGAGTAGGAGGGGGAGAGGAGGGGGAGGAGGAGGGGAGGGAAGTGGGGAGGAGGGGAGGGCGAAGGAGGGGGGAGGGGGAAGAGGAAGGAGGAGGGGGGGGAGGGGGGAAGAGGAAGGAGGAGGGGGAGGGGAAGGAGGGGGAAGGGAGTAGGGGGAGGAGGAGAAAAGAAAAACAGAAAAAGAAGACTGGAAGTGTATCTTAGTGGTAGAGTGCACATAGGTTCAATCCTCAGTACAGCCAATGCCAAAATAAAAATTAAGAAATTTAAAAAAGAAAAATTGAAACCTAGAGTCAGACAATGATGTGCAACAAAGAAGAGTTTTATTCTTATGAAGTTTGATAAATGCCTTAAGAAACGTAAGGACATCAGAGAGATACAGAAATTTAGATACTGCCCCGACGACGACTTGTTCATACATCCTAAATTGAAATGTTGACAAAGCAGTCATACTATTATTTTGTGTTCATATTAGCAAAACAGAGGTCTTCCTGAACTTTCAGACCCTGAAATTCCATCCTCAGGGACCTACGGCTTTTTTCATGGATCCCAAAATACTTTCCATGGAAGGTTTGTGTGTGGAACCTGAGGCTCCTGGGATCCATCTGGTGCCGCCTTGGATGTCTCATCTGTTCACCATTTTAATTGCTGCAATACAAACCTTCAAACGTTGCTTATGATACTGGAACTCCAATTAATCAAATCGAGTGAATATATGGAGTATTTTTATTTTGTTTTTTATGCTGGGGATAGACCCAATCCCTAGGTCCCCACACATACTAAACACCGCTCTACCACTATGCTACATCCTTAGCCCACGTTTTTTATAAACTTTAAGAAAACATAAGCTTTCAAGGTATGAAAAAAAACTGGAACAATGGTTTGTCTCCCTACAATTGCTTTTGAAAGAAAGATACATACGTAAATCTAATTGTTCATCCAGGCTCTTATTTCTTTGACCTTGAAAATTTTGTGACGATTTTCAATCAATTTCTCCAGAAAATAATTTAAAGTTCTTTTCAAAAAACTTTAAAAGTATCTCCATGATTTTACTTTTGAAGTTTTGAAATTTTAACTTTACTAAATATGAGTGTGTAAAACAGATCATATTTGAGAGTGGAAACAAAATGATTCAGAAAAGAGGGGTGTTTAGAGGAATTGAGGCGCCCCACCTTCCTGAGGCGATTAATAGTAATGGTTGAAGGTGCACACTGTTCACTAGGGCAAGCCTGGTGCCAAGACTCTCAGGCACTAACTCATTTAATCCTCACATTACTGTGTGGGTTACACGTACTTTTATTGTCATTTTACAGATGGGGAAACTGAAGCACATTGAGGTTAAATGACTTGTCCAGGTCACAAAGTTGCTGTGGAAGGTTGAATTCCCAAGAAAACCTTTCAGTGCTATTTGACTTTTGACACTATGACCTGTATTATTTTCATGATCCGACTTTAAAGATTTCAATAGTGCAGACATTTTTTTTCTTTTGTTATATCTTTTCTGTAAAAAATTACCACCAACGCTGTCCCCAAATATAATTAAGTCATTAAGTTGCAATATCCTGCTTTCAAAACTTAATGCAGAATTTAGCTCTTAAAAAATACAATACTTGGGCTGGGGATGTGGCTCAGGCGGTGGCACGCTCACCTGGCATGCGTGCGGCCCGGGTTCGATCCTCAGCACCACATGCAGGCGGAGATGTTTTGCCCGCCGATAACTAAAAAATAAATATTAAAAAAGAAAAATTCTCTCTCTCTCTACCTCTTTATACCTCTCTCTCTCTTAAAAAAAAAAAAGAAAGAAAAAAAATACAATACTTAAAATTAGTTATTGTGATATTAGATACAAACTTTTAGAAGTGACCCTTTTGCTATCCAGCTTGCTTTTTTAAAAAATATTTTTCAGTTGTTGATAGAACTTTATTTTATTTATTTATATGCTGAGAATCGAACCCAGTGCCTCACACATGCCAGGCAAGTGCACTACCACTGAGCCACAGCCCTAGCCCCTCAAGCCCTCTTTTAACAAACTAGGTTTTATTCTGAAATCTCAGTCTATTATTTAAATACATCTTTAAATGGAATTACCAGGGAGCATCCTTGTTCTCTAAGTAAATATAGTCATTTATCAGTATCCTCAGAAGACTAGTTCCAGGACCTCTCTCCCCTTCAGACACCAGAATCCACAGATGCTGGAGTCTGTTGTGTAAAATGGTACAGCACCTTGTGTATAACCGGTGCCTCACGCATGCTAGGTAAGCACACTACCACTGAGCCACAACCCCAGCCCCTGCACATGCAATTTTTAAAACTATTTCCTGAGGCTGGGGTTGTGGCTCAACGGTAGAGCACTTGCCTGGCATGTGTGAGGCACTGGGTCCGATTCTCAGCACCACATATAAATAAATAAAATAAAAGGTCTATCAACAACTAAAAAATATTTTTTAAAAAATATTTCCTATGGGATTAACCTTATTCTTTAGGAACCCATTCTCATCGGTGGGCATGATGGTGTACACTTAGGTATTTTCATATGTCTACGTAGGAAAATTATGTTAGATTTATTCCACTGTCTTTCTGTTCCTATTCCTTCTCCCTTCCTTTTGTTCCCCTTTGCCTACTCTACTGAACTTCTCTTCTCCTTTTCCTCCCCTCTCCCTTTACTGTGGTTTAGCTTCCCCACATCAGCAATATGTTCCATGCTTATATAATTTTTTTAAAATGGGTTCTATTGTCATGTGTAACTAAAAATAAACAATAAAATAAAATTTTGAAAAACCTATGTCCACTTGAGAAGCTTGCTGAGGACAAAAGACATAAGTAATGGACAATAGAAGATAGTTATAAATATCAATTATAACCATGTAATCAATAGAGAAATGAGGACTGTAATTGTCTTCAATATTTCTTCTTTCCTTTGTCATGATATGTTTGAGTGTGCTCATGTGTATCTTGAATATCTTTGTTTTATCCTCTATCCTATACCTTCCTCATATAACATGAGCTGATATGCTAACTTTATATAGTAGTATAAATATTGTTAAATTTACATCATTATATTGAAGTTAGAGGACACCAAGAAGAGTGAACATGATAAAGACTTTCAAGGACCATACATCTTTGGGGGTAAGTCAGTGCATTTTTGGTTGTGTACAGGAGAGTCACATTATGTTAGGCAGAAGCATGGCTTTATTATTGCCTCTACTTGTAGACCAAACATGGTTTAGGGAGACATTTTAGGCAGCTTTGTTACTATGATGAATAAATGAGATAACCAACTTAAAAAAGAGTAAGTTATAGATAAGATGTTCTTTTGTCTCAAAATATCTTAATGTATATTTTTTTTTATCAACAATGACTTTCTTATATTTCCATTAAATAATTACTCAAGTCAGAAAATTTAAAAAACAATTTCTGTGAACTGTAGGTAGAATACAGAACACAAAATCTGCTGATCTAGAGAGCCATCTGGTCAGTGGGAGTACTTCCAGAGCCCTGAATGAGGAAACTCACTCCATACCGACCAAGGCAAGGATTTTTGAGCAAAGGAAAGGCTACACCAACTGAGATCTAATGAAGGACACTTATAAAGTTAGCTAGTTATGTGGTTTCCTTCACCTGAACTTCATAATAAAAGATCTTAATAAAGAAAATTCAGCCCACATTCATGGATAGGAAGGTTTAATATTTTTAACCCATCAATTTTAAATTCATCTGCAAATGTGAGCCAACGTCAACAAAAGACACACAGGTTTTTCCAAGATGCTAGAATATATGAGGTCTGGGGATGGATCTCAGTGACAGAGCGCTTACCTAGTAGGCTCAAGGTCCTGGGTTCAATCTGCAACGCCACAAAAATAAATCAATAAATAAGTTTAAGAAAATAAAATGTGTTTGAAAAAGAAGAAAACAAAGTACTTAAGAAAGTGCTGAAGAAAAGGAAAAGTGAATAGAGAGACTCTCTATACATACAAAACCCACAAAGAGATGGTGATTGAGTATTGACAGAGAAAAGAGAGAGACCAAAGGCACAAAGGAAAGCTTAGAGTCTGATAAAACACACCCACGAGGTTATATGGCAAAATGTCATGGTGGAAGAGTGGGAAAGAGGGAAATCTGTGATATGTCGAACTAGAAACTGGGCCATAAATAGAAAAACAGGTGAAATTTTCTAATTCACACCATATAAAAAAATCAGTACCAACTATTGCTTACGCGTGCTTGTGGCCAACCTGAAGAGCAGGACGGTTTCCACCCAAAACATCAACTGGGCTGTAAACGCTGATCATTCTACCCACAAATGGAGAGTTATGAAAAGTTTATTTCTTCTATAATGAAGCTTTCTGGGAAGAGCAAGACCATTTCATCAAAACAGTGAAGCCTGATTCTTCCTTGAAATAGGTGAAGCTCCACTAAGTAATTTTGAACTCATTTGAATGAGCTCCATTCCAGGTGGCTCTAGGGAGCCTGAGACCTGAGACTGGTGGAGGAGGTGCAACTCCACTGGACACCTTGTTGAAGAACTGAGCATTTGAGGGCTCTGAGGAGTGAAATGGTGTCTTGGCCACTCAGTGATGCCTGAATCCTCAAAAGGCATAAGCATTTTCTCTCTGAGGCCTCACATTTTGTGACTAGTGTGTGTGGAAACGTGTGTGATGGTCATTATATTTGGAATGTTTGTGAGTGTGTTGGTCAGATTTCTGTCTCTGTTCCAAAATACCTGAGATGACCAATTTTAAAGAAGGGAGGTTCACTTTGACTCATGGACTCAGAAGTCTCAGTGCATGGTTGTTTGGACCTGTTGCTTGGGGACAGTGGCCACACAGTTCATCATGGCCCAGAGTGTGCGTCAGAGGACAGTCCACTTCATGGCAGCTGGAAGCAACGGGAGAGAAAGAAGAGTTTGAGAGCAGGTCCCCCGGGACTTACCGTCTTCCGGCTGGGCCTTACTTCTTTTCTTTTCTTTTAATATTTATTTTCAATTGTGAGGACCGTGGAAAGTATCTCCCTCTAAGGCAGCAGTGCACAGTCTTCAGTTTTTTTCTGCTTCTTGATCTCAAAACCTGTTTTCTGTCAATCCAGAGACAACTAGTAGAGTGCCTCCAGCTAGTTCTCCTGCTGAAACCCACCATCTTTCCCACCCCATCACGGTTTCCATCTTCTTTCCTCCTGCCTTCTTCCTCCCTTCTGATCTCTGAGAAGTGGACTGTCTGCCGAGCCCAGGGCCCGGGCATGGTGCAGGTTCACAGCAGATCTGCTGCTCCTCATACCACGCAGGCGTCCACACTGACCCAAGGGCAGTCCGCCTCCTGTCTCCGCCCTTCAGGGCTGAGCTGCCCACGCCCTGTGCACACTCTGCAGGACTCAGCAGGAGACCCGCCCTGGAAAAACGCTTAAAGCCAGGTGTGAGGTCAGTAGCCAGGGATGCCAGCCGGACCCCAGGGATCCTTTAGGGCCCAGCTGCCCCAACAGGCTCTTGGGACCAAGGACCCTGACCGCGACCCGTATGCCCAGCACCACTGCGTGGCCCCTCCAGGATGGCCACTGCACTTGAATGGGAGCCCGGCCCAGGTTTGGTGTACGCCTTAGCAAAAGGTCTTGTTGTCTGGACTATGGGCCACTGAGAAAGGAGAGTCGCAGATCAGGGGCTGAGAGATGCCCGGTTCCACGGGAGTCCAGAATGGGCCAGAAATGGCTGCTCTAATGGTGTGCAGCATGGCCCAGGAGGGTGGCTTCTTACATGAGCAGCTCACAGACGATTCTCTGCCATCAGATGGTCCAGAGAGTCCAGAGTGCACAAGAGGCTTCTGGAGCTCTGCACCGAAGGACTCTGGGGGCACCAGCAGGTGCTCCGTGGAGGAAGCCCCACTCCAGGTGGGCCTAGGTCACCATCCAGCATGTGTGTGTGCTTAAGCAGAATTTGTGACCGAGCAGTGTTTGCCTGGGAACCTGAACAAAGGCCTAAGAGATGCCACTGCTTTTTCACAATGTGAGGGATGGAGAGGCCTGGGTTTACCAGATCCCTTCAGGAAGCTAACCAAGGAGGCAGGCAGGTGCTGCGTGCGAAGCGAGGATCCCCTCTCTTTTCCTGAGCTCCTTTTTGAGTATTTATCTGTCCTGAATCCCTGTGAGGAGGAGGTCACCTCGGTGATGTAAGAGCAGTGCCCTTTGGGAGACCTCAATGCCGTTAAGGTCTCTCTTGGCCAAGGTGGTGTCGATCCCAAGGCAGCTGAGGGACCAGGGATGAGTAGGTTAAGTAAGGAATGCTGTGTCCCTGTAGCACCAGGGCACAGGGTGGCTGAGGGGCTGTTGAAATAGGATGGAGCAGGACGTATTCACCAAAACCATAGCAGCAAAATAATTATTAGTTGTTGATTGATGGGGGAATGATTTTCCTAATTTTGTGTATAAGGGACTTAATGGGTAAAATCATTGCAATATGGCTCCAGTAGCCTTTCCAAGTATAGGAACAGAACAAACTGAACGGTGGGGATCATCCTTAAAGACTAAGTTTTATTTACATTGGACAGGATCAACCGTTTTGAGTGGGAGAAATGATGTTCAAGTCCATTTATACATGCCAAAATTATAATTTGATTTTGATTTATTGCTCTTTGACATACTTCAGGAAAAGGGATGTGCTGAAGGTGGGGAATTTGGATAAGGCAATACTTCTGACGATTAAGATGCAAGATACCTGCTCTTCTCTATTTTATGCTCAAGCGATTTTCTCTAAGATTATAGGTGCAACCTTTTTTAGCTTAGTGGGATCCCCATACATAACCCTTCTACTCAAGCCCCAGTATTGACTATCATGAAGGTTGGTGCATTTCAACAGATGGTGCAGTTGATTCAGAGTCTGTGTTGTGGACACTCAAAAGCCAATCAGTTCCCTTTCTCTTTTTGGTACAAAAATTCTTTTAATAAAGATCAGATTTCCAGTGGTGTTCAATTGTAGGTCACCTTTTCCATTTTTTAAAATTTCTTCCTTCTGTTTCCAGGTCTCTCTCCTTATCTCTTCCTCCCATCCTTCCTTCACAGTTCCTTCTTACGCTGAGAAGCATTGATGGGCTCACATTGACACATCTCTTCTTCCAGGGCTCCTCACAGCATGGCTAGTGGCTTCCTGCTTGATTGGGGTTGAATTAACTCCCAGGCCATATCACAGGGTGCCATGAATGTTTTTTCTTGTGACCTTGAGGATCAGGAACTTTTTCTGTCAGAGGCACAGATATTTGGAAGATTCCTACTGAGCAACCTGCTTTTGGCATTCCTTCAGGCACTTCACAGTGGGCTTGAAAGAATTACTGCTGCCCTCACCGACACCTTAATGTTGTCCTGTTAACATGCTAAGGAAATGCAGGCCCATAGACAAAAATGTTCTAGGTGAGTTTTAGGACCCTGGACAGCGTGGGAAAGTAAAGGAGGGTGCTTTGAACTGTGGTCCTGTTCTTCACTCTTCGTAGCTGGGCCTGCTTTCAACTGTGAGCAGAATGAGTCATCTCATCCTTTTAAAAGTAGTTCAGGGTTTTGCTTTTTGTTTTTATAGCAAAGAAGACAACTGGGCATTTTTTCACCGGAAAAAAATATACCCTTTAAGAAGATTCCTTTGGGAATTCAAACTCAGATAAAACAATAGTGTTCATCAGCTAATATTTTTATTTTTCTCATTGTGCTGGGGATCTGATTCAGGGACTTTTGCATGCTAAGAGGGCTCTCTACCACTGAGCCACAACACAGCCCTACATATTTTGTAAGATGTATTTCTTTTTCAATAGCTCTATTGAGGTGTAGTTGACAGGCAATAACTTACATGCATCACAAGTGTATAATTTGAAAAGTTTTCAAGTACAGCATATTGAGCATATATTATACAGCATATGTATATAATATCACCAGCAGCCCAATAACCCAATAGAGATACTCAATATTTCTTCTTCCATGAAGATTTTTCCCTGCCACTTTTAATCTTTTCCTTTCATTCTTCTACACCCTTCCCATAAAGTCATCATCACTGATCAACTTTTATCATGGTAGTTTTCATTGCATATAGTTTAAATAAATAGGAATGTATGGCAGCTAAATCAGGCAACCGGCCTGGATCCCTGATGGCCGTGTTGTTCAGCCCTCTGGCCCACATAAGAAATAAGCAAACAATGTAAAAAGGAAAATTGAATTCTGTGCAGTTTGATCAAATTGAGGAAAAGCAGCTAGGTTGCTTCTCTGCTGTTCCCATAAGAGTGGGTACAATTTATAGAAACTAAAGCCAGGTGATGTATATACTTACACTGAGCAGGCTGTGCTTAGCCAGAGAGTATGTCAGCTTTGGTCTCCTTGGTGCCTGGCCAGGACAGGAGTTAGGTAGTTTTTATAGCTTCCATTCTTAGCATAAGTAAATGTGAGATGCATAAAATGCAGTTTTCAGAAGTTGGAATGAAACCACCATTTGACCCAGCTATCCCCCTCCTCAGTCTATACCCAAAGGACTTAAAAACAGCATACTACAGTGACACAGCCACATCAATGTTTATAGCAGCACAATTCACAATAACTAAACTGTGGAGCCGACCTAAATGCCCTTCAGTAGATGAATGGATTAAAAAATGTGGCATATATACACAATGGAATATTACTCAACAATAAAAGAGAATAAAATCATGGCATTTGCAGGTAAATGGATGCAGTTGGAGAAGATAATGCTAAGTGAAGTTAGCCAATCTCCCCAAAAAAACAAATGGCAAAGTTTTCTCTGATATAAGGTGACTTACTCATAGTAGGGTAGGGAGAGGGAGCATGGGAGGAATAGATGAACTCTAGATAGGGCAGAGGGGTGGGAGGGGCAGGGAGGGGCAGGGAGTTCGCAATGAGTTAGGAATGTGATGGACATCATTATCCAAAGTACATGTATGATGGGCTGGGGATGTGGCTCAAGCAGTAGCGCGCTCGCCTGGCGTGCGTGTGGCCCGGGTTCGATCCTCAGCACCACATACAAACAAAGATGTTGTGTCCGCCAAGAACTAAAAAATAAATATTAAAATTCTAAAAAAAAAAAAAAAGAGGAAAAAAAAAAAACAAAGTACATGTATGAAGACATATGAAAAATTATATGAGAGATATGAAAAAATTATGTTCTATATATGTAATAAGAATTGTGATGCATTCTGCTGTCATGTATTTAAAAAACAAAAGCAATTTAAAAAGCAAAATTATATAAATATAAATATTTAAAAATGCAGTGTTTCTTTGGGCTGGGGATGTGGCTCAAGTGGTAGTGCACTCGCCTGGCACGCACGGGGTGCTGGGTTCAATCCTCAGCACCACATAAAAATAAAAAATGAAGATGTTGTGTCCACTGAAAACTAATATATATATATATATATTAAAAAATTATCTCTCTCTTTCCTTTAAAATATATAAATAAATAAATAAATAAAATGCAGTTTTCAGAATGTTGTTATTAATTTTAAAGGGGCTTTGTTTCAGAATCATACAATATGCATTATTTATTATTTTGGCCTGGTTTCCTTCACCCTGAATGATTATTTTGTGATTCATCCATGTTCTTGCACTTAATTCGAATGCATCTTTTTTCATGGGAAAGTTATTTTGATCCACTGTATAGATAGTTCACATTTTTGCTTATTTCTAGTTCAGGGTTATTACAAATAAACGCTTGCAATCATCTGTCCTTTGAAGTGCAGTCATTATAGTAGGTGTGTAGTGGAATCTCATTATGAATGTTGTTTGCATTTTTCTAGTGACTCTGAGTTGCCAAGCATCTTTTCAATGCTTATTTGCATTTTATTTCTCATCTTTGGTTAGGTATCTTATTCCAGTCCTTTGGCAACTTTTTAAAAAATGGATTGTTTGATTTTTAATATTGGATTCTGAGTTCTTCATAGATCCTTCTGTTGTTGGCAAATATTTTCTACTGTTTTACTCTGTTAACTGTATACGCTTCTGTCAAAGACCAGAGCCTTTAGCCTTTATTTCCTTCCTTTCTTCCCTCCCTCCCTCCCTCCTTTCTTTCTTTCTTTCTGAAATCCAGCTTATTGATTTCCTTTCTTTTATGTATTGTGGTTTTGGAGTCCTGTGTAAGAAATATGTGTCTCATCCAAGAGGAGAAAGATCTTCCCCATGTTTCCTCTAGAAATAATAGAGTTTCAGCTTTAAGATTTAGAACTGTGATCCATTTTGAGGCAATTTTTGTAGAAAGTTTGAGGTATGAATCAAAGTTTTGTGGTTTTGTGTGTGGTTTTTTTTTTAAGAGAGAGAGAGAAGAGAGAGAGAATTTTTTTAATATTTATTTTTCAGTTTTTGGTGGACACAACATCTTTATTTTATTTTTATGTGGTGCTGAGGATCGAACCCAGCACCCCGCACATGCCAGGTGAGCACATTACCACTTGAGCCACATCCCTAGCCCCATTGTTGGTTTTTTTAAGGTGAAATGTATTCTTCCAGCAGTATTTGTTGAAAGGACTGTTCTTTCTCTGAATGCATTTTACTGAAATTCATTTGTGCCTTATTGTAAGCTTCAAAATCAATTAGTGTAGTCCTTTAATATAGTTCTTTTTTCATAGTTACTTTGAGTATTCTAGGCTTCTACATCTCTAAGAGAATTATAGATCAGCTTGTCAAATTCTGCAAAATAGTCTGTTATGCTTTCAATGGAATTGATTAAATCTGTGGAATAACTAAGGGTCAACTGATATCTTAATACAGAGTCTTTTGATAATCCTGGTTTATTTTTCTATTTGTTTAGACTTTCAAATTCCCTCAATCATGTTTTGTTGTTTTCATTGCACAGATATTGTAAGTTTTATAAGATTTATCCCTAAGCCTGTCATATTATTGATGCTATTTTGAATAACATCATTTTTATTTCTGTTTCCAAATGTTCACTATTATCATATACAAATACAGTTGATTTTATTGTATTTTGATCTTGAATCTGCAACTTTGCTAAACTCACTTATTACTTCTAGAAGTTTTTACTAGATTACTTCTAGAAGATTTTACTAGTTTTTTCTGATTTTTTAAATAATTGATCATGTCTTTTGCAAATAAACTTAGTTTTATTTTTTCTTTCCCATTTGAATGCTTTTTAGTTTAGCTTAGTCTGATTTTTGTTTTTGTTTTTCTTCACATAACGTACTTACCAGAACCTTTAGTAACAAGCTGAGTAGAAACGGTGTGTACATAGGGTCCTTCCTGTCTCTGGAGTCGGGGCTAAGGAATGAGTAGCCTGACTAGGGCTGGATATCTGCCCCTAAGTATTATGCTACGGGTAAGTTTTTAATAGTCAGGTTGAAGAATTTCCCTTTCATTCCTGGTTTGCCAAGACTATTTAAATGTTTAATTGAGACATATTTTCCTACATCTATTGAGGTGGTTTTATGAATAAGCACACATATACATATATAAAAATATGTTTATTTTTACATATATAATTTTAGATTATATATGTAAAAATAAATATTATTAAATAAATATATTAATGTATACTACATATATAATTTTAGATTATTAATATGGGAAATTACATTGATGAATTTTGGAATGTTAAAGCAACTTTGCATTTCTGTAGAAAACTTTGTAATGATACATTATCCAGGTTTTTTAAAATTTAATTTGCCAAATTGTGTTTATGATTTTAGCATCAAAAATCATTAGGGGTCTTAGGTTGTCTTATTCTCCTGCAATGTTCTTTTTAAAAAAAAAAATGAGACTAATATTGGACTTATTAAACGAGTTGATAAACATTCCTTCCCCTTCATCTTCTTTGAAGATTTTGTGTAGAATTGCTTGCTTCTTTCTCCAAATTGTAATTCAAAATTGGATTTCAATATTGTTGCCACTTGATATTGGATTGTTACGAGTGAAAGGTTTTTAAACTCTAATTGCAATTTACTTTATAGATACAGGCTACTTCTTCTTTCATGAGCTTTGGTTGTGTGTATCTTTCAAAGGATGTGTTCATTTCATCATAGTTTTCAGATTTATCGGCATAAAATGATTCATAGTATTTTCCTATTTTTCTTTTGATATCTATTGGATACTAGTGATATAATGTCTCTCATTGGTGATATGTGCCCATGCTTAAGTTTTCCTTGTCATTCTTGTAGAGCTTTAGGAAGGTTATTGTATTTCTTCAAGAGATAGCTTTTGTTTTTATAGATTTCCCCCGTTTTTGGAAGTGTTTAATTTAATTGATTTCCATTCTGATTTTTATGTTTTTTCTTTAAATTCATTAAAATATTGTTTGCTTTTATTTTCTGGGGTGATAAGGTGGAAACTAAGAACATGCTCAGAGCACCTCTTTGCTGACAGGTGTCGACAGTCCTATAAACTTCTACTGAGTACTGCACTAGTGGCACCTCACAATTTTTGACTGATGTATTTTCTTTTTCATGATTTGAAAATGCTTTCTAATTTCCTTTTGACTCATGGAGTATTTGGATGTCTGTTATTTACTTCCAAATATTTGTATATTTTCTAATGATCTTTCTGTTACTGGCTGAAAAATGATTAGCAGAAAATTTCCATTATAGTTTTAGAGATACAAACTAATTGGACAGATAATACAAGCAGTTACATCTTTCCACACCACACTATCCTCTACTACCACACATAATTTCCCCTATAATTTCCATCTTGCATTAATATGATATATTTGCTACATCTAATAATGTGGTGCCACCATATTATTAGACGTACTCTATCAGTTTTAATAAGTTTCATTCTTTGAGTCACACAGTCAGTGTTTTTGAAAAAATTTTTTTAGGTCGGGTCTGGACGGCGGCGGTGGCCCTGTCCGCGCCGCCCGCGTTGCAGATTCGCGGGGCCAAGGCACACCTGCTGCGGTTCACCGCGCGGCGGAGCTGGGGGGCGGCTAGAGGCCGCGGAGCGCACGGTGACGCCCAAGCAGAGCGCCTGACCCTCCAAGATCAGCAGTTTCGCGCGGCCCTGGACGAGCTGGGCCACGCCAAAGACCGTGAGATTGCCGCTCTCCAGGAGCAGCTGACCTCCGAGGCCGCCATCCACAGCCTGCAGGCTGCTGTGCGCCAGAGGGATGAACTCATCCAGCAGTTGCAGCCAGGGGCCAAGCTGCTACAGGACATTTGTCGCCGGCGGCCACCCCTGGTCGCACTGCTGGCTGACCTGGCTGAGGCCGAGCGACTGGGGCCCTTGCCAGCCAGTGACCCAGGCCATCTGCTCCCCAGTGGGCCTGGCCCACCCCTGGCCAACAGCACTGGCGAGAAGGCGGACCAGGACCACCCCGAGCCGACGATGTTTGGGACCACAGTGTGAGCCTCAGAGCAGATTCCAGAATGAAAGCAGAAGGCTCCTTTGGGGATTTCCACCTGTGTCAAGGGGCAGAGCCACGACCCTTTCCAAACATCAGAGCCATCTAAAAGGCCAAGTTTCCAATTGGGCCCAGAGGCCAAATACACATGTTTAATCTGACAAGTTAAAACAAAAGACAAAACTTTGAATCCATCCTCTTGTTGAACAACTGGTGATGCTTCCAGAGAAGCTGGATATCTGGCTTCAGACCTGGCTGGTCTCCTCTGGCCCTGAGTCCAGGGCACCCTTTTATCCAGGGTGAGTTCTAGCTGGTGCCCTCACCTCTGAGGCTGTTGACCTGGCTCTGGAAGCATCTGAATTTGAGACCTCTGTCTGGTGGAGGCAGATGGCATCAAGTTCCACAGGATTTGTTGTCCTTGGCTTTGATACTGTTCCTCCTGACACACCCTAAAGTGTTTCTTAGCTTTTGACCTTGGACCACAGCTAGGGGCTGGAAGCCTCAGGTCAATCACTGACTGTGTGATGACACATTTCTGTCCTAGATCTCTGTCCCCTAACTCTGACCTTTCCTCCACATTTACTCCCAGAGGATGAGCAGGCAGGGGTGACAGCCACGACGCTTTCCTCAGAGTGCGCTGCCTGCGACCTGCACGTGGGCTCTTCTCTCTTCCTATAACTTTCCCCCCAGATTGCCACACGATTGCTCCTTGTCACTCAGGTCTTTGCTCTGATGTTACCTCCGAGAGGCCTTCTGTGACCATCTCACTTGGAGTGATCCCTCCTTTACCCTGCCAGCCCCGCCCACCATCATTCCATGCCATTCTCCTTATGGAGTGTCACACTGTCTCACCAGCAGTCACCTCCTTGACAGCAGGGTTTTGCCTCTTGTTCTGTTTGTCACCGGTGCCTGACATTTCTCAGAGCCCCCCTCAGGGACAGGGACGGTCCTGTGAGCCCTGAGGGAGCCCCTCCTCAGGGCCAGTCAAGCTTCTGTGGCAGCACGTCTCCTCTCTACGCCCAGCAGAGACACTGTTTTTAACTCCTTGTTTCTAGCTGTCCTAGCCGCCCAGGGCACTCAGGGAACTTTGCTCTTTATCAAACCAAGGAGGGGACTCAGGCCCTGTACCTCCGGCTCCCTGCCTGGCGGGCGGCCTTCCCAGCTCCACACTCAGGGAATTGTCATGCCAGCAAGTTTCAGCGGGTGGTCATTCACAGCCCTGGGATGGTGCCGCTTCCTGCCTCATCCAACAGTGACTCTCAGTGCAGTGACAATGGCCCCTTTTCCCCTCTGGACGAACAAGGGAGCTGCTGTTTGTACCAAGGGAAGCAGGCTGGGGCCTGTCTGCGCTCAAGCATAAACCGTCTGCTTTCTCTGCTGGGCCCTTCGTCCTCTCCCTGGCGTGGGCAGGAGAGCTGGCCCTGCGTGTTGTGCGTGGTCCTGGTTGGGGTCTTGCGAGCTCTGGAGACAGGAGTTCCAGTGCAGGGAGCTGGTGCCACAGTTGTCTAATCTGGACAGCACACGTTGACACCAGATTTGTCCCCTTCTTACAGCTGTGGGCAGAGGCTTCCAAGTAAAGCGGACGGCCTCCAGTTCCGCAAGGCCAGGGCAGCGTCCTGTGCTGGGAGGTTGCTGGAATTCTTTATTATCTGCGGGGCTGGGGAGGGCGCCCAGAGCCCCCAGACAATGGGCAAGGGCTCCGGCACTGAGCTGCACTCCCAGCCTGGCATCGTGTTTTTAAAAAAGTGAAAATTTCCGGGGGCGTAGTCCAGCATATACCTAGCTTGTGGGGGACCCTGTATTCCACCCCCAAGGCAAAAATAAAAAACCCAAAACAATTATAAAAAAAAATTTTTTTTTAGTTGTAGATGGACACGATACCTTTATTTTATTTATTTTTTTTATGTGGTGCCAGGAATTGAACCCGTGCTTCACACATGCTGGGAAAATGCTCTTCCACTGAGCTACAACCCCGCCCACAGTTATGTGTTTTAACAAATGCATAGTGACATAACGACACACCATTAGTTTCATATAGAATGGTTTCAGTATCCTAAAATCCCCTGTGCTTCATCCATTCTTCCTACTCTCCTCTCATCCTAAATCCCTGGTAACCACTGACTTTTAGAAAACGGTGTCTATATTGTGTGTATATATACTGTATCTATATTTATTTTTTTCCAAAATGCCCTATAGTTGGGACCATAAAGTATATAGCATTTTCAGACGACCATCTTTCATTTACCAAAATACATTTATGCTATCTTCAGGCCTCTCTATGGTGGGTAGTCATTTCTTTTTATTGCTGAATGATATTCTGTTGAATGAATATAGTACAGTGGGTCCAACCATTAGCCTGTTAAAAGACATCTAGGCTGCTTCTTATTTTTGGTGATTATGAATAAAGCTCCCGTAAATATTCATGTGCAGGCTTTTGTGCAAACGTAAGTTTTTCACTCATTTGGACTAATGCCTAGGCATGAAATTGCTGGATGGTAAAGTTTCACAAGGAACTTTGGAACTGTCTTCCAAAATGAATGCACAATTTTGCATGCAACCCAACATGAATGAGTGTACATTCAACATCACATTCTCAATAATATTTGATAAAATTCACTTTTTGAAAAAAATAACCATTTTATTGGTGGCACCTTGTTAAAATTGCCTAATGACATATGATGTCATGTGTTTTCACAAGCTTCTTTTTCCATCTAAAGATTGCATTTGGTAAGGTGCTGTTTTCATATTTTTTATCCATTTATTAATGGGTTGTTTTCTTATTGCTATGGATGCAAGTCCTTAATGAGATGTGTGTTTTCCAAAGTGTTCTTCTAGTCTATGGTTTGTGTTTTCATTCTCTTACCATTTTTTTTCCTCAGAAAGGTAGTTATTTATTTATATATTTACTTATTTTTTTTGAGCTGGAATCTTACTATGGTGCCCAGGCTCATCTTGAACTCCTGGACTCATGCACAGTCTCCTGAATGCTTAGAAGTTTTTAATTTTCAAAGAGTCCCAACTTAATATTTTCTTTCATTAATTGTAGTTTGGTGTTGTATCTAAAAAAAAACATTGTCAGACCCAGAGTGACCTACATATCTTCTCCTGTTATTTTTTTTTAATGTTTTATAGTTATGTGCTTAAAATTTAGGCCTACAAAGTTGAACTCACAGAAATAGGTAGTAAAATGATGATTACCAGATAAAGGCTTAAGAACAAACAAGTGTATCAATGGAAACAAAGATGCTAAGACCAACACACATAGGTACAATCATCTGACTCTTGACAGAGCATCAAAACCAAAGAGGAGGATTTTAACACAATGTGCGGGGCAAACTGGAGTTCCACATGTAAAAGAATAAAACTAGATCCTTATGTCTCACCCTGCACAAAAGTCAACTCAAAGTGAATCAAAAATTGAAGAAATAAACCAGAAATTTTAGAAACACTGGAAGAAAACATATACCAACATACAAGCACAGGGAACAACTTCCTCTATAGGACTCCTAAAGCTCAGGAAATAATACCAAAAATTGACAAATGGGATGGCATCAAAATCTGCACAGAAAAGAAAACAATTAAGATCACAAAAAGAGAACCTACAGAATAGTACAAAATCTTTACCAGCTACTCTTCTGACAGAATATTAATATCCAATCTGGAGTTCCTTATAAACTCAAAAATTTTTAACACCAAAAACTAAACAACCCAATCAACAAATGGGCAGATGAACTAAACAGACATTTTCAAAAAATGAAATACAAATGGCCAACAGATACATGGAAAAAATGTTAGGCATCTGTAGCAATTATGGAAACGCAAATCAGCACTGCCCGTGAGATTGTGTCTCACTCCAGTTAGAATACGAGCAGTAATAAATGCTGGTGAAGAGACAGAGGAAAAAGGAACTCTTACTGTTCTTGGGAATTTAAATCAGTGCAGCTGAAGCCAGAATTAGGAAGGCAGTCAATATAGATGGGTAAATTGAGTCAGGTTGGATCCAGGAGGTTAGTGACCGTCCCCGGAGGGATTGAAATACCTTCAAAGCCCTTCCTCCACCCTATCAGGACAACCTACCCCTGCTCCAACCAGTTGCTCAGGTAACCTGTCCTAGGGAATCGTCCCTCTCTATAGGGAGTTGCAAAAGTTGTTAATTAATGTGTCCTGGGCTACTCTATCTGGCCTTTCCCCTGTCCATCTGCTTCTTACCTTTTGGCCATCCCACTGAGCATCTCCTGGGCCTAGTCATGTAGGTAGCAAGGAGGAAGATGAGACCTATAAAAAAGGCAGAACACCCTCACTTCTTGGAATACCAGGATGCCAGCTATGGCCCCTTCTCCCTCCCAGGAGAAGTCTATGTGACCCCAGTTTTTAAATAAACCCTGCTTTATATTGCCGCAGTCTCTGGCTGGGCACAAATCACGAGTCTCCACACAGCTTGTAGATTCAAACAGCAATTCTTTATTCCCGAACTCACACCGGCCGTCTACAAACACGTTCTGGGGAAATCCACGTTCTCTGCCCAAATCCACACTCTGCCCTAATCCACACTCTGCCCAAATTCACTCCACTGGGCTTCTGTCTCCCAAAATATACTGTCTGACCCTAAGAACTCAAGAGGAACTCACCAGCAGGATACGCCCTATTCTAAAGGGGGAACACCCTAAACACGGATCCGCCCTGGTCCTTGAGCAAGGTCACCTTACTATGCAATGTCCTGCAAAATGTCCTATTTCCATGAGTCCTTCCACTAAAGAAACATGGGGGTACGCTGGCAAGGAAATTGTCATACCTACTTGGCTGATGGCTCCCAGCATCTCCCCCCTTCTGATTAATTAAACAACAAGTAATGTGGCTTAAGGACCGTGCCTGGTAGGTTGTCCAATTCAACATATGGCTCTTACCCGTCATTGGAAAACTGACCTTTAGGCGTCAGCCTCCTGTCTTAGGTTGATACCACTGCAACTGGATCATACCCGTCACTGACTACCGGTCCAGCATACAGCCATACTTGTGGATAGGTCTATGCACCAGTGGGGGGGTGAGGTTCTTTGCCTCACCTCTGTTGGCCCCCAAATTTGGCCTTGGTGCCAGTGGGGGAGTGAGGTTAATGTGGCTTAAGGACCGTGCCTGGTAGGTTGTCCAATTCAACATATGTTTCTAACCCGTCATCGGAAAACTGACCTTTAGGCAACTGACCTGTAGGTGTCAGCCTCCTGTCTTAGGTTGATACCACTGCAATTGGATCATACCCGTCACTAACTACCGGTCCAGCATATAGCCATTGGCCCCCAAATTTAGACCATCACTAGCAGAAGGGAGGAGGATACATAAATGCCACGACACCAAGCCAATTGACAGTTCCTTTGGAAAAATTGCATCACTGGTGACACCATCAGCAAAGATCACTGGTGACACCATCAGCAAATATATGCCAGCATTACCACAATAGCTGCACTAAACGTAGTTACATAGTCCAGGCAAGTTCTGTAAGCAGTTCAAAGTGGAGGAATCTATCAATATGTCCGTCTCCTCCCAAAGTCCGTTGCCTCCCAAAGTAAGTTGACTCCTTGATTGAGCATACTTGTTGAGTTATATTCATTGGGATGAATATAGGAATTCTGGCAATGATGCTAAAAAGACATTATCCTGAAAAGAATTATTAAATATAATGAAAAGGAAAGGTGAAAGTAAACAAACAGATCTGTTAACCTCCTTAAAAAACAATCCTTAACAGCTGTTTACCTGATTTAAATTACTAAACAAGCAGATCTGTTAACCACCTTTAAAAAGAATCCTTAACAGCTGTTTACCTAATTTAAATTAAGCCATTTAAATCACGTGAATAAAAAAATAATAATTTGGATCCATATTCTCATGAGTGCTCCTCATATATGAAATATGGATATATGCACACACAGACATACAACACAAAACACAAATGTGCAAACAAACGTACAACACATAAGATAATAATAAAGGCCTTGTAGCTTTACCTAGGTGAAATCTCCATTGCAATGTTTAAAAACTCCACAGTCAAAAAAATAATACTGATCAGAAAAACATTAACCTAGGTTTGTATGAGCTCAAAAAATAAAAATAGAGCCTTATGATGTGGAAAAATGCAATAATAAAATAGATATTGAAAAAAACATCCTGGTTAATCACTGTTGCAGATGTAAGAATGGCCAAGCTGGAGTTCTGGATATCTGGATTTGAGTCAAATTATCTTCTTTTTGGTCTGTAGAAATTGCTTTAGTTAGTCTTTCTGGAATCCAAATCGGCTGCTGTTCTCCCTGAGGAAAAACAAAAACAGAACCCCGACTCCAGACAATCACTGGGTCAGGACCTTTCCATTGTCCTGTTAGAATATCTTTCCAAAGTACTTTAGGCTTATGAACATTTTTTGGATACATATGTCTTTCCGCAGCACTAAGTCCTGATGAATCCAAATTTTAAAAGTTTAGAGTAAAAAGGGTTATTTTAAGTTTATCTTTGGGGGATATATACCCCTTTCCAATTTTTAAGATTAACTAGGCTTCGAATGACGCAATCTTTCCTCCGTCATGAAGGCATCTTAACCACCTTCAAATTAACCTTTTAAAGTCTTACAATTATCATCTATACTGTACTTTTAAATGTACTTTTTCACCACCTACAGCTTCACTCTTTTAAAGGAGGCTTAGATTCTGTTTAAATCGCTTTTATGTTAGTTTACATGGCTGCCCTTCAACCAAAGGCCTTTTTTACTCCATTAAGAAGCTTTGTCTCAATCTGCCATGTACAAATACCTTTTTCTTCTTTCTTCCTTTCTCAAGCTTTTAAAGTAAGTCTAGTTTCCTCAAAATCTTTTTAAATGGCATTTTACAACTTTTTACTTTACCACACAGAGATTATCTCATCTAGAAACATTTCTTTTTTTTTTAAACCTCTTATATTAAAATATATTTTGTTAAGGTCTGTAAACAAGTCAGATTGGCACCTGTTATTTTGCCAGAGAAATGTTAGAGTCTGTAAACAAGTCTGGATGGCGCCTGACAAAATGCCAGAGGGAGTGGTTTGTGAAGTAACAAAAGCGAGCCATTAAGTGTGGAGATTCCTTATTGGTTGACTGCTGTATCTATTTTATGCTAATTAGATAAGCTGTGTAAAATGTATAAATACCGCTCTTATTCTACAATAAACGGCTCCTATTCCTGCTGCATCAACGTACACAAGTCATTCGTCACTCCCCGGATATTCTGCTGCAACCGGCCTGCGGCAATATTTTCACATCTTCAATTTTAATATCTCTTTTCTAGCCGTTAACCCTTTTTATAAATTCACATTCTGAAACAACCCTTATAAAATTTCTGATTTAGACAAATTACTCCACTTTAATAAGATGAAATACTTTCATGTTTTTTTTTATGGTACTATAATACTGTAATTGAAACCCAACTGAAACTTCTTATACTCTTTGTATGTAAATTACACCTGATAGAATCTTAACACTTAGTAACCTTGTTTCAGCAAAGACACAGACCAAAGCAATATTAAACCTTTTTCCATTCACCAATTTATGAAAACACACATAAAGATTAAATATATTACCTTATGGAACTTAATAAGTAAAGAACACTTGATTTTATATTTAGTGGTTGATATTTTAACACTTTAGCTTTATAAATTAATCAGATGTCTGTAAAAACCAAGATCTTAGACAAGTGTAGTAAACAGAACTAGCCATCTCTTTCTTATTGAAGAAAAATCCTTCTACAGGATACCATGGTGGTCCCATTGATATACTTAATAACTCGTCTTTAAAAAGCCATGGGCTACATTTTTGTATTGTATCAACATATGCCCTAACTGTTCTTGGTCTTACTGGGGTTCCTCCTTCCTCTAACAATTTCTCTTCCTCGGAGGTGAACAACTTCAAACTTTGAGACAACCATTTTCCCCAGTTTGCCTGAGAAAGTTCTAGGAACAGGCAACTTGAAATAAAAACAAAATAAATTAGAACAAGAATGCATTGTTTTTTGAAATGCTCATCCATTCTTTCACTCTTCCTCAGGGGCGAACAATTTCACTTACCCCCAAGCTTCAGGCATTCCGCGTACGAGCCACCAAATGCCGCAGTCTCTGGCTGGGCACAAATCACGAGTCTCCACACAGCTTGTAGATTCAAACAGCAATTCTTTATTCCCGAACTCATACCGGCCGTCTACAAACACGTTCTGGGGAAATCCACGTTCTCTGCCCAAATCCATACTCTGCCCTAATCCACACTCTGCCCAAATTCACTCCACTGGGCATCTGTCTCCCAAAATATACTGTCTGACCCTAAGAACTCAAGAGGAACTCACCAGCAGGATACGCCCTATTCTAAAGGGGGAACACCCTAAACACGGATCCGCCCTGGTCCTTGAGCAAGGTCACCTTACATGCAATGTCCTGCAAAATGTCCTATTTCCATGAGTCCTTCCACTAAAGAAACATGGGGGTACGCTGGCAAGGAAATTGTCATACCTACTTGGCTGATGGCTCCCAGCATTATATGCTTGCCTTGGTGTGCTTCTCTAACGTTATACTTCAGCATGTGAGGGAGCAGAACTTGTCACCGATAACCGGTGGTATCACAGCCACTATGGACATCAATATGGAAATTTCTCCAAAGGCTAGGAATGGAACCACTATATGACCCAGTTATCCTCCTCCTTGGTATTTATCCAAAAAAATTAAAGTTAATATGCTGTAGTGATACATGCATACTCATGTATGGAGCAGCACAATTCACAATAACCAAGTTATAGACAGCCTAGGTGTCCATCAGCAGATGAATGGTTAAAGAAAATGTGGTATATATGCACACAATGGAATTTTACTCAACAATAAACAAGAACAAAATTATGTCATTTGCAGGAAAATAGCTGGAACTGGAGAACATGGTGTTAAGTGAAGTAAGCTATCTTTAGGAAGCCAAGGGTCATATGTTTTTTCTCCTATGTGGAAGCTTCAGAGAAAACAAGTGGGAAGCAATCTCATGAAAATAGAAGGGAGAACTGTCGAGGAGAGGATGGAGATCAGCGGGGTGGAGGAGAGGGAGAGGGGAGGTACTGGGAAATGAAACTGAACAACTTCTGTTGTGTACATGTAACTATATCACGATGACTCCCACTATTATATATGATGCATCCACAGATATTTTAAAAACATTGAAATTGCATATTCAAAAAAGTTAAATGATTGTTAACCACAGGCTGAGAAACAGGAGGGGAGGGGATTGGAAGTTGTTGGTCAAATGGTAAAAAGAGGGGACGGCACAGCATGAAAAGGGAAGGGAGTTCAGAGGAGGGGGAAAAGGGGTTTGAGGGAAAGGAGGAACAGCAGAATGACGTTGACCCAGTGACGCTGTGTGTGAGTTTGAGTGTACTCTGGTGAATTCCACCTTTGTATACTCCTATAAAGTACTAATTGATAAACAAAAATAATAAATAGATGGGGAAGGCCCGGGGAGGCGATGAGGGTGTGCAGGGTGGGGAGAGGAGGGGAAGGAGGGAGTACATTTAGTAATGGATACTAAAATGGAACAAAAATTATATTCCACGCATATGTGATTAAGTCTTGTTTTAATTAGTACATATAGCTATTATGTACTAATTAAAACAGGACATGAAGTTTCAGATAGACAGGGAGAATGTTTTGAGATCTATTTCACAGCAGGGTGAAAGTAATTATGAAGAGTATATTATATATTTCAAAATAACTAAGAGTAAATTCAAACGTTTCACCACAAAAAACGACAGGTAAGTGAAAGACTAAGTATGTTAGCTTTATTTGTTTAATCATTCCATATTGTATGCATATATCAAAAATGGCATGATACCCCATAAAGGTACATAATTATGACTAGACAATTCAGAACAATATTAATAAAAGTAGGTCTAAGATGCATTTTGAGTTAATATTTATTGTCAGGAGCAAGGGTTGTGTTTGTGGCTTGTATCTAGAATGCTCATGTGTTGAGAGCATGGTCCCCAATGCAGGAGGTTCAGAGGCCATGGTCATGAGGCTTTGACCTCATCAGTGACCCATGGCTTCATGTATCTGCCATTAATCCTTTAGGGATGTGGCTGAGTGGCAAAGTGCCCCTGGTTTAATAAATAATAATAATAATAATAAGAAGAAGAAGAAGAAGAAGAAGAAATTTCATGAAGAATGAAATTGAAACAAAAGACCATCTACAGACCCAGAGTTGACAATAGGAGGAGGTGGGTAACAGAATAAAAAGTTGCAAGCAATTAACATCAGAATATTAAAATTCACACTTCCTTACAAACAAGAGGTGAGAAGGTAGCACCCTGCCTCCTGCACCTGACCAACAGAAATAAACTGCATACGTGCCAAAAGGCACTCAATCCAAGTGGACTTTCCCACCACAAGAGAACAAGGGGAGGTGGGCACAACTGAAGGTGTATTTCTTTAAATAACCCAGTAGGAGACTGTAAAACCTAGGTGACCTTTGGGAAGATTGTGTACCCCTCCCCCTTAGTACTCAGCCTGTGAGGAACCAGGGGAGGGATCTTGCACTCTAGAGGATAAAATGCAGTTGTACCCCATCTGTGTGTCCCTGGCCACCAGGCATCTGACCCTGCAAGACCCCATTAAAGTATTGCTTTTTGTTATACTTGTGTCTCTTTGGGCTTGAACAGGTGAGTGTGTTTCTCACCGTATGCATGATTGATCACTATTCTTTTAGCAACCCAATTCTTTCTATCAATTCAGCATAAAGAATTTGAAGAAGATCTCTACCAGTTTACTATTTATTTGCTTGAACAGTAGATAAACACTGTTAGAGACAAACTCTAGAAGAATGTGGCTATATAAGATAGTTTGCTGATTTCACAAGACTAAGGATTCATAGAACTCTTTTTTTTTTTTTTTTGAGTTTCTGGGTATTGAACCCAGGCTGGGTTATAGCCTGGGATATAGCTCAGTTGGTAGGGTGCTTTCCTTGCATGCACAAAGTCTGGGTTCAATCCCCAGCAACACACACACACACACACACACACACACACACACACACACAAATGTATAGAACCCCTTTTAAAGGGTAGTTTGCTTTGCTTTCAAGTTCAAATTACACCTCAAGCTGGCTCTGAAAGGGGAAGAATTGTTTTCCAGAAAATACAGTGGAAGGTCTGGTAGACCATGAAAAAATCAGTTCCCATTTTTCCTGCTGTGTGAGAGAACAATGTGTCTTTGTCAATAGGGAGGGAAAGCAAACTGGCTCCGGAACTTCTTAATGCTGAGGATGATGAAAGTCCCTCTCTGTCAGTACCCCTGCTGCTCAGCACCATTAACCTTCTTAGAAATTGAAGTACCTGAAACGGGGCTATTTGAGAGGCCATGCTCTGGGCAGTTCCTGGCAAGCACAATGACTAAGCCTGAAAATAGAGGAGGGGACTTCTTCCCATTTCAAGGCACCACTTTTAAATCATTCTTTGAAAAATAGACCACAGCAATTACTTTTAAAAAATTCTGATGGTATAATAATTTTTTGTTTTTATTTATATCAAAAGGTTAAAAATCAACACTTTAGGGAGGGCACTTATTATCTAATTCCTATAACTACTACTCACAGTATATGAGGTAGAAAATATTGCAACTGAAAGGGAGATGGACAAGGTCCTCTTGTAGGAGGTACATTCAGGATTCAAAGTAAGTTCTAGACTGACCAGTGAAATAGCATTCCATTTTTTTTTTTTCCTGGAAATGACAAATACAACCCAAATGTTAACCTGAAAGACCCCAGCCCAGCAACCTTAGGCTTAGTTACAAAATTATTAGGGCACGTCACAAACCTGCAGACAATGTGTTTTTCAGATAATCAGTTAAGTGTGACCGATTGAAAAGGGAAAAACAGGATGGTTGGGAAAGAGCAGAAAAACAGATTCCAGGGCATGCCTGAATAAACAGGGGCTAATAAGCAGGAACAGAAAAATCAGAATGCTCATATGTAACTGTCATGTGGTATTGTTCCAGGAACATAAAATGAAAAATAACTTTACCCTTTAGGTAACCTATATGCTGGGTTCAAAATAGCCAATAAGAAACCTGTTGCTTACCCCGCGCGCGAAACCTGCCCCTTGACCCTATAAAAAACCTGTACCCCAAAGCCCGGTGTGCCAGCTCACCAAAGCTCCGGCTGAGGTTTCGCTGAGCACCCACAGGCGTCTGTGTCTGAATAAACCTCATGCGTTTGCAGCCAGTGCCTCGTGCGTCTTTCCTGGACAGGGAATCGGTGGGTCTTTCAAACCTAAAGCATTCTGCAAAAATAGTGTCATATGGTAATTACCTTAAACCCAGTTCTGTAGATGTAATATGAACAAGAAAGAAAGTCATCAACAATTACATCAATGGAGAGGTGAATCTGTCTGCCTGCCTGCCTGTGGAAATAGTTATTAAGATTGTCCTGAGCCAGTTGATACCTTTAAACACAAACATGCATTTCTGTGATAAGCTAAGAGCCTCTACAAGAAAAATATTAAAGCAGTTATCTTTGCAAATGCTAAAACTTCTTATAATTAAAAAGCAAGTAATTGGGCTCATGTCACATTTGCGGTATTATCCACTGGCATTTGCAGGATAATTTGCTATTGCAAAGTAGATTCACTTTTAAATCTGCTTGCATTAAGCAACCATTATTCAAACTAAAATATAAAAATTGTAAGTGCTTCTACTCTCTAAGTCAAGACTGAACTTTACAAAAGCACATTGTTTCAAAGTCCCTGATACAATTTTGAGTGCAGATATGAGAAAAGTAGAGATGCAAGATGGAGCCTTGAGATCTGTCCTCTTGGGTATCTTCCCTGGCACACAACCTGTGCTAGTCCCTAAGCTGACAGGAGACTGAAACATTAATGATCCTACTCCCTGCTCGCTCCCTCCCCCTCTCCAATTCATCTTTTTTCTTTCTTTCTTTCTTTTTTTTTGGTAAAGGGTATTGAACTTAGAGGCACTTGACCACTAAGCCACAACCCTGACCCTATTTTGTATTTTATTTAGAGCCAGGGTCTCACTAAGCTGCTTTGCTCCTTACTGGTGCTGAGGCTGGCTTTCACCTCCTCTTGCCTCACCTCCTGAGCTGCTGGGATTACAGGCATGTGCCACCACGTGGCCTCAGTTTTTCCTTTCTTTTTCTTTTCTTTCTTTCTTTTTTTTTTTTTTTTTTTTGAGGAAGCTCTTCCATTCCTCCACTGAAGAGGCAGTGTGTCTCCCTGGCTTACTCTGAGCAGGGCCGCGGGTTTTGTCTTGGTCAATGGCGTGCCAGTGAGTGTGACACAGGCGAGGCTCCAGGTAACCTTGGGTCGCTCTGTGCCACCCTTAGGGCATGCTCAGACTTGCCGGGTGGTGAGGCACTAGCTCAATCATCCAGATGGGGCTGTCCTGAGCCAGGATGGGACTCGGGATGGGAAGCCTGAGCTACCCTGGCTGAGCCGAGAGTGGGGTCTATAGACCTGTGCGCTAGTTTCCTTTTTTATGTCACTTAGAAGTTTGTGGTTTTTTTTTTTTTGGGGGGGGGGGGCTGGGGATGTGGCTCAAGCAGTAGCGTGCTCGCCTGGCATGCGTGCGGCCCAGGTTGGATCCTCAGCACCACATACAAACAAAGATGATGTATCCGCCAAAAACTGAAAAGTAAATATTAAAAAAAATTCTCTCTCTCTCAAAAAAAAGAAGTTTGTGTTTTTTTTCAAAACATCACTGTGGCAGAACTAGTGGATGTAGCTGCCCATCGTTTTAAACCATTGTTTGTCAGTAAAATTTCTGTTTTGGAATAATTGTGGTATTAGATGTTAACATATTTTTAGAGTCTCTGTATTCTTCTTTTGCTTTTCTTTTTTTCTTTCTTTTTTTTTTTTTTTGGTTGTGGATGAGTGCAATACCTTTTATTTATTTATTTTTATATGGTGCTTAGGATTGAACCCAGTGCCTTACTCTTGCTAGGCAAGCACTCTGCTACTGAGTTACAAAAAAATAAAATGGCTTTAAGATATAATTCACCTACCATACATTTTACCTACTTAAGGTGTCTGAGTCGTTGGTTTTCTTTGTACTCACAGAACTGTGCATTCAACAACACCATCAACTTCAGAACACTTTCATTACTCCAAAAAAATAAAAAACAAAAAATTAAAAAACCCTCACTGTCCTTAGCCCTGACCCTCCAACCCTTCTATCATCTCCAGCCTAGGCAGTTACTGATCAACTTCCTGTCTACCAATTTATCTTCTCTGGAAAGTTCACATAAATGGAGTCATGCAATATCTGGTCTTTCATGACAGGCTATGTGCACATGTTTGCAAGGCTTATTCATAGTGGAGTTTGTCTCAGTGCTACAGTAAGTCCCCCATCAACATTTTAACAACTGAAATTAATCAAGATTTATAAATCCAAAGTTATAGCATTGTATCTAAGAGATGATTGTAAAACTTTTTTAATAGTAATGTATGCATTATCATAAAAATGTACCATTATAATCTCTTCTAAATATAAACTTATTAGCAGTAAGCACATTCACAACATTGTACAACCTTCTCCATTATATCTTTTTACAACTTTTTCATCATCCCATTTATACTCTTTGTCCCAATCACCCCCATTCTTCCTACTCCTAAGTCCCAGTAATTATTATTATTTCATTTTTTGCCTCTATGAATTTGATTCTTCTAGATACTTTCTGTAAGTATCTTCTAGATACTTTTTTATACAACATTTTATTTTTCTGTATGTGTCTGGTTCATTTCACTTAGCATAGTTTTCAAGTTTGATTCATGTTATATTGCTTGTGGCAAGTGTCAGAATCCCTATCCTGTCTAAGGCTGAATATATCTCATTGCAGGAACAGACCATATCTTGTTTACCCACTCTCATGTTGATGGTAGACATTAGGTTGGATCCACCTTCTGGTGACTGTGAACAATGCCACTGTGAACAGTGTTGCCTAAGTTTTTGTGTGAACATGCATTTTCATTTTTTCATAATGAGAAATACTTAAATGTTAATCTCTGCCCAGGTTATTAACACAGAGCTTCTAAAACTTAAAACCCTCAGAGATAAGAATTTCAGGACAATATTTTGTCTCTGACCCCATTTCCTGACACAGAGCTTCTAAATTCCTTGAAATTTTCTGGGTGATAGGAACATCTTTTTTTTTTTTTTTTTTTTTTAATGAAATCCTTTGTGGGCTCCTGGATAGAGCTGGTCACCAGAAACACTGAGCTATGAATAGAATCTTGAAATGTCCAGCTCCTTCTCATTCTTTGGAGTGGGAGAAGGGCTGGAAATGGAGTTGATGATCCATTATACATACATAATGAAGTCTCCATAAGAGCTCCTGAAGAAACCAGACACATCGGCACATACTTTTAATCTCAGCAACTAGGGAAACTGAAGCAGGAGGCCAGCCTCAGTAACTTAGCAAGACCTTGTTTTGAGAGGAAAAAAAAAGAAGTTTTGGGATGGAGAGTGCTCCTGGTTTCAATCCCCAGTACCAATTAATTAATTAATTAAAAATTCCTAAAACTGGGGGCTGGGGTTGTGGCTCAGCGGTAGAGTGCTCGCTTAGCATACATGAGGCACTGGTTCAAACCTCAGCCATAAAGAAATGAAATAAAGATATTTTTAAAAAGAGTAATGCAGTGTAGCAATTAAAAAAAAATCTAAAAATGGATCCCAGAGAGCTTTCTAGTTGGTAAACACATTTATGTGCCAGGAGGGTGGGATACCCCAGTGCACTTCTCTATATAACTTTTCATCTGGCTATTTATCTGCATCCAGTACCATATTTTTGGAAATCAGGAATCAGAAGTATTTCCATAGGTTCTCTGAACCACCCTAGCAACTCATTAAGTACAAGAAGAGGCTCATGGGAAGCTGACCTATAGCTGGTTGGCAAGCAATGCAGCTCAAAAATTGGGGTTCAAAACTGTTGTCTGAAGTAGAGGGCAGCCTTGTGGGACTGAGCCTTCAACTTGGGGGGCTCCATCAATTCTAAGGAGTTGTCAGAGTTCAGTTTAGTTGTGCAATGCTCAATTGTGTTCACCAAAGAACGAGTTGCTGGGGGGAAAGTCCCTTCACACTTTGGTTCTTAGGAATGTTGGCTGTTGAGTGGTGCGTGTGTCAGAAAGGAAACCCAGTTTGGGTTTTTCTGTGTTCCTATACAGTAATCCTACAATTAGCCATTTGAGGAACTGCCAAACTTTGGCCCAGAGTGACTTCACCATTTCATTCCCACCAGCAGTAGTGGAGGGTTCCATTTTCTTCATGTCTTTACCAACATCGGTTATTATCTCTCACTTTTTTAATCATAGCCATCCTAGTGGGCATGATCTCATTGTGGTAAGCTTCAGTTTTCTTAAATTCTGTACAATTGGAGCATGCATTACCGTCAAAGTGAGTTTCCAATGTAATTTAATAACAATGACAACAGTGCTTTAACAGTAATTGCATTTTTTATTTATAAGCATCATTTTATCTTACAGTCCTTGAAACCCTTTAACCAAAACCAGGAAAATAAAATTAATATAAATGTAATGTTAAAATCAGCTGAGGCTCTTATGTCAAATAATTGTGTATTGGGCAGCTCATACATAGGAAGGTTTTTCTCCCAGTTCTGAAGGCTGGGAGTTCAAGATCAAGCACTGGCAGATTCAGGGTCTGGGTAAGGACTTGCTTCCTGGTTCATAGATGGTGTCTTAGCTGTGCCCTCATATGGCACTTTTTGTTCATAAGGGTGGTACCAACAGACAAAGTCATCTTGCAGAGGCACCAAGACCTCGTAAGACCATCACACTGGGGCTAGGATTCCAACATATACATCTGGGAAAACACAAACATTCAGCCCACGATAATATCCAAGTACTAACTTAAAAGGAGTAAAAAAACCCCAAAAAAACCCAGTAACTATTTTCTCTCGCTTTTAGTCTTTCTGAAGAATAAAGAGTTTGCTTAATTATAGCCCATCAGATATTGTATATATTCAGTATATTTGAACCACGCAGTGTTTCCCACTGAGTCTAAATTTCACATTAAGTCTAAACTCAATTCTTTTCTCAACCAAATTTTAAAATATGAGTTTAATCTAGAGGAATACTGGAGATGATATCATTACCACTCTCATAAAGTAATACAACAGACTGCACATCACATTTTCTTAAGTTGTTTGAAAAGGCCAATAAAAATTGAGTATATATTTCTGAAAAAAAAGTTATTAGCTTTCCACCACTGAGCCTGAGGATTTCAACAGACAGAATCAACATTGTAAACTGCCTTTCAGTTTCTATTCAAACTGGTGTGACGAGTGTAGTGTGTAGACTGGCATTGTGTTTTTGTACTAATTGCTCCATTTAATAAATGAGATCTTCAATTCAAATTATTTGGTGGTGTTTCTTAAACTTTCTATATTGAAAGACTTACCATTCACATTCTTCATCTAAAAAATTGCATTTAGAAGCCTTGCCTCTTCAAGATGACTGAGTATTCTTTTATGTCAAGATTAGATTTTAATTTCATTTTGAATGTAAAAATAAGTAATTTTATTTGGGATACACCCAACTCTGCTCCCTTTTCCCTACTCCAAAAGGAGTGGAAAAAAAATCAGAGTCACCTTTTATGTCTTTCATATACTAGAATCCTTGGGATCCTTGGGATCCTTGGAATCCTTGGAATCCTCTGTGGCCAAGTCAATGACAGGCTCCGTTCTGTGACTGAAGGAGGTTCTCTGTCTCCCTCCATCCTCAGGGACCTGCCTGAGCACGTGGGGAATGCCAGTGGCTCTCACAGGTAGACACCATCAAGGACACCACTGGGGACATGGCTGATTTTGAGTGGGGTGGAGTGTTGGCCTGCTGACTCTGAGCTCCATTTTAATCCTAAATATCTCTGATTCTATTCCGGTAGAACACCAGGAAACATGCTTGGGAGTCTGTCTCCACATAGTCAGATAAGATGTTGCTCTAAGTATTTTTCAAAATATCCATGCAGGGGCTGGGTTTGTGGTTCAGTGGTAGAGCTCTTGCCTAGCACTCATGAGGCACTGGGTTCAATCCCCACCACCACATAAAAAAATAAAAATAAAATAAAAGTGTTAAAAAATGACACCATGTTAAAAAAAAATATATGCAGGCAGTATTGTTTGTATACTTCGAGTTTTCAGTAGAGGTTTAGTCTGAGACCACCAGTGTTGACTATAGAAGGAATTCCTGGGTTGGGCAGGCTGGATTTGAAATAAAGGTGAGTGAACTCTTCTTGCGTTGAGATTTATGTAATCCGATGCAACATCTGTTGGTCGTTGAGGCCATGTGTTCAGCTTCACTTGAGCAGACTGTATCTACAGTTCTCTTTATGAGAACACCCAGTTCTGAGCATCAGCTGTTGGTTTTTTTTAATTGGAGGCTCATGCCAATTTCAAATTTGGTGTACACCTGGCTGCGCACGCATGCACACATGCAAAGCTTCGTATATAGGGTGGCCTTTAAAGTTAGACTTTAAATGCAAATCATTAATTTATGTTTGCTGTAAAAAATTAAAAATAAAATATCTAGGTGGTGGGACACAGCAGACATAGAAGAAGCAATGAAAGTCATTTTGCCTCCTTTACCCTCCAGGGACATTCTTGTCAGTATTTTCCCCACGCTTGCTGATCACTGTCTGGAGACCTTTCCTGATTCCACAGCTGCTCTCTGAAGCCCTGAGTAGGACTGAATGAAGACAGATGGAAAATTGGAGTCAGAAGCCCCAGGCTTTGACTAAGTGGGGCCTTGGCAGGTTATTAAATTCTCTAGTCTTGTGCTGTTATTATCTGACTAAAAAATAGAAATAACAAAAGCACCTTTTCTGATTTGTTCTCAGGCAACTGTGATCCTGGTAAAGGTTTAAGGTATGTCAACTTCTCTCCCCACCAGGTGTCAGTAAGTCT
This sequence comes from Callospermophilus lateralis, assembly GCF_048772815.1. NCBI lineage: Eukaryota > Metazoa > Chordata > Mammalia > Rodentia > Sciuridae > Callospermophilus > Callospermophilus lateralis. The sequence continues at coordinate 77,787,066 of NC_135321.1, forward strand.
TATTAGACCATGAGACACACAGTATGCATGAAGACAGCCACCCGTCATTCTCACGTAGTGTCCTTTTCAGGTCTGCTATGGTGGTCCTCTACTTACTTCCTACTCTGTCTCTCGAAGGTCCTGCTCTCGTTGCCAGTCCTCTTCATGTCACACCTGGCTGTGGCTGTCTCTCTTGCCATCTCCTCCTCACCCTGTCCTGGTCTGGATGCCTTATCCTGGAGTCCCAGTGTCTCTTTGGGGATCAGGATCATTCCCTTCTTTACCCTTTTCACTTCTCCACTGAGGTCCTACTTAAGAACCAGCAAATTCACAGATTTTCAGAAAGGCTGATCCGTTCCCCCAAATCTTGGCTGCCCAGATTCCTCCTTCCGCCCCAGTTCCCACCCAAGACACAGAGGGATCCACCTTTGGAGAGTCTGCTCCTGCTCATAGCCATGAATATCTTGTGCAGGTGGATCACCAGGCCGCCAGCACCCAGGTAGGGTTTCAGCATCTCAAGCTCTTCCTTACACTCTACGAAGGTGTAGCCCTTGGAGAAGATCATGATCGAGTTCCTCACTACTGGAGCAGCCAGACATCACCAAAGCAGGAAAAGACTTCCTTTAACCTGTCCTTTTTGGTCTGCAATTTTAGCCTTACCACAAACAGGGCGAGGAGGTGTTCTTTTGTGACGTCTTTACTCGGGGCATATTGTGCCAGCGTGGCCCTCCATACTGCAGTGGTATGGGTCTTCATCAATGCTATCAATGCTGCTGGCTTTAAAAAGCAGGTCATACTCCCTAGCAATGGACATCTAGTCATTTATGTTCTCAGCAGAGACCCACCAAGACATGCAGATAGACGCCCAAGATCTTTCATATTCTGATCACTATGCATGCAGCAATACATAGATATGAGGTGCCCCCAAAAGCTCAAGAGTGAGACAATGAAAGAATTTTCAGAGGTGAGATGATTGGGTTATGAGAGGATTATCCAGTGGATTGATTCACTGATATGGATTAACAGGGCTGTAACTGTGAGCAGGTCAAGGGTGCTGGGGGAGGTAGGTCACGGGGTACTTACCTTTGGGTTCATATTTTTCCCTGGTCAGCTGAGCTCTCTGTGCTTCCTTGGCATGTCCTGAGCTGCTTTCCTCCACCAAGCCCTTCTGCCATGATATTCTGCCTTACCTTGGGCTCAGAGCTATGGAGTTGGTGGTGGATGGACTGAGACCTCTGAAACTGTGAGTCAAAATAAACTTTTTCCTGTTCTTGTTGGGTCTTTTGGTCACAGTGATGCAAAAGCTGACGAAAATATCTTCCCATAGGCTGAGCTCACTAATATTGTGTTTGGCCCCAGTTTGGGGAGCATATTGGTCCCTGGACTGCATAGTTCATGACGCCTTCATTTACTTCTGCTCACTGTCTGTTCAGGAAGTAGAAGAGGCCTCTAGACTGCTAACTTATTTGAAGGTCATGAGTCTTGAAACCCCTGATCCTTTCTTTCCATGAGTCTTCTGGAAACTTGATTCTGGATGGTTTAGAGTGTGAAATATATTTTTTCCAAGTTCTTTGACTTCAAATTCTATTATTGTTTACAATGTCCCTTAGGGGAATTACTTTGAAGAAGCTGAATGGAAAGCCACACTACAAACTTACCAAACTTCATTCATTAATCGAATCTGTTAGGTCCCCTTATTTAGTGTAAGATCACTTTTTCTGTTGTAGAACTTGGACTGATTCCTCTTCCCAGGATGCTAATTCACAATTTTTTAGATATAATACTGACCATCACTCACTCTCAAGTCTCCCTGTAGGAGTTTGCACAATAAAATCCTTACATTTACAGCTGAAGTGAAGTGCTTTTTTAAAAAATCTGGTTCATGAAACTATTGTTATTCTTTAAAGTTTTATCATAGGTAACCATCATCTTCAAACCTCTTAGTTTTTTCTGATCCAACTTCTTTTCAACTCAAAATATTTACAGACTTACTATCATCCGTGCTCAATACTAAGCTAGTGAACACACACCATTCATCACACTTGGCCTCTTTAAGTATATCGAACCAGTCTTCTCTCCAGAGTGGGAAACTCAGGACAAACCAGCCAGGAAAGCCAGTCTGCAGGGACCCCTCCTCAGCATCACCGCAGACAGCCCCAGGTGGTTTGCGGTCCCTGCCTGCACTTCCCCAAATCACCACCAGGGGCGCCAGCGGCACGCGGGAAAGGGCGGGCCCAGAGCAGCCTAACCGCGCGGAGCCAGGACAGAGGAGTGTCGGGGGGCGGAGGAGTGTCGGGGGGCGGAGGAGTGGGTGGGGCGGAGGAGTGTCGGGGGGCGGAGGAGTGTCCGGGGGCGGAGGAGTGTCCGGGGGCGGAGGAGTGTCGGGGCGGAGGAGTGTGGGGGGGCGGAGGAGTGTGGGGGGGCGGAGGAGTGTGGGGGGGCGGAGGAGTGTCGTGGGGCGGAGGAGTGTCGGGGGGCGGAGGAGTGTGGGGGGGCGGAGGAGTGTCGGGGGCGGAGGAGTGTCGGGGGGCGGAGGAGTGTGGGGGGGCGGAGGAGTGTGGGGGGTCGGAGGAGTGTCCGGGGCGGAGGAGTGTCGGGGGGCGGAGGAGTGTCGGGGGCGGAGGAGTGTCCGGGGGCGGAGGAGTGTCGGGGGGCGGAGGAGTGTGGGGGGGCGGAGGAGTGTGAGGGCGGAGGAGTGTGGGGGGGCGGAGGAGTGTCGGGGGGCGGAGGAGTGTCGGGGGGCGGAGGAGTGTCGGGGGCGGAGGAGTGTCGGGGGGCGGAGGAGTGTAGGGGGGCGGAGGAGTGTCGGGGGGCGGAGGAGTGTCGGGGGCGGAGGAGTGTCGGGGCGCGGAGGAGTGTCGGGGGGCGGAGGAGTGTCGGGGGCAGAGGAGTGTCGGGGGGCGGAGGAGTGTCGGGGGGCGGAGGAGTGTCGGGGGGCGGAGGAGTGTCGGGGCGCGGAGGAGTGTCAGGGGGCGGAGGAGTGTCGGGGGGCGGAGGAGTGTCGGGGCGCGGAGGAGTGTCAGGGGGCGGAGGAGTGTAGGGGGGCGGAGGAGTGTGAGGGCGGAGGAGTGTGGGGGGGCGGAGGAGTGTCGGGGGGCGGAGGAGTGTCGGGGGGCGGAGGAGTGTCGGGGCGCGGAGGAGTGTCAGGGGGCGGAGGAGTGTAGGGGGGCGGAGGAGTGTGAGGGCGGAGGAGTGTGGGGGGGCGGAGGAGTGTCGGGGGGCGGAGGAGTGTCGGGGGCGGAGGAGTGTCGGGGCGCGGAGGAGTGTAGGGGGCGGAGGAGTGTCGGGGGGCGGAGGAGTGTCGGGGGGCGGAGGAGTGTCGGGGGCGGAGGAGTATCGGGGGCGGAGGAGTGTAGGGGGGTGGAGGAGTGTCGGGGGGCGGAGGAGTGTCGGGGGCGGAGGAGTGTCGGGGGCGGAGGAGTGTCCGGGGCGGAGGAGTGTCGGGGGGCGGAGGAGTGTCGGGGGGCGGAGGAGTGTCGGGGCGGAGGAGTGTCGGGGGGCGGAGGAGTGTCCGGGGGCGGAGGAGTGTCCGGGGGCGGAGGAGTGTCGTGGGGCGGAGGAGTGTCGGGGCGGAGGAGTGTCGGGGGCGGAGGAGTGTGAGGGCGGAGGAGTGTCCGGGGGCGGAGGAGTGTAGGGGGGCGGAGGAGTGTGAGGGCGGAGGAGTGTCGGGGGGCGGAGGAGTGTAGGGGGGTGGAGGAGTGTGAGGGCGGAGGAGTGTCGGGGGCGGAGGAGTGTCAGGGGGCGGAGGAGTGTCCAGGGCGGAGGAGTGTGGGGGGCGGAGGAGTGTCGGGGGGCGGAGGAGTGTCCAGGGCGGAGGAGTGTAGGGGGGTGGAGGAGTGTGAGGGCGGAGGAGTGTCCGGGGGCGGAGGAGTGTCGTGGGGCGGAGGAGTGTCGTGGGGCGGAGGAGTGTCGGGGGCGGAGGAGTGTGAGGGCGGAGGAGTGTCGGGGGGCGGAGGAGTGTAGGGGGGTGGAGGAGTGTGAGGGCGGAGGAGTGTCGGGGGCGGAGGAGTGTCAGGGGGCGGAGGAGTGTCCAGGGCGGAGGAGTGTGGGGGGCGGAGGAGTGTCGGGGGGCGGAGGAGTGTCCGGGGGCGGAGGAGTGTAGGGGGGTGGAGGAGTGTGAGGGCGGAGGAGTGTCGGGGGGCGGAGGAGTGTCGGGGGCGGAGGAGTGTCGGGGGGGGGCGGAGGAGTGTCGGGGGCGGAGGAGTGTCGGGGGCGGAGGAGTGTGGGGGGGGGGCGGAGGAGTGTGGGGGGGCGGAGGAGTGTCGGGGGCGGAGGAGTGTCGGGGGGGGGGCGGAGGAGTGTCGGGGGGCGGAGGAGATCGGGGGCGGAGGAGTGTGGGGGGGGGCGGAGGCGTGTCGCGGGGCGGAGGAGTGTGGGGGGGGATGAGTGTCGGTGGGCGGAGGAGTGTGGGGGGGGGAGGAGTGTCGGGGGGCGGAGGAGTGTCGGGGGGCGGAGGAGTGCGGGGGGGGGTTGGAGGAGTGGGTGGGGCGGAGGAGTGTCGGGGGGCGGAGGAGTGCGGGGGGGTTGGAGGAGTGGGTGGGGCGGAGGAGTGTCGGGGGGCGGAGGAGTGTGTGGGGGGGAGGAGTGTCGGGGGGCGGAGGAGTGTCCGGGGGCGGAGGAGTGTCCGGGGGCGGAGGAGTGTCGGGGCGGAGGAGTGTGGGGGGGCGGAGGAGTGGGTGGGGCGGAGGAGTGTCGGGGGGCGGAGGAGTGTCCGGGGGCGGAGGAGTGTCCGGGGGCGGAGGAGTGTCGGGGCGGAGGAGTGTGGGGGGGCGGAGGAGTGTGGGGGGGCGGAGGAGTGTGGGGGGGCGGAGGAGTGTCGTGGGGCGGAGGAGTGTCGGGGGGCGGAGGAGTGTGGGGGGGCGGAGGAGTGTCCAGGGCGGAGGAGTGTAGGGGGGTGGAGGAGTGTGAGGGCGGAGGAGTGTGGGGGGGCGGAGGAGTGTGGGGGGGCGGAGGAGTGTCGTGGGGCGGAGGAGTGTGGGGGGCGGAGGAGTGTCGGGGGGCGGAGGAGTGTCCAGGGCGGAGGAGTGTAGGGGGGTGGAGGAGTGTGAGGGCGGAGGAGTGTCGGGGGGCGGAGGAGTGTCGGGGGCGGAGGAGTGTCGGGGGCGGAGGAGTGTCAGGGGGCGGAGGAGTGTCGGGGGCGGAGGAGTGTCGGGGGCGGAGGAGTGTCGGGGGCGGAGGAGTGTGGGGGGGGGCGGAGGAGTGTGGGGGGGGGCGGAGGAGTGTGTGGGGGGGGCGGAGGAGTGTCGGGGGCGGAGGAGTGTCGGGGGGCGGAGGAGATCGGGGGCGGAGGAGTGTGGGGGGGGCGGAGGAGTGTCGCGGGGCGGAGGAGTGTGGGGGGGGATGAGTGTCGGTGGGCGGAGGAGTGTGGGGGGGGAGGAGTGTCGGGGGGCGGAGGAGTGTCGGGGGGCGGAGGAGTGCGGGGGGGTTGGAGGAGTGGGTGGGGCGGAGGAGTGTCGGGGGGCGGAGGAGTGTGTGGGGGGGAGGAGTGTCGGGGGGCGGAGGAGTGTGGGGGGGCGGAGGAGTGTGGGGGGGGGAGGCGTGTCGGGGGGCGGAGGAGTGTCGGGGGGCGGAGGAGTGGGTGGGGTGGAGGAGTGTGGGGGGGGCGGAGGAGTGTCGGGGGGGCGGAGGAGTGTCGTAGGAGTGTCGGGGGGCGGAGGAGTGTGGGGGGTAGGAGTGTCGGGGGGCGGCGGAGTGTCGGGGGGCGGAGGAGTGCGGGGGGGTTGGAGGAGTGTTGGGGGGCGGAGGAGTGTCGGGGGGCGGAGGAGTGTCCTGGGGCGGAGGAGTGTGGGGGGGGGGAGGAGTGTCGGGGGGGCGGAGGAGTGTCCGGCTGCGGTTCCACCTCCGCGCAGCACCAGGCTGAGCCGGGGAGAGAGAGGGAAGGAGGGTGTGCGCCGGGACACCTGGTGCCGAGCGCGTGGGGGGCCAGAGGCGCCCTGCCGGGGTCGGAGCCTGCCCAGACGCTGGCTCTCGTCGCAGACCCGCCGCACAGCGCTGCCCGGGAGCGCAGCGCAGGTTCTAGAACTGACGTCGGGAACGCAGACACCGTCTCGGGACTGTCAGCCGATCTTCACAAGCGGGACCGCTGGCCGCCTCTGAAAACAAAGCGTTAAGATGCCTCCGAGTCCCGCAGCGGGCGTGGGGGTGCCGTCGCCGTGTCCTCCGGCCGCGCTGACCTTCGGGAAGCCACAGCTGGCTGCCGCTCGCCCGGGTGACTGAGCGCGAGTCGCGGTGAGACCTGAGTAGCGTGAGAATGTCCAGAGGAGGGACGGGTGCGCGGACACTGGGGGCTGCGACGGTCACTGTGGCCGCTCCGTTCAGAGGCGGTTCCTGGGGACTTTGTTAAGAGACGGAGACAGCCGCGAACCGGCTGCAGGAGCCAGGGGAGACCTGGACGGTCGGGGCCGGTCCTGGGAGACGCCCAGCTCCTCTCCGCAGAGGGCTTTCGCTTAGTGGAACAAGGCTTTGCCGTTCAGGTTGGTTTAAAGGTTCCCACGCTGGTGTTTCGTGATGGTTCTGCTTCTGAGTCTTGTGGGTTCGGTGCAGCCGCGCTGATCGCTCTGCTCTGGTTTGATGCTCTGAGGTGCCAGCTAATGGGTCCAGCAGACCTCAGGGCATTTTCATCTGACAATTAAAAAAAATTAAAAAGTTTAAAAACCTTAAAAAAAATTAAAAAGTTTAAAAACCTCCATCCCAGGGCTTTTCTTGAGGGATTTTTTAAGAAGTCCCTCATGTCCTGCATTCCCTTCCACCATCCCTCCTAAAAAAAAAAAAAAAAAAAAAATTAAATTAAATTAAATCGAATTGTGGGCAGGACAAATTAATGTGATTTTCAACAAAGTTCTGGTAGACATGTTCAGGATTGACCTTGCTGCCACATAACCAGATTTAGCTCTGTCATCAAGGGAAAGTTTAGCCTGAGGGGGAAAGCATTGCAAAGTTACCCTTCCATCATTCATCCCTCGTGCCAAATGGCTTAATGATTTCACATTCACTCATCAAGGTCATACTGTATAGAGTCCTTGCAACAAACGAACATGCAAATACTGACCTGCATTTCAGACACAATTTTAACTTAGCATAGTGTAACCACCATCTCCATGAATTAATTGAACTGGGGCATTTATATAAAACCCAATCATTAGGTCCTGCAAGAAAGCATCTGTCATTTTGTTAAGAAATTAAAAAAGAATTAGACTGATTAATTTGCTTGTAGAAATGAATTGTCAGATTCCACACACAGTCACTGAAGTTCAATTAAAAAGTAATTGTAGGGGCTGGGGTTGTAGCTCAGCCATAGAACGCTTGCCACCATGTGTGACACACGGGATTCCATCCTCAGCACCACATAAAAGTAAATAAACAAAATAAAGGTGTTGTGTCCATCTACAACTAAAATAAAATAAAATAAAATAATACAGTAATTGGAACTCGGTGCAGTGGTGTATGCCTGTAGTCCCAGCAGCTTGGAAGGCTGAGGCAGGAGGATCTTGAGTTCAAAGCCAGCCTCAGCAAAAGTGAGGCCCTAAGCAACTCAGTGAGACCCTGTCTCTAAATAAAATTCAAAATAGGGCAGGGGATGTGACTCAATGGTCAAGTGTCCCTGAGTTCAATCCCAAGTACCTAAAAAAAAAAAAAAAAGTAATTGGATGTCACTACTAGTTGAAAGAAATGTGGCTTCAGAAACCTTTGCCAGGAGAGGAGCAGAGGGCTTTGCTGCCTTTCCTGTTTCCTTAGTTTTAATTGCATGATATGGACATTGCTAGTTGTTTTCCTCTTTCTTTGTTTTCTGTTGGCTTTGCATTTCCTGAAACTCAAGCAGGTGCCTCTCTGACACTGAGCATTCTTGCTAAGGAGTCACAGGCCTGTGCTCTGTGGGGAGGGCAGCATACCTTCCTGCAGGGAACGTGTCTCTAAGCTCAGCTCCCTGTGGCTCTCTGCTAGCTTTCATAGCTCTCTGCTAGCTCTCTCTTCTTATTCTGTTGTATTTGGTACTCAAATTAAATGTTAAGAAATAAATTTACATTGCCATGAACATTTCAGATAATAAGGTGATTATATTTACATGGCTTTTGGCTTTTAAAGGTTCACAGGGACTAGAAAAATTACACTTGATAATTCCTTAGGGCTCCTGTTCTGATAGTATGACTTGTGGGAGTAGAAATAATGGAGAATGAATGTTATTAATCTTATTATATAAGCTATTAGATAAGCCAATATTTCTTTGTTTTCTGAGTATTTGGGAAGTAGTGTGTGTGTGTGTGTGTGTGTGTGTGTGTGTGTCTTCAAGTAAAACTTAAAACTCGTATTTGAAATCTGTTATTACCAGTCACGATAGAGAGTTTATTCTCATGTCTGTGCCATCCTGTGAGAAATTAAGTTAAATTAGTTAATTAATTAATCAATTGATTTTGTTATACTGGGGATTGAACCCTAGGGCACTCTGTCACTGTGCTATATCCCCAATCCATTATTATTATTATTATTATTATTATTATTATTATTATTATTATTTAATTTTGAGATAGGGTCTCCCCAAGTTGATCAGTGCCTTGCTAATTTGCTGAGGCTGGCCTCAAACTTGTGATCCTTCTGCCTCAGCCTCCTGAGTGGGATTAATTTTAAAGAGGAATTTGCAGGCAGGGTGGGATTTCAGGTTCCAAAATGAAGCCATGGACCTCAGTGTTTCTCAACGTTTTTGTTGACTAACCTTCATTTTCCTAAGAAGTGCCTTAAAAACTTAAATAATCCTTTCCTGTAGACTTTATGACTAAACTGAAATGTTCTTGAGTTCCAATGTGAAAGTAATGATGAGCATGTATAAATCTAAAAATGCATAGGTCTTCTTCCCACCCAGGCCGAATGCCACTTTTCCTCCACTCACAGCTGACTGTCAGGAGGAAGCCGTTCTTCCTTATGTGTCAGCTTGCATGAGGTCTGGTCACAGAGAAGCTCTCCCAGAACAGGTCTTGGTGGAAGCTGTGCTCTCAGGGATATCCACGTACATTTTGATGTGATCTTTTTAATCAGCAGGAGATTCAGGAGAATTGTGCACAGGGGTGAAAAGTTTCTAGCTAGTCTGTAACACTGGTGCTTCACTTTTTCCTCGTCTTCACTTCCCTCTCTTTCTCTCTCTTTTTTTCTTTATAGTCTGTCTTTCCCGGGGGATAAACCGAGTCGTGTGGACTGCAACCTATAGTTGATGACATGGGATATGATCTTTTAAAAACAGGAGTAACTGCCTGGGCTGCTTTCTAAAGCTCTTTGAGTCAAGATGAGAGTGTCCTATGTGGAGCTGTCCTGTGGAAGGGAACTCCGGGGGAAATTTGAACACAGATTCTGAGTTGGAGTTCTATTTCCTATATAAGCATTTGTCGTTTCCTTCACCTCCCACTGGGAGGCACAAGTGGAGGAAGGAGGGAGTTCTCTATTTTATCATTTTCCTTGTGAATCCACCATTTCTTTATTAATTTCAGGACATTTTGGAGGAAGAAGAGGAGAATAGTAAATGTCCACGTTTTGATTGCTTATGTGGTGCTGTAAATGGGTCACATGGATTGATTGTCACTGTGAAGAATAGGGTTCACCCATGTAGCCACTCCACAGTTGGAGGGCTCCCTGTGCACGGGAAGCCATGCATTGATGCAGGCATTGGGGAAATGGGCACAGGGATAGTGTTTTTATGGGCATTTGAACTTGGACTTTTTTAAAAAGATCGTCCGTTGGGCTGGGGATGTGGCTCAAGCGGTAGCGCGCTCGCCTGGCATGCATGCGGCCGGGGTTCGATCCTCAGCACCACATACAAACAAAGATGTTATGTCCACCGAAAACTAAGAAAAATGAATATTAAAATTCTCTCTCTCTCTCCCTCTCTCTCTCTCTCTCTTTAAAAAAAAATTAAAAAAAAAAGATCGTCGGACAAACTAGTTAGCAGATCCTTATTCATAGTATATGGACATATTTCCCAGAAATATGAAGGCTGGGATGTGTTTGCATATTTAAATCAAACAAGAGCGTATTGTCTAATAAAAGTCCATGTGACTGCTCAGCCCAGAGTGTCAGTTGGAATCTAAGTCACAGCTGGATCCTTGTCTCCATGTAGGTAAAGCACAAGCTCTAACTGACAGCTGCTGCCACCCCCACCCCTGTACTACCCCAAGGAGGACTGAACTACCTATTAGCAATTTCCATCCTTGATGGTGATATCTGATGAGTGACCATGCTTAAGGGATTCAGGAGTCAGCGCAGTAGGTAGGTCTGACTTGGAATCTCTGCACCTGTAATTATTCTCCAGAAGCTCCAAATTATTTCTCCAAAGACTCCAGTCTAGCAGGTCAAGGTGGGTTTGCCTAATAGGGGCAATATCTAATGCTTGCATAGGACTTTCTCTCTCCACCAAATCTGCTTGCTGCTGAGTTGTATGGCAGATGAAAGTTTCATGATGCTTCATGTCCTTGGGATCAATGCTGAACAGCATGGCCTTAAAATGGGTATCAAGACACTGACAATCAGTGTGGATGCCCATCCATTACATTAGCTTCTGAAGACCTTTGAAAGTGGTGGTTTGAACAGCTGTCTTGCTAGGGAAGGCTACACAGATTAAGGCATATTTGTGTCCTTTGTTGTTTAGCAAAAGGCCAATATGAACAATCTGCCAGTCCCAAACTAGTTGGAAGTTCACTGTATTTTTTCCTGAATGTGGCTCAAAGGACAGGACAGGAGGCAGGAGCATACCTGTCACTGGGATGTTTCCAGGAGCAAGTCATTATATTTTAGGGATAATCCTGTCCCTTTAGCCCTGTTCCATCCCATTTTAGCACTTTATAAATTACTTTCTCTGTACATTCCACATCAGGTCCACTGCCTAAGTCCTGGCCAGAGCCTGCATCAAAGTCAAAGCATCCAGCTCCATATTTACAGGGACAAAGGTGAGTGTATCATAAGTAATCAATATTTCCAGTTTCATGTCACATTTGTTGCCATGGGTTGGCTTTCAAGGAAAGTTTACCCAATAAAAACCATAGTCCACTGGCAACTATGCCATCTACAATGTGAGGCCACGGTGAACTGTCCAGTTAGTACAAATATCCAGTGACCAGCTCACAGGTACTACAAGCCATAGTGAATAATTCTATCTTCTGGGGCTCAAATTTTCTTCTGTCTCATGCCAGAAAGTATGAATAACTGTTGGGAGCCATTCTCACACGTGACTGGGTGACTCCCGGTTAGGGTCTGAGGCGCTCTGACTGTGTCGGAGCTTTCCCGGCCCTCTCCTGTTGAGAGAACCTGTCCGTGTGGGGGTGTAACTGACCACTGACCCCGGAGGCCCAATCACTGACCCTGACCTTGGAGTGCGGCCCCCCCTTCAACCTTCATTGGATGGAATTCTCCCCTGAATTTCTTGTTCCCCAATAAAAGGCTACTCCCTGGCATGCTCCCTCTCTCTCTCTCCTGCTAGCCCTGAGTAATCCTTGCTGCCCTGCCGGGCGGTTAGAGGAGGGAACCAGAGAGGGGAGCCGTCTCAGACCTGGTCATAGAAAAAGGTAACTGAGTCTGTGTGTTTATTTCGATCTCACTAGCTAACTTTTATGCCAAGAACCTCATTAATGAAACCATTGCGCTGGTTGCATGGTAGAAATAACAGGTTGTAATGCAAAATCAGTACAAATTCTTGACTCCCCCCATGCTGGACCCATCTGTATATGAACAATTTCCAGGCATGGGGATACCCCTCACACACTTGTGAGACCAGTGGCACTGGGGCAGCCACCTGGGCGGTGGGAAATAGGTAAAGGCACCTATTCAACAAGCTGTTGGTGAGAACTCTGCATTGTTGTAACACACACGCCCTTTATTTAGGGGTCTGTGCTATACAAGAATGAAGCTGGTGACATAGGCCATCCACCCACCTTTATAGGCAGGACAGTTCATGTGATGTCCAGTAAATTTTTAGACAGTGGCTCCACTGGTGGTAGGTCATCTTACACTCCTAACAACCGCTGTTGTAAAGGCTGTATCTCTAATTTCAGCTCCCTTCCCACCATGACAAAATCCTAGAAGTACATTTTCCATTGTTGTTCTTGCCAGAAAGCTAAGTGCATCCCATCTGCTCTACAGGTGACATCTAACCACATTGGCAGCTCTGGTAGAGAGGGCCCCAGAGATTGTACCTATGTATCAAATTTGCTTGTTCAAGTACTCTGTTCAGGGGAACCCCCAGTTCCATTTGTCTCCCTTCTTCATCAGCCCATGCAGTAGGCATGGATACTGAGTGGTATGAGGAGCAAGAGCTGTTAAAACCCAGGCCCTAAAGACCCCTCTACCTTCTGCACTGCATGGGTGATGGAAAAGGTGTTCACTTTATTTCTCACCATGCCTGGCATCAAATGGGTCTTACCCATAGGGCCTTGGATTTGCTGAGGTTGACAGCCCATCTTCAAGCATGTATATGAGTCGTTCTACTACATCCTATAACAGAGGATGATCCTTTCCAGTTAGCGGGATATCACTGATATAATGGAATCCAATAACATCAGCAAGAATGAAAACAGATCAAGGTTGCAAGCTTCATGCCATGACAGATGATAAGGCTGTACAGTATCCCAGAGGTTGTACCTGGAAGGTCCACTGACTTTGCCAACAATTGAGTGTGAACTGGTCTTGCAAGTCCATTTCAAAGAGTTGTTGAAAAAGGCATTAGCTAAGTCCAGAACACCATGCTCAGAGCCAAGAGGGTGTATTTAATGAGTATGAGTTTTCATTTTGCAAGATGAAAAAGTCCTCGAGATTCATTACAGAACATTTTGAATATACTTAACATGGTAGAACTATATATTTAGAAGTGGTTACTATATTAAAAAAACAGATTTAGTAACATAAATATGTGCAGTGTGTGCAGTTTATGGCAAGTCAATTGTACCTAATAAACCAGTTAAAGAGAGTTGAGAGAAAATATTGCAATTCAAATTTGATGAAGAATTATCACTGAGTTCCTATAACTCAAAAAACAAGGAAGCAATCCAATTTGAAAATAGACAAAAAACAACAGTAGTCATTTTCTCAAAGAAGATGTACAAATAGTCAATAATCACATGAAAACATCACTGTCATGAGGGAAAAGCAAATCATCCATTGGGTGGCATCTCTTTACATGCATTACAATGGCTGTTTTAAGCTAAGGGAAAACATTCTAAGGGCTAAACCAGAAAAAAAATATGATTCCAAATATCAGGTCCTTAGAACAGGCAATTCCATAGAGACAGACAGTGGAGTAGAGGTTACCAGCAGTTGGAGAAGAGGAATAATGGGACATTCTTGTTTAACAACATGGGAATTCTGTTTTGCAAACTGAAAATGCCTGGAAATGGAAAATATCTATGGTGCACAACATTGTTGTACACTTCAAATGGTTAAGGATGTTTTATTTTATGTACATTTTGCAATAAAACCCCAATAATTATATGCTTTGAAAGAACTCAAGAGAAAAATATTAAATATTAATTTGATAGTACTTAAGATGATTGCATTCAGGCACACAAGGAAGCTGCTTACATGTGAGAAATGACTGTGGGGTGTACACAGCTGAGCTCAATTACTACAATAGATGAATTTAGCCAGGTGCAGTGGAGGAGGTGCACACTTGCAATTCCAGTGACTAGGGAGACTGAGGCTAGGGGATCACAAGTTCAAAGTCAACCTCAGCAATGTAGCAAAATAATAACTTAGCAGAACATGGACTCAAAATGAAAAATAAAAAGGACTAAAAAGAACACCGTTTGTAGCTAAATGGTCGACTGTAAATGGATCAAAATCTCATATATATATATATATATATATATATATATATATATATATTTATACTTATATGTAAACTTACAACATACTTTTTAAAAATCCTTCAAAATTCACCATCTAGGTGAAAACTGACATATACAAAGACAACTCAAGCAGGCAAATGGTCCTGAGTGACAAAGGATGTGCATGAGGCTATGGAAGAAGAACAAGGGGACGCTGCTTTTCAGGACTCTCAGAAGGCCTTTTTATGCTTGTTCTCTTTACCTATACATGACAGTAGGATTTATTTGGACATACATACACAGAACATAACTTCTCATTCTTGTGGTTGTACATAATGTGCAGTCACACTGGCTGTGTATTCATATATGAACATAGGAAAGTGATGTTAATTCATTCTACTCTCTATCTCATTCCCATCCCCTCTCACTTCCTTTCATTCCTGTTTGTGTGTCCCGAAATATTTCTCAGTGTGGGCCACTGAGAAGTTTCTGGTTTGACTTTCAAAATTGAACGTTATCAGTACGAAAATATTACACAGTAATGCAAATTCACATACGTGGGTCCTGTACCTATACATAGCAAATGATTACTCATCACCTAGGATATCATATACAAAAAGTTCTTACTCCTCCTATCACCATTTCCTCACTACTGAAATAGACAGCTCTGGCTCTAACAGCAGCCAGATCTGGGGAGTACCTATCAACATGGTGGGGATGGGCTCCTCCTCCCTCTGTAGTGGGCTCCTCATGTGCCCCAGGGGAGGCAGCAGAGCTCTGCATCCATCCCTCACTCTCTGTGGAGGTCCCTAGTCATTCCAGAGCAGGGTAAAAAGAGCTGGAAGATGTTCTATTCACTGAAGCAGAAATGTTAATTTATGATAAAAACAATCTTCCTAATTCACATTCAATCTAATATTTAGAAATAAGACAATGCAAATAATGCAACATATTTTACTTATCATAAGGATTTACATAGAGTAAAATCTAACAAGAATATGTGAACTATCATAACATGTTTAATATTAAACATGACTTTATTTTAAATCCTACTCAAATTGTCAAAATGACTTTATTTTAAATCCTGCTCAAATTGTCAATGTTGAAGGCACCAGTTAACTATTGCTGCATAACAATACTTCAAACAGCATCATTTTAGGCTTGTGGCTCTCTGGTTTGGTTGTGGTTTCTTCAGCTAGTTTTGCCTGAGCCATTCATGAATTATCAATTATGAGTCTCGAAAATAGCTTCACCCCCATATCTGGGGTCTCAGAAGGATGAGTACAAGGTAGAGACCTGAGCACCATTCATTCTCCTTGGGGTCAGAATGAGCTTTCACAGACCACAGCAATTCCTAAGAGAGCAAGCCCAAGGTGTGAGCTCTTTTCTAGCCTCTCTTACATTAACTCAATAAAGGCCCATTTGCCAGAGCAAATCATGTGGCCAACCTGAAGTCACTGCAACAAGGAACCACACAGGGTGTGGGCGTTTACTGGAGATGTGGTTGCTTGGGGATCCTCATTGCAGCAGTCTACTTCATATGGGCCAGGTGTGCCTAAGAGGGAAGGGGCCACAGTTGAAGATGGAATTAATAATGCACAAATCAGGTTGGGGGGATCCTCTTTCCAGCCCATCATATAAAGATCTCAGAAATCACCACTCTGCCCCCATAACATATAAAAAACAAACAAACTGAAAAGTCTACAAATCTTAGATTCAAAGAAACTGGATCCCAGGACCAACCTCTATCCCTAAAAATTGGTGAAACAGAAAGGCACATACAGAGATTCATAAGTTCTTAGAGTGGAAACCCACAAGCAGAAGCTTCTTTGGGAAGCAGTACTGGACTAGGAAAACCTGAACAAGTATTGAACTCAGTGTGAAAAAGCTGACCCAGTCACTCAGGGTGAGTTTTACCACCAGTTGAGATTTACCTCCAGGATCTCAACCAGGATCTCACAGGGCACCAAAGCATTCTGTTCTTCTTGAGAAGTTTCAACCTTAGGAGAAACTATTTTACAAAAGAATAGCCTAATGAAATTTCGCCAGACCCTAAATGACCCAAGATAAAGGAACTACCATACTCAAGCCTGCTCTAGCCCTCCACCTGGAAGAAGAGACACACCCAACCCCAGCTCCCACCGCTCTTCCATATGAGACAGGAAAACATCCAACCACAGCTGCCTCCAGACATCTTGTCCCATCAGAGTGGGGAAAATGAGGAAACCGATGCAGCTCCTTTCAAGAGCCCACACTCACTAAAAGACTGAGATAGAATCATAGGGCCAGGAATACCTTCCCTCTCCAAGCAGGGGAAATATAAAGCAAAACTAAACAAACAAAAACATTCACATTTTATACTCAAACAGCAGAAAATCAAAGTTGTGAGGAAGTCATTTTCTAAAGTCCAGTAAAGAATGGGGATTATCCTGGTTTAGATCTAGAAATGTCCCCCCAAAAGCACATGTTAGGTAATGCACAAATATTCAGAGGTGAAAAGATTGGATTATGAGTTCTGCAAACTTATAGATGGACTACTCCTTTAGATGAATTAATCTGAATGGACCACTGAGAGCTAACTGCAGACAGATGGGTGTGGCTGGAGAAACTAGGTCACGGAAGGTGCCTTTTGAGTGCACAATGTAACATTAAGAAACAGTATGTAGGGCCCCAGGCTTCTCTCTCTGGCCCCCCTAGCTTTCTGTGCTTATTTATTTATTTATTCATTTAGACCAGAGATTAAATCTGGGGCACCTAACCCCTGAGCTACATCCTCAGCCCTTTTTATGTTTATTTTGATACAGGGTCTCACTAAGTTGCTTAGGTCCCTGCTAAGTTGTTGAGGCTGGCTTTGAACTTGCAATCCTCCTGACCTCCTGACTCAGCCTCTGGAGCCTCTGGGTTCTCTCTGCCTCTTGTCTGCCATGGGCTGAGCAGTTTCCTCTGCCGTGCCCTCCACCATGATGTTCTACCTCACCTGCACCCAGGGATGGAGATAGCAGAACCCAAAGTAAAGTTTTCTTGCTCTAAGTTATTCTTGCCAAGTATTTCATTCACAGAGACAAAAAGCTGATTAACATAGGGACTATAGTTAATATTTCAAAGTTGCTAAAATGTAGTTTAAATTTTCTCACAACAAAGAAATAAGTCTGGGAAGCAATGGGTAGGATCTAGTAGTTGACCTGACATAGTGTATCCTAACATTACATTAGGCCCATTAGGCCCTATATATGTGTGTGTGATTATTTGTCAATTAAAAATCATGATAATAAATGAGCCTTTAGACAATATATCAAAGAAAATAGAAGATAAAAATGAGGAAGATTGGAAGGGTGGCTGGCATCCATACAGATCCCATGGACATTAGAAAGACAGTAAAGGAATACCACAAACAACTCCATGTTCTTAAACTCAAGAAACTACAGGAAATGTACTGATTTCTTGCAAGACAAATATGCTAGATTTAACACAAAAAGAAATGATCAATCTGAATAGAACTGTAACTTATCAAAGATACAAAACCAATAAGTCCATGCCACCAGTTCAAGATAGGTTCCTGGTGAATCGTAACAAACATTAAAGAGAGAAATTATATCAATTCTCTAAGATCTCTTCCAGAAGATTAAAGCAAAGGAGCTACCTTCTAACTCACTGTATCAGTCTGTATATTTCTTCTAATCTTTGTCTGATTTTGTTATTAAATTAGAGCTGGTCTGAGTCATAAAAGAAGATAAAAAAAAACCATGCAATGACGTATTAGCAAATATGACCCAGAAACAGACCCACATCAGTACAGCCAACCTGTGTACAGTAAAGGAGCAGAGGGGACACAGCAGCATGGAGCAGAGATCCTTCCAGCAGTGGTGCTGCATGACCTGGACATCCCCCTCAGCATGGCTACTGACACATGTGGAAGGAGAGACCAGAGAGAAAGGAGGGAGAAGGGGGAAGAAACACTCCTTGTAAAATAAGGGCTGGAAACTTAGCAAATTTGTTATAAAACACAGACCTCTGGATTCAATGTTTCCTCTTTGTGAAAAAAAAAAATCCATTGCTATGCACATCACAGAATGCATATTTGGTATGCATATACACATGAATACTTGGGGTTGCATCTGTTTGTATGTATTTGTGTGTGTGTCTGTGTGCCTCTGTGTGTCCGTGTGCCTCTTTGTCCATGTCTGTGTTTGTATATAAATTCTCAAAAATATCTTCTGCCATTGAACATTCATTGATTTTGGAATCAAACATACTAGAAATACCCAAAAAATTCTTTGAATTTTTAAAAAAACTTTCTATACTGTTCTTCTGAATTCTTAATAATGGTATATTTTAATTTAGTTATTTGTTGTTGTTCAAGACCCTCTAACTGAAGATAATAAAATTAAATAGAAAACAATGATGAAGAAATTTTATTCAAAATTCACAAAAATACGTATAGAAGACATCTCAGTTCTATGTCTGAGTTGTTGCAAGGCAAGGAACTATTGTGTGGGAAAATGGCTGCAGAGAGGGGGAACCTGAGAGTAATGTTCCCTGTGAAATAACAATTACAGAAATGATGCAATTTTCCAAAAGTGTCATATCAATGGAGCTAAACAGATCTACAAAGAAGCAGGTCATGTCTACATGCTAGGCAGAAACAACAGGACATGGACTAAGGTCTCCTGTGGCAGGGTGAGCAGGTGGAACTAGAAGGAAGGATCTAGACAGCCTAGAAGAGTAGGGAACATGCTGGGCTGGAGGGTGGGCAGGGGTGTGGTGCTGCCTCTTCCTGCCCCTCCCTGCTGTCAGGACCCCTTTGTGATGAGAGGGCACAGCCCTGTGTGACAAAGGCCAGGGTACGACTCCTCATTGCTGAAGTGAACTCTCAGGACTCACTTGTCCAAACAGAACAGTACGATTCAGAAGATGGAGAATTTTCTCTTCCCTCTGAATAGAGTTAGTGACACATGGCTGAACCCCAGCTTCTCCACCTGGACAATGGATATGATCCTTGCCTTTGTGTGTGGACTGGGGCTCTTTCTCCTCTTATTGCCCTGCCTCCAGGGTAATCCATCCTTCCCTCCACCAAGGAGAAAGGGAAAACTCAGGAAGGTAAGAAACCCTCAAGCCATACCCAACAAAAAACAGATTCTCTTTTGTCTCCTCTTCTTTTCATTTTTTCCAAAAGAAATAGAGACAGTTAAAAAAACACAAAACATTAGGACAGAACAGAGCATCACTCTGAGACAGGAAGGGCAGGGCAGGAGAGGGTGCACTAGGGCTTCTCCTATCTGAAGCTCTCAGACCATCCATGTGGGGAGCTGCAGGTCCCAGGGTGAAGCACACACTGGGACTCAGTGGCCAGGTCTGGATCCTGAGGGAGCTGGGAACCTCTGGAGGAGGACAGGCCTGGAGCACTGCTCATCAGTCACCTTCTTCTGGTGTGTGTCTCTGTGCCGCAGCCCGGCTGGCTGGGCAAAATAACCGGGGGGTGACGAATAACTTGTGTACGCTGATGCAGCAGGAGTGAGAGCCATTTATTGTAGGATCTGAGCGATATTTATACATTTTACACAGCTTATCTAATTAGCATAAAATAGTTACAGCAGTCAACCAATAAGGAATCTCCACACTTAATGGCTCACTTTTGTTACTTCACAAACCACTCCCTCTGGCATTTGGCCAGGCGCCATCCAGACTTGTTTACAGACTCTAACATTTCTCTGGCAAAATAACAGGTGCCAATCTGACTTGTTTACAGACCTTAACATCTCTGGAGCAGGCCTTTCCTCTGTGCTGGGCTGAGGTGGGGGCTGTGCTGAGCTCTGAGGGCCTCCATCACCTAGGGAGTCCCCTCTGGCCTCAGGGAGCACAACCCTGCCAGACAGCTGGGAAGAGCCTGTGGAGATGCGTCTGTTCCTGAGCAGAGGACCAGTGACTGAGGACGTGCATGGTATAGTTCATATAGAAAATCCCCTTTTGTTTTCCAAAGGAAACAAATGAAGTTCTGCTACTTTAAAAATGTTCTCTGAATAAAAGGGTCTCCACTAGCTGTAGAGAGTGATGTTGTTCAGAAACATGGAGTGTCTGTAGCTGGTCTAGGACAGCAGAGGGAGAACTGGACACCAGCCTCTTTTTTTTTTTTTTTTTTTTTTTTTTCCTGTTGGTCAGCATCTGAAGGTGAAAAAGGAACAGAGCATGAAGAGGAAGAAGAGTGGCATTCTGAAAGGTAAGGCCCTGCCCTTCCATTCCAGAGGTGACTTTCTATCTACTATCCCCAAGAGACCAGAGCCATGTCCAAGATGCTATAACTTGCAGAAACCTGAGAGGAAGTATCCTGAGAAAGAAATCATACCAGTGATACTTCTCAGGTTCTGCGTCAAGAATGAAGTTGTGGTGGGCCGGGGTGGTGATGTCCAGTAGGGTGTTGTGGGCAGGATTGGAGCCATGCTGTCTGAGATCCTGCCAGTGAGGAGGATCCATAAAGGCTGAGTTGTTTTCCTAGGGGTGAAGACTGAACACCTGAGAAACACCAGGGCAAGCATGGAAAGCAAGTTTTATTTAGATTCCTCTGCAGAAAAGGGGTCCCAGACCTGCATATATAAATAAGTGGGGGATCCCAGACCCTTTTATATTTTAGAATTCCTCTGCTCTCATGTCCTCCTTCTCTCCTTATCTTGCCTCTCCTCTCCCATTCTGCACACATGACCCAAAGGTGGCCCAATGGTGGAGTGGTCCAGGCAGGAAGGCAGCAGCCCAGGAGGCAACAATGAACAACTCCTACAGATCCCTGCAGGGAGGAGCAATTCTAGGGCAGGCTACCTTAGCAACAAGTTGTAGAGGGGACATGGAAGGAAGAGAAGGAAAGATCATTTGATTTCCTTTCCTTTTGGGACATCTTCCCAATGGGACAGATATGTTATCTACAATGACTGCCATTTGTCCACCCCCAACACACACACTTCATCTGGATATGGTACTGGGACTTCCTGGTCAAAGTGTGAACAAGCTCTCATGCCCTTAAGACCGATTCCTCTTTCTCCCCATAGGGAGTATAATGGGGGTTGGTGGAGGTGTAAAGAAATGACAAAGTGCTGCCCCTGCATGTGCCTTGCTATCCCTGGCACCTGTCATGTGGCCTTGAACACTGGCGCTGGCCCTCCAGAGGCTACTCTCCCAGTCTGCCCTCATGGACATTCCACTCACCCTCCCTTCTCCACAACAACCCAGCCTCCATTTTCAGGTTATGGTGATTGCTGGAAGAAAGTGGAAGAGACTGAAGACCTGCTTTCACTTCTACACAGGTGAGTCCTTTCCCCTAGTCCCTGTGCCCTTCCTCCTGCTGCCTGTGAGAAGATCCAACAACACAAAGCTCTCATGGGGCAGGGGCAGCCTCAGTGGGACAGGATCTGACTAAATCTCTGGGGTATGGGAGAGCAAGGCTTTGGAAACTCAGGGTGTGGGGTAGTAAGGAGCCCTGGGCTACAGGTGCCCACCCCCGCCCCACTTGCCCTACCTCCTGGCCCCATCTGCTCTTGGCTGCAGCCTGGGCCTCCTATCTCTTGTAGACACCTAGGGAAGCTCCATGATGACAGCAGCTTTCACCAGCTCTTAAAAGGAGATGACCCAGATGAGATGTGCAAACCAGGGTCAGCTGGAGTCCACCAGTCACGTACACTGCCTGGGGAGGACGCCTTGGCCACTGCCTTCCTCCCTTTGGCTTCCCTGACTCCTTTGAGCAAGCGTCCTCTGCTCCTGGCCTCTACTCCCTCACCAGACCCGATGGCGTCCTCAGATACTGTTGAGACTCACTCATCCCTGAGTGCCTCTCAGTCTCCACAGTCTGTGATTCCTCTAGAACCACGTTCACCTCAGCCACATGGACTTTCATTTCCCCCATCTCATGCTCCTGATCCCACGGACCACCCTCCATCTCTGCCAATGCCATCTCCTGGCCCATTGCCAACTCCTGGCCAATCGCCTTCTCTTGTACAACTGCCATCTCATGTGCCATTGCCATCACCTGTCCCACAGCCACCTCCTGTCCCAGCAGTCTCAGGCCATATTCTCTCTACCTGTCCCATCTCATCCCTCTCCTGGTGGCAGATGGCTGCCAGAGTCTGTGGCCTTTCCCACTCCCCACACAGTGAATCCAAGAAAGATCATGCTTTCCACCCACCAGAGGACTCACTCTGGGCAAACCACCCACTCCCGCAGGTAGAGGCTGAGGGGACCTCTTTCATTAACCCTGGTGTCCAGAAACTGCTGGAGATACTGATCAGCAAGAGAGCAGGAATGAAAATTTGTAATCTTAAGACAAAGGGTGAATTAGACAACTCCCTGAATAATCTAGGAATGACCATAAAGTCCCTGGGCAGGGAACAGGACACCACAATCCCACAACCCTTCTGGAACACAAAAGGCAAGCCAGAGAAGCTTTCTGTTCCTCGGCAGTTCTTTTACACTGAGATTCTGAGCGACCATTTACAGCAGAAATGGAGCCAGTTCTTTTGGGGCCTCCCCATTCTGCACAGCGAGTCCCTGGTGGCTACTGTCAGCATGTCTGGGCCCTCAGCAGACTTTTCCTCTATTGGATTCAATGAAGTGCCTAATTACTTTCCAGGACAGGTAAAGGCTGCACCTGGGCCACTCTTTGCCTCCCAGTTGCTCCACCCTCTTGTCCAACTCCAGCCTGGGACTCCAACCTTATCCTGGTCCCAGTTCCCACCGCTGGCTCAGATCCACCATCAGGACCATCTCCCATCATCTCTCCCAAGCCTGCCATGCCATCTTCCTCTGAATACTGCCTGTGGATTTCCATGCCCCACAAGCCATGAGGGGACCCAGCTGTTTTCCCCTTCTGCTCTTCAACACCTTAAAAATGAACACTTGAGGAAACAACTAGAAATTGGGGAAGCTTTACCTCATTTGTTCCAAAAGTCTCAGAACATCTTTAGCCATCTCACTTCAGAGAACAGGGCCTCCTGTGACCACAAGCCCATCAACAAGCCCACAGGGGATTTCCCGAGCCTTGATCTTCAAGAGAAACTGGATCAACACCTTCAGAAGAGGTTCATGCTACATCAGTATGGACTACCACCCAATATGGACCCATTTCTGAATCTGACGGAGTCCTGGGATAACATCCCAAGGATAGATCAGGCAAAGGACAATTGTGGGTCTTCCTGGAACTCAGTGATTCCAGACAACAGGAGCCCTGCTGTACAGAGGACTGGTTCTGAGAGGCCAGAGATAATACAGGAGGGCATGATTCCTGTGGGTGTTTGTAATTCCAGGCTTGGTACATACCATGTCTATGTCCTGCCTGGAAGTTCAAATACCCAGAAGGAAACTTGGGGTGGACCAACCTTAAAAGGTGGGGAAGCCTTCAGGAACACCTCCCAGGAGCTGTCCCTCCTTGATGCTAGCATTCGGCAGGAACTGGAGGCACATGTTACAAGTCTAAGAGTGAGGCACAGATGGGGCCTACCCCTCAGGGTCCTCAAGCATATTAATATCTTGAAGATGAGGAACTCTGAGGCTTCACCACCTCCACAGCCTGCCCTTCCCTCTTCAGCCTCCTATGACTCCAGGGCTGGCTCCATTGCCCATGATGCCAAGGTCCTGGGAAAACCCACTCCGAAAGGTCCAGGACTGAAGGAGGTAGCACAAACTCCAGTTCCCACCCAGAGGAGTCCTCTCTCTGGTCCCTCTTTTGAGTCCCTGAGCAGAATTCCATCTGGTGACAACTGTGGGCTCTCAGATGCTCCTTCAACTGCACATGAGGGCAGCCTGCCCTCTCAGCCCCACACTTACATTCTCGTGGGCAGAACCTGGCACAATGGTACTGTCCTGGGAGCTGCAAGAGACAGTCTGGAACCAAGTCCAAGCCTAGAAATGGGCAGACAGGAATCCCTGGGGGGTGGAAGTATGAGCTCACAAGGCTCATGCCACAGCATGTCATCATTTCAGGTAGGACCCCAATTTTTAAAGACTGAAGAAGTCAGAGAGCTAGAGGATGATGATGAGGAGTCTTCTGACTGGGGAATCACCAAGGAAACCAGGAAGACTTCAAACTTCCCTAATGTTCATATTAATTCCCTAGGGAGTTTAGAATCTCAGGGGACCAGTGAAGGACCCTCTTCTTCTATAAGTTCTATTTCCCAGGGCCAAGAATACTCATGCCTGAAAGCACAGACTGAGCCAAAGAACCAGCCTCAAGAACTGTCTACAGGTGTCATCCTGCAAGACTGTGCCACTGACAAGTTTCATCAGGACTGTGCCCCTGAGGTGCTCCTGGCTGTAGACATCCTAGCTTCCCAGGAGAGACGGTCCCACACTCTAAGCATATCCAGTAGGAGTTCATCAACTTCTCAGTGTGGACTCAGTGAAGACAGCAGTGAGGACCTGCAGGGACCCAAGATCCCTGAGCTCCAGGATCCAGGGAAGAGCAGGAGAAATACGTTTAAAGCAACTGCCAAGAGGGAGGACAGTGTGAGGCCCAGGTCAGAAGCACAGGGAGAAAGGCTTTCAGGAGGGCGGCCCTCCTGTGCTGGGGAAATGGGCCCCTCTGTCCCAGTTATGGAGGTAGGGGACACTGTGGGGGACAAGTCCTCCCAGGCTCCTTCAAAGAGAAACTTTGGAGACAGAATAAAGAACTTTCTGCAGAATATCTTCCCCAGTAAATCCAAAGAGCAGGCAAACTCCCCACCCCAAATCATGATCCCATCAACTACTACCCAAAGCCAAGGGTCAGTCACAAGCCAAGTGCTTATAGACAATGCAGTGTCAGAAGCCCAGGCACTCATGACCACTTTTGGATGGATCATAGATCAGAAAATGAGGTTTCATGATGAACATTCGGCCTCAAAGAAAAACACAGTTAAAGAGGAACTGCAGGCCTCTGTGAGTAGACAATCCCATTATTCTAGCTGTTCCTCCTCCCTGGAGCAAAGAAGAGGGATGGGAGCTATGGCTCATGGTCACCAGGCCAGCCTCAGAGTCAGCCATCCTCTGAACAGGTGGATCAGAAACCTGGACAACCAGCAGGCCTTGCTGCTTAAGAAGTTTGCACCTCTGCCCAGCCCCTGCCAGCAGAGGTTTAGAGTAGCAGGTATCTCGGGCCACAGTGTCCACTGTCCACGGCACTGTGCTCTTCAGAGACATTTGCTGTCTCATCAGCATCAACATGCTTCCCACTCCTGTCCTGCTGGGAAGAAGTATTTCCCACAATTCAGACCATACTGAGAGAAACTGTCCTCATGTGAGCCCAGCCTTTGTTTGATAATGGCTTCTTTCTAATGAGGTGATGATGGCTTAATAACACTGTTTTCTTAAACCAGAGAGCCTTTTGTCTGTGTTTTGCTTGGTCACAGGGAAGGGGAGGTCATGTGTGCTCTTTATTAGACTGGATTCTAGAAGAGACTGGACATGCAGGAAGGTGACAGTGGCATTGAGTACCCACCCTTATGTCAGATTCCCTCATTATACCTTAGGAATTCATGACTTGATCATTACAGAAGTAATACAATGCCTTTGGGACTGGTCAAGATGGGGCAACCCCACAATGACCCCACCCTAAAGTCTAACAGAGCCTTTTCTCTATTCTGAAATTTGTGAGGCTGTAGGGATTGGGGTACAGGTTTACCATGGAACCTAGTAGGTTCCCATGTTCAGTAAAGTTGGGGAGAGGGTAGTATCCAGGCCCTGAGTTCAGAGGTGGCTGGAGAGTCCTGCCTGGTGGATACCTTGGCAGGGATCAGAGGACACCTGTCCTGAGAATCCCTGCCTTATGGAGCCTAACATGGAGATGGGTCTTGCTGGCTCCTTTTAGCTTAGGGTTCATGCTGTAGCCATGTCACCTGCTTCTGCCCTGTCTTCCTCACTTTCTAGAGCAGTGTCCAGAATCAAAATTGTAGATCGGTATGTGTCTGGGTGGGAACTGTAAGTTGGCTGCTAAGGGCTGTTTCACTTGCAGCTTGACATCTCTCAATATGCCTTATAGCCGACACAAATATGCATGCTCTAACCATCTTACAGTGGGGCACAGAGGGCAGAAAATGGGATGTGAATTAAAATGGAGCCAAATAAAGAGGCAGAGTAACATGGGGATACCACAGATGATGTGTTTAGCCTGCAACCAGCACTGGCTTCATGAATGAAGGTTCAAAACGTGAGAAACCTCTAGGGAGTTTGAATTAAAGAGACAAGACTTCTAATTGCCTTTAAACTAGCTCCAGGATGGCTCCTCCTAGCTTCAGCCTCCAGCCACCTATTATGGTAGCAAGGTTTACTGAAGAGGCTAGTGAGAGAGTGAGAGAGAGAGAGAACATGCCTGGGGGGGGGTGGACTTTTATGGGGAACAAAAAATTCTGGGGAAAATCCCATCCAATGAAGATTAAGGGGGGCAGTGTCCCAAGGTCAGGGGCAATGATTGGGTCTTTGGGGTAGTGGCCAGACACACCTCCACACGGACAAGCCCTCGGACCTGAGAAGGGTGGGGAAAGCTCTGGACAAAAGAGTACCTAAGTGTCTCTCATCCAACCAGGGAGGTAACTCAGATCACGTGCGAGGATGGCCTCCCACAGATGTGGTGGATGGCACAGCCATGGTGGATGGTGCCAACCTCAGGGAGGAGACATTATGGACTCATCCTGGCCCCACACAGACCACAAACCTGGAGAAGCCTCTTGAACAATGACACAGGCAAGAGAGGAAGCAAACCTTTTGGTAGAGAAAATTCATTTCCTGGCATTATACTGAATAGGGCTTCATGTCTTTGTCTCTTTAATTATAGAAGGGATGAGTTGTCAATTGGAGTAGCCAGGAGTAGGGAACTCTAGCTGTGACTCCCAGTTTAGGGACCTTTAGACAAACACATGGCCCTAGCATTTCTTCTGCAGTGGAAAGGTGGGGACCTAAAAGGCCAAAGGGGTAGCTTGGGGTCACGAAGCAAGATTCTTTAAGCTTCCAGAACTTTTTGTCCACAGACTAAAGAAGAAGAGGTGGTTTGATCAGAACTTGTCATATCAGGGCAGTGACTGTCTAAAAGGTAGGGGTAAGCTGGGTTGGGGAGTAGCAACCAGCCGACTTCCCTGACTGCATCCTGCTTCCAATACGAGCTTCTTCCCAGGGCCTGTCTACATGGGAAAGCAGGTGGGCCCCACAGGGGGAGAGGAAAAGGCATGTCTGCAGAGTGTTGGATGCTGTGGCCCACCTGGGGAAAGCAGCAGCACCACTCCAATGCCCTCTGGCATTTTTGTTCCCTGATGGAGAGGCCTATACCACAAAGTGCCACCAAGGCAGATGACACAGGCATGGACCTCCTCCAATGTCTAAAGATATTCCATGTGTAAAGCCAGGCAGTCCCTCCCAAGTGCAAAAACAGGCCCTATAGTGCCACAGTTCGGCTGGGCAAAATAACCGGAGGTGACAAGCAACTTGAAGGTTGAAGCGGGAACTGCTTTATTGCTGAGAAACCTAGCAGGAACCGATCGGGAACTCAAGGTAGCGGGCACCCAAGGTAGCAGGAGCCGCCTTATTGCGGAACAGCAGAGGTGTATATACCTTACTGATTACACACAGCTTGTCTCAATGAGCATCATCTAGATACAGCAGTCAGCCAATAAGGAATTCCCATCATCTTAATGGCTCGGCGGCGTTGCCAGGCACCATCTTGACTTGATTTGTGGTCCCCAACACTATAGGCCAACTCTGAGCCAGGTCTTGTGCCTTTTTTGATCATAGCAGACCCCAGGGTGGGCCTAGCATCAAGAACAGATCCAGGCACAGAATGAGCTAGAACAGAGTCAGGACCTTGAATCTGGCCCTGCTGGGCCCTCTCAGAGTCCAGAGAGGCAGGTTCTCTGGGCAGCGGAGCTGGACGTGGACCCCAGGGATCCTGAGGGGATAATGCCACAGACAGTGACACTGATGGACAGCCAGAGGCATGAGGAAGAAAGTCACTGTGCCCTCTGCTTCTGCCAGCTTTGTCATCCATGAGGGGCAGTAATTCCAACAATCAGGAGACATCCCAGAGACCCACACACAGACATGTCACAGAATCCTCAGTCAGACACAAGTAAGACCCCCTGGCACACAGCCCTTCACAGACCAACTTAAAGATGGCACAGAGACCCCACAAAACCTCCAACACAGCAGACACAAAGGCCTCCTCAGATACAGCCCCATGTCCAGGGCCTCCCACAGAGATCACCACAAAACCCCTGACACAGCAGACACAGAGGCCTCCTCAGATACAGCCCCATGTCAGGGCCTCCCACAGAGACCTCACAGCACTCCACCACAGCAGACACAGAGGCCTCCTCAGATACAGCCCCATGTCCAGGGCCTCCCCCAGAGACCCCACAGAACCTCCAACACAGCAGACACAGAGGCCTCCTCAGACACAGCCCCATGTCCAGGCCCTCCCACAGAGACCACCACAGAACCTCCAACACAGCAGACACAGAGGCCTCCTCAGATACAGCCCCATGACCAGGGCCCTCCCACAGAGACCACCACAGAACCTCCAACACAGCAGACACAGAGGCCTCCTCAGATACAGCCCCATGTCCAGGACCTCCCACAGAGACCCCACAGAACCTCCAACACAGCAGACACAGAGGCCTCCTCAGATACAGCCCCATGTCCAGGGCCTCCCACAGAACCTCCAACACAGCAAACACAGAGGCCTCCTCAGATACAGCCCCATGTCCAGGCCCTCCCACAGAGACCACCACAGAACCCCTGACATAGCAGACACAGAGGCCTCTACAGATAAAGCCCCATGTCCAGGGCCTCCCACAGAGACCCCACAGAACCTCCAACACAGCAGACACAGAGGCCTCCCTCAGATACAGCCCCATGTCCAGGCCCTCCCACAGAGACCCCACAGAACCTCCAACACAGCAGATACAGAGGCCTCCTCAGATACAGCACCATGTCCAGGGCCTCCCACAGAGACCCCACAGAACCTCCAACACAGCAGACACAGAGGCCTCCCTCAGATACAGCCCCATGTCCAGGCCCTCCCACAGAGACCCCACAGAACCTCCAACACAGCAGATACAGAGGCCTCCTCAGATACAGCACCATGTCCAGGGCCTCCCACAGAGACCCCACAGAACCTCCAACACAGCAGACACAGAGGCCTCCTCAGATATAGCCCCATGTCCAGGGCCTCACATAGAGATCCCACAGCACTCCAACACAGCAGACACAGAGGCCTCCTCAGATACAGCCCCATGTCCAGGGCCTCCCACAGAGACCCCACAGAACCCCTGACACAGACCTCCCCAAGGAACTCTGACAGAGATTTGTACCAAGAGACCTCAGAGACCTAAGACAGGGTCTCCCATCACAACCTTCACTGCCACATGGTCCCCATGCAGTGATCTCTCACGGAGACCTCCCACAGAGCTCCAGACCTTGGGGAAACATCACCACAGAGATGTCCTTCACCAGAACTTATCACGAAGACCACCCAGAGATAGTGCAGAGACATCTCACACAAACACACTGGCCTCATGGAGTGTCCTCACAGACCTCACACAGACTTTACACAGATTTTGAGAGACCCACACAGAGATGTCGCACCTCAGAATCCCCACGGGGACTGAACAGAGGCCTTTCACAGAAAACCCCACATCATCTTCCTTCATGTGAAACCCCTTAGCCAACTGGAAGCACAAGGACACTGGCCAGACCCCTGAGACACTGAGACGCTGTCAGTGTGGCCTCCCAGATGGCGTTCTCTGCTTAGGAAGATCCTCAGGAACTTCTGTTCCTTTGTAATGCCGTTGCCTCTGAACAGAAGAACTGCAGATTCCAAGTGTGGACCTGAAACATTCCTCCCTCTACAGGTTTTCACTAGCCTCAGCTCTGACCCACAGTTTAGACTCACAAATTTTAAACACGAATAAAATGCAGCCAACGTCCAGTGAGGGAAATCATCTTATTTGTCCAGTATTAGTTACTATCTTCACAAATGTATAAAAGTCACTTTTTTTGTTTTTAATCTCATTAGAGACAAGAACTGAATTCTGGATTGTTGACTAGTTTGAAAACACAATAAACACCTATAGCAGATGGACTCTAGAGATGTGATCCACACCTGCCTCAAAATCCTCCTCTGTAACTCACCTGGTTAGAACAACCTCATGATCTCACCCAGTGTCTCAAAGTCCTGCAGGGTGTGGCCCCCGGGGCTCTGTGGCCTCACTCTCACCATGACCCTCCCCCATGACATGCCACCTATGCTGGGGTTTTTCTTGATCCATTCTGGATGCTGTTCCTTCCCAGAAACCCTGCTTGATAGCTATGTGCTTGGAATGCCCACCCTGCAATGCTACAGCGCTCCTTCCCTTCTCAATGGGCTTCTCCCTGAGAGCCCATCCCAAAGATCTCCCATGTTCCCCAGGAGAGCCAGCTCTGTTCTTCCTAGACTATGTCCCTTCCTGGCCCACTGCTATCCACAGTATTTATGTATTTATTCCAGTCACATCCCTTTCCCTAAGAACAAGGTCATGGGAAGCTGTGAGCCAGAATCAGGCACTTGGAATATATCCACAAATAAATGATGAGAACATGAATGGGAAGTGGGAACTTAGGGCCAGAGATGAGCTGGATTTGTCCTTAGAAAGCAGTTAGAGACACTCTAAGAGGTCACTTCCCTCTCAGAATGGGCTCGTGCTGGTCTCTGGTGGCAGGAGGATGATACAATGTCTCCAGTAGTAGATTTGAAGGGGCTGCTGTGCAGAGGCTGCTGAACTTGTGACATCTATATTACTCCAGTGAGGAGCTACAGAGTGTGGGTGGAGAGGCCTGGGGAGCTGAAGGAACTGTGCATCTGGTTTGTCATCAAGATTACCAGGTCCTGATCCTAGTGTCCTGGCAGAACCCAGCTTTAATGACTGAGACCCATCACTTATCAGCCATTCTCTGTCTCCATACTTTGGACCCTTGGAGGTTGTGGTGACCACTTTTGCTTTCTGTGTCCACTGTGCCCAAGATCCCAGATACTCCATTGAGGTCCTGGTCATCCATGTGCAGGCTACTCAGGGTGGCTGAGACCAGGTGCAGAGAGGACCTGTAAGCAGTGGGAGCCACAGCACTGAGACCTCACAGGTCAGAGTAAATTGGTGAAATCAGCCCCTGATACAAGGCTTTGATGTGTCTCAAGAGCCACATCCAGACAGGCCATGTCCTAGGCCACTGCCCAGCTCCTCCTACTCAGATCTGCTCCAGTTAGGGGACAAAGGAATAGTGATGACCTGGATTCATCTGTGCCCTGAGTCCTCTGGCTCTGAGCCCAACTGTCATAGCACATAACCTACTGGGGGCTCAGTATGTACTAACAATACTGTCCTATCCCCAGTGGCCCAGAGTCAAAAGTCATCCCCAGGAGGATTATGAACTGAGGACCCAGACCCAAGATGTGGAAGGGTGGCTCTGCAGGGCTCCTGCTCATCAAGGCAAGGACAACATGAGGGTATGGCAGAACCCTTCTGTGGGAATGGTTGTGCATGGTTTCCTTGGGTTTCTTTCTATTTCACCTTAGAGAGTTCTTGGTTTCTATGGGGGTTTTTGATACACCTCTACATTTTCTGCAAGTTAAACCAATCATATTCCTTATTGTCATTTCACTTTATTTCCATTCCATTTTTACATTTCTAGAAACCAGTGTCTTCAGAGATGCACCCTTAGAGACTCTACCATTACCACTTTCCCTTCTAGAGAATGCTCATGTGTTTTCCTATTGTTTCTCAGCATCCTCCCCAGACTCTGTCCTTGTGTCCTGGGCCAGGATCAGTAAGAACCTGAGCATGTGACCTAGAGCCACCACTGAGAGCCTCAGGCCCCAAGAACAGAGGCCTGTGCCAGAAGATTTTCCCTGGAGTGTGCATCAGGGTGCCTCAAACAGGTCAGCAGAATAAGCTGAAATTAAGTAACTACCACCAGTAACTTGAGTTCCATTGAGCCTGTTTCTTATCTCCTTCCATGTAAAGGAGTATTTTAAGGAAAGCACTTCAGAGTCAGCTGCAGCAGTGCTGGCCTTCCCAGCAAAGACATAATTTCAAAGGAAGGTCATGGGCAATGGATATTAGCTGTGATTCATGACCAGGGAGATGTTTTAAGACATCAGCAAACCTGCTCTACCGGAACTGAGCACAACTATCACATGATGGGAAGTTCATTTTGCAGGTGATTCATTTGGATTTT
Source organism: Callospermophilus lateralis (assembly GCF_048772815.1). Taxonomy (NCBI): domain Eukaryota; kingdom Metazoa; phylum Chordata; class Mammalia; order Rodentia; family Sciuridae; genus Callospermophilus; species Callospermophilus lateralis. Next base: position 77,819,045 of record NC_135321.1, read on the forward strand.
AGCAACCCAAACAAACTATGAGCACAGTTTAATATGTATAAGAATCATGAACTTCCACTGTTTCATTTAATATCAGAAACAAATCCAGACATGGCCTGTCTGGATGTGGCTCTTGAGACACATCAAAGCCTTGTATCAGGGGCTGATTTCACCAATTTACTCTATTCCTGTTTATTTCCTCACTCTCATTTCCACCATAAAGGAAAGTCATCTCCATGCAATTAGGCCAAGGATGATTAGATTAAGATAATCAATCAAGAACTAACTTGAATGAAAAAAAAAAAGCTGAACCAATTGAAGACTTAACTAGAAGCTTTTAAAATATTTTATAAAACATGAGGTTTTCTGTTTTAGTCAGCTTTTTTGCTGCTGTGCCTAAAGGAACTGATCAGAACTGTAAAGAAGAAAAAGTTTATTTGAGGGCTCACAGTTTCTGAGGTCTCAGTCTAGAGAAGTCTGGCTCCATTCCTTGGGGCTCAAGGTGATGCTGAACATTATGGCAGAAGAGTGTGGCAGAGGAAAGCAGCTCACATGGTGATCAGAAAGTGGAGAGAGAGTCCACTTTCCAGATACAAAATATATATCCTATAGCCACTCCAACAATGAATCACTCCCTCCCGCTACACCCTACCTCTTCATTACCACTCAGTTAATCCCTATCAGTGGATTAATTTACTGACTGGGTTAATAATCTCACAACCCAATCATCTCTTCTGATCCTTCTAGCACTGTCTCACACATGGGCTTTTGGGGGGATATCTCACATCCGAACTATAACCTTTTCCCATTGCCATCTCTTTTCCCATTGCCTTCTCCTGTCCCATTGCCATCAGGATCCTAACCCATAGCCTTCTCCCGTCCCTTCACCATCTCCTGTCTCATCACCTTCTTCTGTTCTATTGCTATCTCCTGCCCAGCAATCTCAGGCCATGTTCTGTCCACCTGTCCCATCGCATCCCTCTCCTGGTAGCAGATGGCTGCCAGAGTCTCATGTTCTCCAACTCTTCACACAGTGAATCCCAGAGAGATCATGTTTCCCACCCACCAGAGGATGCATTATGTGCAAACCACACATGCTTTCAGGTAGAGACCAAAGGTACCTCTTTCATTAACTCTGTTGTCCAGAAACTGCAGGAAATACTGGTGAGCAAAAGAACAGAACTGAAAATTTGTACGTTGAGAACAAAAAGGTATCAGATGACCCCCTTTATTCTGTGGGGAGCACAGTATAGTCTCTGAGTAATGAGCAGGACACTACCATCCCCCCAACCCTTCTGGAACACAAAAGTCAAACCACAGCAGCTTTCTTTTTCTCAGCAGCTTTTTTACCCAAGGTTTTGGGAGAACACTTACAACAGAAATGTTGTCAGCTTTTGTGGGGGTCTTCTAAACAGCAAGGCTCTGGAGCCTACTCTAGGGACTTCCACTAGCCATTCTTCCATTTTATTCAATAGACTCTTTAATTCCATCTCAGTCAAATTAAAACTAAGGAGCCTGTATGACACTTTTCTCTCAGCTCTTGCTCCACCATGTAGTCAAACCTCAAACTGACTCCAACCTTATCCTGGCCTCAGGCCCCACCACTGGCACAGATTCAGGACAAGGGCCATCTCACATTGTCTCCCAAAAATCCCATCAGCCATTCACCTCTGAATAGTTCCTGTTGCATTTTGTGCCCTACCACCCTACAACCCAAGAAGGGGATGCAATGTCCTGTTCTAATTGCTATTTAACACTCAGAACATCACCCTTTGAAGAAGCAACTAAAAAGTATGAGAGCTTTACTCTATGTGAGCAAAACATCTCAGGAAATCTTTAGACAACTCACAGCCAGCACATGGCCTCCCAGAAACACAGTCCACTGCCAGACTCCCAAGTTATTTTATCAGTAATTAGCACCAGAAGAAACTGGAGTAACTACCTTTGAGAAGAGGTTCACCCAGCACTGGTGTGGAGTATTCTATCCAGCTATCTCCAGACCCAATGTAGCCCAGGGTAAAATTATCAATATGGCAAAAGACAATTATGGATCTTTCTGGAGTTCCATGATTCTAGATGATAGCAGTCAGAAGGGTAGGAAACCCAGAAATAGTCCAGGTAAGGAAGTACCTGGGCAATGTTCTGGGGGCATAATCTGAGAATGATCCTAAAATAGCTTCCCAGTGAAGGTTCTAGAAGTCATCTCTGAGACAAAGTTAGGAAGGGACTTGATCAGATTCTCAAAAAGTGACTCAGGAAATGATTCATCAAGAGATCCAGAAAAGTAGCATACAGATAGCTTGCAAGTTCATTCAAGGAGGAAGTTGGAGCAGATCAAAGGGGCATGATTCCTGTGGGCAGATGTCATTCAAGGTTTGCAACCTATCATGTGTCTGCACCACCTGAAAATTCAAATACTGACAAGGAACCTGGGGACGGACCATCCTTGAAAGGTGGGGAGACCTGCAGGAACACTTCATGGAGCCCTCCCTCCTGGGCGCTGGCACTCCTCAGGTGCTGGCAGCACACATTAAAGTCTCTGTGTGAGGCCCAGGGGAGCCTGCCCTTCGAGGTCCTCAAGCACGTAAATCTCTCCAAGTAGAGAAAGTCTCAAGTCTCAGCCCTTCCTTTGTTTGACCCTCCCTCCTCAGCCTTCTGTGATTCCAGGGCTGATTCCTTTGTCCACGATGCCAAGGTCCTGGGAGAACCCATTCAGAAAGGTCCCACCCTGCAGAATCCTCTGCCTGGAACCTCACTTGAGAGTCTGAGCAGGACTCCATCTGGTGACAACTGTGGGCCCCCAGAGGACCTCCAACTGGACATGGGGGCAGCCTGCCCTTTCAGTGCCCCCAGTTAAGTTCTTGTGGGCACAACTTGGCAGAGCAATACCATCCTGGGGTCTGTGAGGGGCAGCCTGGAGCCAAGTCCAAGCCCAGAATAGAGCAGACAGGAGCCACTGGAGAGAGGGCTGTGGGCTCACAAGACCATGCCACAGCATGTCAACACTAGATCAATGCAGAGTCCAAACATCAAAGGCCAAAGACATCGGGGAGATAGAGAAGGCTCAGGAGGGGCCCTCTGAAGAGGTAGTCATCATGTGAACCAGCAAGATGTCCAACTCCCAAACTGTTCATGTGAATCTGAGGAGTTCTGGGACCAGTAAATCCTCTCCTCATCTTGAAGTTCCACTTCCCAAACCCAGAAGACTCCTGCCTGAGAACAGAGGCTGAGCGAGAGAACCAGCCTCAAGATCTTCAAGACGGTGCCACTGGTGTGTTCCTTCAGGACTGCTTCCCTGACATCTGGCTTCCCAGAAACTCTGTCCACCTTTCTGAACATATCCAGCAGCTGCTGGGAGCCATCAGCCAAATAGGTATGACAATTTCCTTGCCAGCGTACCCCCATGTTTCTTAGTGGAAGGACTCCTGGAAGGTGACCTTGCTCAAGGACCAGGGCGGATCCGTGTTTAGGGTGTTCCCGGTTTAGGATAATCCAAGTTTAGGGCGTTCCCGGTTTAGAATAGGGCTTATCCTGCTGCCTGAGTTCCCCTGAGTTCTCATGGGATTCAGAATATATTTGGGAGACAGAAACCCAGTGGAGGTGTGGATTTGGGCAGAGAACGTGGATTTCCCCAGAGCATGTTTGTAGACGGCCGGTGTGAGATCGGGAATAAAGAATTGCTGTTTGAATCTACAAAGCTGTGAGTGGCTCGTGATTAGTGCCCAGCCAGACTGCGGCATCTGGTGGTCCGTACGGGGAACATCTGAAGAGAAGGTAAGTGAAATTGTTCGCCCCTGAGGAAGAGCGAAAGAATGGGTGACCATTTCAAAAAACAATGCGTTCTTGTTTTGATTTAGTTTGTTTTTATTTCAAGTTGCCTGCTCCTAGAACTTTCTCAGGCAAACTGGAGAAAATGGTTGATTCAAGGTTTAAAGTTGTTTACCCCTGAGGAAGAGAAATTGTTAGAGGAAGGAGGCACCCCAGTAAGACCAAGAACAGTTAAGGCATATGTTGATAAAATACAAAAATGAAGCCCATGGCTTTTTAAAGACGAGTTATTAAATATATCAATGGGACCATCATGGTATCCTGTAGAAGGACTTTTCTTCAACAAAAAAGAGATGGCTAGTTCTGTTTACTACATTTTTCTGAGATCTTGGTTTTTACAGATATCTGATTAATTTAGAAAGCTAAAGTGTTAAAATATCAACCACTAAATATACAATCAAGTACTCTTTACTTATTAAGATCCATAAGGTAATATATTTAAACATTATGTGTGTCTTCATAAATTGGTATATGAAAAAAAATGTTTAATATTGCTTTGGTCTGTGTCCTTGCCGAAACAAGGTTACTAAGTGTTAGATTCTATCATGTGCAATTTATATACAAAGAGTATAAGAAGTTTCAGTTGGGTTTCAATTATAGTATTATAGTACCATAAAAAACATGAAAGTATTTCATCTTATTAAAGTGGAGTAATTCATCTAAATCAGAAATTTTATAAGGGTTATTTAAGAATGTGAATTTATAAAAAGGGTTAATGGCTAGAAAAGAGATATTAAAAGATTGAAGATGTGAAAATATATTTTAATATAAAAGGTTAAAGGAAAAAGAAATGTTTCTAGATGAGATAATCTCTGTGTGGTAAAGTAAAAAGTTGTAAAATGCCATTTAAAAAGATTTTGAGGAAACTAGACTTACTTTAAAAGTTTGAGAAAGGAAGAAAGAAGAAAAAGATATTTGTACATGGCAGATTGAGACAAAGCTTCTTAATGGAGTAAAAAAGGCCTTTGGTTGAAGGGCAGCCATGTAAACTAACATTAAGCGATTTAAACAGAATCTAAGCCTCATTTAAAAGAGTGAAGCTATAGGTGGTGAAAAAGTACATTTAAAAGTACAGTATAGATGATAATTGGAAGGCTTTAAAAGGTTAAATTGAAGGTGGTTAAGATGCCTTCATGAAGGAGGAAAGATTGTGTCATTCGAAGCCTAGTTAATCTTAAAAGCATTACTTAAAAAAATAAATAAAAACAATGAAAATGGGAAGATAATAGGATAAAAGATATTTAGATAAAGAAGATTAAATATTTGAAGTGAAAAACTTTAAAGACAGAAGTATAGAAAGTTAAAAAGAAAAAAAGATAGAAAATATGTAAAAAAAAAAGATGTAGGAAGACAAGAATTTGAAACCCACAAAATAAGAAACAACAACAACAAAAAAAAAACTAGGAGGAAAAAAAAAGCAACCAAGGGTGAATGTACAAACCTTAGGCAAAAAAAAAAAAAAAAGCTAGAAGATAGAAATAAGATAATAAATGGTTGAAAATGTAAAGTAAAGGTATTTCAGATAGAAAATGCAAAAAGCTAAGACAACTATTAGATACAGACATACTTATTAAAGCAAAAAGAGGGAATTGGAAAGGGGTATATATCCCCCAAAGATAAACTTAAAATAACGCTTTTTACTCTAAACTTTTTAAATTTGGATTCATCAGGACTTAGTGCTGCGGAAAGACATATGTATCCAAAAAATGTACATAAGCCTAAGGTACTTTGGAAGGATATTCTAATAGGACAATGGAAAGGTCCTGACCCAGTGATTGTCTGGAGTCGGGGTTCTGTCTGTGTGTTTCCACAGGGAGAACAGCAACCGATTTGGATTCCAGAGAGACTAACTAAAACGATTTCTACAGATCGAAAAGAAGATGATTTGACTCAAATCCATAACAGCTGATATCCAGAACTCCCGCTTGGCCATTCTTACATCTGCGACAGTGATTAACCAGGATGCTTTTTTCAATATCTATTTTATTATTGCATTTTTCCACATCATAAGGTTCTATTTTTATTTTTGAGCTCATACAAACCTAGGTTAATGTTTTTCTGATCAGTTTTATTTTTTGACTGGAGTTTTTAAACATTGCAATGGAGATTTCACCTAGGTAAAGCTACAAGGCCTTTACTATTGTCTTATGTGTTGTACTCTTGTGTTTTGTGTTGTATGTCTGTGTGTGCGTATGTCCATATTTCATATATGAGGAGCGCTCATGAAAAATGGATCCAAATTATTATTTTTTTTATTCATGTGATTTAAATGGCTTAATTTAAATTAGGTAAACAGCTGTTAAGGATTGTTTTTAAAGGTGGTTAACAGATCTGTTTGTTTACTAATTTAAATCAGGTAAACAGCTGTTAAGGATTGTTTTTAAAGGAGGTTAACAGATCTGTTTGTTTACTTTCACCTTTCCTTTTTATTATATTTAATAATTCTTTTCAGGATAATGTCTCTTTAGCATCATTGCCAGAATTCCTATCTTCATCCCAGTGCCAGTGAAGACAAACTACAGCTTCTATGATAGCTATCACAGTAAACTGTATAAACTGATGCATCAATGAATATAACTCAACAAGTAATGCTCAATCAAGGAGTCAACTTACTTTGGGAGGAAAACGGACTTTGGGAGGAGACGGACATATTGATAGATTCCTCCACTTTGAACTGCTTACAGAACTTGCCTGGACTATGTAACTATGTTTAGTGCAGCTAATTGTGGTAGTGCTGGCATATCTTTGCTGATGGTGTCACCAGTGATGCAATTTTTCCAAAGGAGCTGTCAACTGGCTTGGTGTCGTGGCATTTCTGTATCCTCCTCCCTTCTGCTAGTGATGGTCTAAAATTTGGGGGCCAATGGCTATATGCTGGACCGGTAGTCAGTGATGGATATGATCCAATTGCAGTGGTATCAACCTAAGACAGGAGGCTGACGCCTAAAGATCAGTTTTCCAATGACGGGTAAGAACCATATGTTGAATTGGACAACCTACCAGGCACGGTCCTTAAGCCACATTAACCTCACTCCCCCACTGGCACCAAGGCCAAATTTGGGGGCCAACAGAGGTGAGGCAAAGAACCTCACCCCCCCACTGGTGCATAGACCTATCCACAAGTATGACTGTATGCTGGACCGGTAGTCAGTGACGGGTATGATCCATTTGCAGTGGTATCAACCTAAGACAGGAGGCTGACGCCTAAAGGTCAGTTTTCCAATGACGGGTAAGAACCATATGTTGAATTGGACAACCTACCAGGCACGGTCCTTAAGCCACATTACTTGTTGTTTAATTAATCAGAAGGGGGGAGATGCTGGGAGCCATCAGCCAAGTAGGTATGACAATTTCCTTGCCAGCGTACCCCCATGTTTCTTAGTGGAAGGACTCCTGGAAGGTGACCTTGCTCAAGGACCAGGGCGGATCCTTGTTTAGGGTGTTCCTGGTTTAGGATAATCCGAGTTTAGGGCGTTCCCGGTTTAGAATAGGGCTTATCCTGCTGCCTGAGTTCCCCTTGAGTTCTCACGGGATTCAGAATATATTTGGGAGACAGAAGCCCAGTGGAGGTGTGGATTTGGGCAGAGAACGTGGATTTCCCTAGAGCTGTTTGTAGACGGCCGGTGTGAGATCGGGAATAAAGAATTGCTGTTTGAATCTACAAAGCTGTGAGTGGCTCGTGATTTGTGCCCAGCCAGACTGTGGCAAGCAGCAGTGTGTCAACATCCCAGGGGACGTGTCATCTCCTAATCAGCAAAAAGAGCAGCCAGAACCGGCAGGAGTCCAAGATCCCAAACTTGCAGGACCCATGGAAAAACAAAAGGCACATGTTTGGTCCCACTGGCAAGAGAGAGGGCTGTGTGTGCCCAGGTCAGGACAGCAGGAAGGACCGTGTTCAGGAGGGAAGCCCTCCCATGCTGGTGGGTGTGCCTCCTGCCCAGGTCAAGGACATAGGAGACACTGTGGGCACAAGTTCTCTGAGCCTCCCTCCAGAGAAAGGACAGGCTCCTTCAGAGACCACTTCAGGAACAGGATAAGGGACTTTCTAAAGAGCATACTCCCCAATGAAGGTAAAGGGAGGGCACATTTCTTGAAAAAAAAAATAGATTCCCATCAGCCATTTCCCAATGCTCATGTTAGTAGCAAGCACAAAGTTTACAGACAGGGGGCAGCTGATGCCAGACACTCATAACCATTGTTGCATGGATCCTAGAGGAGAAAATGGGCCTTCTGCATAACCTTTCTACCTCAAAGAATAATTAGCACAAAGAGGAACTCCAGATCCTGGTTGGCAGATATTCCTGTGACCATAAGGGACCCTCGCCCCAGAGCAAAGGGGAGTGATGTGTAATTTGGCCTGTGGTCATCAAGCTGGCCCGAGGGCCACAGCCTTTGGACCAAGAAGAGATGAATCAGAGACAAAGATAGCAACCAGGCCCTGCTGCCCAGGCTGTCTGCACCACTCACCAGCCCCTGCCAGCACAGGCCTAGGGCAGCAGGTGTCTTGGGCCACCACGTCCACTGTCACAGGCACCGCTGTCTTCAGAGAAGTCTGTTGTCTGGTGAATCATGTTTCTCACTTCTTTGCTGTTGGGAAATCTTTTCCCAAAGAAACGGTTCATTCCACGTGGAGGAAAGGTGTTTTGTCAGGAGCACATCTGCTGTGTGCTAAGGGCTCTTCCTACAGAGCTGTCCACTGCTTCCTAACACATGCTCTTCTCATCTGAGGTACTGTCTTCTCTCTGTGCTACGCTGGGGCACAGGGAAGGGGGTCGGCATCTGTTCCTCCTCCCAGTGGGTTCTAGAAGGGAAAGGAAAGCAGAGAGGAGAAAGTGACATTGAGGACCACCCTCACCCCAGATCCCCTCACTGTATCATGTATTCATCATTTGGTCGTTACGCAGACAAATAACAGAAAACTGCAGACTTGCCAGTACAAGGCAACCCTACAAAAACTATACCCCAAAATCTGGCTCAACTTCCCCCCCTTCTTTCCCCCTCCCTTGAACTTTGGGCATCTGTGGGGACAGGTGGCTTCACATACTACAAAATGGGCACAGGAAAGTTATGAAGGGGCTTAGTGTGCTGGCCCTGAGTTTAGAGGTGAGGGAGTCTAATCTCTCATATCTTCGTGTGGGGTGGGGTAGGGGGTATGGTCCTGGGGACTGAACTCATGGCTCTCTGCCACAGAGCTATATATACCCTCAGCCCTTTTAGTTTTTTCTTTCTTTCTTTTCTTTTTTCTTTTTTTTTGTATTTTGAGGCAGGGTCTCGTTAAGCTGCTGAGACTGGCCTCAAACTTGGAATCATCCTGCCTTAGCCTTCTCAGGAGCTGAGATTACAAGTCTGCCTTAGGAACCCTGCTTTGCCTGATAGAGGCTGGCATGGAAATGGGCCCCCAAAGCCCCTGTCAGTTCAGTCCTTATGATATGGCCATATCACCCATCTCTGCCCCTGCTTTCTTTACACTCAAGAGCACTGGGCAGGATCGAACATGGAGCACCACATGTGTGGGTGTGGGAACTGTGACTTGACTGCTAAGGGCCATTTAAGTGTAACACCCCTGTCCATGGTCCACTGTATCCCCCTTGGGGCCCAACTAGGCATACAATAACAATCTCCAGACTCCCGCAGTGGTGCATGCCTGTAATCCCAGCTGACACAGGCTGCAAGTTCAAAGCCATCCTCAGAAACTTAGCAAGGTAGAATAGATAAAGAAAATGTGGTATATATACACAATGGAATATTACTCAGCATTAAAAAAGAATAAAATTATGGCTTTGTAGGTAAAGGATGGAGTTGGAGAATGTCATGCAAAGTAAAGTTAGCTAATCCCAAAAAACCAAAGGCAGTATGTGTTCTCTGAGAAGTGGATGCTGATCCATAACAAGGATGGGGAGGCACGGGAAAAATGAAAGAACTTTGGGGACAGGGGAGGGAGAGTAGAAAGTGTACATGGGGGCAGGAAAGATGGTGAAATGAGATGGACATCATTACCCTAGGTACGTGTATGACTGCACATATAGTGTGACGCTACAACGCATACAATCATAGAAATATAAAGTTGTGCTGCAATTATGTACAATGAATCAAAATGCATTCTGCTGTCATATATACCTAATTCAAATAAATAAATAATTTTTTAAAAGTAAGATATTAGAGAAAATCACAAAAATACATCTCCTTTGTTTTAAAAATTTTCACATCAAAATATTTTGCTGCAAGTGAAGTAATTTGTTTTGTTTCACAGGACTAGAGAATGAATCTGGGGCCTGGTATAAGCAAGTGCTCTACAACTGACCTACACCCCAAGCCCCTTGATTTCATTTTGAGACAGGGTCTTCCTAAGTTGCTGAGGCTGGTTTCCAACTTGAAATCATCTTCCCTCAGACTCCTGAATAGCTGGGACTAAAGTGTGTACAACTGTGCCCAGCTTGAAGCAATTTTTTTAAACCCACAGATGACTCTCTTAATGACAAAGAATCCATTGCAAATTTGGTTTTGAAATAGACTTTTATTTAACAGATTTCACATTGCAACAAATCAGGCACTTTAGAAGACAATGTGGAGTGCAAAATATGTGATGCTTTCTTCATATTCCAAGGGAAAAAGCTCTATTGCAAATAAGCAAAACCCAATACAAAAACAGGGAGGCGCTCCACAATGTTATCGGTAAGAACAATTCCCCTTCACAGACTATAGAGCTGTTGACAATGTCAAGCACTCTTGACTTCTAAAGACTCCCACAGGAAGAAGTTCCTCCAACCTTTCCCAGACACAGCTACTCTCTGTCCTTCTCACCACCTTAACAATATGACACATCCAGCTCCAGACAGTCCCACTGGCTTCCCCCTGTGTTCTCTCAGGTGGGTCGCATGCACAACCATTCTTGTAACACAATCAATTGCTGTAATTATTTCTGGGGCCAATGTGGATTGCTGCATTCTCCAAACAGTTGCGTTTTTTGTGGTTACTCAAAGATTTGCAAGGGCCCCCTCCCTGGGCTGAGTTGTCATGACCAGAACAGCCCATCTCCCCATAAACATGTGGTCCACACTTCTCAGACCCATAAAACCAGTTATGCAAACCACACAGGTGAAACTAATGTCCAGAAAGCTGTAAAGTAATGCTGTGCCAGCCGCAGTGAATGGGGATTAGAAAATGCTAAGCTCTTCTCCAGGGAACATGAAATGAAACATGGAATGAAACATGAACGTTTTTATGCATTAGCTTTTCTCACCCACATTCACTCTCATTATGTCTGCAGCTCTTCCTTCCCCACTTTGTCCAATACCTGAAATTTCTGCCATCTGCTCCTTGATGTGCTCACAATCTCTACCACTTTTTTCCAATAACTACTCGACCAGACAGACATCTCTTAGCTAAGGAATCCTCCTGAAACTTTTTAAGTAAGAGCATTCCATCACCCTTTTATATTCCTGTCATAAACTGCTGCCAGGAACACTTTATATACCTATTTCCAACACCAAGAAAAACTTTTTTAAGATATATGAATTTCTTTTGTACACTGTGGTCCCTGGAATGCGAAAAACTTTCCACATTCCAGTTATATAACTTAGGCAAGTCACTCAGTGTCTCCAACCATCACTTCCTAAAATGAGAATGTATGTTAATAATGATACAATGAAAGGGAAATGAGTTACAATATTAAAACACTGCATGATTCCTATTGGATGATTTTGATATTATCATTTTTAAATACTTTTTTTACTTGTCAAAGGACTGTTATTTTATTTATTTATATGCAGTGTTGAGAATTGACCCAAGTGCTTAATTTTTAAAACAATATACCACAATTGTGTGTCCTTTGTTTAGCAAGTAAAAGCTAAGTTGGCAATCATCAGTAGAAATGAAAGTAATGGAAAGGGCTGGTGTTGTGGCTCAGCGATAGAGCGCTTGCATAGCATGTGTGAGGTGTGAGGCACTGGGTCCAATCTCAGCACTACATAAAAATAAATAAATAAAATAAAGATATTGTGTCTGACTACACCCTAAAAAATTATTTTAAAAAGAACTAAGCAATTAATTTTCTAGCACAAAAGCTAATGTTTAATGTATCTTAAAGACTTACAGTTCTGAGAATAAAGGGAATATTCTTTCAAGTAATTTTTCAAACCACTATTTTGAACATATTTAGTGTATTTCTACTAATTTACCTTGGTGTTAAAGGACTGTTTTCTGTAATCCCAGTTATAGATTACAGGTGGTTTCCATATGGCACTTCCTTTTCTCTGGCGGTGAGTGTAATCTGAGGAGGTAGTAGGTTTAACCATGGAACGGCTCTGACTGTGAACAAGCTGCACTCATGGAGTTCCTCAAAACTGACTTTGTTCTCTCCACACTACCTTTGCACAACTGCTCCTGGGTGCTAGTGTATCCAGCCCTTCAATGAAATCTAGGGGCCCCATGGCTTACCTGCTTATGTTCAAATAAGGAAAAATGCACTGGTGCTCTCCAGGGACAAAATGAGGTCTGGATGTAGTAATTATACTGCTGGTCCCGGGTTCACTGCACTGAAACAGGAAGTTTCTCTCAGGAACAGCCTGGCTTGGTGGAATCCTGCAGAGCCAGGCCAGCAAGCAGCAAGGAGACTGTCCCTGTGCATTTGGCACAACCACCTCTTCTGCCAGACAGTGGTCTTGTCTTCTGACCACTTCAAGTTCAGCAGGTACCCTGGGAGTAAAAGAGCAAGAAAATATCCCTTGACGGGTGCTACTGTTCCCTGAGCCCGCAGGATGCTGTCTGTTCCCAGGGCCTCAAACCTGTACTCCCGCTGGCTGGTCCTCACAGTCATCCTCTGGAACCCCTCATCAGGTACTATTCTTGCTGTCACTATCTCCCTCCCCAAGCCAGGGCTCACAAGCTCTGGTCTAACTTTTGACGCTGTGGTGGAAAAGCAGTGATTCCAACTCAGTCCCTTCTGTGTCTGGGCACCACAGCTTATTCTACTCCTAAAAGGCGCAAAGATGGTGAGAAAATAGTGCTTTGAGTTCCCCCAAGTGACAGGCGGAACGCAGTCAGGTTCTCACAGTTGGTTCCTAGACGGGAATTCAAGACTGAGAACACTTAATTTAGCAAAGCTTGCTTAAAGAAGAAAAAGAAAGAAAGAAGGTTCTGGCACCAGGCTGCACCTGGAACCAAAGACTGTTAACCCTACCACCTCCTCGGATTACACTCCCGCCAGAGAAAAGGAAGTGCTATACGGAAGCCACCTGATTGGACGCAGTCAGCCGCCAACCATATGCGCAGGGTCAGATCAGTCCTCAGCACGTGATTGGCTGAAGCTACTCTGCTGTGATTGGTGGAAACTTAGTTGCTTAGAAACACGCGAACCTTCCCACCCCCCACTATTTTATTAGGTTACAGTTCATTTGCATAGCAAGCTAGGTTACAGATCATCTATATGGAGGCTACTTTAGGACAAATTTATTATCCAAGTATGGCGGCAGGTTTAGGACAAATTTATTTCTGTTTGACAATTAGCCCCATTATGGTCATATTTTAAAATCTGGACAGAGTGACCAAAATCATGAAATGTGAACAGTGACACTATCTTCTACAATAATCAAAATGGATCTGTTTGATTTCCGTACAGACTTCACAATTGCAGAATGTCAAATTAGATGTTAGATGAGCCAGGCATAGTGGTGCAGCCTGTAATCCTAGCCAGTTAGGAAGTAGGCAAGCCCAGCCTCAGCAACTTAGGAGACTGGGAGCAACGTCCTGAGACCCTGATAAAAATAAAATATGAAAAATAAAAACGACTGGGGATGTGGCTCAGTGTTAAAATGCCCCTGGGTTTAATCTCCAGTACCCCATCTCCCCCCTAAAAATGTTAGTTTGCTTATAGGTTTTATGCCTACTGTATACAACAAGCCCACTGGATGTCCCCGGAGGGCAGTGTGTGAGCACCTCAACCCGAGTACACCACACAGGGTCCTCGCAGCCTGGGGACCGACGCGCCTGAGTCTCATCCTTAGGAGAAAAGATGTGACACAGCCCATCACACTTGGCCCCGGCCTCCTGTCCTATAATTATTGTGTAGAATCCAGCCTTTTACAACGAGGAATTATTTTCTAAATCTCTTATATGCCTATGATTTTAAGTGAAAAAAAAATAACAAAATAAAATTGAATTTGTAGTTTTAAAATCTCACTAATTTGGGGCTGAGGCTGTGGCTCAGAGGCAGAGTGCTCACCTAGCACGTGCGAGGGCCTGGGTTCCATCCTCAGCACCACATAAAAATAAACAAAATAAAGATTTTTTTTTAATCTCATTAATTTGCTTGATTTTTCTCTTTGATACAAATTGACTTTTAGCTTTTAATTCTCTAAAAAAAATAAGTGGAAGAGACATTAAGGTGAGAAAATAATTGTTTTGGCAAAAACATGAGGTAGAGAAACTTATTAGAAATGCGTGGTACAAGTATTGTTTCATATTTCAGAATTTTCGGATTTTGGAATAATTTCACAGATTTTACCAGTTGAACATCCCTAATTCAAAAATTCAAAAGTTAAAAAGTTCCAAAATCTAAAATGTTTTAGGCATTACTATAATGTTCACTAGATATCACATTTTGGATCATTGTCCGTTTTGTTTTTAAGATTGGGGACACTTAACCTGTATGTAAATTATGGCATATGAGCACTTGATTAATTTTGTTTTAGTTCTTGTGTATTTGAACTTCAGAGAGCTCCTGCCTCTGTTTGCTTCTCTAAAATATGAGAAATATCCACCAGAATGCAATATACAATATTGTTAGCAAACCCCAGACTCCAAACTTTGATCCTAGAGGAATAAATGCAGGTGGAAACCTAATGAAGGGCATAAAATGAGCAGGAGAAGGGAGATAGCTGAGCAAACCCCTAGGGTCATCTGCTCACTGTGGTTTTAAAAGGCAGAAAGAGCAAACAGGAGGGTAGAGGTGACCCCCATGTATGGTCAGCAATGCTGCAATAGCTGCTCCCCCAGAAGGTGAGTCTCAGTGGTGGCAGTTGGCAGAAAATACACTGAGGGTCATTTTCTCTGAACTCTACTGGGTTTTTGAATGGAGCCAGATACTTCATCCTTACTAAAGTGCTTCCTTTGTCTTTCCAGGGAGGGACATTTCACACACACTGTGAAGCAGCAGCTTCTCCTTTGAGTCCCCTCTGTCCGTCATAAAATATACCCAAGGGCACCTGTGAAGTGCTGGCACCTCCCTGGGTGTGGGGGACACTCAACATCTCCCAAAGGGCAGGGGGGAGTCCTTGCACAGCTCTCATTGGTGTTAACAACCAGCTCATGAGAGTGCTCTTGGGTATCTGGACTCTAGAGACTTGGTCTGTTGCTCTTTGTTCATTAATATAATTCCCAAGGATGCATATTGTAGAAATGATGCTTTAGCTCCTCCCCGAGCTGAGATTTTATTTTATTATTTTTTGGAGGAGCCAGATTTTATTTATTTATTTTTATTATAATTATTATCACATAATAATTGTACAAAGAAATAGAATCACTGTGGTATTTCCACACATGCATGCATTGCCCTCATACCATCTCCCCCACTCCCATAGCACCTTTTCCAAACCCTAGCAATCTCTATTCTACTTTCAAATCTTTTTTTTTTTTTAAGTTTCACATTTGAGAAAAAATAGGCAAGACTTGTCTTCTTATCTTTCTGTATCATTTCATTTAACACAATATACCCAGTTCTATCCACTTTGCTGCAAATGACAGGACTTCATTCTTCTTTATGTTTAAACAATAGTCCATCATATATATAAAGTATATATACATATAAAGAACATATATAGGAATGGGGTGGTGGCTCAGTGGTAGAGCACCTGCCTAGCATGCGTGAGACACTGGGTTCGATTCTCAGCACCACATATAAATAAATAAAAAAATAAATAAAGGTCCATTGACAACTAAAAAATATTTTTAAAAGAATTAAAAGAAGAGATATATATATATATATATATATATATATATATATATATATATATAAAGAAGATATATGCACAATAAAAAACAGAGTCTATATACACATGTATATAAAATATACATATACATATATACATATGAATATAAAATACACATATATATAAAATACATGTAGTACACATACACTTATATATGTATGTGTATACACACACACACACACACACACACACACACACACATGACCATAGTTTCTTTCTCCATTCCCCTGCTGATGGACACCTAGGTTGATTCTTTATCTTAGCTATTGTGAACACTGCCACAATAATCAGAGGTATGCATATATCTCTATATGCCAACTGAATTTCCCTCAGATAAATACTCAGACATATGGAAGTTCTATTTTCAGTTTTTTTTTTTACAAGCTTTCAAACCCTTTCCAACGTAGATATACTAAATTACATTCCAAGTGTTCCTTTTTCTCCATATCTTAGTCAGTATTTGTTAATTTTGTTACAATAGCTATTATAACCTGGATAAAATAGAATCTTATAATTTTAATTTGTGTTTTCCTGATGGCTAATGAGATTGAGCATTTTTTCATGTATTATTGGCCATTTTATTTCTTCAAAGAAGTGTCTTTTCAGATTAAACCATTGTATTATTTTATTTGTTTTGAGGTTTTGAGTTTTTTATGTTTTCTGAATATTAATCCTGTGTCAGATGTATAGCTGGCAAAGATTTTTCTCCCTCTCTGATGGTTGTCTCTTCCCTTTGCTGATTGCTTCCTTTGTTGTGCAGAAATACTTTAATTTTATTTAATCCCATTTGTCTTTTTTTTTTTTTTTTTTGGCTTTTGTTGCCCATATGTTTTGGGTCCTAACCAGGAAATTACTGACTGCGTCAACAATCTTAAAAAGTTTTCCCAACACATTCCCCTTGCAGTCTCAGAGTTTTAAGTCCTACATTAAGGTCTTTGATGCATTTTGAGATGATTTTTTTTTTTTTTTTTTTTTTTTTTTGGACAGGAGGAGAAACAGGAGTCAAACTTCAATTTTCTGTATGTGATTATCCACTTTTTTCAGCACCAGAAGTTGAAGAAACTGTCCTTTCTTCAAGATATGTGTTTGGCACATTTATTGAGAAGCAGTTGGCTATAGATATGTGGGTTTATTTCTGGTTTCTCTATTCTGTTTCATGGGTCTGTGTGTCTGTGTTAAGGCCAATTCCATGCTCTTGGTCCCTATGGCTCTTGTAATGTCTTGGGATATCTCCATCTTAGGGCAAGGTGCATTGTTCCTGGTGAGATTATAAATCTGTATAATTCAGACATCTTCTCAGCAATGTGTGATTTCTTGTGGGTGTGATTAGTTTACCATTGGTTTTACCAGTCAACTGGCAGATGAAGTGCTATGCAAGGTCAAGACTGTGGGTACCACCACCTCCTCCTTATTCCCTGACCCTGCATTGTGATTCTAGCATCTTAAGGCTGCAGTTCCTTGATAAGTACCTTCTGAAGCCAAGTGCCCACTCTGTGAGAGTTACTTGGCATGACTAGGCAATGTCATTGGCAAGTTCCAATAGAGGGCACCCATAGCCAGGATTCATCACCATATGCTGAGAGGGGATGATTGACAGACAGCCTACTCACAGCCCCTCTGTGTGGGAGACATCTCTTTTCTGGGGACCCCCAGGATCCACAGGGACCTGTTCTTCCAGCTTCTATGTAGAAAACCAAGTCCATTCATCCTCTCAGATTCACTTGGCTCATGTCCCATCAACCTGCTAACCAGCTCCTTCTCATGCTAACGAGTGGACATGAGGAAACTCTCCCTACCTCTCAGCTTCTAGCAGCCTTTCCACTGCCTGGGGACCCTGTTCTCTAAGAAGCTCCCACCTGGGGTTACACAACCCGCCAGGATGCAGCCGTTCCTTGCCCTCCCCTGGACACAGACTTGGACACTACACTGCCCTATCTGCAGCCAGAATATTCTACAACTGAACAGCCTATTGGTTGATTTTGTTCAATCTTCGTATCACTAATTTCTTACATGCAGAGGGAAAAAGATTTGTCAGTAGTTACTGTTAAACTAAAATTCCTGAGACCAAGGATATCTTAAGGAAAAGGGTTATAGAACCATTACAGAGGCTATCAAGAAAAAGGACCATATCCTGGGACAAGGTCCATATCAGCAAGGCCATATTGCAATTTTAACAATGTTCACTGAACCAAAGAGCAAAGTGTGTGTTTATTATGCAACTTTGGGGAAGGAAAACCAATCATTCACCTTGAACCTCCATTGGCTCTAGATTAGGGGGTGGGATAATGTGAATCATAGAAAGCTTTGGGATAAGAGGACAGAGCAGAAGGAGAAGTGCTAACTGCTTCTGGATTGGTTGGTATTAATAGTCCAGAGAATTTTCACATAAACAGGGCATGCTATGCCTGCTGGTCAGCCATGGGATTTAAGTCAGGATTTCAACCTACATGCAGGAATGTGCAAACCCAAAGATGTATTGGTCAACTTTCCTTAGTTCCCCACCCCACTCCCTACTGATTTTTGTGACTAAAGTTAAGAGACTTCAGAATTTTTTTCTTATCAATATAATAATGAATAAAAACCTAAGCTAAGTTTTGTTAGCTTTCTTTTAGTGAAATATGCAGATTCAAATTATTGAACAGGATTCAATGTTGTCTTTTCTACACAAAACTTATTAATCTAATACAATCTTTTTTTTTAGAAAGAGAGCAAGAGAAATTTTTAATATTTATTTTTTAGTTTTCGGTGGACACAACATCTTTATTTTATTTGTATGTGGTGCTGAGGATCAAACTCAGCACCCCTCGAATGCCAGGCCAGCGTACTACCACTTGAACCACATCCCCAGCCCATCTAATACAATCTTGATCAAAATCCCAGCAGGCTTTTTTTTTTTTTTTTTTGTAGAAATTAACGAACTGATTGTAAAATGTATATGGGAATTCAAGTGACCTAGAAAAGCCAAAATAATTTTGTAGAAGAACTAAGGATTTATATCACCTGATCTCAGGGATGAAAGGGTAATTAAAGCTACAGTAATCAGGGTAGTGGGGTATTAGCATGGAGGTTGGCTTACAGACCGGTGGAACTGAAGAGGGAACTCAGAAACAGATCCACAGACAAATGGTTGTCTGATTTTCCAAAAAGATTCTGAGATGATTTAATGGGGAATGAATGGTTTTTAAACAGACAACAATAGAATAACTAACTATCCAAATATAAAAATAAGGACCTACAAACTTCCTCTCCCATCATGTATGTAAGAGGTCGGATTGTGATCCCCCAAGACTAATCTAAGTCATGGCTCCAGTACCAGCAAGAGACCTGGTGCTCAGACAGAGGGTCTTTGCAGAGGTAATAGAATCAGGACTTTCAATGAGATCATCTACCCAAGGTCTTTACAAGATGAGGAGGAGACCCAGACAAGAGAGGGGAAACTCGGAGAAAGCGTGGAAAGACGAGAGGGAAGCCTGCATCCGTGCTGCCACAACTGGAGAGCACTGCGCCAGGAGCTGGGGAGGTCCCGAGGGAGCAGGGCCCTGGCCACACCCTGATGCAGGCTTTGGGCCTCTGGAACCGCGAGGGTGTGAGTGTCTGTTGTAGGGGCCATGTGTCACAGCATCCCCGGGAACCTGACAGAACACACAGAAATCAGTTGGAAAGCGTGGTAGGCCTAAATTTAACCCAGGACTCTGATCTACAGCTACGAAGTTCACCAAGTGAAACAGGGAACAGTCCTCACGACCTCAGTGGAGGTAAGCAGTGACTTTTTTTTTTTTAAGTGAAACATACGAACAAAAATGTTATCCATTAGAAAAAAATTATTTAAAAAAGACACTGCTAGGGAGCTACTGAGGAGAGCAGGAGGAGGTGGTGGCTGCGGGAAGATGCTTCTCTTTGGCTTAAATTGCAATCGATTAGGGATCGTTTCTCAGACTCGCGTTAGAAGTGAGTTTAGATGAGTGAGGCCGCCCTGCCGCTTTGAGCACCTCATGGGGAGAATGGAATTATCAGGAGCGAAAAAGAAGAGCTTGCTAGAGTCAAGGAAAATAAGATAAAGTTCAGCGCTAGGGCTCCTTCTCCCAGGATAACTGGAAAGACCAAGGGACCACCTACTAAGGAGGCCAGCCAGAAGGACCAGGGCAGGGATACGGCTCGGGAGAGACGCAGGGCTGGCCGCGGAAGCAGCAGTACCAAGGATCACATCATGGAGGTCTTTTCCACTTATGGAAAAATCAAAACGATCAACGTGGCTGTAGAAAAGCTGCGTCCTTACCTGTTCAAAGGCTACGCACACGTGGAGCGCAGAAGGCGCTGAGGCGCGTGCATGGAGGACAAATCAATGACCAGGAGATCACTGCTACCGCTGTGTTGGCCCCCTGGCCTAGGCCACCCCCACACCCTCCCCCCTCCCCCGGCTATTCAACCTTCCCCAGAAAATGCTGCAGCCACCACCAGTGGCCTAGGTCACTCCCATGGATGAGGAGGGGGTAACGCAGGTGCCCCATGCACAGGTGGTCCAGCTCTCCCGGCTGCCGCCCCCACCGAAGCCGCTCCAGCTCCGACTCCTCCCGATCCACAGAGCCTCGGGAGCTCGTCTGCACCTGTTCCACGCAGCTCAGTTGTGTCACTTCTCTAGCTACAGGAGGGTCAGCAGGAAAGCCCCCCTGCCTGGGGCAGGCGTCAAAGGCAGCAGTTGAAGCCTTTCCCCTGCAGACAGGCTCTGGCTGCAAAGCGCTG
This sequence comes from Callospermophilus lateralis, assembly GCF_048772815.1. NCBI lineage: Eukaryota > Metazoa > Chordata > Mammalia > Rodentia > Sciuridae > Callospermophilus > Callospermophilus lateralis. The sequence goes on from NC_135321.1 coordinate 77,839,576, forward strand.
ATGGATCAGGGCTGAGCCCATCCAGGGGCCCTGCAGCTTTCTGGATAAAAATCTCACCATGCCTGTTCCAAAGGCTGTTCAGTGGCAGAGCCTGCAGGGACCAGCAAGCTTCCAGGCGGCAGTGTGGCCCCATCTCTTCACAGATGACCTGGGCCAGTCTGGAAAACCTGGTTGTGCCCTGGCTGTTGCTATGCTGCCTCCGCAGGAAAGGGGACCAAGCTGCTGCTCCTATGAGGCCTGGCCTTTTCCACCCTGCTTGAGCTCTCTTCCAGCCTGTAGGTCCCCCACCTGTTAGTTGCTATAAGTGGTTCTGTCTTTCCATGTCCTCCCACCACACTGCCCCTTACTCTCTGGAATTGCTGAGCAAGTTGAGAGCCAGCTCTGTGAGGTTATTACAGAGCCCCCGGTTCTGACTGCCATTCAGGTGGTCCTGCAGGATACCTTGGCTGCATGCACATTGCTTCTCTCTCTCTCTTATTGTAGTCAGTACTATAAAATTTATTTTGAGTTTCGTAACTTTGTAGCATTTTAGATAAGTTGGGTTTATACTTTGTTGTGTAGAGTGGTAAAAATGTATTGAATAAATCTAGGATTAGAATGCAAAAAAAAAAAAATACTCCTAGGAAAGTAAAAGCAAGCCAGAAACCGGGAGAAACATTTCACAATACAGATATCTGACAATGAACTCATATCTACATGTACAAAGCGAACTTATCATTTTGTAGTAACAAAAAAATCTAATTAAAAATGAGGTAAATTATTTAAATATACATAAATGGGGGCGGGACTGTATACCAGGGATTAAACTCAGGGGCACTCAACCACTGAGTCACATCCCCAGCCCTATTTTGTATTTTATTTAGAGACAAGGTCACACTGAATTGCTTAGTGACTCACTTTTGCTGGGACTGGCTTTGAACTCATGGTCCTCTTGCCTCAGCCTTATGAGCTGCTGGGATTACAGACATATACCACTGCACCCAACTAAACAGACATATAAATTTTAAGAGATAATATATGAATGGTCATTAAGCACATTAAAACACACTTAAGTCAATAAAGAAATGAAAATGAATACCACAATAAGATATATCACATATGGTACTTATTCAAATAGATCAAATTAAAAAGACTTGATAGTACCAACTCATGGTAAGAATACAGAAGAACTAGAACTGCTAGATTAAAATGGTACAACTACCTTGGAAAACAGTTCAGCAATTTCTCTAAAAATGTAAGCATGGAACTACCATATTATTCACCATCCTAGTACTAGAATTTACCCAGGAGAAATGAAATCATGCATCCATACACATGTGGGGGTAATTAGAGAATTAAAAGAAGCCATTTTTGCTAAAAGCACTGATTCTTCACTCAGGCCTTTTAATGTCCAAAGAGTAACTGACAAGCAGGATAAAGCTTGGCATCTCTGCTTTCAATTTGCATTTTGTTGTCTTGAACTTTGGACCAGGCCTCCATTCAGTTCTGTACAAAGGCTAGTTGATCACTCCAGAAGTAGAATACAAGGTTTGTTAGCCCTAAATTTGTCTAACCTATCATGTCCCCCTTCAAGACTGAGGACACCAAGAGAGGTATTTTCAAGATTTGTATGGACATTCAGCTGCCAGGTTTTACAACCCCCTGATCCAGATCCTTGAGTGACTCCTACACGTCTCCTGTGACTGCCCTAAACCTGCAGTCAATTTGGGTTCTAGGGACAGCAGAGCCTCACAGACAGATCATGACTGATGAGCTCATTCCACTAAATGATAGCAATTACCCCCCATGGGAACTGAGGCTGCCCTGTTCAGAGGAGCAATCACCCCATGTGTACTGACTGCCCCCATTAACTGTGATAAGGATTTCTCCAGAGCCATTTCACAGAACCAGTTCTGAGACAATGATCAACCAGAACAATAGCCTGACCAAAATGAACTACTTTACCATCTATGAAAACTCCCATTTAAACCCCCAACACTTAATTTTGTTACCTTTTCTATAAAACATTGAGGTTTCTGTCAATGTCTTAAAGAAGTTCTTTGGTCACTGTACCCCTACACCTGTTCTTCCTGGGGTGGCCACACTGATTAAAACTCCTTTCCTGCCCTTCACTACTGCCTGTGTCTTTGATTGGCATATTGGGACAGGTGGCCCAGCCGGAACTGTTGGGACACCTTGGGGCTAGGGTCTTCAAGGACTCCAGTAACATTCATAGTAGCTTTATCAGAATCAAAACCAGGAGATGAGCCAAAAATCCAACAACAGAAGACATATCCACACAATGAAATTAGATTCAGCAACCAAAAGGAGCAAACTACTAATAGATGCAATAGAATAAATATTTGCCAAACAGAAAAAGCAGGAAAAACAAAAGAATATAAGCTATGAGTTTGCATTTATATAATCACAAAGTTTATATGAAGTGCTAGAAAAGGCAACCCTAACTTACAGTATCAGAAAGCAAATCAGTGGTTGTCAAGGGCTATGGGAATGGTGAGGTTGTCTGTAAATGGGGCAAAAGAGAACCTTTTTGAGGTGATAGAAAATTTTGCATCTTGACTCATTTTGTGTTTACACGGCTATATGTATTTATCATTGCTTAATGAGTGCATTTTGTTGTATGTGAACAAAATTGGCGGGTTTTGAAGTGAAAACAAGTGAAACCAGTATCTACACACTTCTGTGAATTCTTTCAAGAATGAGAAGACAGACTAGTTGGTGAACTAGCTGTATTTAAATGAGTCCACTCTTGAAACTACATCAACATCCCATTATGTTTCTAAGTACCCATGCCCTGCCCGGGCTGCTGTTAGTCCTCCCTGAAGATAGGGAGACATAGGCTGGGGCCTTTCTATCCCGGTTCCTGCGGCTCCCAGGACCTGGAGCAAGGCAGTACCTACTTCAGTTCCCAAGCGCTTAGTTGACTGAAAGATGATCAAATGGTTAGCATGACATATACAGTCTCTGGCCTCAAGCAGATGTCAGTAAACCTGCAGACAGCATCATGTCAAGAAAGGAAACATCACTCTCAAGAATGGGGTATTTCCTTCAAATCCAAAATAAATAAGAAAGCTAATAGATCATAAAAAAGAATGGGGTATTTCCAGCAAAAATTGACTGGGGTTAAAAGAGATAGAGATAGGGAAGACTTCGTAGAAAAGTTAGAGCTAATGGATCTTTAAAAGGAAAAATCTCTTACAAGTGGGGGACCACTGTATACCCCCAGAAACAATCAAGGAAGGGAAAGGCCAGCTGAAGAAAAATGGAAGAGGCAAATGGTGGGTCTGCAGAGGAGGTAAAATGTGGGGGACACGGAGGGAGAGGAGGGGCAGCCTGGGCCCAACCCTGAAGTGCCTGAAGGCCAGGCTGGGAAGGACTGGGTCAGGAGGGCACTGGATATCAGTCCCTGGGAAGACAGAGGCTTCCTGCACACTGAAAAATCCCTCCAGGAAACCCCTGCTCTGCTTTAATCAGCCCACTCTTTCAAAACGCGGACTGCTCTCTATTGTGTGCAAGGTTCTGGGCCAGGCAGGGTGGCAGAAGAGTCGCATCCTCTGGAGAGAGAGCCACACAGCCAAGCCTGGGTCATGGCTGGGGCAGAGCTGGAATGTGCAGAATGTGGAAGGGAGAGGACAGGGTAGAACAGGGCTGCTGGGTGCAGGCTGGGAAGGCTTCCTGGAGGAGGGGGTGTCAGTCCTGGGCCAGGAAGGAGGATAGCAGTTTTTCAGATGTAAATGAGGGAGAGGGTTTCACAGACAATACACTGGTTGGAGGAGCTGCAAATAATTTCCCAAACAGGAAACTTTCCCTGATTTCATAACAGAAAACTACTTTCTGAAATAAAATGATTCAAGATGAGTTGAACATTTTGTATCAGTATAGAAATTAAATTTCTATCCAGTAGTCCTCCCTTATCCTTGGTTTTGCTTTCTGTAGTTATAGGTACCCAGTCAACTTCAGTCCAAATACAATATATGGAAAATTCCAGAAATAAACAATTTCTATAGTGCATGTGACTCTTATTACTGTGTTATTATAATTGTTCTGTTTTATTAACATTGTTACTCTTACTGTGTCTCATTTATAAATTAAAGTTTACCCTAGGTATGGCTGTGTCTTCCACAGCAAGGGATTAGTATACCAAACGGAATTGTGAACTGGCTGAGAAAATGAAAGGTCTGAAGAAATATTTAGAAATAAAAACAAAGACAGGAAAATAGCTTTACAGGGGGCCACAGTGGTGGATCATATCTTAAGGGTCTGATCTCTTAACAAAGTAGTGAAGCCTGCTGCCTTTTATTTACAGGGAGACACATCAAAGGGATTTACTGTGAGAGAAAGACTTCTTCAAGGTAAATAGAAATTGAAGTCAAGCACCAGGAATAGGGTAACTGGAGCTTGTCCACTTGCTGGATATCTTCTTCTAGCTCTGGACACCTGGCTTCTGAAGGCTATTGAGCGCATTTATATTTTTTCCACCCCATGCAGCAGGTGTTAGAATGCAGAGCTATGGAACCCATAGATTCCATGCCAGGCATGGAATCTGCCCCATTAACCTCATCCACCTGCAAATGGGTGTGTCTTTCAGCATCACTGCATGGAAAGATTCCCAGAAGCGGCAATGTGATGCCCAAGTCGATGGTGTTCAAAGTGATGATTTATTTGCTGCTCCCAACACCTGGGTATGTATGTGGAGGAACAAACAGTATATGTGGGGGTTAGGGTATATGTTGTGGTTTCAGACATCCAAAATGGTCTTGGAGTGCATCTCTGCAGATGAGAGACCACTGTATACTTCCTGAAACAAAGCTGGCATGGGAGAAGCAACCTGAAATATAATGAGAAACAGAGGAATAAAATGAAGAGGGAAACTTTGTTTATCAGGAAAATGACCCACAGGGAGGCAGAAGAGAAGAGAGTGAAGCCAGGGCTTGCAAAAATGTCCCTGTCCTCTCTGCAGCAGAAGAACAAACACAAACTCTGCCCAACAGGGTGACAGGCCAAGCTACTCTGCTATAAAGTCATCAACTTGGTTGTTGTGCTGAGTAAGGACAGCTATGCCCGAGCAGAGCTGGGATCAAAACCCAACACTCAAACCCTGAGAGCTTGTGGGCAGCTCAGTGGACACGAAGCCCTGCTGCATTTCTGGGCAGACATCTGCTGGGAGCCCACCTTCCTGCTCTGGCCGAGGCTCTGCTAGGGGGCTCTATCCACTTAACCACGGTCTCACCTGCTCCCTGCTCAGAGCATGCACCTGCACCAGCCTGCAGAGCTGGGGCCAAGCCATGGTCATGGAGCTGCCAGGAGCACTAGCACCACCGCATCCCCCTGCTGGATGCTTCTCAGTTGTCTCAACCACCTTGAACCTGAGTGTTACCATGGGGTGTGTGACGCAGCCTGAGGATCTGTTAGAACTGAGCAGCAGCCTGCACTTCTCTGATGGTTGGAGGCAACCTCTTGCCACTCCAGGATGAAGACGGGAGGACCCTGACTCTCCTGCCTCAGACACCTCCACCCAAGGCCCGCAGGGGAGACAGCTCCTCCATTCTCTAGCTGGAGTAGCAGATTCCTGAGGAGGACTGGCCACCCCAGGTCTGCCCTCCAGGGGAGGTGCCCCCTTAGTCCACCTATTTTCCCTTCATGCCTCTGGAGGGAACAGCATGACGACCTCCCAGAACAAATGAGGCTGGGCATGGTGACTGGAGATTTTCTTCTCACCAGACTCCCTGCCATCCCCTGTTGGGGACGGGCACCAAAATGTCTAGCCTGCTTTTAGAACAGGGACCAGGTTTCCAGAAATGGGTGCTATGGCAGTTTGTTAGGGCTGCCTACCACAAAGCACCAGAGACCCAGTGACTTAAAAAACAGAAGCTTATTGTCTTAGAGCTCTAGAAGTTGCAAATCAGAAATCCAGGTGTTAGCGTCATTGGCTTCTCCTGAGACCTCTCTCCATGGCTTGTAGGTGCCATCTGTGCACTACATGGTGACCTGCCTGTGAGTGTCCGTGTCCTGATCTGTTCTTTTTTTTTTTTATTGGTTGTTCAAAACATTACAAAGCTCTTGACATATCATATTTCATACTTTAGATTCAAGTGGGTTATGAACTCCCATTTTTACCCTGTATACAGATTGCAGAATCACATCGGTTACACATCCACATTTTTACATAATGCCATATTAGTAACTGTTGTATTCTGCTACCTTTCCTATCCTCTACTATCCCCCCTCCCCTCCCTCCCATCTTCTCTCTCTATCCCATCTGCTGTAGTTTAATTCTCTCCCTTGTTTTTTTTTCCTTTCCCCTCAAAACCTCTTATATGTAATTTTGTATAACAATGAGGGTCTCCTTCCATTTCCATGCAATTTCCCTTTTCTCTCCCTTTTCCTCCCACCTCATGTCTCTGTTTAATGTTAATCTTTTCCTCTTGCTCTTCCTCCCTGCTCTGTTCTTAGTAGCTCTCATTATATCAAAGAAGACATTTGGCATTTGTTTTTTAGGGATTGGCTAGCTTCACTTAGCATAGTCTGCTCTAATGCCATCCATTTCCCTGCAAATTCCATGATTTTGTCATTTTTTAGTGCTGCATAATACTCCATTGTGTATAAATGCCACATTTTTTTTTTTTTTTACCCATTCATTTATTGAAGGGCATCTAGGTTGGTTCCACAGTCTAGCTATTGTGAATTGTGCTGCTATGAACATTGATGTGGCAGTATCCCTGTAGTACGCTTTTTTAAGGTCTTCAGGGAATAGTCCGAGAAGGGCAATAGCTGGGTCAAATGGTGGTTCCATTCCCAGCTTTCCCAGGAATCTCCATACTGCTTTCCATATTGGCCGCACCAATTTGCAGTCCCACCAGCAATGTACAAGAGTATCCTTTTCCCCACATCCTCGCCAGCACTTGTTGTTGTTTGACTTCAGAATGGCTGCCAGTCTTACTGGAGTGGCAGTGGGCGGCGACCCGCCACCCCAGACATGGCGGCTCCGCTGGGATGTTCTCCGGGCAGCCGCCGGGCCCTCCACAACCCCCGCCAGGACTCCCGGGCCAGGCTTCACTTCTTCAGGCAGCGCCTGGCACGCCGAGGACTTCAAGCAGCACCTTGGTGGACGAGCTGGAGCCATCGTTCGAGGCTTGCTTTGCTTCTCTCGTGAGTCAGGATTATGTCAATGGCACCGATCAGGAAGAAATTTGAACTGGTGTTGATCAGTGTATCCAGAAGTTTCTGGATATTGCAAGACAGACAGAATGCTTTTTTCTACAAAAAAGATTGCAGTTGTCTATTCAGAAACCTGAGCAAGTTATCAAAGAGGACGTCTCAGAACTAAGGAATGAGTTGCAGCGGAAAGATGCGCTGGTGCAGAAGCTCTTGACAAAGCTGAGGCATTGGCAGCAGGTGCTGGAGGACATGAATGTGCAGCACAAAAAGCCGGCTGAGGTCCCTCAGGGCTCCGTGGCCTACCTGGAGCAGGCATCTGCCAACACCCCTGCGCCTATGAAGCAGGCCTGAGAGAGGGCTGGCCTACAAGGTGGCCTCCTGCAGACAGTTCCTCCAGACCTCTCTGTGTGGACGTGGCATTTTAGAACAGCTATTTGCTAGAGAATAAGTTGGTGTTAATTTTATCTCCACCTAAAAATTTCCCCAATTTTTATGAGCTGTTAATTACTTAGTACTTTATAAAGTGCTTGGTAGACAAAGTGAGGTTTTCTTTTGTTTGTTTTGTCTGTAGCAAAGTTTAGACTATTAGTTTTCCACAGATTTTATTTTCTTGGCTTTTTGCTTGTTTTTAAAATTTTAGGTAGATTATATATAGTTCCTCCCCCCCCCCCCCCAGTTGTTAGTTTGTTATGATCTGAGGGGGAAAATTAAAGTACTCCTAGAATGAGGGGAGAAGGAATTTGGTTTTTGGTTTTTTATGATTACTACATATCCATGGTAGTAGAGAAATATACGTAAATTTGCTATCTCAAGACTTTGAACTACCTCAAGAAGAGGAATCTAATGCTACATTTGTAATGCTTCCATAGCAGTACAGAGTGCAGATATTTTGTAAATATGTCAGAAAAAAGGTTCAAGTATGCTAGATTAGCAGAGATCCTTAAGTTGATGCTGCCTTTTGTTTGGGTGAGGGTATGTGTTGTGCGGTGTTTGCTGTGTTGGGAGCACGACATGCTGGGGGCCTCGTAGTAATGAACCAGTGTGAGTAACAGCAGACTCAGTCTCCCTAGCGTGACAGCTGGGACACAGTGATGGGCAAGGGGCAAAGCTTGGTCTGATTCTTTTTCTTTTGAGTTTTGTTTTGTTTGCTTGTGTTTTTATTTTACTTTTTGGAGAAAAGGCAGTTTACATGAAGGAAGGTTCTTGTTCAGTGGATTTGATTCCAAGAGCCTAGGGCTTTGGGGTGGAGGTGACCTGCAGAGTGATCCCCAGCTCCTTCACCTCCACAGAGAGCATGTGGATCCTCTGTGGGGAAGGTATTTTGCCCTCTTGTCAGAAGAGGTTTTCTATTCTCTGTTTTACGCAACTCTTAGATTATATCTCTCAGCCAGTACAAACACTCCTCTGTTTTCTGAATAGTCAGTAGGTCTGTGGCTGTGTCTTGGTTCATTTTGTCCTTTCCAACCCTGAAGATCCCTCCCCGTGTGCCTCGATATCCACTCATGTTCCTGGTGTGGCCTGGATGCCATCTGGTCCACAAAGCCTCCACTCCATTCCAGGGAACAGGGCTTTTATTCCTTCCACTGTCTTGTGGGTTAGTGAATGGTATCTTTTTTTGTGCCCCTTGATGCATTGTAGGCTCATGGGAAATGGGTATTACTCCCCTGGAATATACAGGAACATGTATTTTGTACTCACTTTATGTATACATATTACTCATTTTGTTTGTGACCTGTGAGGATGATACTTGGCTTGTGGACCTATGACCTGTGATGACTAGCCTGAGGCCAGCGTATCTCCCCTTGGTTGGTGTGTATAAGTCAAAACTTAAAAGTTATGTTTTACTCTTAGGATTTTAACCTGGTCATCTCATGCCAGATAGAAGCTCTGATTGGCAGCTTTAGGTTTCTTGATTAAAAACCTAAATAAATGCCCAGTGTGATGGCACATACCTGTAATCCCAGTGGCTCAGGAGGCTGAGGCAGGAGGATTGCAAGTTCAAAGCCAGCCTCAACAAAAGTCAGGTGCTAAGCAATTCAGTGAGATCCTGTCTCTAAACAAAATACAAAAACAGGGCTGGGGATGTGGCTTGAATGCCCCTTAGTTCAATCCTTGGTATCCCCCCCCCCCCACATCCCCCACAAAATAAACTAAGTTTGAGGCAGTCTTTCAATGATAAAAGTGTTTTTGGTGAAAAGATCAGAAACTATTTTACTTGGTACTTAATGAAAATGTTTTGAATGAATGTAAATACAAGTTACTGTCATTTCTTTATATTAATTCAGAAGTTATCCGTCAAATAAATAATGATTTTCCAAAAAAAAAAAAAAAAATCTTACTGGAGTGAGATGGTGCCGCAGTCCGGCTGCAGCAAACTAACCAGGGGGTGACGAACAACTTGTGTACGTTGATACAGCAGGAGTGGAAGCCGTTTATTGTAAGACAACAGAGGTATTTATACATTCCACACAGCTTATCTTAATTAGCATAAACTAGATACAGCAGTCAACCAATAAGGAATCTCCACACTTAATGGCTCGATTTTGTTACTTCACAAACCACTCCCTCTGGCATTTTGCCAGGTGCCATCCTGACTTGTTTACAGACTCTAACAAGATGGTATCTTAGGGTTCTTAAAAAGATACCTACCAGACTGGATCAGGGCCCACCCCAAGAGCTTCTGTCTCCCTCTTTGAAGGCCCTTCTTCAAATACCATTGCATTCTGAGGGGCTGAAGGCTAGGAGAATCTGAGGAGACAGCCAAGGACCAGCTGTGGCAGTCCTTTAGTTATAACCATCTAAAGACAGAACCATGGCTCAGAGATGTTAACGGCCATGATTTCAAAGCACATGTTTCTTTACACTCATCAAGAATAAAAGTCATTTATAACTTATCTATTATTCTGGTGGGTCCAATGTCATTACACAGGTCTTTAACTGAAGAAGAGATGGCATCCCAGGTCTCTGAGGAACTGATTCCCAGAGAGCTTCGTCAAAGGGCAGATGGAGCCAGGCCAGGTGCCCATGGCAGGCACAGCACCAGGGATCGGCACTGGCTTGAGGATCCCTCAGGACTCTTGGGCGCTCTGGACCCTTCCTAAACCCGTGACTCCCGACACTTGTGAAAGTCTGCGGCCTCCTCCAACTCTGACAATCTTCCCGGGAAGCAACTGCTTGTGTCTCACAGGCGTGGGAGCTCCTGGTAGCAGAGTGCAGGTGGTTTCTTGAGCTTCCACCTTTATCTCCATGAAGGTTCAGAGAGTTTTCCAACCTTGTCAGCGGATGCTTTTAAAACATCTGAAATGTGTGTGTATGTGTTTTTTTTAAGTACAATCATGCTATTAAGCAACATCCCAAAGTGGGCATCCCCATCCCCATCTCCATATTTTCTGCTTGGCTCAGTAGAAGCCACATATGCAGGCAGTTAGTGAGGGTCCCTGCTCTGTGGGTTTGGTGTTTCCCGTACTGTCTTAGGTTTGGGGATCAGGGTTTTAGCTGTCAAGAAGGACATCACCAGACCTATTTTTAAGGCTCAGTGGGAAGGAGCTGAGACACACAGCACTTAGCCCTTACTGCCACCCACCCCTCTGCTCAGGCCTAGTGTCTGCTGGCCCCCAGCCAGGCCTGAATCCTGTGCACCCCACCCATGCACCCTGCTCCTTCAGTTTGCACCCTTGAGCCCCGCTCCTGCAGCCCTGAGGGAGGGTCTGCCCCACCATCTCACCATCTCTAGACAGCCATCTCCCCTGGTCTCTGCGAGCCCTGCTTCTCCAAATAAGAGCCTTCCTCACTGATGGTCACCTTGCACCAGGCCTGAGCTAACCCTTACGTTCCTTATCACTTGGGGTCTTCCCAGTCTCAGGGACTGCGGAACAGGTATTGTCCCTAAGTGATGTCTGAGCTGTGCCCAGGGCATTAGAAAGAGGCAGTCAGACCCCAGCTACGCTCAGCTTCAACTCTGGGCTTCTGATTTCCATGAACTGTGGCCCTGATGGAGCTCTGGTAGGGAAAATCTGGAAGAAGTTTGAAGGGCAGCTGGTGGGGCCAGCTGTGAGCTCTCCAGTCTTGGTTTCCATGGGAATGCCAGGGAGTACAGGATATGTGTGCATCGGTGTTTGCGGGTGTGTGTATGGTTTGTGTGGGGTGTGGTGGACAGCTGGCCAGGGCTGTGCCTCCTGGGGACCTAGATGGCCTGGGGCACTCTGGCAGGGGGCTGGGCACCAGCTCAGGCCCTTCACCTCAGCAGGTAGGTGGAATGAGGTGTCAGCTTTCCCATGAGCACCTGGAGGAGACATTCAGGAATCTGGACACTGCTGGTGTTTTTTGCAGCTAGTTGCTCCCTGCTCAGGTCCCCTGGAGGCCCTGGAGCTCCCTGCCTGGCTCCACTCCCTCTGCTGCCAACTTAGGTGCATTCTTTCCCTAAGGGCCAGGCAAGTTTCTCTCATCCTTAGTGTAAAGGGGTCCCCAAAGGTATGTCTACCCCTGGGTTTGGGTGAGAATGCCACCTTGTTCTTGGCTCTCCTTGTGTGCAATGCCTGCCCAGACCTGTGGCAATTGTGTGTCCCCTGGAGAGTCTTGCCATGTCTGCAGGGTCAGTGACATGAAGTTTTAGAGGGATGGCTCTGGGGGCTTCCACTGTGGCCCTGTTCTCTTCAACCCTTGATAGGACTCCATGGGGGGGGGCCTGTCCTTGAGGCTGACCTATGCACAGGCTCTCAGTGGGGTGGTGCCACTCCTCTGCCCACTGTTTTGTTCCTGAGCCCAGCCTGACCCTAGACTCCTGCTCATCCACACTTTACTTACTGGGAATTTTCTGCACATCCAAGAGATTTTATATGTGTTTGCATGTCTAATGCAATCTAAACCTGATGAGGAAAATAGGTTCTCAGTGGGAGCTGGTGCTCAGCTTCCTCAGAAGCTGCTGTAGAACCAGTCCATGGGGAGTCCTCAACACCCAATGCACACTGGCTTAGGTGAGGAGCCAGACAGCTTGGCAGGTATGTTGGGCTGTCCCTTGGGCTCAGCAGGAACCCGCCACCCCAGCATGTTGCCAAGTCTTTCCCTGCTGCCCTCCTGTTTGGCCTACAGCCCAGTTGCACTAGAAGAGTGCAACAGGTTGCTGAGGGACCCAGTATCCACAGATGGTGTGAAAGACATCAGTGAATTTTTAATTTTGGTATCAGGAATTGAACCCAGGGGTGTTTTACCACTGAGCTGCATTCTCAACCCTTTTTTATATTTTATTTAGGTACAGGGCCTTGCTAAGTTGCTGAGGCTGGCCTTTAACTTATGATCCTCCTGCCTAAACCTGACCACCATGCCCAACGACGTCGGTATATTGAAAGCTTCTTGTGGGGAAGGCCCAGAGCAGCAGGCTGGACAGGAAGCACCCATCCCTCCCAGTGTACCTCCTGCGACTCCATCCCTTCCATACCTTGTCCAGTGGCAGCTGGCTGGATGAGATAAACCTGTCATCTCCCTGGTGCCAACACTAGGCCAGTCACCCAGGGAGAGGTGTTTGCAGGTCAGGCCACAGCAGTAACATTATTAGAGTGCTTCATCTGCTTTGATTCCTGCATGACCGCATCCAAAGAAGCAGCTGTCCTGGTGTGTGTGCAAGAAAGCAGCTCCTACTGACAACACTAGTCTGCCCTATTTACCATGTGTGACAGTGTCCCTTGGATGGCATTTACCTGGACATTCTGGTCTGGGCTCAATGTGGCTTGGGAAGAGACCAGGGCATTTCAGGGACATGGTTTCTCACCATTCTCCAATTCTTTAAGGACAGCACACCTCCCTCCTCTTCTCCATTGCTGGCCACATTCTTCCATCCTGATCTGGAACTGGGGAAACAGGGACCACAGGTCTGGCAGCCAGCCCCGCCTACCCTCTGTCAACTCCACTCTCGAGCCTGGAGTCTGGAGGGCAAACTGGTACATGAAAGACAGGGGATGAGGCAGGCTGCAGGTGGGTCAGCCACTGTGCCCTTCCTCTCAGCTGCCTCTTCAACCCATGCCAAGGGCCCTCTGCCCCACCCCTCAGCAGTCTCCAGGGCTGTGCTGAGGAAGGCAGGGTGTCAGGTGCAGACCATGCCCCCAGCTCCTCCCAAAGGCCCAAAGGTCTGGTAGCACACAAGGAGCTGCTGCATGAAGAAGGCAGATCTGAAGCCCTGCACTGGCTCTGAGCACCTGCAGTGAGGTCTGCAATCTGAAACTGGCTCCTGTTTGCTGTACACCTCCCTGCTCTGGCTGACCTGCCTGAGCATCCCCAGCAAGGGGGTCCTGGACTTGCCCTCAGCCCAGGGCCATCCTGTCCTCAAACCACTGCTCTGTGACTCCAGCAGAGCTGACAAATGGTGAGAAGTGGAGGAGCATGTGCTGAACCCCGCCGGGCACAAGGACTCTGGGATCCAGAACCTGTAGCAGCATCAGATCAGGCACACGGCTGCCTCCAGGCTCATCCTCTGGCCCATGGAGATGTAGAGGCTTGTTGCTGAGGCTATGGCTCTTCAGGGCCTACAGCATGGAAAGGAGGTCAGATGAGGGAACACATGCCCCCAGGTCCAGGCCAGCCACAGGGACTGGAGGCTCTGATGGGGTCCTTGGTGGCAGCAGGGAGTTCTTGGACTCCCAGCCCTTAGGCTCCTTCCCGGTGCCTGTCCCCAGGCAGGGTGGGCGAGTGCTGGCATCAGAGGGTCTGGGGTGCATGTGTGCAAGTGCATGCAGTGCCTCTGACCTGGCAGAGTAGGGTGAAGGCCCAGGCCAGTCATCATTCCCAGGACAGTTCCAGAACCTCCCGTCAGAGGATGCATCTCCCTCGGCCTGCAGGAGCTGAATCTGGAAAATGAGGAGAAAACTTGCAAAAACCATATTTTCTTAGTGAAGGGCTGAGGCAAGCCCCTTCCTCTTTAAAACCCAATCACAAGCCAGGAAAGGGAAGGGACCTCTCCTGGATGATACTGTACCCAAGCAAAGCCATCTGCTCAGACAGCCCTGAGTGTGCCCAAGGCCCCCATCTGACCTGACAACAGGGGCTTTGGGGTGGGCAGCAGCTCACCTGGGACCACAGCACTGGTAAGTAGAGGAGTGGCCAGGGCACACAGGGCACACAGCAAAGGCAAATTGCACTGGCCTCCAAGGCCAAGGACCTCTCTACCCTCAACTACTATGTTAGTTGGCTTTTCTGTCAACGTGACCCAAATACCTGATGAGAACAAGGTAGAGGAAGAAAAGTTGATGTTGGCTCCTAGCTTCAGAGGTTCTGTGGTGGCTGAACGTTGCTCTGGGCCTGAGATGAGGCAGAAGTTGATAGGAGAAGAATGTAGCAAAGAAAAGCCTTTCACCTCATGGTGATGCAGAAACAGCACAAGGAGCCAGGGACACCTCCCAGCACAGCCCTGGTGACCCACCTCCTCCAACCACACAGGATGTGCCGCAGGTGCCACCCAACAATCCCGATTGGGCCACAGCTCTCAAGCTGTAATCGCCCACCTCCTGTGTCAGCTCCTGACCTTTTGGAGGACACCTCATATTCAAACCATAACAACTACTAACCGTGTCCTCGGCTTAATGCTCTCCTGGAGGTCCTGGAACACTCCAGGTCGATTCTGCCTTAGGGCCTTTGCATCTGTCTCCCCAGAGGCACTTAACTGGGTCAGAGTTGCCCCTGCCCCTCCTCCTCTCTGGGACAGGAGTTTTCACAGGGCTCCTGGCCTCTGAAGGCCATCCCTGCTGGGAGGCCTTGAGGGACAGTGTGAAGAACAAAGGCCCTTGTTCAGAGGCAGCTGGTGCCTCCAGGCCCCAGGCCTGAGGGGTGAGGTCTGGTGAGAGTCACGAGGACCAGGGACAAACAGTGATGGCCTCCCATCTACTCACCTGAACCTGAGGGGCTGCCAAGCGTGGAACACGGAGGCCCCCTGCTGGGCCTAGCGGCGGGGAGCAGCCGCCCAGCCCTTGGCTCAGCCCAGAGGAGCCGGAGGAGGCGGGGCCGGCCCTCGGGGGACTCCCGCTCGGAGCGAGTTGCCCGTCGGCGCTGGGGTCTCCGCAGAGTGCGCCGCTGCTCCGTGGAGGCCGGGCGTTGGCCCTCTCCAGCGGAGCCCGGGCCCTCGGGAGCAGCTCCGGGGCGAGGCCAGCCGCCCCCAGTGGCCCCAGACCTGGGCCTTGTGCCTGCTCGCAGCCTCCCGCGTCCGCCCAGCAGGCCCGGCCTCGTGGGGAGCCGGGGCGCCGCCGGGGTGGCTCCTGCTTGAAGGGAGCCCGTCTTCGCGGCTGGGGGTCCGGGGTGGTGAACCCGAGGAGCTGGGGCACCCGGAAGTGGGCGTCGTGAGCAGCTAATAAACAAACAAACAAACAAACTCCAGCCCCAGAGTCGCGGGCGCGCGGGGGTGGGGGGGCTCGGGGTGGGGGAGGGGGCGGGGCTGGAGGGGCGCGCGGGGCTGGGGAGGGGCGCGGGGTGGGGGAGGGCGCACGGGGCTGATGGGGGCGCGGGGGTGGGGAGCGCGTGGGGCTGGGGCATACTATATATATACTATATAGTTACATAGTATAGGCGTTATGTAACTCCCATCTGTTGTTTAAACTCTTGGTCAGTAATCATATCACCTCTGCCCAAAACCTGGCCCATTGTCTGAGCCAATAGTTATTTTGATAAAATTTCTGGAAGCATCCTGGTTATCTCCTTAGCTTTTTCAGGGCGGGTGGAAAAGGCTTCCACCAGTCAGAGCAGGACACCACAAAAACCAAAAGTTACTTATAGCCCCGTGAGCATGGTAGTTCAGTGACATCTACTTCCAAGTCTCAAAAAGTTGCTCCTCATATGGTTTGGATTTCTGATGGGAGCTTAGCTCCTGACAAGGATTGTCGTGAGCACAAACCTCACATTGTTTTCAGAATATCCAGGTAAATTTTGTGAACCAGGGGACATAGAAATGTTGACGCAGAACTGCCTCAAGTGCTGTATGTCAAACGTGTTCTCCTGTGGAACTGTTTGTTAAAGGCTGGGGATAGAATCTCTGGGATGACTGTGCTGGCCATCAGTATATCTCCATCATCCTCCTGGGAGAAATTTTTTTTTCAGTCTTAAACCATTTACGTTTCTGTTGGGAGTATATTGGCTCAAATTCTGTTAAATAGTCGGCCAGGCAGAAGGGCAGCCTTCAAACCTGGGACTGGATTTTCTTTTCATTCCTTTCAGACAGCTAACCTGGCCTCTCTGTCAGCTCTCCAGTCACCCTGAGAAACCACAGTGTTTCCCTTTCGATGACCTTGACAATATGTAATCACAACTTTCCTGGGAGCCCGCAGTGCATCCAAAAGTTTAAGAATTTCTTGCCCATACATCATGCCTTTTTTCCTCCTGAGTTAATGAGCCCCTTTTCCTTACATAAGGTCCTATGAACAAGAAGGGTAGCAAACGTGTATTTTTGAGTCTATGTAAATATCCACACAGACTCCTAAGGTCAACTGAGGTGCTTGAGTCAAAGCAATAAGTTTTGCTTTTTGTGCTGAGTTTCCTTGAGTCAGAGGTTCTGCCTCACAGTAGAGTCCAGAGTGACCACTGCATATCCAGCAAAACATACCCCATCTTTTATAAAACTGCTTCCATCTGTGAAGTAGTCCACATCAGGATCGCTGAGGGCTGGTCTGCCAGGTGTGGTCTGCTGGAGAACATTTCATTTATGACTTCAAAAGAGTCGTGATCAGGTTGTTCAGGACCAATGGGCGGCAAGATTGCTGGGTTCAGAGTCTGGATGACTTTCCCATGGATACATGGGTTTTCACATAACATGACCTGGTACTGACCATTAGTAAAACAATATTGTCCTTCCTCATCTACCAATGTCAACACTGAATGAGGAACTCTGAAAACCAAATTTTGGCACATAGCCAGTTTATCAGCTTGTAATACCAGAAGATCTGTGGATGCAAGGGCCTGCAACAAGGTGGCCAGTCTTGGGCTACAGAGCCCAGCCCTCCAGACAGATATCCATATCAAGACTGCTACAGCCATTCCACCCTATTCCTAGAAGTACAGAAAGTAAAGTTTTGTGAGGTTAGGGAGCCCTAGTCCTAAGCAAAAGGTCTTTTGCTTAGGTGGTCCCTATATTAGAAGATACCATTCTCCCCCTTTGTGGCTTCACAAAGGGTTTTGCTATAACTGAAAGTTGGGGGTCCATATATGGCTGAATCTGGTAGCCCCCAAGAATTCTCTAGTCTGATGGCAGGTTGAAAGGAATGGAATTGACCAGATTTCCTGTTTATTTTGAGGCCCAGAGGCCATTGTCTGTTCTATTGCTGAGTCAGATGATAACCAAAGTATTTGGCCTTTTTCTTAATGGATATGGGCTTTTAAGTAAGAGTCCAGTACTGTCCCAAGGATGATGTCCTCAAGCCCCTGGGAGGAGCTGTCATTTAGGAAAGGGGAGCGTACATACATACTTTGGTGCCTTAAGATGCAGGATTTTTTTTTGTTGTTGTTATCTCCTGGTGTAGGATCTTGGCTTCTGGGATTCTCCAACTCTCAAATGTAATGTAAATATTAGCAGAGACTGATGACCTGGGACATCATTTGTATAAAAGGCACCTATGTCAATTTCACCATAGGCTGTCTGCCAAGGTCTGAGAGTAGGTTCCCTGCAGGTACTGGTGTGGCAGCCACATTGTGCTCACATGATATTGTCTTTGCTTGGCTTTCTCCTCTTCACAGGTGGGAGCCTGCTCTAATTGTATATAGTAGCTGCCCCAATTGTGTTTTCGTTCACTATGTCTTGGGCTCTGTTTCCCTACCTGTTGGTGGCTCACAGCGTGTGGTTTGGAGCCAGGGTGGCATGTCTATTTGGAGTGAGCACCCTATGGCCCATTATCAGGTATTAACATGAATATATTTCTGGTTCATTTTGGGGCTTGCAATAGCTGAGCCCTCCTGAGGCACTGGGTCCTGTGCGTTAGATGCAGTTGTGTGTGTCTATAGGATCCCTGCTACATTCGTCAATCATCAACTTCTGAGCAAGTGGGAAGAAACTGAAAGAAGGGGATGGGGCCAAAGGTTGGGAGAAAACATTCACTCCTTCTCTGTTCAAGGCTTAGCATTTGAGCATGGCAGTGGGTGCCTGCCCACCGGGGCCATTGGTGCCTTCCCCTATTGTCTGGCCATACTTTTTTACCTTTATAAACATTTGGACCATTGGCTTTGTTCTAGGGAGATGCTCCTTTGAGTGACCTCTGGGTTTGTGATGAGGGAAGATGTAAGGAGATCCACCTCCTTTTTTTCTTTTGGGTCTGCCTGTCTTTGAGCCTCTGGGTCTCCATTGAGGAAAACTGCGGTGGCCAATTTGTCAGCTCTCTGGCATACTTCTCAGTAAAGCCAGTTTGTAAATTTTGGCAAATGTCACTCTGAGCCTTTTCCACAATGGCTGCATTGGTCACCTTTGGCTTGAGCCTCTGCATCTCTTCCCTGAAAAACTTGCATTGTGGCAGCAATGCTTGCATGGTGTCCCTCCTCTCCTGGGCACCTCTGGGCAGAGGGAGGGGCAGCAGGGGCAGTGGTCTGGACACTCAGCTCTGAGTCAATTGGGCACAACTCTTTTGATCATTACTGACAGTTTCATAAGGCAGAGGGCCTTAGGCAGATGTGGGGTCCAGAGAAATGTTCAATTCTATCAAAGATGCAAGAGGGGTGATGCTGGAGCAGTGGGAGGCTTTGCTCAGCTCTGTCTGTCTGCAGATGCACTCTGGCTTAGGCTAGGGCTTAGGGCTGGCTCCGATTCCTTCTAACTCTTGGCAACATGAGGGCTTTTTGACATCTCATTATATTCAGCCTTTCTTCTTTGTTGTGGCCCCATCCTAGGTCAGGATAATGGGCTGCATCAGATCAGTAATGATCCGGGTTTCTCCATGTAGGAGGAAGTATGATTTTTCCAAGTTATGTGAGCAATGGTGGTGAAAAGCTGACACACAAAACTGCCTTGTCTCCCTCAGGAGTTTCCCTCTGGTCAACATGGGCAGGTCCTTTAGTCCCTTGCAGGGGCATATGGAGTGCTTTCATCTGGGTTGTGGCTCTGGTCTTGGGAATCTCCCACCTTAATTTTGGGAGGTGAAAGAGTCTTTGGTTCTAGGAAGCCTTTGACTCTGAGAACATCAAAGAAGAAGGAATGGCCAGTATTGGGGGACATCATTTGTTGTGTCTGAGGATGATGGTGCTGAGGGGACAATTTGCTGTCCAGTGGTCTTGGCAAAGTTGGGTAGAGTGGCACATAAGATGGTCGGTCCTCTTCTGTCTCATGGGTAAAACTGTTTCTATTCCTGTTTTTCCTGCATTAGGTATTCTTGTTAGCTGCTTTCCACTGGGTCTTAGAGACCACTAGGCTCCTGGCTAACATCATCTTGTACTGTCCATCTAGACAAGCTCTCAACCAAGGGAGCTGTTTCTGTACTATCTGTTAACAGCAATCAATGTAAGAGAAATGGTTCAGAGACTCCAAAAATGATTAAAAGGACCTCAGCAATGACCCACTCATCTAGAGATCCTTCTAGTGGCCAGCCCACATCTCGTGTGGGCCATTCTAATTCAGAGAGTGTGCCACTGAAAAATCCTTCCTAAAAGTTTCTAACAAACATTTGAAAAGGTGCAACTTTCTTTCTGTGCCTCCCATGTTCCATCCTGTGTCTGAGTCACAAATTTAGAACAAGACTCACTTTGTCCATATCTAGCTGTTCCCCTTGAAGGGACTTAGGGTCCTATTAGCCTTGGGGGTCGGCATCAACCCCCAACCTGGAGCTTTCACCTAGATATTTGTTGGTGAAAGACTGTATGAGGTACCATGGAATCTTGGATCAGGACTCCACACTTGCTTTGCCCCTGGGGTTGGGTAGGAACCCTTGCCATTGTCCATCTCATCTGCATACTTTTCTCACAGACATGGTCAGAAAAAAAAGTTGATACTTCCCAAATGCCAACAATTCCAAACAAAACAAAAAGAGCATCACAGTTTACCCTCTGCTCGCTGACCCGGAACACAGTCTATTCGGGCAACTCCCTGGGTCTGTTTCAGCTCCACCATTTTGGAGAATACCTGGGACCCAACAGAGGTTGATCAAGTCTTTCTACCCACTTAGGCCACGAAGGGGATGTCAGCTTGGCTTCAAAAACAAATGGAACCAGGTCCTAAATGTTCAGTTGGGCAGTGCTTCAAAACCCTAATTCTGGTTCTGCTGCCTTTGGGTCCCTTTGTGCTCTGGGGTGGCATCCCCAGGTGCTGGGTGAGTCGATCCTCCTTCAGGTCAAGAGTGGCCTGTGTGCACCAAGGGGTATGCTGTTCCCCACCACCCCAGGGAAGTGGGTCCCTGGAGACAAGAGAGGCAAAATAGCCTTAGCTACCTCCTCTGTCCCATCTGGATCACCACAAATGTTGTAGGGACAAATGAGGCAAGGCACTGAACATAGCAGGAAGCAGTTGTATTTGGCTTCAGCCTGGCTCAGAGGGCAAAGCTTTTGCTGTAATCAATCAATCCCATGAAACCCAAGTTCAGATAGTTTCAGAATTTTATTCCCAGCATGTAAGGGGAGGGGTTCAGAAGTTCACAGTTTGAAAAAGTTCACATAAAAGCAGCTTTTTCTTTCACTGTTTTAGTATGTTAACTCTTCAAGGGAAACTCCTGAAAAGGAAGATCTTCTTTCCCCCATTTTTCCTCTCGCTTTCAGTTGTTACCATGGAGCCCCGTTTGAAATGTATCTTAAAAATGTAGACATTTCTATGAAGCCCAGCTCAAGGCCAGCAACCTTGTGTGCTCGTTTCTACAAACTACTATACTTTATGTTTGTAAAAATCTAGTAAGGGGTGTCCGGCACCTGGAGTGTTGTTTTCTTCTCAGCCAGTGTCCAAGTAAAACAGGGCAATAGAAAAATAGGAAGTTAATCAACATTGAACCCTTTTGCAGAGACTCTTTTTCTAAAAGTCCTAAAAACAGCCATGGTGAAGAATTCTGGAGAAGCCCAGTTAAGACTTTTCTGTGGAGGAAGGGAGTGACACTTCAATACAAGGAGAACAGAGGGAGACACAGGATGGGATTGTATAAAGGGGCTTGAAATCAAGAGAAAGAGACAGGGTCCTGCAGAAGGGCAGCCTCAAGCAAGGAGCCAGGCCCAGGAATGGCAATCAAAGTGCATTGGCCCTGAAAGTGGTCCCATGAAAACAGACAGGGCTAGGAAGGGGAGGGAGGAGAGAAATGGGCACAGGTAGTGCAGGGAGAGGGGAGCTCAAGGCCCAGGTCCACTGATGAATGTGATGGTTGGGGAGCAGGGCCCAGGTCTCGGAGTCTAAAGGGTCCAGAAAAAGGGGATGGGCTACATTTTCCCAAAGAGAGCCTGCAGGGCCAAAGTCCAGGTCCAGTCCCTTGGCTCTGGTGAGCATCCTGGTAAAGGGATCAGGAAAAGGGGCACCATATTGCTAGTGACAACAGGATGTCCCAAGGAGTGCACAGCAGGAAGTGCCAGAGGACACCTGTTGATGGGGTGGGGACCAGGACCCCAGCAGGGATACCAGGCTAGGGACCTAGAGGAGGGAAGGGAAGGTCTGCACAGGCAGGCTGCACTATGGTTCTGCCATGCATGGAAGACAAGGAAAGCAGGGAAGCTGCCCAAAAGAGGGGCCCCCAGTACAAGCCCAGGAAGCACAGAGCAAGAAGAGTCCCCAGAGGCTCAAATGAGGAAACAGGCCAGGGAATCGAGAGAAGAAGGCCAGGGATTTGGCTGGGGAATCAGGACAGTGGACATTGAAGAGGAAGGAAGGCAGGGGATATGGCAGTGGGGAGGCAGGCTCCAGGCCCTGGGCCATTGCCAGGACTCAGGTTTCCAAGAGTAGGACCAAGGGGCCCAGGGAGAGCAAGAGGCCCAGTTTAGGGACAGGGCTGTCTTTCCCATGAGGTTTGCTGACCAGATGGGGGCCTGGCAAGAGATGGGGCCATGAGGAATATGATGGGAGGGCAGGGCAGGGGGTCACGGTGGGTGCGGAGAGGGGCAAGAGCCAGGACCCAAGCCAGGATCCCAGGCAAGGGACCGATCCCAGCAACAGAGCATTAGAAACCCAAGAAGCAGGAGGCCAGCACTCCAGGGGAAAGCGCGAGTGGAAAGAGAGTAAGGATAAGCGCTAGGATGTGGAAAAAGAGGGCAAAGCAAAGGGCACCAAGTGGAGTGCACTAAGGGGCCTAAGGAAGGGACCCCAGGTAATCCTCAATTACCTGGGGTGACACCTTGTGATGCCATGCAACATGAGGATCACGGTCCGGGGCTCAGGCATGTATCCAGGTTTGGAAAATGGAGCATGAAACATCAGGGTTAGGGAGGGCTGGGTTGGGGTAGGGACACTAAGCAAGGCTAGACTGTAGGGGAGGGAATGGAGATGTCACGCATGGCATGGACCGCGAAAGGCTCAAGTCCATTGCTAGGTGTCAAGATTTGGAAGGCGAAGGGGGCCCAGGCAAGGGGCAGGGCTGTTTTTCCCATAGAGAGCCTTCTGGGTCCAGAGGCCAGCCAATTCCACTCCTCTGCCCAGGTGAGTAGAACCTCACAGAGAGACCAGGATCAAATGAGGGCCAAAGAAGAGCACTGTGAGGGTATATCTTGAGTCCGGAATTGAGGGGTGGAGTCGGTGGGGAGCCAGGACCCCTTCGAAAATCCCAGGCTAGATGGAAACGGGGGGAGGGAAGGGTCCGCGCAGTGCCAAGATACCACAGTACAAGAGGAACAGAGGGGAGGCCCAGAAGGGGCAGGAAAAATGGGCTTGAAATCACGGGACATTGACAGAATCCTCTAGAAGGGCAGTGAATGTAGGAGAGGCTAGAAAAGAGCTAACGTGTTGGGCTTGCTTTCTTAGAAACTGCTTTTGTTTGTGGAAGCTCATTCTGACCCCATGGAGAATGAGTGTCCTCGGGTCCAATTAATTACACACTCATATTGACATTACTTGTGACTCTGAAAGTTGGTAAGCTTTCTACCCTATGGAAAAAGTTTTGCTTTAAAATTTCTTGATTCTGATTTTACTTTATAAAATACCATATGAAGTGTAGGCAGCTAGTGCTTTATGGAATAGGAAAAAAAGCATCATTAAAAAGTCTAGGGGTGGGGCAGAAAAAGAAGTTCAGAGAAAATGATAATTACTATTTTTATAAAAGAAAGGAATTAACTTCTGAAACTCACTGAATGCAGCCATCTTAAATACTATCAAATTAATATTAAATATTTTTTCTTGAGCTCTTTGAAAGCATATCATAATTGGGGTTTTATTGTAAAATAAAAACTAACAGTGAATGCTGTCTCATAGAAGGCATAAAAGGGGAACAGGAAAAAAAAAAGAGAATTTTATCACTGTGTTGTGCTCTAGAGGCTGTAGGAAGGCCCTGGCAGAGGTGGGAGTAACTGTAGGCCATGTCTTCATTCCCAACAGTTCAGGATTCAAATGTGAATTCAATTTTGAAACACTGTGCTAATATCTCCCTGCTGTACTTACTAAAGCAACTTGGGTTCCAGCAAAAGCAGTGTGATCATTCAAACTGGGGCTCTGGGTCTTCTTCAGTACATGGTACTTGCTGCTTCTTGCTGTTTTTTTCTGAATGAGGAAGACCCATCGTGGATATTTATTTGGGTATTCCTCCTGAAATTTGGTCACTACTGAGAAGGTTTTGGTGGAGTTTTGAAAAAGATACTTACCAGCTCTAAGAACTATGAAATGGACATCTAATGACTTCATGAACAGACTCATGAGTACCACTTTAAATCTCAGGTTTCACTCTGGAAGTTTGGATTTTCAGTCCAATGAAGGTATTGGACTGACGCAGAGGAAACCCACAGGCCCCCCACCCAGGCACCAGCCAGCAGACCTCCCAAGTGGTTTCTACTGTGCTCACACCCATCACTCATAAACAGCACATTCAATCCCCAGCAGCAGCAGCAGCAGCAGCAAAGAACTGGTAGCCCAGAACTTTCCCAATGGGACAAGAGTTTCTGGCAGCAGCCCAGACAGCACTGACAAGGGGAGGTCACAAAGCTCAGATTGTTGAGGGGGGATGTGTGCTTCCTGATCTGAAATAAGCCAACAGTTCTCAGGTGGTACACAGAGAGAGGCTGCCACAGGTCCCACAGGAAGCCAGAGCTAGGAGGGACTGTCCCGTCGGTGACAGCAGAGTTCTATTCTAGACCAGAAACCAGGAGTGAAGGTGGTCAGGGCAAGGCTTCTGCCAAGGCCTCATACATCCAGGCCTCTCACTCTCAAGGATGTGCACTGGGCCTTGTAACCTGGAGGGCCTTTGCTAAGTGGCCAGACCTGATCTGAGAGCAGGCCTTGAACCTGCACCCAGGGGAGACTGTGGTGGTTGTGAAGGCCCTGGGAAGGGTAATGCTGGTGGAGCAGCTTGGGGTTAGCGTGGTCTGATGATTGCTTGGTTCTTGGCCCCAGTGAGGCTGTGGGCCTGGACTGTGTCCCCCGTGGTTAGTCAGTGCCACCTGGGGGAGATTGCTATGGCCCAACATTGTCCCTCACTTTGGTGGGCCATAGCAGCAGAGCAGGGGAGGGGTTGAGAGGACCTTAGTGGAGCCCTGTGGATGGTGGCAGCTGTATCCTACAGGCACTGCATCCTTTGGGCACACCCCTGCTGGAGATGATTGAGCCCCATGGCAAGCTGGGGCGAGAATTACTTTGTAAGCTATAACTGGGGCAGGGGCTGGCTCAGTGATAGGGTGCTCACCTGTCATGCACAAAGCCCTGGATTCCATCCCTAGTTCCTTCCCCTGCACAAAGCTGGAAACACCGTGGGCAAACTAGAGGAAGACTATGGCTTGCATTTTCCTTCCCAAGGCAGGAGGTCGGATTCACGCCCAGGTCACTCCCTGTATATCCCTGGCCTTGCTCTTGTCTTCTATCTCTGCCTTCCACAAACCTTCTTTTTCCCCAGGCCTCACCAATGTTTTGGATTCCCTCGTCTCCTTCTATTCAGTCATCAGCAGCTTTGGGCAGTAAGTGACCACATCCTTCCTTCTCTGTTCCTCCGGGAGGGACCAGCCGAAGAACCCCTTTCCCCACCTGGGTGCTTTGCCCACATTGGACTCCTTTCTCATTCTCTACCTGGCCTCCTGACTACCCCTGGTCAGTTGTGACTAAGTCTGCAGTGTGGTGGAGGTGGGGCTCATGCCTGCCCCTTAGGATGGCATCTGAGCTTCCTGCGCTGTGCTTAGTGCAGGAAAGTTCCCAGCACAGGCAGGTTCTCCAAGCACGGTGATGCCCAAGTTAATTCCCCAAAGTGGAGGCAGGAGGACTGAGGCTCTGCCCTGATGAGTTGGCCTTGGGGCCAAGCCTAGGCCCCTCAGGCTGTCCTTGAGTAGTGGCAAGTGGAGGGAAGTGGTACCTAGCCAGCACCTGAGTGGGTAGAAGACAAAACAGGGGGCCTCAAGAGCACTCAGGCTTTCTGGTGTGTTCTTGGTAATGGAAGCTGGGTGTTTTGAGCACAGCTCTCCCTCACTTCCTCCCCCAGCCTAGGCACCCTGGGAAGATCAGTCTCTGCCTGCAGATGGAGGCCTCCCCTTCCCCTTCAGGGCTTCCAGGGATCAACATGTGTATCTGTTCACTTGCAAGACAGCCATGAATGTCCAGTTGGGGTGTGCACCCCAGCAGGGGGGCTGGTGACTGGGGTGCACAGCCTCCATGATTCCCTGTGTCCCTGAAGGCATGGGGAGGAGGGAGGCAGCCCACAGTTGAAGGGGTGTCCTGCTTAGCAGGCCACAGAGTCTGCTGCTGTGCATGGCTCTCTCTGTCTCTGTGGCTGTGCGGGTGCAGGGTGTCAGAGCTTGTTCCCCACCCTCCTGGGGGAGGCTGCGTGGCCTTCCAGCCAGGACCCTGGCCCCTGAGTGATGCCCACTCCCCACCCCAGGTGTGCCGGTACTTTTGTCACTGGACTACATGACCTTGCTTTTCTACCACATCCCCAAGGCTCTGCTGGCTGCTGTCATCACCATGGCGGTGGCCCCCCTGTTTGATACCAAGATCTTCGGGACACTCTGGCATGTTAAGAATACATATATGGGCCAGATGGCGATGGCCACATCTATCATCCCAGCCACTTGAGAGGCTCTGGCAAGTAGGAGAGCAGCTGGGCAAATTTAGCAGGATCCTCTCTCAAAGTAGAAAGGGCTGGGGTGCGGCTCAGTGGGAGAGCCCTTGCCTAGGCTGTGTGAGACCCTGGGTTGCAATTCCCAGTGCTGAAAAGAAAAAATATGTGCTGGTCCAAAAGCTGAGAACACTGTAGCACTGGGTTTGCAAAGCCTGAGGGCACCCTTAACCACTCATCCCCACAGATCTGTTCTGTTTTGCTTCCTGAAGAAGTGTAAGAACTTACACAGATTATGAGGCTTTCTTCCCGTGGCCCCAGGGAGTCACCAAATGAAAGTGGTGGCTATTTTATTGTGTCCCAGGGCTTTCCTGCACATTTTATCTTTAGAGTAGCCTTGGAACGTGTTGACGTTCTGTGTGCAATATAAGGCTCTCCTGGGAAACTGAGGCTCGTGAAACATTTCTGAGTCACATATGTTGGGGGGACTCTGGGACTGCAGTTTGCCCTCAGGAACTTCCTCAGAGAAGGAGACCTGCAAGTCTGGGGGTTTGTGGTCCCCACATACCCATCTCCTGGGTCCCTTGATGTCCCCTTGACAGCCCTGCTGCTTCCCTCCCTCCAAGGTCACTTGAGGGAAGGCCCAGGAGGGTCCTGCCTGAACCCCAGGCACAAAGAGGTCTTCCTCTGTCCAACACCTGTGTACCAGCAGTGGCCTGTGGCTGCTGCCCCTGAGGCTCCAGAATGGAGGCCTCTGGCTGCTTTGTGTCCATGACCACCATTGCTCCACGTGTGAGGACCAGTAGGCTGTTGAGCTGAATGTAGGGTGCATCAGGCTCAGGTGGTAGCACAGAGCCTGGGAGCAGAGGCGACTCTCAGCAGACTTCTCTCCCAGGGCTGGACCTGATACCACTCTGCATCATGTTGCTGCTGTGCTTCTGGGAGGTCCAGTACAGCGTCCTGGCTGGAACTCTGATGTCCTCACTCATCCTCCCGCACTCTGTAGTCAGGCACAAGAGCCAGGTGCGGGTCAGGGTGGGCACTCAGGGGTGGGACTCCTTGGCCAGACTGTCCTGGTGTCTGAGTTCATGGGGCACTGTGGTTACCGCTAAAGATGACCTCCTCTTGTGCACCACAGCAATCTCCACAGTGCCTGGCCTCCTGCCAGCACCCCTGCTGTTCCTTCAGCGCACTTCCAGCTTGGGACAGGCCAGGCCTGGCAAGAGGCTGGGTCCAACCTGCCTCCAGGACTCAATCCCTTCCCTCTACCTTCCCAGGTGTCAGAGGGCTCCAATCTTGTCCTACATCTGGCCAGTGGCCTGCACTTCCCTGCCATCAATGCCCTGGGGAGGCAATGTTGAGCAGGCCTGGGAAGGTATGTGGCTGGGCTGAGGTCACTGTGAGCTCCCACTTCCCTCTGTTCCAGGGCTCTCTATTCCCCCACCCTGGCTTTCAGGACCGGAGGCCAAGCCCCAGCCATCAGGGAGACGCTCACCTGCTTGCACATTAATGAGGCTGATACACAGAAGGTCTCCAGTGGGTAATGAGCCCCATACCACCCTGACTGTGCTTCAACATGGACCACAGTGTCCCAAGCATGGCTCTCCCTGCCCGTCAGGGACAAGTGAGTCCTGTCACCCTGACATCCTCACTGGGTGTGACAGAGTGGCCTGCCCCCCAGGATCCCCATTGCGCTGAGCTGTCCTGGAGTGCACACATCTGCAGCATCGACTACACCATGGTGCTGGGGCTCTGCGACCTCCTGGAGAACTTCCACAGGAGGGTGCTTCAAGAAGCCTCAGCACCCAGCAGGGAGATGGACCACACAGGAGGATGACCTGCTCAGAGACTCAGAGCCCTCCGGAGTCAGGGATGCTGACCCACGTGGCCAACCTCTTCCTGGCACTAGACACTATGGGTCGTGTTTGCAGAGCACTCCTCCTGGTGGTCTTTGGAGACTGTTCATGTAGAGATCCCTCCCCTGGCAGCAGCCACACACCCCCACCCCCCACCCCGGACAGGCTGTCTTCCCTTGTCCTACATGTGTGGAGGTGAAATGACCCTCTCCAGATACAGGCCTGTGCAGCCAGGCTGCCCACCCTGTGTGTCGAGCAGGAGGGCCTGTTTCCTGGACTGGAGAACGTCTGTCCCCAGGTGCCAATGCTCTGTGCCCTACTAACTGCTGACCTAAAGGGGTTCTAGTGCTTCTCCATCCTGGAGGAGGCAGGTGTGTGCAGCCTTTGACTTAGCTGTCCTGCTGATCCTCTTTCCTATCACACTCTGTAGCCCTTTGGGGTCAGCCTCTGACACAGAGTTGGGGAGTAGGCAATCGCCTTTGATTCCATTGCACAAACTGAACCACCCTTACTTCTGCTTTTTTAGAGCTTGAAAAACTTGTGTCTTTGGCAGAGAAATAACTGCAGCAAGACCAGGTACCCAGCCCCTCAACAGCTGTAAAGACCCCATCCCAGAACAAAAGAGATCCCTGCGAAGGGCTTGATCAGACCCTCAGTGGGTGTCTGGTGTTGAAGATTCTCCCAGAAGGTCCCTGTCACTGTGATTTGATACGAGATGCCACCTGATAGACACATTGGCCCAATGGAGCAGAGAAAGGGCTGCAAGGTGATCCCAGAAGAAAAGGGAGTCCATGCGAGGCCCAGGTAGGACTCTAGTATTCTTTGGGACAACTGGAAAAACCTTCTGCATGTCCCCTGGGCATGGACATTTGGGGAGAGGGGCTTGGCAAGAGCCTATCAGATTGACAGACCAAGTGACAGAGAAAGGAACAGGGTTCCACAGCTAGGTGGGCGAGGTGTGCTGTACCCAGCACCTGCCCAGATCCACACTGAGCTCCAGCAGGGAGGAGTCTCAGAGGTGTCAATCTTTTTTATTTATTTATTTATTTTTAGTATTTGGCGGACACAACATCTTTGTCTGTATGTGGTGCTGAGGATCGAACCCGGGCCGCACGCATGCCAGGCGAGTGCGCTACCACTTGAGCCACATCCCCAGCTGAGATGTCAATCTTGATGCAGCATGCGTGTGTGGCTGGGGAGGACACCAAGGTGAGCCAAATAACTTCAAGTCTATTTCAAAAGAATTCTGTTTGTTTTTTTAATTGAAGTAATAGCTTTGGCGTTTTTGTAAAAATCATAAACACCTATTGTAAAAAAAAATGCAGGAAACCACTCCCCCGGTCCCCCTCTACTCTGGTGACCACCCCAGAACTTCCTGCTCCCTGGAATACACATATCTGTCAGAGTGTGGACACACTCCTGGCTCCACGTGCTCCATTCATGGTGCTCTGTGACCTGCATTTTCATGTATCATTTGCTGTGAATTACTGTGACAATGAATAGTGTCAGAATAAATGGTTTTTAATATCTGTATCTGTATTATAATGTCCTCAGCGAGCTCTCTGTTGAATAGGTACATGGATTATGGGCTGAATTGTTTGCCCTAAAATTCATCATTGTGTTTTGTTTTTTGGGGGGTGGGGGTTGGTGGTACCAGGGATTGAACCCAGGGGTGCTGAGCCACACCCTAGCCCTTTGTGTTGATTTTTTGAAATTTTGAGACAGAGTCTGGCTAAGTTTGGACCAGTCACTCCTGGGGAATTTTGATTGAAGTGAAATTTTATAATATTGCCCTCCCCCTTTTCTATGGTGCGGGGGATTGAACCAAGACCTGTGTGTGCCAGGCGAGTGCTCTACCGCTGAGCTTATCTAACCTCCTTAGTAGCTGGGATTACCAGGGCATACCATTGTGTATGGCTTAAAATCAACCCTTTTAAGTAACACTCTGGGGACCTTCAGCTCACAATGTTTCCCAGCAGACCCCTCTGTTTAGTTCTGATTTTTTTTCATCAACCCAAAATAGAGACTCGTTGCTACTATTCAGCTACCCCAGATTCCAGGCTCCCCCAGGTAACCATAGTTCTAGCAAATGCACAGCCCAGGTGCTATGTCTGAGCTTCACTGCAGCCTTACCCTCTTTTTACCCTCAGGCAGCCATGAGAGCAAATCAGTGCCTTTCAATGATTTTAGCAGATGACCCAAAAGGGGAAATGCTTTCGAATATTGAATAAACCAAATCAGATTTTGCCCTCCACAGCCCAGCTGGGCCAGGGCAGTGTGACAGGTGACCAAGAGCTTAGTGCAGACACCCAAAACTGGGCTGTGAGACAGGTTTCCTGAGAAGTGCTATAGAAGGTCCCACGGTGCTTCTCCAGGGAATAGTGTTCCATCCCCATAGCACCTTTTCCTCTCCAGGGTGCTCTGGTGGGCACCAGTTTCCCCAGGGAAGGGTTGTGTGCATTGCCAGCAGATCAGCTTAGCTGGCTTCTTTCCACTGTGTGATCAGAACTCATGGAACTTGGTGAGCATGCGAGAAAGTAGCTTTCTACAGATAACTGACTTGCCCTGATTCCCGGCAAGTGTGAGAGAATGCCCGTGCCCATGGGATAATATGTACTATGGGATAATATGTACTCTGGATATTCTGGCCCAGTGCCTTGACATGACTAGGTTCCTTTGAACAGAGAGGAGGACTTAAGGGACATGGTGCTTAACTGTCCTGTTTTCCAGGAATGACACATAGGTCAAAGAAAGCTGGCATTGTAAAGGAGGGAAGCCTTCCAGGGACTCTGCAGAGAGTGTCCCCCTCCTGTTGTTTTCAAGGCTGCCACAGAACTAGAGGGTGAGCCAAGTCAAAATGCTACAGAAGTCACTGAGGCTGGCTTTGAACTTGCGATCCTCCTGCCTCAGCCTCCCCAGCTGCTGGGATTACAGGTGTGCACCACTGCACCTGAATTCTCTTTTGATAGATGGTCTCTAAATCGCCTCAGATTTTTCTTAAATAAATTCTCCCATTGCTGTCACCTCTGGTTAATTTCCAGAATTCTTCTGAAATTTCAGTGTTCCCTTATGTGGCCTTTAAGGACTCTAGATGTGAGCAAGCAAAGGATTTTAAGAGAGAGAGTAGAAGGAAAACCTTTAGGGTAGAGGAGGAATCAGGAGGAGGGAGCATGGGAAGGAGTGGGAAGATATGGAGATGAGATTGGCCAAATTATGTTTCCCTGTATGTACAAATTCACCACTACTGAAACTCACCATCCTGTATAATTAATGTACACCAATAAAAGAAGTTTAAAAACAAAATTTCCAGAATTCTTGAAAAGCTGATTGGAGCTTTTTGGTTTTCTTTGATGTCTCTGCAGTCCATATTTAAGAAATGAATGAAAAACCATAAGACCCCTGTGAGGGAGGACAGTGACCCACTAGCTAGCCATGCAATTCAGTTAAGGCTGGCAACCAATACTGAAAGAATATAACTAGTCCTGGGCACAGGGACCACACCTGTAATCCCAACCACTCTGGGAAGCTGAGGTGGGAGGATCACAAGCTCAAGGACAGCCTGGGCAGCTTAGTGAATCCTTGTCTCAAAAAGGACTGGGATGCTCAGTGGTGGAGTGCTTGCCTAACATGTGAGATCCTTGTTCCATCCCCAGTACCTCAAACAAACCAACAAAAAACTGGAAATAACCCCTGTGTCCATCAGCAGGGGACCAGCACTTCATGTTAGGGATGAAAGGAAACAGAGGGCTGGAGCCTCCCTGGAAACTGAGGCAGTGTGAAGGGTTCTTGGTATCAAGTCAGAAATACTTAAGGCACAGTGCTCAGAGTTACAGGCATGCATTGATTAGAAGGGACAGGAACGGGGAAAAGAGGACAGTCTCAAGGGATGTTAGAAATATCAATCACAGGAAAGCAGGGAGCTGAAACTCAAAATCTCAGTTCTGTGTTCTGACAAGAAAGTTTAAAGTCAGACACCAAAGTCATGCAAAAGAACTATAGTATAAGTGAAAGATGAAAGTAAAGTTAAATCAAACAAAGGAGACAACACTGTCTCCAAATTAATTACTGTTGGATGTTTACCAGGAGAACTGGGCCCATGGGATCCAATTAAGGCTGCATTTGGAAATAGACCATCAGCCTTTCTATTTCTCATAGGGAGACTCTGGGCCCTTTCAGAGAGGAGAGGGATTATGCGCCTGTCTGGCCCCTTAGTTTTATTGGTGGTCCCAGTGAAACTGGTGTTTTGTGATGAGACTAGTCCCATGCCTGGCCAATTTTCTTCTGGGTTCTTATCTTGCAAATTAGAAAAATACAATTCAGGGACAAGCCAGGCATGGAGGTACATACCTATAATCCCAGCAATGTAGGAGGCAGAGATAGAATGATCACAAGTTCAAAGTCAGTCTCTGAGCAACTTAGCAGGACCCTTTCACAAAATTTAAAAAATTAAAAGATAGGCTGGGATGTGGGGATGTGGCTTAGTGGTTAAGCACCCCTGGGTTCAATCCCCTATACCAAAAAGAAAGAAAGAAATAGGTCTTGATGGTGCCTATTAATATTTCTAGCAGTTAGTCTGCTGTGTAGTCTCTGCCTCTGAAGGAGGGACCCATTGCCTAACCATAATCTACTCTTATTCACCAGGAAGCTTCCAGAGTCCTGCCCAAGTTCACCTCCTCTTGACTTTTGATTGACAGCTTGGGGGCTGTATGACTGCCTCCAAGAGGAAGGTGTGGTGCTCAGGGTAAGAGGTTTTAAGGAAACTGAGTCCCCCTGTTTTTGTCTCAATTCCCCTTCCCCTTAATTGATTCATTACCCTTTGAATAGCCCCCATCATGTTTTGTGAAGGTCTTGGGTATCAGGATGATTGGGGGTTGTGGCATAGTCTGGGTGATATGGAGGGGGGGGGGGGTCCTGGAGACTTGGTTACAGGAGCCAATGAAGACGTGGTCCTGAAGGCAGCTTTTCTTAATTAAGGCTGCGGGATGTTCTAACATACTCAGACCCCACCTCCCAGGGCTCATCTGTCAGAGAGGTCTCTCTGTGGCTTTCAGTCAACCTCCCTGTCTTCTCCCTGCATGCCATTCATGGCTGAGCACCCACCTGACCCTGGCACTACAATGGCACAGGAGTCTCAGATACATTTTGCTGAAGTGAGCCACACAGGAAAGACAGTGTCCTGTGGTTCTGGTAGGTACAGTTGTAAACCAGGTGAAGTCCATAGCCACAGGAGACTGGCTTGCTGGGGCAGGCTGCAGGCTGGAGCCTGCCAGGGCCTCAGAAGCCATCCTGGAGCCATGCGACTGTCCTGTATCTTGACTGGCTGGTCATCGTGTGTGGGGTGGGTTTCTCAAAATGCACTGAACCTGCATTAAAACAGGCAATTCATTAACTATAAACTATAGATCAATGAAGTTGATTTAATAAAGGAAAAAATAAATAAAAGAAAACCAAGCACAGTGTTGCACGCCCACAATCCCAGAGCCTTCAGAGGCTGTGGCAGAAGGATCACAAGTTCAAGCCCAGCTTCAACAACTTAGCAAGCCTTTCTTAAAGTAAAAGGTAGTTAAAAAGGCCTGGAGATGCAGTTCAATAGTAGAGGCCCTGTGTTCATCCTCAGTACCAAAAGAAAAAAAAAAGAAGAAGAAGAAGAAAGAACTACCTACACAAGCCAGATAAAATACATGGTGCGTGGACCATAAAGTATGACCTCTTAAGGTCATACCAGGTTTATGCCTGGTGATTTCTGAGCCCCTTCCCCACCACCCCCACTCCCTCCTTTCCTAACACTGAATCCTCGAAGTCCTTCAGTTACATTCTTCTTCTCAATGTCCCCTCCTATGCAGCTTAGGGGCTGCTTTTGTTTTCTTTTGTTTTTGGTTCCAGAGATTGAACCCAGGGATGCTTAAACACTAAGCCACATATCCAGGCCTCTTTATTTTTTATTTTAAGACAGGGCCTCACTAAGTTGCTGAACTTGCCATCCTCCTGCCTTAGCCTCCCAAATCACTGGAATTGTAGGCGACTGCCCCTGTGCCCAATGGGACTGCTTTTTTCATTAGGCTTTGACACTCATCAGTGGCCTTTTGAATTTTCAAACTCTTAGCCAAATGTTTTTGCTTGCATCAGTAACCAGCAAGTAAGTGCAGCGGAGGCCCCGCTGAATCTCCCAACCACTGGAGGACAGAGTTTTCACATCAGGTTCTTTCCTCCAATAAGATTTACTGCTCTGGTGCTGGTGCTGGTGCTGGAAAGGAGAGAGGTGGAGGGAAGTAGTCAAGTCCAACCGACCACACTAAGGAGCAACGAAGCCAAAAAGAGCAAGACGGTGAAGCCACTGGGGCCCTGGATGATTTCAGTGTTGTGGTCATGGGCCCCTGTGATGCTATAAGAGGTCACCACCAGCTGCCACCCTCCAGTTGGTGGATCTGAGCCTGTGGTAGACAATGCATTCTGGGCTGATGCAGGACTTTTTCAGCCTGCACTGTTCTAACCCAGGCAAAGATTGACACCCGGACATTTGTTATTCCAAAAGGTTAAAGGAGCAGGATCCTCATGCAAGAGTTTTCAGGCCCAGAAAAGAGCAGGCCCCACCTGCCAAACTTGACTCCAGACAATTTTTACCCAAAGATCTGAAGACAGTTGGGAAGTAGATATCACAGAAACCAAGAGCTACAGGCCTATCTTGTTCTGCAGTATTCGTTTAAGCAGTTTAGGAGGAGATGTGGGTCTTCTATTCATCCCGCTTGGCACACACACCCTGCATTGAAATATCTTGGTATAGGAGGCAGAAGGTCCAGGGGCCCAGGCCGGAGCAGCCATGGAGCAGTGAGCCTCAGACCTGGACAGCCCTGCCTCCTACAAGACCCTTGTCCTCAGCAGCCTGGCTCTCAGCAGCTCACACCTCCAGCACCTGCTCACATCTCCAACACACACACACACACACACACACACACACACGCAGACATGTGTGTGCATGTGTGGACACACAGTAGAATCCCTCTGCCTACCCTCCACTGGCAGGAAAGCACCCTTCCGTGCTCTGCAACTGCCTGTGGCTAAACAACCTGGAGGTGACACCAGGACCTTCAAGACACTCAGGAGAGGAACAAAGTGACATCTCAAGCATGTTTGGGATCAGATCCAATCTGTGGAGGGAAGCTGCTTTGGCGCCGCAGGAGACGCTTCCAGGGAAGGAGCAGTGATCTGGAAGGGTGCCAGGTCCCTGGGGGGGGGGGGAGCTTTGCACTAGGAAGAGGGAGGAGGGGCCAGTGGACAAAAAGCTCGGCGGGGGGCCCCCATCTCCCTGTGCTGCAGGTGCACCAGATCCTGCTGGGCAGGATGCAGCGATACCCCAGTGCGGGTTTTAAGGGTTCCAGGTGTCCCTGTGGTGAGGGTTCCCTCCCTGGGTACCGGCTCCCACAGGGTAGGGTTCAGGGATGGATATGAGTTTCCTGGGCGCGAGGGACCTCCAGAGACCTCCAGAGACCATGATGCGGATGCAGGTGCGGGTTCACGAGGCATAAGTCTCCATGGTTGGGGCGACGCCCAGCTGGCTCTTCCTGCTGGTTCCAAGTTTTGGTTTCTCCTCGGCATACGGGTCCCGCACCACACCCCCCTGGGCGGCGGGGCTGCAGGCCTTTCTTGGTTTCCGGGCGACTTCCCTGAAGGGCAGGCCCTCCACCCCCGACCTGCCCCAGCGGGAGCGTGCAGCAGCCTCTCCAGCAGCGCTGCAGGGATGGAAAGGCTTGGGCGAGAGCGCTTAGGGGCAGGCAGCCTGATGGCCGATCTGGGGCCTGTGGCCCCGCCCCAGCGTCCTTCTGCGTCACCTGTAACCACTCTAGTAACTTTTAGGAGAAAGGCGCACTGTCCACCCCCCACCCCACCCCACCCCACACACCCCGGCCAATTTCCAGGGCAGGGTGGCGTCTTTGAGCAGCGCAGACCAGACCACAGGTCAGCAGTTCTTGTCCCCGCCTGTTTTTCCTTGGTGGTGGCTAGGGGCGGGGCCGAGCCTTGAGTTTTGCCCCTGGCCAGTGACTGGCAGAAGGACTGGTGGGAAAGAAAGGAAGCTGAGCAGGGAGTGTTGAGTATCTAGGGCGCTCACTCCGCCTTTTGGCCCTTGGTGCAGACAAGAGAGTGCTTTGGAGAGGTGTCCCAAGCCCTACTCTGGAAGTGCTCTTCTGTAGGCTAGTGGAGCACTCCACTGGACAACCTCAGACAGTGACCAGCCAAGATACACTGCTCCAAAATGTGACCTGACAGATACATACCTCCCCCCCCCATACACTTAGGCATATCTGTGACTGGTTATTCTTAGAAACCTGGATACCAGGAGTAGCTCTGACAGCTGTCCTTGTGTAAAAGAAATTGCCCCCAGTGAAGGAGATCTGCATTAGTAAAGAGGGCTGCTCCCTGACAGCTTCAGTTACCTGGGAAACTGCATAATGACACCGTCTCCAATCATCTCATGGTTCTACCCTGGCCCTCTTTTTTTTAATTGCATATTTATAACCTTTTCTCTATTTAATTAATTTATTTATTTATCTGTTTATCTATCTATCTATCTATTTATTTATTTATTTTTTGTGGTGCTGGGGATTGAACCCAGGGCCTTGTGTATGTGAGGCAAGCACTCTACCAACTGAGCTATATCCCCAGCCATCTGGCCCTCTTTTAACCATGTCCACCCCCAGTAGTCCCCAAGCTCTGTCCTTTCCTGTAGCTCTGGTGTTGTGTAAGGCCAACTGACCCTTCTTTAACTCATATTTTGTGTGTAGGTATGTAATCAAATGTGCATAATTATCCTCCTGTTAATCTGTCTGATGTTGATTTAATTCATAGCTCACTCAGCTAAAGAACCTAGAAGGGTGGAGGGAAGCCGTGTTTTGCTCCTGTACAGTGGAAAGGAGCCTGGGGGAGCAGAGAGGGAATCATTGAAGGTGTTTGAGTGAGGAACTGCCAGACCTTGGTGGTATTTGATTCAGGGGACTGTGTGGAGGGGAGGGGGGCATGATGGGAACTGGGGCTGGGCTGTAGCAGGTGAACTTTGGGAGAGGGGCAGGGGCTGCAGCAGAAGTCTGCATGAAGCTGGTAGGTACCTCCAGCTGGTGAGGTGCCACAGCTGCAGCCACTGCTTCTGTAGCTTTTTGATGCAGGACCAGCAGAAGAGGGTGGTGGATGGGTGGGTGTGCCTTGGGATTCATGGGTTAGGCCAGAGTTAAGGCCTGCCATCTTGACCTTGACCCTTTCCCTAGTTGGATGCCACCTGGTTAAGGAGAAGAGTGGGCTTCCATAGATGGCAGTGTCCCCCAGTTATTGGGAACCCTGACCGCAGCCTGTTAGCCCTGGGCCGCCCAGTACAGACTGACCTCTGCAGGAGGCACTGCTCAGCCAGAGGTGACCATGGCCACTAGCACCTCTCTAATGCTGTAAGCTGTCCCTGTAAGACTCACCTAACTCTCATCTGTGCTTAGGGCTACCTGTGGGGCAGCTGTCTTCTCCTCTCTCTCAGGGAGCAGGGTGAGATACTAAGGCCCCCGGGCAGGAAGTGGCACCTGGCTCCAGGCTTGCTTTCCAAGCAGCTCTGCAGGCTGCCTGGGGGTCACCTGGGTTAGGCCAAGGTTCTTCCCTGGCTGCAGGTCCACCTGAGTCTCCTGCCCACCTCCCCTAAGTTCTCAGTGGTTGTGTGGGAAGCTGGCCTGGCTTGTGGTTTGAGCTGCAGTCTTAGCCTCCCTGGGTGGTTGCAGAGACAGAGGGGGGCTTCTGGATGGAGTGGGATCCAGGGTAGAGTGGAACTTGGGATGGAGCAGTGGCCTTGAGCAGCCACAGGAGACACACTGCTGCTAGATTTCCATTGGCCAATGAACTTCCTGGCTACAGCAATCTCACTTTCTCAAAAAACGAAACTGAAATGGGACTGTGGTCACGTGACAGGAGGCACAGTTGTAGCTGCTGCCTTGGGAACTCTTGCTTCTCCTCTCAGACCTGCAGGGGAAGGGACACTGGGCTAGAGGATCCCCCAGCCAGAGACGGCACCCAAGTTCTGCAGCCAGTGTGGAAAGAGGTGCCTCCTGCAGCCCAAGGACCAGGCAAGTCCCAAGGGGCACTGGAGTCAAGTGGGGCATGGGGGCACCTGTGCCTTCCAGGCAGATGCCAGCAGGGCCAGCTTGCAGCCCACAGAACTCTTCCCAGGGGGCACTTTCCTCAAGCAGTTTTGTGAGGTTCTTTGCTGGAGTCACCTGTCCTGCTTCAAGTTTCCAGTCTCTTTTCTTTGAGAGAACTGAGTTTAGTCCCCCTCAGGGATGAGAAGCCTCTGGCTGAGCTGAAAGGCTCTGGACACTCCAGAGGATGTCTAGGGAGGTGTCTGAGCTGCTGGAGGGGGAGGGCTCTGGGGTGTGCAATGCCCTGGGAGGGGTCCCCGCAGCCTGCGCAGGCTGTCAGTGGAGGAACAGGAGGGGACCAGCTGTCAGATGGGCCTTTCCTGCTGATGGCTGGAATAGAGCAAGTGCCTCCCCTGCCCCTGTCCTGCTGCCCTAGAGCCCCTGGGGCACAGAGCTCCCAGAGGGCAGCACTGCTTTCCCTCAGCCCCAAGAATGCCCTGAGCACCTGGGACTTGTGGATCCTTGGGATGAGGCAGTAGCCATGAGCAGCCACGGGGCCTGAAGATTGTGAAGATGGAGTTGTGGAATGGTGGAGCCACCTGCCAGGGCTCCCCACCCCTGGGTACCAGGAGAACATCTGCCAGCTGGCGCCTTGGGAGGGGAGGGTTTGCAGTCCCAGGGGTTTAAAAAAGCCAAGCTGCTAAGCTGTGATGTGCCCAGCATTGTGCTAAACACGACATTATCATAAATCCCTGTCCTTCAGATGCTGAGAGTGAAGCACAGAGAGGTTAAGTAACTTGCCCACAGCCTCACAGCTAGCAACAAGAGACAGGATTTTGAACCCTCTGGAACCCAAGTGCAGGTTGA
Organism: Callospermophilus lateralis; assembly: GCF_048772815.1. NCBI lineage: Eukaryota > Metazoa > Chordata > Mammalia > Rodentia > Sciuridae > Callospermophilus > Callospermophilus lateralis. Next base: position 77,878,645 of record NC_135321.1, read on the forward strand.
ACTGTGGTTGAGTTCTTGCTGGTCTTGTTTGAGGGGAGAAAAGGGTACTGGTCTGAGTGATGAGCAGTGCCAGACTGTTTTCACAGGCTTGCTGTGGGGCCAGCATTAAAATTAATTATGGGACAAGACAGGGTGGTCCCTGACAGAGGCCACGTAGGGCAGATGGGGCAAACAGCACCCTGAGGGAAGTGGTGACCCAGGGTTCATCCTGCTGCAGGGCCTCCTGAAAGGCCACTGCCCTCTGCCCCTCTTTTCATTTTTGGTGAGGGGCTGGGATGGGCCCAGAACCACTTGCCAGCAGAATCTGAATAAAGGGCCATCTGCCTGAGGACAAGGATGTGAGGCCTTTTTACCAAAAGCTGCTGATTCTTCTCATCCTGGGGGCAGGAATCAGAGGAGAAGCAGCAAAGGGCAAATCTCTAGCCTTGGCCCTGAGCCTGAAGGTGGGATGTTTACACTTCAAAGGGGAGTAGTTGGATTCCTAGGGGTAGTTCTTTACAATCCAAAAGGCAAAAGGTAGGGGTGTGTTAATCAGGTTTCTTGGAGATGGCTGACTGGAAAGGGGCAGGAACTCTCCCTTTCTGGGCACTACTTCTCATCGCAGTGTTCTTATAGTTTATTTTATATCCAGGCCTGGGTTTGTCATCCTTTACACTACCAGGGCTGCCTTCCAGGGGGTGCCCATCCCTGCAGGTAGGGAGAGAGGGCAGAGTGGCCTGGCACCTCACCTAAGCCAGAGCCTGGCAGGGGTGCCAGCCCTGGCTTCCTCATGCCTGGTGGTGACTCTGTTTACTGGAATAGAAACTGAAACAGGAACTGGGGGCTTGGCTCCTCAACAGCGGAAGGCCACTCCTCTCAGCCACTTGGAGGTTCTTCAGGTGGTTCCATCTGCTGCAGGACCAGGGTAGGAATCCCAGGAATTTGGGAGCCAGCCAGGCCAAGGGATGCTCTGCCAGGAACGCAGGCCTGGAGGTCCTGTGGATGCAGGCATGGGGGGAGACCTAGACCTATGGTCTCTGCAGAGGTGGGGTGGGGTGGGGGATGGGCTTTGAGAGAGGTGGGCCACCCTTTCCTGCCCCAGGTCCCCAGGGATCCAGGCAGGGACTCCTGCCCAGAGTGCTGGGAGCTTCCTGGAGGAGGCACCAAGGTCCATGCAGCTGTTTCTTTTTCATTCTGTGTTCCTGGAGGATGTGTGTTTCTACAATGGAGGAGATAAGTTCAGAGTCTCCAGAGCATCAGGGCTCCTGGGAGCCTGGGAGTGTGCAGCTTGAAGCCTGGATGATGGCGCTCCCTGCAGGAGGAGCAGCCTTGCCTCTGGGGCCCAGGGTGGGTGGGGTTCAGCGGAGCCCCTGGCAAGGGTGGGTGAGACCCCATCAAACAAGGGGTGAAGGCCAGATAATAAGGTCCCACCCCCATGAGGTCTCCCAGGGGGTTCCAGTGGAAGCCCAGCCCAGGATATCCAGGAGGCCCAGAGCAGATGTCCACTGGGTGGGGAGGAGGCCTGGGCAGTGGTATCTGGTCCCTGAGTTTTGCTCCCCTCTGCCCCCAGTGCCTACCACACAATGGGCTGGAAAAACCTGCTGTACTATGCCCTGGTGTGTTTCCTATTCAACTGTAACAGAATTATTATAACATACATTTGGCATTTGATCTCTCTCTCTCTCTCTCCCTCTCTCTCTCTCTCTCTCTCTCTCATTTATTTATTGGTATTGGGGGTTGAATTCAGGGCTACTCAAACACTAAGCCTCATCTCCAGCCCTATTTTGTATTTTATTTAGAGACAGGGTCTCACTGAGTTGTTTGTTCCTTGCCCTTGTGGAGGCTGGCTTTGAACTCCTGCTTCAGCGCCCCCCAACCCCTGCCTCTGGGATTACAGGTGTGTGCCACTATGTCAGGCTGCTTTGGATCTTTTAAAGTGGAGCATTTCACGGGCTGGTGGAGCAGAGCACTTGTCTAGTGCCAGTGAGCTGGTTTGAGCTTCCACACATTTTTTTTTTCCTGGTCCTGGGGATTGAACCCAGGGTCCTTAGCCACTGAACCCCATCCCCATCCCTTTTTATATTTTATTTTGAGACAGGGCCTCACTAAGTTGCTGAGACTGGCTTTGAACCTGTGATCCTCCTGTTTCATCTCCTCTCCCACCCTCTCCCTCCCCATCTTGTTCATAGTCCAGTGGTGAAGCCAGAACTAGACAGGCAGTCAGTATAGATAGGTAAATTGAGTCAGGTCAGATCTAGGAGGCTAATTTGAGTGAGTCCAGGAAGTTGAAGGATTGAAATGTTAATTCCTTCAGCCCTTCCTCCACCCTTATGAATAACCTTCCCCTTCTCTAATCTATTGCTAAGGTAACCTGTGCCAGGAGCTGTCCCCCTCTATAGGGAGCTGTAAGGTTGTTAATTAGTGTGTCCTGGGCTGTTCCATCCTGCCCTTCCCCCTTCTGCTGTTTCTCACCTTTTGGCCATCCCACCTAGCATTCCTGGGCCCAGTCACACACACAGGAAGGAGAGAGATAAAAGGAAGAGAGAAGAACAAAGAAAGCCTAGGGCAGATTTAAAAAAGCAGAAAGCCTCACTCCTTGGGACACCAGGACACCAGCTCTGGCCTCCTTCTTCCTCCTGGGAGAAGTCCATGTGACTCCTTTCTGAATAAACTCTGCCTTCCATGCTTCCCTCGGTGAGCTTCTCTAATGTTCAAACCTCAACAAGTGCGGGAGCAGAACTCATGACCAGCGGTACCAGTGGGGTGGTCAGAGGTGGCTCTGAGGTTCCAGCTATGATCTCCAACAGCAGGGAAGCCAGGCGTCTTCTGGAAATCAGATGGCCACTTGTATTTGTTTTTGGTGGACTGCCTGTTGAGATTGATAGTCCTTGGGGCTGTTTGTGTTGGAGAATACAGGAAGCCAGGGCTGTACAGCAAAAAAGGGCATGGGGGCATGGGAGGCCAGGAACCATGGAACAAGAATAAGGCACCAAAAGGAGTTTTATGGAAGTGTGGGGAGACACTTCCAGGGGAGGTTCCCAGGTCTGCGAAAGGGTGGGGGCCAGGAAGTCACTGTGCTTGAGGCTAGAACAGTACCTCTGTAGGTCACTAGAGGTGGAGGGCCTAGACCAACTAAATTGTTCCTACCATTAGCTGGTTGGCCAAACAGAGTTTAGGGCCAGGTCTCTTCAGCCAGGTGAAAAGACCCCCCATGGGATGGGGAGTGGGAAGAGGAAGGGAAAGGGAAGGGAAAGCTGCTGGCCCGACAAGGCCTGGCTTAGGGGTTTGGGTGTGCCTAGAACTCTGGCTCCTTTCTCTGGCCCTGCAGCCCTGCCCTTCTGTATATGGCAGCTTTGTCCTCAGGCTGGAGGCAGAACTCTAGGCCAGGGTCCAACATCCAGCCGGCCATCATGGACCCCCCAGGAGGGAGTGTGTGTGTCCAACTCCAGTAGGAGCCCTGGAGCCCTCCCTGAGTCTGTCCCTGGGGCCGGGGAGATGTCAGGTTCTGAGTAGCTTAGGTTTCCTAGAGCTGCCTGTCCAGCTGGCATAGCAGGAGGGAGGCCCATCAGAATCCTGGGTTTGTTGTTAAATGTCAGCTGTGCAAAGGGAAGTGGTCTGGGAGTAGAGAGTGTGGCAGAGAGTTTTCCAACTTTTTGGCGATGTGTTGTGTGGGCAGTTTGAGGTCTTGGTATAGGGTCTGAGTTCTCCACAGGAACTTGGTATAGGGTCTAAGTCCTGCATGTGGTCTTGTTATAGGGTCTGAGTCCTGCAAGTGGTCTTGGGATAGAGTCTTGTTATTTGGGACCCCTAAAATACCACCAGAGACCAAGATCGATGTAAACAGCAAAGAGGTGTTTATTGTGAGCTAGCTTGGTCCTCCGCGCACGCACACAGCAGCCTAGGGTTTGCAGCAGTTTTATACACTCTGTGGGGAAGGCAGAAACTTCACATAAATCATAGCATCTCTTAGCAAATCATCCCACACCTCGGGAAAATCATAAAACAACTCTGAACATGATTAGCACATTCACTGGCGGGAACAAGTTGGGTAGGGGTGATTGGTTACTACAAGAGGGGAATTCGTTTGAACTGATGGGTTTAGGCATGAGGGGTATTCGTGCTGAACTACATGGTTTCCCAACACGCTATCAACCACCATAAACTACTGGAAGGGTCATCTGGCATCCCAGGTATTTCCCTGTCTCATGCTGATTGGTGGCTGCTATGGGGTTGCTATGGGTCCCCACCTAGTCTGACTTGAGTCAGGGACACCTGGCACAGCAGATCTCTTCTGTTATTTATAGATAAACAACTTAGCAGGGTGGGAATGTACCTAGGAGTGCTCTGTGGGTCTTTCTAAGGACAAAGTTCATGCCCCTTCTTTGGACAGGCTTTGCTCTGAGGTAGAGGCTGGTTTTTCAGTCTGCGTCCTGCATGTGGTCTTGGTATAGGGTCTGAGTCCCGCACATGGGCCTCCTTCAGCGCATGGGCCTGAGGGTCTTCTTCCTCCAGCACTCTGGGCCCCAGGTCTGCATGGCCCCTGCCTTGCAGGGAGGAGATGCAGTGGTAAAAGAGCTAGGAGAGGAAAGAGAGAAGGGGCTAGAGAAGGGAACACCTGGAGCCTTGCAGGCCTGGGCCCTGGGCAGTCAGCTCAGAAAACATTCCAGGTAGAAAACCAGGCTTGAAATGGCATAGATTTGACAATAGAGATTCTTTGAAGGGTGAAGTTCAGACTCAGGTGTGCAGTCTTCAGTGGCTTTGTGCACACTGTGTAGATGACATACCTGGTGACACAAGGTTCTCTGTAGACCAGAGGGAAGATGGATGAGGTAGTGCTAGGCTAAGGGAGGCAGGCCTCCGCTGGGAGGTGCCTGGACTGGGGCTTCCTGTCCCTGAGGAAGGAGAAGGATTTTTTTGGTTTGGAAGAAAAGGGCAGATTCTGTTTTAGAGCTGCAGAGTTTGGGGTGCTGTGGACATTGCCCCTGCTGTGCCCCTTTCTTTTCTTTTTCTCTTTTCCTACACCACCCCTTTCTCTTTCTTTCTTCCTTGGTATTGGTGATTGAACTCAGAGGTGCTCTATTATTGAGCTACATCCCCATTTTGAGACAGGACCTCCCTAAGTTGCTAAGGCTGGCCTCACACTTGGGATCCTCCTATCTCAGCCTCCCCAGTTGCTGGGATTATAGGCACATGCACCTGGCAGCCCAGCCTCTTTCTGTCTGATTCGCTGTTCCTTTGCAGCTGGGGCTGAGTCCCTGGTCACATCCTGCCTGGCTGGTAGCAGAAACCACAGCAGGGCCTTGAGGGAGGTCAGGTCTGATCTCTGCAGGGTCTTCCCAGTGTGGCCTTCTGGTGCTCCCTGCTTTTCCCTGACCTGACCTGTCCTTCATCTGCCTGTGTAGATTCTGAGAACAATAACTCCTTGGTGGCCCCATCCCTGGAGTAAGAGATGGAGTTGAGGGAAGCGCTGCAGGAAGACAGGGACCTGTGCTTGTCCCTTGGCTCCAGTGATTTGCAGGAAAATGCAGCTGAGCCCAGTTCTAAAGATGGGTCCTGGACCATCCAAAGAGTGAGTGAGCCATGCTGCCTCCACCCGTCCCTGCTCCTGCTCTGTGTTTCCCTGGTGGCTGAGCTGGGCTGGCTGAGTCACCCTCACCACCACCATGTGTCCCTCACCCCCTGACTTTCCCCTGCAACCTTACTGCATAGAGGTCCAGCTGGCCCCAGAAGTGCCACCACCTGGCTGCCCTCAGTGTCTGGTCCATCCCCAGAGGTGTCTACTGGCTCCAGGCCCTGGGTCTCCACCTTCTTTTCACAGCTCTAGACCCGATATGTGTGTGCCTCAGGAGCTGTGGCTGGGCCAGGTGTGGGTCCTGCTCTCTCTGGGTCTCTGTACTGAGGCGAGGGGCTGGCTGCTCCTCTGTTGTGCCACAGGGCCCGTGTGCGGGTGCTCGCTGGCTGGCAGGTGCCTTTCCCAGAGGTGAGGCCCCATTGGCCTCTGGGAGTTGTTAAACACCAGGGAATTATTGCTTGGTGGGGACCTTGCTGGAGCCCCGGAGGCTTCGGGAGGGATCTCCCTGCAGGTGTTCAGGGCACTGGGTGTGCTCCCTGGCTCAGCTCCAGCTCACAGACACCCAGAGTGTGGCACCTGCTCCCAGGCTCCCTCCTGGCTCAGAGGGGAAGGTGGCTTTCTGTGCCTGGGCTGGGGCTGGCTTGTGAGGTTCCTTGCAGGGGGTGCTCTGTGGCCCAGAGTGTGACAGTGACATGCGGGAGTACTCTGGTCCATGCATGCATGTGGGCGGGTGCCATGCGTGTGGTGCATGGGTGTGGGGTGTGTATGTGTGTAGTGTCTGGCGTATGTGGTGTGTGTGAAGTGAGTGTTGATTTGTGTGTATGTGTCAGGGTGCAGGGCCTGTGGGGGGGAGTGGTGTGTGTTTGTGTGTATGGTGTACGGTTGTGTCTTTTCCCTGGAGTAACCCCTTCCTCAGCAGGGAAGGCCACACAAACCTGGGCCTTGGGGGATACTGAAGGCTTGGGTGAACCTTCAAGTGAGAGTCACCATTGAGACACTCAGGGGGTGGTGATTAAAAATGCTGCAGTGCTCAGCAGGATGAGGGTCTTTTTAAGCCTTCACAGAGTAAGTTGAAGAATCTTTGTGTAAGAAAAAAAATGAGCAATAGCCAGGAAAGCATAGCTGTGCACAGTGGTGCACACCTGCAATCACAGTGACCAGGAGGCCAAGGCAGGAGGATTCAAAGTTCAAGGCCAGCCTCAGCAGCTTCGTGAGACCCTGTGGCAAAAGAGAGAGAGAGAGAGAGAGAGAGAGAGAGAGAGAGAGAGAGAGAATAAAGAAAGGACTGAGGACTGTGTGTGCCCTGTGTCTGATTCCAATTTCACACCTTAAGAAACTAGGAAAAGGTGAAGCAACTAAAACTAAAGGCAAAGAAGGAAGGAAATACTAAATGTTAGAACAGAAATAAGCAAAGGAGATGGGGCTGGGGTTGTGGCTCAGTGGTAGACCACTTGCCTAGCACATGTGAGATGCAGGGTTTGATTCTTAGCATTACATAAAAAAATAAATAAAATAAAATAAAGGTAGTTAAAAAAGAAATAAACAAAGGAGAGAATAGAAAAGCACTAGAGAAAAAAAAACAATCAATCAAAAGGTTGATTCTTTGAAAAGACCAACAAAATCCATAAACTTTTAGGCTAATTAAAAAAAAAAAGATAACATGTAAAGAACTCAAAAGGTCCAGGGTCCTGTTTTATCTCTTAAGTGGAAGCTAGAGAGGAAAAAGGGAAAGGAAGGTGGGGGCAGACCTCATGGCAATTGAAGGGAAATCAGTGGAAGAAAATGAGGTGGGGGTGGGAGGTGGGGAGAGAGGGGAACTGCTGGGGAGGAATCCTGGCTAAATGATATTGTTACACTGTGGATTGCATGCACCCATATGTAACAACAAACACCGTCGTACTGTGCAATCATAACACACCAGTGAGAAAAGGTGCCAGACTGGGGTTGTAGCTCAGTGGTAGAGCCCTTGCCTAGCATATGGGTCCCATCCTCAGCACCACATGAAAATAAATAAATAGATAGGTAAGTAAGTAAGTAAGTAAGTAAATAAATAAATAAATAAATAAATGTATATTTTAAAAAAGAAGAAAGGGTGCCAAAGAAACTAAAGTAGAAATGAAGGTGGAGACATTACCGATGACTTTACAGAAATAAATCTCAATTAGAGGGAATATCATAGAGTTGGCATTTGGTTACCAAATGTTTAACAAAACTTGCTTAATTGTGGCACCAAAAACACTAGAAACAAAAGGAAAAAGTAGAAAAATTGGACTTCATCAAAATGACAAGGTAAACTGAAAAGGCAGCCAATGGAATGGAGAGGTATTGTGAATCATGTATCAGGAAAGGCTTGAGTATCCATGATATATAAAGAACTCATGACTCAACAGCAAAAAGACAGTCCAACTTAATTCTGGACAAAAGGTTTGCCTGAAGCAGCCTCCTTCCCCTTCCTTCCTTCTTCATACTGGGGATTGAACCTAGGGCATCCCACATAATACACCAACACGACCTCTGAGCAGCATTCCAGCCTTTCTTATTTTGAGACTGTCTCACTAAGTCTCCTAGGCTGGCCTTGAACTTGTGATCCTCTGGCTTCAGCCTCCAGAACAGCTGCAATTACAGTTGTGCACCACCACGCCTGGGTTGCCTAAGCTTTTCTCCAAAGAAGATGTACAAGTGGCCAACAAGCCTGTGAAAGGCATCAGCACACATTGGTGGTTCAGTGCAATGCAAAACCTCTTGACACACCACCTAACACGCACTAGGATGGCTGTGATAAGAAGTGTCAAATCACAGGGGTCGGTGAGGAGGTGGAGAAGTTGGAACTGTGGTGTCATGCTGGAGGGAATGTGAAGTCCTGCAGCCACTGTGGAAAGCAGTGTGGCAGCTTATCAGAAAGTTAAATTCAGAATGGCCATATGACCCAGCAGCTCCACTAAGTATGTATCCAAGAGAAATGAGAACGGGTGTTTGAACAAATGCCTATCTGTACATCAGAGCAGCAGAGCCATGGCACTCCAGCGGCACAGCAACCCAGGTGTTCCTCAATGGATGAACAATGAACTACTTACGCTGTGTGCACTCCGTGGAATATCAGTCAGCCACTATAAAGAAGGAAGTGTACATGTCCAAAGTGCAACGAGGGTGCACCTCAGACACACAGTGCTCAGAGAAGGAACCTGAGGTACAAGGCACACACTGTGCAATGTCTGTTAAAGGAAATGTTAGAACAAGTTCATCCAGAGAGAGAGAGAGGGAGAGAGAGAGAGAGAGAGAGCAGTAGCTCAGAGTTTGCGGTGACTGTGAGGTAGAGACAGGGTTGCTTTTGGGGTGACGAAGTGGGAGCCTAGTATAGGTGATGACTGTGACATTGTAAGTGGCCTAAAGGCCTCTGAGTTGTTAACTTTCAAATGTTTGTTTGGGGCAGGGGTGTAGCTCCGTGTGGAGCATTTTCCAGTATGTGTGAGTCCCTGGTTTCCAGCCCCAATACCTCAAAACACCAGCAGAACTACCCCCAAATGTCCTTTTTATATGATTTTCACACTGTGTGTGGTGTTGTCACAGGAGATTTATTTAAAACACATGCCTAAAGGTGCAGAAGCCACACCTGAAAGAAACTGGGAGTAAAGTGCACAGTGAGCAGCACAGTGTCTCTGGGCAGTGGCTTCCCAGTCCCACTGTTAGCCTGCATCATGCTTCACCTGAGCTGGTGTCACTGTTGAGAGAAGGTCCCTGAGCTCAGACCTGAGATTCCCAGAGGGTGGGCGGGGCCTGGGGGATGGCCAGGATGGAACCACAAGCCATTCATCAGCCTTCCCCAGCAGAGCTGATCGTGTCCTTCTACCTGTGGTCCACAGGGCCATGGGGGAGGTGGCCAGCCTCCTCCTGGCCCTTTCTTCAGTGGCCACTGGATGCTGGCTTGTGAGTTCCTGCTTGCTGGCTCTGTGTCCTTCCAGAGGCTCACGCGTTTGTGCTTCTGGCAGTGAGGGAAGAGACCAAGCAGGGGCCTGAGCTGGTGAGGTGGGAGGCTCCAAGTGGCCCTAGGCCCACAGTGGCTTTCCTTCCTCAGATTTGCTGGCGTGATTGACTGCCGCAGTCCGGCTGCAGCAAAATAACCCAGGGTGACGAATAACTTGTGTACATTGATACAGGAGGAGTGAGAGCCCTTTATTGTAGGACAGGAGTGGTATTTAAACATTTTACATAGTTTATCTAATTAGCATAAAATAGATGCAGCAGTCAACCAATAAGGAATCTCCACACTTAATGGCTCGCTTTTGTTACTTCACAAACCACTCCCTCTGGCATTTGGCCAGGCGCCATCCAGACTTGTTTACAGACTCTAACATTTCTCTGGCAAAATAACAGGTGTCAATCTGACTTGTTTACAGACCTTAACAATTGACAGAGGCTGCCTGAGGCTGCCTGGTGGAGGCACACCTGGCCTCTGGAGGCTCGGTGGCTGTGCCTGGCTGAGCCTTGGGTGCCTGGGCTGACCTGCTCCCTTTGGTGCCTCTGCAGCTGCATTTGTTGAAAGTACAGACCCAGGTGTTCAAGTGGAGGCCCCAGGGGACCAGGACCTGATTTGCCCACCTGGGGGACACGTCTGTCCTGCCCACCTGCACCTTCCTGCCCATTGGCCTCAGATACCTTGGGCTCTGGATTTCTGGTTTCCCTGCTCCATGAGGTTTCCCTGACTGGGCCTGGATGAGGCGGGGTTCCAGGGTGTGTGGGTGACCCTGTGCTATCTGAAGGAGTCATGTCTCAACAGGGAGTGGCCTCAGGACCTTCTGTAGATGCCATAGAGCACATACCTGGTGAGCAGGCAGCTTCCCAGTGCCTTCCCAGCAAGAGGAGAATGGAGGGGGCTGCTCTGTGCCAGGTCTTGGACACCTTCACAGCAGACAATGAGCAGGTAGTCTGTGTTTCTGGCTGCAGAGCCTCCTGCCGGCCCCGACCAGCCAGTCACCCTCATACCTCCACTGAGAGGGCAGAGCTGGGAGCTAAGCCATTTGTGAGGCGTCTGCACCCACTCAGGTTTTGGTCTTTGTGGCAAGTCATTTTGGGGGTGCCATCTTTCTGTTCTGTGCTGCACATCCTGCCTGCCCACCCTGACTCCCAGCTGTTATTTCTTGTGAAAGTCCGTCCTTTTACATCCACCGGCCACACAAGGGCTCTTCTCACAAGGCAGGTGCTGTCCAAGCTGGGCCTGTGCCCATCAGCAGGCTGTGCTTGAAATACCAGTGGTGTGGCAGGAAGCTTGGTGTCTGCTCCTTGGGGTCCAGATCCTAAACAGTGGTTCAGGTGTGTTCAACTCCAGAGCATTGGTTGGGTGTGTTCCAGGTTCACTATAACACGGGAGGAGAAGCTCGCTTGTGTTATGAAGGTGCTGTGCACATGAGGAAAGCAGGGCTGCTTCACCCCTGCACGGGGATGCTGTGACTCCCAAAGAGCTGTGGCTGTTTCTGAGTACCATGGTCACACACCGTTTCACATGAATTAAATGAGCAGCTGCTGCACATGGGTTGGGCAGGGCCTGGTGAGTTTGGAGGCCCGGTATGGACCTTCCTCCCGAAGCACCCTTCAAAGACAGTTCCAGCCACTGCAGTTCTTTCCATCAGCGATTCAGATTATACTTGTGTTGGAAATCAGCAACCTACTGCTGCCCAGGTATGGCCAAAGGAGTCTGGGTCCACAGGGTGCTGTCACTTGCCATCACCCCTGACCTGGCAGTTGTCTTCCGGGAACTGTTTGGGGTCCCTCCAACGGTCTTTCCTGGGCCACCCCTGCAATTCCTGTGGTCTCCACGCTGCTGTGTCATGGAGGGTACAGCCAGGCCCTCCTTGGGGCACCTGCGAGCCGCACCCCAGCATGCCTGCCCTCTTAAGGGCCTCTACTGAGTGCCTCCCTGTGACCACTCCCCTCCTAGAGGGCAGCTGGCAGTTATTTTAAGATCAAGGCAGAATGTGTGCTCTGATGGGCCTGGAGGGTCAGGACAGGCCACAGTGGGGTCCTCTGTGCCATGCAGTGACCTGCAAGTATCCACAAGAGGCTGGCATCCATTTTATCTGACAGTTGGGACATTGGTTATCTGGACTTTGTTTTCGTTCCTGTAAGGAGAAAACAACCTAATCTGAGGTTTGATTATTTGAACCATTAGAAATCTTTTGGTTGCAAATTACCAAAAATGCAACTCAAACTGGTGAACTGAAATTTATTGCTCAGATGATCAATAAATCCTGAGGCTGTAGACGAGGCTCAGTCTAGGCAACTGGATGGTAGCTGTGAAGTCCAGGTGCGGCTCTGCCTGCCTGCACTGTCTCTTTATCTTTCTGGCCAGTGTCTCTAGTACTCCAGACCATCCTGCCCCTTGGTCACATAATGGTGTCCACAGCTCCCTGCCCCACTGCTTCATCCAGGGGACAAAGGATGCTCCTTCAGAACAGAGGGAAAGCTTTCCCCTCAAACCTTGGCTCTGACTGGCTCTCCAGCCTGGCCCTCAACCTGCTGTGGCCGTGAGGTGGAATCAGTGGTTGAAGGAGCCCACAGGGCTGACCCCGGGGCTGGAGCAGAGCTGATTCCACTCGCTTTGCAGGGTGCAGGGTGAGAACAGGGAGGTGCAGGGACCTTTCCCAGGGAAAGGGAGGAGGTGGGGCACTGACCACATGGGTCCCACACCCACCCTGTGCCTGGCGCTGTCAGCAGGTGGCCCTAAAGTGCCTCTGTGCATATTGACACAGCCCCAGTCCCCTGCTAAGCCAGACAGCTTTCCACGGCTCTTGAGATGCTTTGTCCCTCTGGGTCATCCTCATGGTGACCCTGTGATGTAGGGACATCTGTCCCACGTAACAGATGGGGAAACTCAGGCACCTGATGTCAGCCACCAGGGTCACCTGGCCAGCGTGGTGTTTGGCGAGGCTGGATTGACTGTGCCGCAGTCTGTGGGCTGGAGGCAGCTGCAGGTCTAGGGCAGTGGGATGCTCTCCAGGGCTCAGCGCAGCACAGCGGCCATGGCATCTGCAAGAAGGTTGGTGCAGCACCCGGTCCCTTGGCTCCCTGACCAACCCCCTTGCCAGCTGGCCCCTCTTCACATAGTGGCTATTTAAAAATATTTATTGATTTATTTATAGCAGAGATTGAAGCCAGAGATGCTTTTACCTCTAAGCCACATCCCCAGCCCTTTTTATGTTTCATTCATATATATATTTAGTTGTAGATGAACACAATACCTTTATTTTATTTATGTATGTGGTGCTGAGGATCGAACTCAGTGCCTCATTCATATGAGGCAAGCATTCCACCACTGAGCTATAAACCCAGCCCTGCATTTTATTTTGAGACAGGTCCTCACTAAGTTGCTGAGGGCCTCATCAAGTTGTTAAAGTTGGCCTTGAAGTGGCAATCCTCCTGCCTCTGCCTCCTGTGTCACTGGGATTATTGGTGTGTGCCACCACCCCTGGCTCCCATTGCTTCTTAAAGCCATGGCTCCTGTTAGTGGAAGCCTATCCCTAAACACTACTTGTCATATTGTCTGCACAAACAAGGAAGCTGATCTGGAAAGGTGCATCAGGTGGATGTCCCTGCCAGGAGGCCCTCCCACAGCGAAGCTCTGGTAGCCATGTTGCTGGAAGGATGTGCCAAGCAGCTGCCAGGGACGAGGCCTCACCGTCCTCATTGACGCCCACCTCTGGCTCCTGACAGCCCTTACCTGCTACAGGGATGAGCCAGCTGGCCCTGGGGGATTGGGGAACACAAAGCACCCACCTGTCAGCTTCTTTCCCTTGGGCCTCCATAGGCAGCTTCACTGCCCACCTGCCCTTGGCACTCATGTCCCACTGCCTGCTTTCATGAGGACTCACCTTCGCTGTCTGTGTTGCTGGCCTGTCACTATCTCTGATGCTGCACCCCCTTGTTGATGTTGAAGTCTCTCCAGTCCTTGTGCGGACCACGCCCTGGGACTTGGCCTCTCTACACTTCTGTATCGACCTTGGCCTCCTGCCCATGGCCTGCTCTGTCACCTCAGCCTTGATGTTCCACCTGTCCTAAGGCAGAGGCCTATAGCAGGTGTTTGCTGAGGAGGTGGAGTGACTTTCCCAAGCCCACCTGTCCTCACTCACCCTGGCTTCTGGCTCCTATGTGCCTGTGTCCTGCTGTGTCCCACCCAGAGGTACCCTGGTCCAGTTGTTCTGCACTCAGTGCTGCCCCCAGGTGCTGCTGCAGTCACTGCCTGTGACCAGGCCTTACTGACCCCCAGATCTGCTGCTTGCACTGGGTGAGGGTGGTGAGCAGGCCTGAGCTTCAGGGGGTCTTCCTGTGCTGGACATTGGCTTCTATTCTAGGTGAGCAGGAGGCCTAGGGAGGAAGGGCTCGTCTTTGTGCACAAAGACCTATGAGTCCTTGCCACGGAGATCCGGCTGGGTCAGAGCTTCTGCATCTTCCAGACTCAGCCTGTGCCGCCACCTTCTCCAGGAAGCCTCTGAGTCAGGGTGGCCTGTGACCTCCCACCGTGCCCTCCTGGCTGGATTTGTCCTTGGCATGTTGCATAATGCGTCTTAACCTGCCTCCGTCACGCTGCCAGCATCATAGGACAGGACCCTGTTGTGCCCTTATGCCCTCGTGGTCCTTGTGCCTCACAGAGGCCCAGGTCACTCAGTGGCTCCGTGTGGAGGTTAAGCGCTGACATTTCAGGGACTCTGGGAAGGGCCGAGGGGGTGTGTCCCTCCCCAAGCCTGTGCTGGTCAGCATCTTCTTGGAACCATCAGGATGCTGTTGGAGACCATTAAGGTTAGGGACCCCAGACCTGTCTAGTCAGTCTCAGAGGCTCCCAGGGCACCCTGAGGTGTCATAGAGGGGATCTCCAGTTGCTACACTATCTCATGCTCACGACTGCGCCTGGGCTGGCAGCATGGGCCCCCAGGGAGCCTGTGAAAGTGAGGACCGGGGCCACCCAGACTGCTGAGTCACTGCACATGTTCACAACATCTCGGATGATTTGGTTGCCCTTGGGAGATGAAAAAGTTTCTTAAATCTCCTTTCTCATGTGAGACCCTGGGTCTCATCCTCAGTACCAGGAAGAGAAAAAATCTCTTAAGCTCTGTCTTTCTATTTCACACAGTGGACGCTGACTCCCAGTCAGGCTAGGAGCCCTCTGTGTGCCTGGGGGGCTGTTGTGGGCATCTGGACAGTTCTGCAGGAAGGTCAGCTAGGATTCTTGGGGAAGCTGCAGACTGACACAGAAGGAGGCCGCACATTCCAGACACAGACGTACTCAAGTTCTTCCCTTTTCCTGAGTCTTAACCCCAGGAGCGGGGGCCCTGGGGCAAGTACAGGTCCACTCCCAGCTGTTCTGGGTGGCAGGGCCTCGTCACATACAGCCAGGGCTTGGGATTTATGAACCAGTTGCCTTCAGTGGCCCAACAGCACCTCCTCTAGAGCATCACAGCCCTTGGGGCCAGAGTCCCAGCAGCCTGCTCCTCACAGGCAGTGTTCCTGGTTCCCAAGGCTAGATATCATGTGCTGGATGTCGGCTTTCATTCTGGGTGAGCAGGAGGCTCTGTTCCTCAGTACTCTGCAGTCTCCTCCTCTCCTTTATTCTGGTTTTCCTTCTTGTGACACATACGACGAAGAGTGTCACATGGACAGCCCGTGAATGTTGTAGTGTGCTAGAGTGATCTCGCAGTGACACCCTCAGCCACTGCCTGCGAGGCTCTCTGCCTGGCCTCTTGCTCCTTGGTCCCCCACCCCGACCCTTGGTTTCTTAATTAAGTTCTGTCCCTGATAAAGAAGTTGCAGGGATGATAGATGTAAGTGTTTCAGCAGAGCTAAGCTTGCTGTACTAAAGAAATTGGGGGCAGGGAAATGGGGGGGAAACATGGGGCAGGTTGTAGTAAACCTAAGAAGTAAGATTGGTATGTCTCTCCTGTTTAGAGCAAAAGGAAGAAAAGGAGGAAGAATCAGGACACTACTGCTTCCTCAGAGCAGGGTTCCTTGGCTCCATCACCTTCCATTCCCCAGAGTCCAAATTCACCTTCACACCCCTGGTCCCAGGACGCAGCCCTGGCCCAAAGCCAAGCTCCGCATGCTGGTCCAGCTGGCCAGTGCAAGGGTGCAGCCACAGGAGGTGTGTCTCAGAACAGGCCAGCACCCCAGGACCACAGGGAAGAAATGGATCTCCACACCTCCATGCCCTCTGGGGACAGGGGCCTCTCCCAGAAGGTGTCTGGGTTGCCCACCTCTACCTGCAAAGCCCACTGTAAGGCTGAAGATGCTGCCCAGGGGCTCCCGCTGCCTGAGTCCAAAGGGGACTCTGAGCCTCAGAAAGAAGCACAGAGGGCCAGGCAGCACACAGAGGTCCCAGCTTCTGGGGTAAGTACTGGGGAGTGGTGGCGGGGGCACAGGACAGGCCCTAGCACCTTTGGTGTGCCATGTGGGTGAGACAATGCTTCCCGTCTAGGAGGGCAGCTGGGACTTGCTCCTGGGGGTGGGGGGCAGGAAGGGACTGTTGACCTCACACTCAAGTTTAAGGCCAATGCTGATCTTAAGCCCTTGAGACAGAGCAGCCTTTCATTTGTCTCTGTGGCTCAGGGAGTCTGGGGTCTTTATTTCCTCCAGGGAGTTGATGCTACAGCTGAGCCAGATAATCCAGTTAACAGGGCTGGGAAAGAAATGAAAGATAAGGTTCAGTCAACAAATGAGCCGCCAGCAAGTCCCCCTGCTTCCAAGGAACACTGCCAGGTACAGGTTTCCCACCAGGGTGGGCCTGGGGGACACTGTTGGCCTTCCCGGCCATCCCTGCTGCAACCTGTCACCAGCCCATCTTCAGTCTGGTTATGTGGCACATGTTTGGGGAGAGCTAGGGACAGTGCAAAGGAGACCAAACCTTCCTTCAGGGAGCTCACTTGCTGGAGGGGGGAAAACTGAGGCCAAACCAGGAACCAAGAAGTGAGCTGGGAAAAAATAGAGTGTGGGGGGTACCAGGAGGATCCCCAGGAGTATGCTGGTTGGTGCCACGGGGAAAGGTGGCTCCTCAGCCAGGGA
Source organism: Callospermophilus lateralis (assembly GCF_048772815.1). Lineage (NCBI taxonomy): Eukaryota > Metazoa > Chordata > Mammalia > Rodentia > Sciuridae > Callospermophilus > Callospermophilus lateralis. The sequence continues at coordinate 77,895,236 of NC_135321.1, forward strand.
GGCTGGGTGAGGCTTCAAGAGAGGTGCTGGGGGAGCAGAGGCTAGAAGGAGTGAGGGGTGAGCTTTGGAGTCCCTGGGGACACATTCAGATGAAAGGATTGGCATGCCAAGGCCCGAGGGTGTCTTGTGCTGGCCTGTTCTCAGGGGAAGGAACTAGTGTGCCCAGGAGTGAGAGAGGGGGGAGGGCCCAGGCAAGGTTAGGAAGGGTCCTGAGAGGCCATGGGAGTGGACTGGAGGGACTGGACAGTCCACCTGGGCTGCTGTGGATGCATGGCTGAGGGGCAGCCTTTCAGGCCGGGGCTTGGTTGCTCGTTTCAGGAGGGTGAGACCAAGGACGGGTTGGCTGCTCCTGGAGAAAAAACAAGTGAAGACAGCTCAGAACCCAAAGACCCAAGGAAGCCAGAAGGGAGTGACAAAAATTACACAGCTGCTGTGACAAAGGAGAAGGAGCAGAAGAATCAGAAAGCCAGTGCAAAGGCCGTCCCCGTGAGGTACCAGGCCACCCCGCCAGGGCCAGGGCACAGGGAGGCCATCCGTGCGTGTTGAGGGCCCCTGGGATGAGTTCAGTCCAGAGGTTGCAGAGGAGGTGGGCTGGCCAGGCCGGGAACTCACACCCTCCTCTCCACTTCCTGGCCACTTGTGATGGGCAGCAGCCAGGGGTGAAAATGACCAGTAGAGAAAGAGGAGGTAGGTTGTCCAGGGGCAGTTGGTGACCACAGTGCTTCCTTCCCTCTTCCAGCTGGCTGAACCCCGAGGAGGGGATCACTGTGCACTTCCACGCCATCATCCCCAAGCATGTCACCTTCGACCCCGAGCTCCACACTGTGTTCATCAGGGGAGGAGAAGAGCTCGGACAGCCCAAGTGGAGTGACGCTTGCAAGATGTACTACACTGCGTGAGTCCCGGGTCCCCCAGCACCTCCAATGTGTGTTAGAAGTGATCAGTGAGTCCCCGAGGTGGCCCTGCTTCCCGGGTGAGTGTGTGTTTGATACTCCCAGCATGCATTTCTTAGTCTCGTTTTGCCAGGGCTCTTTTTTCTGTCCTAACTGGAAACGAAGCCCTGCCCTGTTCTAGACATGCTGTCTTGGTCAGTGTTCGTTATAGCTTTAGGTCTGTGTTCTTGGTATTTGAGACCTAAATCTTCTGAGATAATACTTCCAGATAACTGGCCACTAGCCGGTGTATTTTGATTTGCAGGGACTTACATGAGTACGGATCCCTCATCGAGGGCAGCGTTGTCATTCCCAGGCAGAGCCTGGATAGAGCCATTCCTTACAAGTACGTCCTTCACCGTGGCTTTAGCCGCAGCTCTGTGGAGTACGAGTACATCTACGAGCAGCCGCAGAAGGCGGGCGAGCACGTGAACCGCTGCCTGTGTGTCAAGTCCTCCCTCCTGGGCTCCAGAGGTAAAGGGCCTTTCCTGTGGCACCTATGTCCTGGCCTGGGTGCTGCTCTGCGGAACAGACTGCCTGGTCTGCATGGGTCCTCTGCTGTGCACTGCCCCTGCTGTGGTTATGCAAGAGAGAAAGTGGGAAGGAGAGAGGACAAAGCCAGAGGAAGGGCTGGGGCTGTGGGCAGAGTGGGCCCTGGGTCCCGGGCAGACTCTGGGACAAAGCAGGGAACAGGGAGTTGCTGGCTGGCCCTTGCTGGAGGCGGTCAGGTGGTGACCGGAAGCAGAACAATGTGTTGAGAGCCTCCCTGTGGGCCTCTGTTATTTGTCCTTGTCACATTTTGCTGGTGCCACTTGGGTGGCTTCCATATTCGACCTGCTCAATCTTTGGAAAGAACCCGCTGCCCCTCTTCAGGCCCTCTGGCAGCTCTTTGTCTGTGACCCTCTCTGCAGCTACTGGCTGTCCAGGCCTGCCTGGGCACCCAGCCAGGTCCTCAGCTCCCCCCCGAGCCTAGGATTTAAAAAAAAAAATGTTTTCTGGGTTGACCTCAAGCACCTGGGCTCCAGGGGTCCCCCTGCCTCATCCCCTTGAGTGGCTACAGGTGCACCAGGACACCTGACTATGCACGTAATTTTTAATAACAATAGTGTACTCCGAGGGCTTCAGCTTTTAGGCAAGACTGGACTTCATCAGATAATTCCACAAGCAAAGATGGAGTTTCTGCTCTGCCAAGTCCCACAAAGTGAGGGGCTGGCGTGGGGTCAGGAGAAGCTCCAGAGGAGACCATGCCTGAATTAGCATGTGAACCCTGGCCAACTGTCACCTGGCAGGGACAGGGTAGAGCTGGGGTGGCAGGGCCAACTAATGGGATAGCAGTGAGCACAGGTGCTCAACACCTGTCTTAATATTTCACTGCTACTTGTGTGTGTCTTTCTGCACATAGGGCTTTTTTTGGTACCAGGGATTGAAACCCAAGGGTGCTTTACCACTGAGCCATATCCCCAGGCCTTTCTATTTTTTATTTTAAGATGGGATCTCCCTAAGTAGCTTAGGGCCTCCTAAGTTGCCAAGACTGACCTCGAACTTGCAGTCTTCCTGCTTCTGCCTCGGGAGTCCATAGGATTACAGGCAGGCATCATTGTGCCCATCATTGTGTCTCTGTCCATCTTATAAGTTTTCAGTCTTTTTTTTCCCTTTTCTTTCTTTCTTTTTTCTTTTTATTTTTTCTGACATTGCTGGGGATGGAACCCAGGGCCTGTGCATGCTAGGCTCTACCCCTGAACTAGATCCCCAGCTCTTTTATTCATTTTTAAATTTTAAATCAGGTTTTGCTAAGTTGCCCAGCTACCCTCAAATTTTGATCCTCCTGCTTCAGCCACCTAAATTGCCTGGAGTATAGTCATGCACCATGGTGCTTGGCTAACCACTTTTGTTTTCTAATTATTTTACAGTTAACATCACTGGGTTTTCTAGGTCTATAATTGTGTCTCTTGCAGGTGGATCTTAGAGCAGACTTGAATTCACCCCTTTCCCTGTAGTGGGCACCTGCAGTGGCTCTGTGTCTGCTGGGTCATCTGCACCATCGTCTTTGGGGTGGGGGTTGCTGTTCCCAGTATGTACCCTGAAGTCATTTACCAGAACAGGACTCAGCTGCTAGTGAGAGATGTAGTTTTAGTATAAATGTTTTTAATGTAATTTTTAAAATTTATCTATGACAGAAGAATGCATTACAATTCTTATTAGATATATAGAGAGCACAATTTTTCATAACTCTGGCTATATACATAGTATATTCACACTAATTCATGTCTTCATACATGTACTTTGGATAGTAATGATCACCACATTCCACCATCATTAATTACCCCATGCCCCCTTCTTTTGGTATATGGTCATGTTTAAAGCTTTTTCCAGGCTTGCTGAACTGCATTGCTAAGCAGAGACTTGGTCTTAAGCTCATCACTGTGGGTTGTCTAGGATTTCAGTCTCTAGAGGTATGACCATGGTAGCTGATGGAGTGAGCTCTGGTCACCTCAGTTTTCCAGAGTCCTCTTGTTTTCCTTCCTTCCTTTTATCCTCTGACTATGCTCCCCTATTTCTGTTTATTTTTTAGATAGAGCCTCCCTAAGTTGCTGAAACTGACCTCTAACTTGTGGTTCTCCTGCTTGAAACTCCTAAGCCACTGGCATTACAGAATGTGCCACTGTGCCTGCTCCTCCCCTGTGTTTCTGTCTTTCTAGGTGGTACCTTGGGTTGGTGGGTTTTGAGATCTTAAATGTGACTTTTTTCTTGCTGTCACCCATAGACTGGCATCAATATGATGACATAATTTGCATGAAGCCTCCCGGGACCTTCCAGAAACTTCAGAACCTCTTCACTAATAAGATGAAGAAGGAGCTGGTGAAGGAGAAGAAATTAGCAGCTGCAATCATGCTGGGCCGCATCTTCAGCAACCTCCAGACCTGGAACCTGGTCAACCTGCAGAACTTCTTCACCCAGTTCAGGCAGTTTTACTCTGTTGTCCGAGTGCCTATGATTTATGAAGGGAAAGCACAGCCCTGGCACAGCCTGGGCCTCGCAGAGGAAGAGGTATCAGGCTTCCCCCGGTCACCAGCAGCTCTGGTGTGGGTGGGCAGGGTCCCCTGACCTACTACAGGTAACGAGACCCTGTGACTGACTGGGGCAGCTGCAGAGGGGCAGGAGGACCTTTCCATCCCTTCTTTTCCTGCTCCACCTCTTGGGAATCCCTCCTCCTGATGGCACCTCTGAGCCTCACTCCCAGCACTGATCTTGAGTTCTTTCAAGGCCTAGGCAGAGTTGAAAGAAAGGTTGGAGTTCATCACTACCCCTTCAGCCACACTGTGGCTGGAGACAGAGATGGCGTTCTTTCTGTGTTCGACATTGAGCTCTCAGGAGCATCCAGGGGTCTCCCAGACCCACCTCACTGCAGGGTTTGGGACTGAGCATCCCTGTGCTTCTGCTGTCTCAGAACCTCAGTGTGCCTGGGAGTTGGGGAGGTGAGGGAGGTGGGGCCCTCCCCAGAGCTCCCCTGCCTCAGGGCCTTGATCCCCTGCCCAAGGGTTCTCCAGCCTCCAGGGCATGCACTCCATGGCTGTGCCTCTTCTTTCCTCTGCATCAGGTGAAGGAACACCTGTGGGAGTGTTTGAAAAAGCAGATTGAACCGTTTCTGGAAGGAAAGAGTGGGGATGCCCTGCCTGAAGGCTGGCCTGTGAGGAGCAGACTGAGGATGGGCCTGGTCCTCCTTTTCCTGGTGGAAAATGCCAGACTCTGCTTGTCGGAAGGTGACTTGACCTTACTATGCTCCATCCTCTGCCCCAGCACCTGCTCTCCAGATGTCCTACACAGTGAACTCCACCACATCCTGGGCACATCTGAGAGGTATCCTAGTTGTTCCTTTTGTTTCTTGGTTAGAAGTTTCGTAGCCATTTATCATGATTTTTATCTGGTTATAGAGATAAAGTGCTTGTTAGAGAAAGTCTGAGCACACAGTCATGTCACCGCTTGCTCCTGTCACTTTTGTGGCATGTGTGTCATTGCTAGTTTTGTTAAATTCTGTGTTCTCCTGAATACCTTGGCTTCAAAAATCTTCAAAGGGCCAGGAACCATGGTGGCACTGTCATCCCAGCTACTTGGGAGGCTGAGGCAGGAGGGTTGCTTGAGCCCAAGAGCTTATGGGCAGCCTGGGCAACTTAGTGGAACCCCATCTGGAAAAAATAAATGAGTAATATAAAGTACATGACAGAGTGCTCCTGGGGCCTTAGCACTGGGGCCCAGGCCTGCCTGCAGGTGTCACCTAGGAAAGCTGCAGAACCCACAGGGATGCTGTCCCTGCTGCTCCGCCTGTGCTGGCAGCTCTGGAAGCACACTGCCCCTGCAGGTGTCACCTAGGAAAGCTGCAGAACCCACAGCGATGCTGTCCCTGCTGCTCCGCCTGTGCTGGCAGCTCTGGAAGCACACTGCCCCTGCAGGTGTCACCTAGGAAAGCTGCAGAACCCACAGGGATGCTGTCCCTGCTGCTCCGCCTGTGCTGGCAGCTCTGGAAGCACACTGCCCCTGCAGGTGTCACCTAGGAAAGCTGCAGAACCCACAGCGATGCTGTCCCTGCTGCTCCGCCTGTGCTGGCAGCTCTGGAAGCACACTGCCCCTGCAGGTGTCACCTAGGAAAGCTGCAGAACCCACAGCGATGCTGTCCCTGCTGCTCCGCCTGTGCTGGTAGCTCTGGAAGCACACTGCCCCTGCAGGTGTCACCTAGGAAAGCTGCAGAACCCACAGGGATGCTGTCCCTGCTGCTCCGCCTGTGCTGGCAGCTCTGGAAGCACACTGCCCCTGCAGGTGTCACCTAGGAAAGCTGCAGAACCCACAGGGATGCTGTCCCTGCTGCTCCGCCTGTGCTGGCAGCTCTGGAAGCACACTGCCCCTGCAGGTGTCACCTAGGAAAGCTGCAGAACCCACAGGGATGCTGTCCCTGCTGCTCCGCCTGTGCTGGCAGCTCTGGAAGCACACTGCCCCTGCTGGGTCAGCCGTGGCCTTTTATGTGGTTGGGGAGACCTCTTCTGAGCTGCTGTGCTCAGAGGATCAGGGTCTCTTCTGCTTCTGTTTGGATTGAGCTTGGGTAACATTAGGTGGCCTTTTCTGAGCTCTTAGCACCTGTGGGTTTCCTAAGTTTTAAAGACCCAGGCAGTGGCTGTGCCCTCTGTGAAAGAGAGACATTGGTTAGGAAATCTACAAACAGCTGTGTGGGGGGTGTGAGAGAAGGAAGAGGCATCTATTTCTGTACCTGTGGGACACACACCATGTGTTGTTCCTTTTAAAAAGTGGCTTTGTAGCTGGGCACAGTGGCACATGCCTGTAATCCCACAGACTCAGGAGGTTGAGACAGGAGGACCACAAGTTCAAGGATAGTCTCAGCAACTTAGGGAGGCCATTTCTCAAAATAAAAAAGGTTGGGGATGTAGCTTAGTGGTGGAGTGTCCCTGGGTTCAATCGCAGTTTTTTTTTTTTTTTTTTAAAGTTTGCTTTGTGTTGAGGTCCATCATCGCCAGACTGCCTAGTTCAAATCCTGGGCCCTGTGTGAATTTCTTGGCTGGAAACCGAGGGCCCCAATTCCTCAGCTGTGTGGTGTGGGTGGATATGACCCCAGTGGGAGTCTGTTGGGATTCGTGATGTCTTGGTGTACTGGGATCAATCCCAGTGCAGTGCCAGGTCTCTTTTCCCTCTTGTCTCCCTGTGTTTCCTGGTCTGGGACTCGGTCTAGGTGTGCCACACCTTGGAATAATGATTCTGCTGGATGCAAGTAGCTTTCCTTTCCCTCCTGGGACATCAGACCACAGGGCAGGTCGGACACAGCCAACCACAGCTCACATTAGGTCTTGGTTCCCTTCCAGATGGCAAGAGTACTTGGTCAACCTGTGCCAAAGGTGCATAGATGCAAGAGTCGTCGACTGGCTGGGCATCCTCCCTGTCCTACACTACTGTATGCAGCTGGCCCCTCCAAGAAAGGACTTTGTGAGCCAGCCTGAGGACATCTGGGCTGGCCTCAAGGGAATCTCCTTTCAGTTTCAGGAAAATTGGCTAAATGAGTAAGTTGTAAAGCTGTATTTATATAAGCGCATCTTGGAATAATGATTCTTTAGTACTTTGTCACTGAGCTACATCTCCAGTAATTTCTTAAATTTTCAGTCTTTGAGACAGATCTTGCTAAGTTGCCTGGCCTGGCCTGAACTTGTGATCCTCCTGTCTCTGTATCAGCTGGGATCACAGGAATGGCCACTGCGCTGGGCAGTCTTTCTCGTATAACTGTATTAATGTATGTTTACTCACCTCTGTGTGTCCCAGGACACAACCCCCAGTACTGCAAACCTTAGTTCATGGCCTCTGACCTTGCCTTTTGGCTGGAGTTGTGGGTGGTGAGTGTATTTTTGGTAGAGCTTAGAGCAAGATCCTCCTTTTGCTGGCCTTAAGTCTGAGGCCAGAGAACTGCCTGGGAGAAGCAGAGGACTTCCACAGTCTGCTCTCTGATTGTGAGAGTGGTGCGCTGCCCTGTGGGAGGCTCAGGCCTCATAGAGTGTGGAAGTCTTGGTGGGCAAGAGTACAGAGACAGTGACCATGGGCTCACTGGGCCCTGCAGTGTGTACAAGACAGTGGCCATCCAGTGGGGAGAGGGACTGAAAATTGGAAAAGTCACTGTTCCCGAGACGTGGATGCACAGAGCTTGCTGAAGGCTGAAGAGGGAGATAGGAGCCAGTTGCTATGGATGCTCAGATTCTGGCTTCTGCCAGGGGTACTGTGGCCCTGTTGTCAAAGGATGGAAAGTTTCCATGAACTGAGTCTCACTAAAGCTACAGCAAAGCCCTGGCTCCTCTCCCTCATAACTCCTGACCTGAGAAGAAGCTGCTGCACAGCCATGGAGGAATTAAGGGGTGAAACACATAGACGGCCCAGGTGGGGGGATTTAGGGAGGGTGTTAGGAACAACCACGAGGGGGCTGGGATTATGGCTCAGCTGTAGAGCACTCGCCTAGCACATGTGAGGCCCTGGGTTTGATCCTCAGCATCACATAACAATAAATAAATAAATAAATTAAATTAAGGTATTGGGTCTAACTAAACTAAAAAATAATATATAAATATTTTTAAAAAAGAACGACTGTGAGGAGTATTGAAGAGGACCTTCAGAAAAAGTGGACAATCTTTTTCATGTACTTGTTGATTGATTGTATGTCCTCCTCTGAGAAGTGTCTGTTCAGGTCTTTGGCCCATTTGTTGATTGGGTTATTTGTTTTCTTATTGTTTAATTTTTTGAGTTCTTTGTATACTCTGGATATTAGGGCTCTATCTGAAGTGTGAGGAGTAAAAATTTGTTCCCATGATGTAGGCTCCCTATTTACCTCTCTTATTGTTTCTCTTGCTGAGAAAAAACTTTTTAGTTTAAGTAAGTCCCATTTGTTGATTCTTGTTTTTAACTCTTGTGCTATGGGTGTCCTATTAAGGAATTTGGAGCCCGACCCCACACTATGTAGATCGGAGCCAACCTTTTCATCTATCAGACGCAGAGTCTCTGATTTGATATCAAGGTCCTTGATCCATTTTGAGTTAACTTTTGTGCATGGCGAGAACAGATGGGGAATTTCAGAAGATTAGTGGAAACCGTAGGTATTAAGAAAATAGCTGAGTGGGAAGGCCACACCTGGAGTGGGGATGGAGACTCTTCTTGATGGCTCAGCAGCAGCCTGGAGACAGCAGGGGAAAGGGGCCGAGAACCGGAGGACTGGGCAATAGAAATGTCATGCTCACACAGAGAAGTTGCAGATGGGAAAAGAAAAGAACAGAGCTTCTGAGGTCTGTGGGTGAAAACCAGGTGAGGAAAGAGGAGAAAGAGGCCAGAGGAAAGAGGGAGGATGGCTCTTGATTTTCCCAGGACAGACAGCACCGTCTCACAGAGCCTGCAGTCTCCAGGCAGAACAGGGGCAGTCCATTCACATCTGGCACAGTCAAGGCTGCAGGGCACCAAAGAAAGACTTTCTCCAAGGCAGCTGGGTAAAGGCTCACTGAATCCAGGGGACTGTGGAAGGGTGAATGGAGGAGGGAGAGGTGGCATTGGTACAGGGTGCTCAGCCTTGGCAGGGAGGCAGGCTCAGTCACATGCTGCAGTGCAGACCTGTGCTGAGGACATTGAGTTAAAACACCAAAGTAGGCCTCAGAAGGACAATTACCATGTGATTCCACCCCTGAGGTCCCTAGCATCTTCATACTCAGAGAAAGAGTAGTGTGGCTTGCCAGAGGCTGGGGGAGGGGAGTTAGTCTTTAATGAGGATAGAGTTTCAGTTTTGCAGGATGAAAAGAGTCCTAAGTTTGGTTGTGTGACAATGTGATGTCATTGACACATTGTATATACTGGAGAATGGCTGAAATGGTAAAATTCAGGTTGAGCATACTATCATTAAAAAAAATGACTTTTAAGCCAGGTAAGCCAGATGTGGTGGCACAGCCCTGAAGTTCCAGAGACTCGGGAAACCAAGTCAAGTGGATCACAGGTTCAAGGCCAGCATGAGCAACTTGAAATCTCAAAATAAGACTTAAGAAAGGGCCTTGGATGTGGCTCAGTTGTTCAGTGCACCTAGGTTCACTCCCCATTACAAAAAAAAATTATAATAGCAATAATTAACTTTTAAAAACCACTATCAAAGTAATTCTAGGCATGATTTCCTGAAGTTAGCACTGTTGTGTTTTGGGGACCAGGCCATTCTGTGTGGTGGAGGCCATCCTGTGTACTGTAGGATGTCGGGCAGTGTGCCTGGCCCCCACCTGGAAGGTGCTGCTGGTCTTGTCCCCTCCCCAGTTCTTAGAGGCATTTGTGTTTCCTGGTATTGCCAGGGCCCCCTGGTTGGTAGTGGGAGCTTGAACACCCCTGCCCCCACTGAGAACTGTACTTGAGCAGGAGAAACTGGACTCAGAGATGCAAAACTCCAAGCTAAATAAATGATACATTGGAATACTGAGCAATATGTAAAAGCCAGAACAGGGCTGGGGCAGGGGCTGGGGCTGGGGATTAGTGACAGAGCACTTATCTAGCTTGGCTGGGGTCGTGGGTCCCATCTTCAGCACCATAAAAAATAAAAGAGTCAGAGCAAGATTCACAGAGGAATGGAGAACAAAGGTTTAAAGAACGACTAACCCCCAGGGTGGAGAATCAAATACAATCTCACACCAAGAGCCCAAGAGGAGGAGCAGGCAGACCCATATTTCTGTGGAGCAAATGGCAGGAGAATAAATATGGTATGGACATTGGGGAGAAAGCTGTAGACCAGCCAAACCCAGGTGGCCCCCAGGGGCTTCAGTGCCCTGCACGGCAGGCCACATGCCTTTTTCAGGTGTGCCTGTGGGCACATGCAACCAGACAGGCTGCATTCTGAGCTGGACCACTCTCAGTACCTTGAAGGTGCTGCAGTCCAAGGTTCCTAACCACAGCTAAACAGGTGGAAAATCCTTACATGCCTGGATGTGTTAACGGCACGCTGCTTCTAAATTACCTCATCTTGGAGTGAGGAAAGGCTCTTCAGAGAAGACGTGGAAAGCACAACCTACACAAGAAAAATTGTAGGGGCTGGCTGCACTCGGTGGCCGAGGCCTGCCGAGCATGGGCAAGGCCCTGGGTTGCCTCCTCAACACCACACAAAAATTTTTTAAATCCAATTTAATCTCTTAAATTGGTATAAAACTTAAAACTTAAAATAAATCTGAATTAAACATGAAAGCAGCTTTGTACTCATTTCCACACACAGATAACTGCCATGTGTGGAGTGCCCTGTCCCCTTGCCCTCCCTGTCCACTGGGAGCCAGGTGCCGTCTTTAGGGATGAAGGCAGTGAGCTCAATTGTTCTCATCTCTTCTCTATTTTTGGAACCTTTTGAAATGAAAGCTAAATGGAAATTATTTTTATTTATTTATTTATTGGTGTCAGGGATTGAAAATCAAGGGTGCTCAACTACTGAGCCACATCCCTAACTCCTTTTTAATTATTATTTTTTTTTGAGACAAGCCTCACTAAGTTGCTGAGGGTAGCCTTGAATTTATGATCCTCCTGCCTCAGCCTCCTGAGTTGCTGGGATCCCAGGTGTGCCATACACTTGGCTATTTTGTTCAGTTTTCACTTGATTCGCTCTGTATGTCTGTTTCCACGATACATTGATATCATCTTTAAAATCTGAGCATTCTGGACCTTCCCAGCCTTGCATTTCCTTGTCTTGAGTCTGTTCGGTGCTCTCACTGTTGCCCTGGTCTCTGTCCCGGTTTCTTCATTCAGGAGCCAGTTTCTTGACTTCATGGAGAGCAGGAAGCAGTTGCTGTGTGTGGATGAGTATCTCTTTCGATCCTGGTTCAGTTTGCTGCCTCTGGGAAGCCTGGTTCCCTATATGGAAAACTCCAATGAATACTTGAGTCTCATGCCTGCTCGGGTCCTGGACTGTTTCCTAGGGACTCACTACAGGCTGCAAGGGCTTCAGAAGATCTCAAAGGTCTCAGAAGATCTCTTGGAGGTTTGTGGTTGGGAGTTGGGTGTCAGGTCCTTGCTTAGTAAAAGCAGGTTACAACTGAACATTGAATGCTTATGGGTCTTCTGTCCTGAAGGGAAGTTGGGGGAAGTGCTGAGAAATAATCAGAGAATTGCTGAAATAAGAAGTCATTATTTCTTAGGGTTAAAGTTTGAATTCCCAGAGTAGATTCTGGTTTAGTAAATAGAGCACAAGACAACCGTAGCCATTTTTTATTTATGACTGTTAGAAGGTGCTGTTAACGTCACATGTTTCATAGTTGCTGTCTTTCCTTTTATGCTTTTTGAGGTAAAGAAAATGGTATAAGGACTTGGGAATCAATTTAACAAAAGAGGTGAAAGACCTCAACAATGAAAACTACAGAACACTAAAAAAAGAAATTGAAGAAGACCTTAGAAGATGGAAAGATTTCCCATGCTCCTGGATGGGCAGAATTAATATTGTCAAAATGGCCATATTACCCAAAGCAGTATACGAATTGAATGCAATTCCAATTAAAATTCCTATGTCTCTCCTAATAGAAATAGAAAAAGCAATAATGAAATTTATTTGGAAAAATAAGCGACTCAGAATAGCCAAATCAATCCTTAGTAAGAAAAGTGAAGCAGGATGCATCACAATACCAGACCTTAAACTATACTACAAAGTCATAGTAACAAAAACAGCATGATATTGACACCAAAATAGGCTTGTAGACCAATGGTACAGAATACAAGACATAGAGACAAACCCACATAAATATAGTTATCTCACACTAGACAAGGCACCAAAAACATACATTGGAGAAGAGATAGCCTCTTCAACAAATGGTGCTGGGAAAACTGGAAATCCATATGCAACAAAATGAAATTAAATCCCTATCTCTTACCACACACAAAACTCAACTAAAAGTGGATCAAGAACCTAGGAATTAGACCAGAGACCCTGCACCTAATAGAGGAAGGAGTAGGCCCGAATCTTCATCACGTCAGATTAGGCCCTGATTTCCTTAACAAGACCTCTAAAATATAAACTATAAAATCAAGAATCAATAAATGGGATGGATTCAAATTAAAAAGTTTCTTCTCAGCAAAAGAAACAATTAATGAGGTGAACAGAGCCTACATTTTGGGAGCAAATTTTTGCCACATGCATGTCAGATAGAGCATGAATCTCCAGGATATGTAAAGAACTCAAAAAACTTAACACCAAAAATACAAACAACCTAATCAATAAATGAGCTGAACAGACACTTCTTAGAAGAAGATGTACAGTCAGTAATAAACAAATATGTGAAAATTGTTCAACATCTCTAGTAATTAGAGAAGTGCAAATCAAAACTAAGATTTTATCTCACTCCAGTCAGAATGGCAGTTATCAAGCATACAGACAACAATAAGTATTGGCGATGATATGGGGGAAAAGGTACACTCATACATTGGTGGTAGGACTGCAAATTGGTGCAACCAATCTGGAAAGCAATGTGGAGATTCCTTAGAAAACTTGGAATGAAACCACCATTTGACCCAGCTATCCACCTCCTCGGTCTATACCCAAAGAATTTAAAATCAGCATACTATAGTGATGCAGCCACATCAATGTTTATAGCAGCACAGTTCACAATAGCTAAATTGTGTAATCAACCTAAATGCCCTTCAATAGATGAATGGATAAAGAAACTATGGTATATATACATAATGGAATATTATTCGGCTTTAAAAATTAATAAAATTATAGCATTTGAAGGTAAATGAATGGAGTTGGAGGATATCATGCTAAGCAAAATAAGCCAATCCCCCCCAAAACAAAGGCTGAATGTTCTCCCTGAATAGCGGATGCTGATCCATAATGCTGGGGGTGGAGGAGTCACATGGGAAAAATGGAAGAACTTTGGGCAAAGGGGATGGAGGGAAGGGGAGGAGGCATGGGGGCAGGAAAGATGGTGGGATGAGATGGACATCATTACCCTAGGAACATGTATGACTGTATATATGGTCTGATGCTACATCATATACAACCAGAGAAATGAAAAGTTGTGCTGCAACTGTGTACAATGAATCAAAATGCATTCTGTTGTCATATATACCTAATTAGAATAAATAAGTTAATTTTTAAAAAGGAAAATGGTATAAGGGCTAGGATGTAGCTCAGTGGCAAAGCACTTGCCTTGCATATGCAAAGCCCTGGGTTTGATCCCCAGTTTCAAAAAAGAAAAGACAAAGAAAAAAAGAAAAAGAAAATGGCTTAAATTTACAGCATGCATTTCACAGGTGGAATATGAAGATTGGCTCTTGAAGGCTTATGTACAAGGAGAACAGGACAAGTCCCTGTGCCCTTCTCCCTTCTCGGCACAGACAGCTGTTTCCTTCTTGGACCTTTCATATTTCCCTTTCTCTTTCTTGCCTTAGCATGTCGGGAATGTTTTCAAAATGCTGGTGCACCTTGTGGACATCCTTCAGGATGTGTAAGTAGAGCAGCTGGTGCAGTCCCCCTGTGTGGGCTCCTATGTGGTGTGGGCCGCCTGTGTCAAAGTGGGAGGGTGGTGTACCAGCAAGTGTTCCAGTGTCCTCTGCAGTTGCCAGTCCAACCATATGGGTTTTTTCATTTTCTTTGTCTAAAAGGAAAAGAGCAGGACTGTGGATGTAGCTTAGGGGTTGAGCACTTGCGTAGTGTATGCAAGGCCTGGGTTCAGTACCCAGCACTATGAAAAAGAAAAGCAAATAACAGCTCTTGGGTGCTGAGATTTTGCTTCGTTCCCACCCAACCTTTTGGCTTTTGTGTATTCACATATTTTTAAATGATCATTGTCATAGAGCAGATATATGTGTCCTGCATTTTTTTTTTAACAATTAGTTCTTGAAAGTTGGGCCCACTTAAAACAAAAATCAAAGGTGGCCTTGCAGAATCATTTACTCCTGCACCTGTGTGTGGCCTTTGACACCTGAAGGAACAGCAGGTGAAATGCAGAACAGTGATGTGCACAGGGGCCTGAGTGTTCCTGGAGCCTCTCAGCACTTCTGCTCTCCCTTCTCCGAGCCCCTGGGGTGTCTGGACGTGGAGCGTGGCGCAGGGCCCCGTGTGTGGCAAGCCCTTGTGACTTTGCAGGGTCCTTTCTCATATCACCAAGCTGTCAGTCAGTAAATGTGAAACCCGGTCACACCAGGTGGAAGAAATTCTATCTGCAGTGCACACTCCTCTTCTAGCACCCTCCCTCCCTCCCTCTCTCCTGTACCTCTCTGATTTTTTTCTTAAGTTATTCATATTTTAATATTGGAAATATTCATCCCTTGCTATTTTTTGAATAAGGGAATGTATTTGCAAATATTTTAACTTGCTTTGATAGAGTTCCAACTGCTGAGCTAAGACAAAAGGACTGTGACTGCTTAGTCACAGTTTTAAGACCTATTTAATGATATCCTGGAGGAGATCAAGTAAATGCCTTACTTGTAGGTCATTTATTTTATTTTAAGTAATTAATTTGTTTGTGGTACTGGGGATTGAACCCATTCTACCACTAAGCACACCCCCATCCCTTTTTATTTATTTCTTCTTTTTTTTTTTTAGAGAGAGAGAGAGAGAGAGAGAGAGAGAGAGAGAGAGATATTGATTTATTATTTATTTATTTATTTTTAGTTTTTGGCGGACACAACATCTTTGTATGTGGTGCTGAGGATCGAACCCGGGCCGCACGCATGCCAGGCGAGCGCGCTACCGCATGAGCCATATCCCAGCCCCCCTTTTTATTTCTTATTTTGAGATATGGCCTTGCTAATTTGCTGATTCTGGCCTTGAACTTGGCCATCCTCCTGCCTCAGCCTCCTGAGGAGCTATGAGTACAGGCATACTTGTCTGTCTAAAAGGGAAGGGACTGGTATTGATAATTGGTATTGTTTTCTCATTTCCCAATGACTTAAATGAGCTCTCTGGACTCCGGGTGGGTAGGATTCTTGAGAAGATCTCGTTAGAGTCCTACTTGACTGTGTGCCTGAAGCTCCATCAAGCTGCCTGCAGGATCACCAAACGCCTGAGGTTTTACGAGATCCCTGCCTTGTCTGCTGAGGTCATTTGCAGAGTCATCAGACTTAGACCTCCAGTGGTGAGTGGGATTCATGGACGAAATGTCATGCCCAGGAGAGGTCCTGGATTCCATGCAGCCCGATTTAGAAGGGAATGTGGGGGTTCTGGGATGGCTGGATGAGACAGAGTGGTATAGTCAGTTGTCAGGTATTCATTTGGCATCTCCTACATGCTGGGTTCCACTGTATGCAGACTACATACTTCGCCCCTGGCCTCGCCAAGAAGATGAGCCCTCCATTTTCCTAGATTCTATTATTCACAGAAAACTAGAGCCCATTTACCCCCCAAAAACACATGTCTGTGCCTTGTCTTCCCTGCCAGACTCTTCCCTTCATGTAGCGACACACCATGGCAGCAGAGCTCATGTCCTGCTGCCCTGCTCAGGCCCCTGTGCCCCTCAGTGTGCAGTCATCCTTGCCCTCATACCCAGAGGGAACCTCACTCTGATTCCTGCCACTGGAGCTTGGCTGCCCCTGGCCTTCACACTCTGTTCTCTCACCCGTGTCTCAGGGCAGCGTCCCTGCTGCTGCATCAGGAGCTTTGCATTGCTGAGCAGCTTTTCCATTGCGGGTCCTGAACTTCTGTGTGGGTAGTCGAGAGTGGTGTCTCAGGGCAATTCTTTTTTTAACGTTTTTGCACATCAAAACTGTAATGTTAGGGATGAAGATGGTCAAGTCTACATTTTCACCTTATTCTTTCAGCCTTTCTTCTTTAATATACCACAGACACACTCTAAGAATGATTTTTTCCCCCCAGTACCAGGGTTGAAACCCAGGGATGTTTAATCACTGAGCCATATCCCCAGCCATTTTTTTTTGTATTATTTTTTTTTTTTTTTGTATTTCATTTAAAGATAGTGTCTTGCTAAGTTTCTTAGGGCCTTGCTAAGTTTCAGAGGCTGGCTTTGAATTTGGAATCCTCCTACCTCATCCTTCTGGGATTATAGGTGCTAAGAATGAATTTCACTGATAAGGTGTCTGCTTTCTCCCAAGTGGTACTATTTCATCTATCCCAGATTGGTGCCAGCTCCCAATAGATGGTCAGTTATTTAGGGTTTCCTTTTTTGCAGAAGGAAGTGTCCTCATTGTTTTTTGGGGCCCCAGATCTGTGGTTACAAATACTCTACCTGTTCTGCAAAAACAAAATTTTGCTGTGCTAAAATTGACTAAAGCAAAAACATGCCTGGGCATATGGTAGCCTCTTGTCAGGTGGTCAGCAGCTGGGTGGCTGCCATGCGGGTCAAAGCACAGTTCAGGGCCCTGCTGTTTGTTCAGCCTCAGGGTTGAATTCAATTAATTTATTGACTGTTCAATTCTGGATGCAATTCATTTATTGACTGTTCAATCCTGGATGACACCAGGATGTGTAAAGAAATAATAATAAAGAGGAGACACAGAGACAAGGTGCAGAGGCAGGTAAGGTGGCAAAGTGGACTTTTTCCCAGCAGACACATTTATTCATACCAATAAGTCATATTAGGTCATTTGTACCATAACTACATTATTGTTTAGCCTATCAGTAAGGTTGCTTATTCTGCAGTTACATTTTACAGTTGCAATATGCAATGTCAGGAGCTATGTGCAGCTCTCAAGAAAGTCCATTGACTGATGTTACTATAAGGCGGGCAGATCCAGGAGCACCTGAGCTTGGTGAAACTACTTGGTGTAGTTATCAAGCAAACAAATTCCTTTATTCCCAGGAGTTATGTGCCTAAGATTAAGGTCGAAGCTGATAAGACTGTAGCGTGGAGGGCATTACCATAGCAACCAGGCATCCTATGCCTTTGCACAGAAACTTTCCCAGGCAACAAGGATGTCATAGCCATGAAGTCATCAGGGACCCCAATCCCAAACACAGAACCTCCACAAGGATGGGTCAGTGTGCAACTGGGGCTGCTTTTGGATTTGGAATGTCTGAGGCCTAGCACTAGGGAAATGCCCTGCTGGGGTGTCCAGATTGTCCTGGAAGGTATTCAAGGACATCATACAAGGGTACCCTGTTTCATTTTCCTTTGAGAACCCTCAGTGCTGTCCTGCCTTGCTCTCACCTGTGCCCTGTGCTCTGGTCACCTGCCTGGAGCCCGAGTCCCTTCTCCTGTTGTTGGTGTGCCTCCCGGGCTCTTTGAGTTTCTCCACCTTGGCACTTGCTGTGGCTGAGGACCATGCTCTTCCTGCCGTCTGAATGGGTCATCTCTTCCACTCTAGTTGGTTCCTTATAGCAGGAATGGCATCTGCTCATCCACCTTGTCACTTTGCCAAGATGGAGGCCCCAGGGTGGTTCTGTGAGCCTCGAGGGGGGCAGGAGTCAACAGACCCAGGTTTTATGGAGCTCTGTAAGAGCACACACTGTGCAGCCTTCAGGGCCTCTGGAGTTGCATGTGCTCCATGGCAGGTACCTCTGGAGTGCAAAGAGAGAGAGGACTCTGGAGTGTTGGGTCACCTGAAAGGGGGTAGTTTTTTTGGTGTGGTGGTAGAGGTGGGGAGGAGACAGTAGCTGTCCCTGCAGAGTGCCCTGGGGAGAGAACTGGGCTGGCCTCTAGGCCAGCAGAGTGCTGCTTCACATCCCTAGAGTGGGAGCTGGGAGTTTGCACGACCTACTGGTTCAGGGTTCTCTGGAAGCTCTTTGCTCATGGGTGCATTCTTCTCACCCAATCTGGAGAAAGCGCAGGGCTCTTGTGTGTGCCTCCGCTGGTGGAGGCTCTTGGTGAGGCAGAGTCAGCTTGGGGACCTGCAACACCCATACCTTCTCCCCACCTCTCCCATGTTGCCCCTTTCATGGGAGCCCAGGGTACTGGGGAAATGACAGTGCTTGTGTCAGTGGGCTTCCAACAAGCATGGAGCTAGGAGGTGGCTCAGGTGTGGGGAGCAGCAGAGTAGAGCTGGTAAAACTTCTCTCATGTGCCCACAGGAAGTGGCAGAGGACCCGGGAGCCGCAGCCCAGAAGGGCTTCCTGACAGTTTTCCTCCAGGGTGTCCTGGCCACCACGAGATCCTGGCTGTGCACAGTGTTAGCAAAGAGAATGTTCCAGAAGGGTTCGACTATCCTTTTCACCTACCCCGAGGAGATCCAGGTGAGCTTTGCCTGAGGTTGCAGAGCCTCTGCGGGCAACAGAGTGGGGAGTCACACAGTTGTGTCCTGTCACCAATCACTAGACCCACAATGCCTTGGCCTGGAGGCCTGGGCTTATCCTGAACCTTGCCTCAGGCCCTGGCCCCTACTCTGAGGAAGGAACATTCCTCCTTTACCTGGCAGAGGGTCAGTGGCTCTATGGTACGGTGTGATGGGGTGCAGTCATGCCGAGGCCGAGTTGCCAGGAGGACCTTCAGGCTCTGCTTCAGGTCTGAGGCTGCAAGCCAGCTGTGTGGTACTGGAAACAGAAGGTCAATATGACAGGAAGCACCTTTAGCTGGCAGCTGAGTGAAGCCATTTGATAGAGTGGACTCCTCCTCCCAAACCTAGGACATGGGGAGGATTCCACAATAGTCACCCCAGTGCTGGAGAAGACAGCTGAGAGCCGGTGGGATCCAGGAGCCTGAGTCCCTAGAGGGCTGCAGGGGAGGAGGTAGAGTGGGAGGTCCTGCCCACCCCAGGCCTGCTGTCCAGCCTGGCTGCCTTTTCCTTGGCTTGAAGTGGAAGGTTGTCCCCCTTGAGCCACAGTCTTCCAGGGAGACTCTGGAACCTGCTTGTGTCTTCACACAGAGTTGGTGGCAAGACTCATTGTGATGTTAGGCAGGGGTACCCCAACTGTATGGACAAGGGTGGCTGCAGGCCAGAGGGTTGTTCTTTTTAATGAAGGAAAAAAAATCCTCTTCCAACTGCTTTGTGAAGTTTGATACCAACAGACTAAAATCCCAGGAAAACACAATTGGATTATTAAATATTATTCCAGGATTCTAAGTAGTATAATCCCCAGGTGTTAAGCATGAGAGACGGGTAGCTGTGTAGTCACTGACAAGAAAGATTTTTTTTTTTTTTTTTTTTTGGTACCAGGGATTGAACTCAGTGTCACTCAACCCCTGAGCCATATCCGCGGCCCTATTTTGTGTTTTATTTAGAGACAGGGTCTCACTGAGTGCTTAGCACCTAGCCATTGCTGAGGCTGGCTTTGAACTCATGATCCTCCTATCTCAGCCTCCTCAGCTACTAAGATTACAGGCATGTGTCACTGTGCCCAGCCAGAAAGAATGATTCTAAGTGCAGTAGTAATGATTAAACAAATGAAATTAATTAAACATCTACTCTGAGGTGATTGCTGCTGTTATTCCTGTTTTACAAGTAAATTTACCCAGGTCTGGGGAGATGGACGTGCTGTTGGTATTGCTGGAAGTCAGGAGAAGGGGATAGGGAGTAAGAGGGACAAGAGCTCTATGGTATGGAAGGAGCTAGAGATAGCAGCAGGAACTCATGATTTTAGATAGTTGCCAGCTCTGTCCATCAAGAGTCCTATGGCAAAGGCACCCTGAGACCATGAGCACCTACAGAAATAATGATGCCCTGGGACCCGAGCACACCCACATCCCATCATGCCTTTTCTTTCTTTTTTTTTTTTTTGTGCTGGGGACTGACCCAGGAGCACTTTGTCACTAAGCTACACTGGTGGTGGCTGGTGGAAATAAACTTTCCCAGACCTTTATATTTTTTATTTTGAGGCAGGGTCTTGCTAAGTTGCCCAGGATGGCCTGGAACTTGTGACCCTTCTGCCTCAGCTTCCTGAATAGCTGGGATTTCAGGTGTGTTCTACCCCACATGGCCCCATCATGTCTTCTAACTCCCGTTTCCCACCACACAATGCTGTTCCTGGAAGAAGAACCACCTCCATGAGTCAGTGCGAGATGCACGGGGGGCCAAGAGCTCCTTGTGCTGGAACCTCAGGAAATGCTGAGGCTGCAGGCATGTGTTGATCCAGACTCCTCCTCAGACGGCCAAGAGGACTCCATGTGAAGTCTGGGGTTGACATGGTGGTCTGTCATTGCTGGCTTTTCACTTTGGACAACTGAGTTGTGGTCATGTTTATGATGGCAGAAATGGGGTTAAGAGAACATAGAAATTATCTGGGCTATCTCTGCAGCATTTTTGTAAGCCTAAAGTTATTCCAATTTTTTTAAGAAAACTATTGAAGATGCTCACATTAGCTGGAATCTGGAACAATTTGATTATTTTTTTAATATTTATTTTTCAGTTGTAGTTGGACACAATACCTTAATTTTATTTGTTTATTTTTATGTGGTGGTGAGGATCAAACCCAGGGCCTTGCACATGATAGGCGAGCACTCCACTGCTGAGCCACAACCCCAGCCCCATAAAAGGCAAAGTGATAGGAATGGATTAAAATTCATTGATAAACATACTTACAGAAAAAAAGAGAAAAAAGGAACTTCTCTATTCTTCTATTGAAGAATGGAGTTAAGAAATGTAGAAGAAATGATTGCAATAGAAAACTGTCACTCTGTAACCAAGGTATAGTAGCTGATGCAGGAAGGTATCACTCAGGAATCCTGAGCTCAGTGGGGGGTGCCAGGAGGTCACAGGATTTCCAGTGTCCCATTGCAGAAGAAATCTGCCTGATAAGCCTTAACCAAGGACCGACCTCTTGGTCAGCCCTGGTGGCACCAACAGTTTTCATGGGCCGCTTGGTCAGGCTCAAGGTGTTTGGCTAGGCACCTGTGGAAAGTGCAGATGTTTGGCCACACCTGACCTACACTGAGTACATTTTGGCTTAGTAGTGTCCCAACTAAACCTACTGTAATCATGGGAAAACTGTGAGCCAACTGGGTCAAGAGACAGTCTGCAGAATGACCTGAACTTTCAAAAATTGTCAGTGTCAGAAAAGATAAGGCCAGGGAACTTCTCTAGAAAAGAGACATGACCAGTAAATGCATTGTGTGTCCCAAGGTAGACCCTGGATCTAGATGTCAGGTGGACATATGGAGGCATGTGGCTAGGGGCACCTGCTCTAGGCTCCTGTTCTCCTAACGCTGCCTGTCCTCAGCAGACATGGTGTGCGGATAGGATGCCTACCTGGGCTTGGAGTCGTGTTAGGATACTGCCTTCAAGTGCTTTAGCAAAGTGCTTCTTTTTTTTTTCTGTACTGGGAATTTGACCCAGGGGCACTCAACCACTGAGCCACATCCCCAGCCCTTTTCTTTATTTTTTATTTAAAGACGGTCATGCTGAATTGCTTAGGGCCTCACTAAGTTGCTGAGGCTGGCTTTGGACTCAAGATTCCCCTGCCTCAGCCTCCTGAGCCACTGGGACCACTGGTGCCCCCATGCCTTGTTGTTGCTGTCTTTTCTCTAGGATATCTCTGTGGTGTTTACCTGTCCCTGTGGCTGTCACTTAACATGTGGGTTTTGCAGGTCTGGCGGCGGCTGGTGGAAATAAACTTTCCTGCAGAGTATGAATGGAAGGAGTCGCTGCTGGGGGACATGGAAGGGAGGCTCAAGAAGGTACCAGACATGGGGGACACCCTCAACATGGTGATGAGCCCAGACTGCTGGCAGCACCTGGGGCTACAAGCAGAGCACAGCAGTACAGGCCCTGGGATCCACCCCAGCTTTGCATTTCTGTTTCTGATCAGGGCTTTTCAGTTTGACCTCAGAAACATTTCAGAGTTCTAGTATAACGTTCTTGAAAAGAGCCAGGGAATGGGATTGTGCTCTTACTGGGGCCCTAGACATACGTGTCATCAAGCCCTCCATGTATAGGTGCTCCAAGGGACCTGCTGGTGGCAGGAGCCTTATTAAACACACTGACATGGAGGAAATGAACAAACAAAAAATGCCCTTCATTTTGAATGAAAGTCTGTGACCCAGAAAAGTTGGTTTCTCCATAAGTGTTTTATATGGATCTGATTCAATGGACAAAAGAAAGGAAAAATGGCTCTTTTTCAAAATTTGCATATTTTTACAAGCTGCTATTCTGGTTGCTTTTTTTGGAATATGAGAAGAGACTAACTTGGTTTCATCTTTACTCTTCTAGTGAGGGGCAGGGAGGAGGGGAGTCAGAACAACCACTCACACCCCACCCACCTCCATGTTTGCAGGAGAGACCCCTTTCCCAGATCTCTGCCTTCTGTAGCCCTCACTGGGATGCTGCTGGCCTCAAGGACAGTGTGGCCAAGAGCTTTGAGAAGTGTGTCATCGAAGCTGTGAGCTCTGCCTGCCAGGTGACCAATCTCTTCTTGGGAAACATGCTTGGGTTCACAGATGCTTGCTGACATGGCCAGCTCCAGGCCTTAAGTGCCTGCCAGTTCCAAGGCCTGTGCTGACCAGGATTGGGTCCTTGGTGCCCCCTCCCTGGCTTGGGCCTCATGCTGCAATCCAGTGCTCTCTACCCACTCCTTGACATGCAACTTGGCTTCCTCTGCAGAACCCTGTGCAAAACCACAGCCACTCAACAAGCCATCGTGCAGCTGATCTGGTGGACTGTGCCTCCAGTTGCCATTGTGATCGCTGCCACTGGTTTGTTTGTGGTCTGTTAACTCTTGCCCAACAGATATGCAGGAAATGACCCCAAGGTTGACAAAACATCTATGGAAGGAAGCTTCTGAAGTTAAATAGAGTCCATCCTTGTTGGGGTAGAACACTTGCCCAGCATGGCCCTGGGTTCTATTCCCAACACTGCAGAAAAAGAGGGGAAAGATTCTGCCGTTTCACTTAGCTTTTTTCTGCAAAGTGGGAGGAGGTTCTGCCCCAGGACATTGCCCACACAGTACCCTGAGGCTCCCAGGGTCCTTCTGTATTTCCTGCTGGACACTTCATGCCCTGCACAAGCCTCAGCTACACTGCTGACCAGTGGAGTCGTGAGAAGCAGAGCTCACTTTTTCTAGGGAAACAGGCTCTAGTCTTTTTACATAACTAATACTTCTAAGGCTTTCATTTGTTCTTTTCTCAGTGCTTTAGTAACATGGTAGCCACATCTCCTGTCACTCACCCTTGGAAGCCAAACTTGGGGGGAGTGGTGTGTTTCAGGTGTGGGTGCCACCGGCACAGTCTACTTGGCAACATTCTCATGAGCTCAGAAAGAAAATGCAGCCCTTCAGCTGCGGAGTCTGCCCTCCACCATGCTGGCCCCAAGCCCCTCCCCAGCAGCACCTAATCTTCCTTCCTCCTCCACAGACTACTCAGGTGTCTCAGCAATGAAGTCACACAGGCTGTGGCCTTGGGTGCCTGGCTTCGTTGAGCATGTGTTCAAGGTCATTCACTCTGGAGCACCTGTCAGTACTTTGTCCCTTTTCATGACTACATGTTGCTCATCATATGGACTCAGGGGCCTTTTATGTTCCACTTGTCCTGTGGTGGACATCCAGGCTCTCCCTGATAGCTGTTATCAGTCTGCTGCTGTGGACCTCCACACATGGGTTTGTGTGGATGTGCTGTTCACACTCTCACGCCTGTGGTGGAGTGG
Organism: Callospermophilus lateralis; assembly: GCF_048772815.1. Taxonomy (NCBI): domain Eukaryota; kingdom Metazoa; phylum Chordata; class Mammalia; order Rodentia; family Sciuridae; genus Callospermophilus; species Callospermophilus lateralis. Next base: position 77,919,157 of record NC_135321.1, read on the forward strand.
CTGGATCACTTGGTACCTGTGTGATTGAAGGACTATCTGTCCCTTTCCCACAGTGGCTGGAGCATTTCCATGTCAGCTGCCAGCCTAGGAGGGACCTGACTTCTCCACACCCCCATAGCCTGTGCTCTCAGACCTGTGACTGTGCAGTTTGGGGGTGTGGAGTGGTTTCTCTGGTGACTTTGATAGCTAGGACCTGAGGTACCTTCTCATGTTTTTTGGCTATTTCTGTTTTCTATGTCTTTGGGCAAATGTCTACTAGAAAGAAATGGCAGTGGAGACATGGACAGATGTGAGGTGAACCCTCATAGCTGCGGTCAACAGACTTTTTGACAAGAGTGCCAAGATCACTCAAGGGGTGAAGCACAGTGCCTTCCTCAAATGGTTAATTGGGCTCTATGTCTTTCCTTTGTTGTTGATTATGAGAGTTCTTTGGATAATCAGGTGCAAATCTCCTGTCAGATATGTGATCTGCCAGCATTTTCTCCCATTCTCTGGATTGTTTTCACTCTGGGTGTTTTCTTTAGAAGCACAGAACTTTTAATTTCTTTTTCTCTCTCTCTTTTTGTAGTAGTAGGGATTGAAACCAGGGGTGCTCTAACACTGAGCTACATCTCTAGCCCTTTTTATTTTTTATTTTGTGAAACAGTCTCACAAATTTGCCCTCAAACTTGCAATATTCCTGCCTCAGCTTCCTGAGTAGCTGAGATTACAGGTGTGCCCCACCACTCCTGGGAAGGCTTTTACTTTTGGAAAAATTTAATGTGTCTTTTTTTTTTCTCTTGTTGCTAGTAATTTTGACATCTTGTGCTAAATCCTGGGTCATGAAGATTTACCTGTGTCTTCCTCTAAAAGGTTTTTGTTTTGTTTTTGGCAGTGAGTGTTAACCTAGGACCATATGCTAATACGTGCTCTGTTAAGGAGCAACCCCCTCTGAAAGCTCTAGAGTGTTAGCTCTTAACATTAGTTTCTTTTTCTATGTGGTATGAGGTAAGGATCCAGGTACATTCTCTTGCATGAGGAGATCCATCTGTTCCAGACCAGTTGAGGAAGGCACGGTACTTCACCCCTTGAGTGATCTTGGCACTCTTGTCAAAAAGTCTGTTGGCCACAGCTGTGAGGGTTCACCTCACATCTGTCTATGTCTCTACTGCCATTTCTTTCCAGTAGGTTGTAAAATCAAGAAGCATGAATTCTCCTGATTTGTTCTCCTCTTTTTGTATTGTTTGCTATTCTGGATCTCTTGGGATTCCATATGAATTTTAGAATCAGTTTGTCAGTTTTTGCAAGGAAAGCAGCTGGGATTCTGACAGGGATGGCTTTGAATCTGTAAGTCATTTAGGGGAGTGTTGACCTCTTAACAATGTCACATCTCATGGCTTCTGAACCTGGAATGTCTCCCCATTTATTTTGGTCTTGAAGTTTTTTCAACAGTAGTTTGCAGTTTGCAAGTGGTGAGGTCTGCATTTCTTTTTTGAAATTTACTCCTAAGTACTTTATTCCTTTGCTATTGTAACAAATTATTTTTTCAGGGCTGGGGTTGTGGCACAGTGGTAGAGCACCTGCCTAGCACTTGTGAGGCACTGGGTTTGATCCTCAGCACCACATAAAAATTAAATAAAATAAAGGTGTTGTGTCCATCTACAACTAAAAAACATATTTTTAAAAATTGTTTTCTCAAATATGTTTTTGGATTGTTCATCACTAGCACTGGAAACAGGGCAGCACCTCGTCTCTGTGGCCTACAGCTTGGCAGGCTCATTTCTTTTCTCTAGCGGGGTATCCGTGGGAGAGTACCTTCTTTGAAGTTTTGACATAGATGACCATGTTATCTGCCTGTAAGTTAGTACTTCCTTTACAATCCCAATACTTTTTTTTTTCTTTTCCCTACCTAATTGCCCTGGATAGCAACTCTGGCACTGTGAAAGGAGTGAAATTGGCTATCCTGGTCTTGTTCTTGGAGTTTTGCCTGATGCTTCTTCTGTATCTATTATAATGGTTGTGTCACTTTTTTCTATCAGTATGATGTATTCACGTTTTTGTGTCTGCGTGTGTGGACTGGAGATGGAATCCAGGGGTGCTTTATCACTGAGCCACATTGCCAGCTCTTTTTGTTTTTCATTTTGAGACAGAGCCTCACTAAGTTGCTGAATCTAGCCTCCAACTTGTGATCCTCCTGCCTCAGCCTAGTGAGCTGCTGGGATTACAGGCATGTGCCCCTACACTAGGCTTATTAACTGATTTTTGATGTAAAAATGTGGTTTTATTCCTGGGATAAATCTCACTTCCCTATGGTCTATGACTTTTTATTCATTGCTAATTAATGTTTTCTTTTATCCTGTTAAGTGTCAAAAGTACCTGTTATTAGTTCATCCTGTGTTTTTTATTGATCACTGAAACTTTTTCATTTTTTTACAAAAATGTGAATGCAAAGAAGAAAACTGTTTTGTTTCTTGGTGAAGCATCAGAAGGAGAATTGGAGTGTCTGTGGTGTTTGAGGGCAGCTTGTGATGTAGTAAAGTTTTCCTCATCTTGTTTTTGGCATTTTTCATGACAGGCAAGTCTAAGAGAAATACAGAAGCTGACAGTGAGCTGGGAGGGTGTGTGACTTGGGGTTGTAGGGGTGTGTTTGTGCATCTTCAAACCTCTGGCACCTCACATAAGGATCCAGGTCACAGGGCAATGGAAATGACCTAGGAAATATTTAGTATTTTATGTTTCTTTTCTTTTTGCAATACGGGGGATGAAACCCAGGGCCTCCAATAGGCCAAGCTCCCCACTTACCAGGGGGTAGCCCAACCTCTCTTCTGTATTATTATTTTTTTGAGGCACTATAAAACTAGCTTCAGTAGATTTATGAAATGCTCTTGGGTGCTAACTTGTGTCATTAAAAAACAAATCAGTAAAATCTTCTCAACTCTCTCTTTTAATTCATTTTCTTTTAGTCTCAGATCAGTGTCCTGGAGGGAGTCTCTTGTCATGATTTGCAGAAATTTGGCAGCCTTGTGTCTGCTGTGATCACCAAGTCCTGGCCCAGGAACAACAGGGAGTCTGTGGAAGGCCTGGATGAGATTCTTGAACACCTGCTCACGGGGCCTGATGTGAAGCAGCTCTTCAAGTTGTACGGTGCGTGTAGGACTGGTTGGAGTTGCTGTCCTTCCTTGGGCAATAGAACAGGCAAGGTACTTGACCTGGTCCTCAGCCTGAATGTGCTGAGGTTTGGTAAAGGCAGGATGCATGGAGGTGCCCAGGCAGGTGTTAGGCATAAAGAGCTTCTAACACTAGAACCATTGTCTGCTGAGTGCCTGCTGAATACATGCTCCTGGGGGGGGCACACGGTCCTTGAAGCAACCCCTCTGAAAGCCCCCAAGCCCCTTGATTTCCAGATGAGGGAATGGAAGTGCCCAGGGCACATTGCTTAACCAGGGTGTTGGAGACTCACTGTGTCCAAGATAACAAATGATTAGAAATCAGTCCAAGCCCAGCTTGCCTCCCTGTGAAGCTCATGTGTCACATTTTGAGACCAATATTGATAACTAACACAACATGAAGTGACTCTTCAGCTATCACCTTCCCAAGTGCGTTGCCCTGGAATTGATGGTGCAGGTTTAGGTGTAAATTGCTAGATTCAGATCCTGTAGTGGGAAAGCACTGGTGTGGCAATAAAAACCCAGGGCCAATGATTGTCTCAGCCAAACCGGCTGCTCTGTTCTACACCAGGTCATAGGCAGGAGTAGTGTGTGGTCCTGAAGGTGGCTGCTGTGTGCACGGGCCACAGCAGCCTGCTGGGGAAGAGTTCACTGTCACACTCCACAGCATGCATTTAAGGCTCCTCCTTGTCTTTTCCTGGCTTCATGGTTCTGTTCCTTTTATCACTGAGTAAAGTCCCCTTGTCTGGATGTGCCTGGGTTGGTCCATTCTCCCACTGAAGGTCATCTCAGCTGCACTCTGTGTGGGGGTGATGCTGGGGATGAACCAGGGATTCAAGCCTGCTAGCCTAGTACACTACCACAAAGCTGCACCCCAGCCCCCTGTCATCTTTGTTTTGTTTTTTTTAAAGAGAGAGAGAGAATTTTTTAAATGTATTTTTTAGTTTTGGGTGGACACAACATCTTTATTTTATTTTTATGTGGTGCTGAGGATCGAACCCAGCGCCCTGCGCATGCCAGGCAAGTGTGCTACCGCTTGAGACACATCCCCAGACCCTTATCTTTGTTTTTTATGCTAAGAATAAACTTGGTCTTCTCATAATACTATATGAACCTCATATTACTGTGAGATAAATAGTCTGGCAGTTAAAGTAGTCATGTTTTAAAATATTGTCCTCTAGTTGCTCCAAAAGCTCATATTCCAGGTTTTGATCCGCAGACAAGATAGGCAGAGAATGAAGCTGCAGCATGGATCTGCCTCCTTCCTGGGTGCTGTGCAGATGCTTCCCTGCACCCGTGGAGTGGCTTGATGTGAGCTTGTCCTGTTGCAGTTTATTTTCCTACTACTGCAGGGATTCTCAAGACAGGTGTGCCAGGTTTCTGTACTTGTGACTAAAAGGCTCAGGGGTCACTCCAGTTGAACTGGGCTGACTGGGGTATGCCAAGTAAAACATAAATGACACAAATACCTTTTTGTTTGGGGTCGCAGTGACAGCTCCTCCGACTTTAAGGGTCCGTAGGAAGAGAGAGAGCGAGAGCAGGTGCTGACCCCTTTTATTGAGGAGAAGCTATTCAGATGAGGCAAGGGGTCAGGTTTCAGGGGGCTGAGTCTATCTTCATGATGTCCACTGTCAGCAGGTTGACTGACACCTGGGTAGGCCACACCCAAGGGCACAGTAAGAGAAGGGGACACACACAAGGCACTTCCATGGAAGATTCTATCGTAAACAGGGCAAGGGGTTATATTACAAAGGAACAGGTGAGCATAGCTTCACCCATGGGGCTGTAGCAAGACACACCTATGCACAAGGCACTGTCCCTCAAACCCAAGAAGGATGGGGAAAGCTTTGCCACATTTCTGTGACTGAGTGCCTCAGCACCCAGCCAGGGAGTGTGACTCAGTCACATGCAAGGTTGGTCTCCCACAAGGTGAATTTCCAAGAATATCATATGTAGGTCAAGAAGCACGTTCACTGTAGCATGGGCTCAGGACTTCAACCCTGAGCACTGTGGTTCTCCTGGCTGACTTTGGCCATTGGAAAGTCTCCTCCTCCCAGTCAGGAGATGCACTAGGTTAAGACCTGAACCTCACAGGTACAGGCATAGCTGAGTGGGCATGGGGCTGGCGAGAGGTTCTAATGGCCAGGAGAGGGGAGGGCCGCATGCTCATTGTGCTCGCTATCTTCTCAGGGACAGATGAGAAGCTCTTAGCCAGCCTCACAGAGGACGCCAAGAGGCTGATGGCTGCCGCCAGCTCTGTCTTCACAGAGGTTGCTGGTGATGTCCTGAATGGGTCCATATTGGTCAGACGGTTGGAGCTGATCCTGAAGCACAAAAGTCAGTTTCTGGACCTGTGGCAGTTAGGTGAGCTGAGGCCAGGCTGGTAAGAAGCCTATGTTCACATGTGTGCTGGCTGTCCTCCTCTCTACCACCAAGTGGGGGCCTCCTTGTCCTTCTGATGGTGACTGTGGGGCACTCCCAGGGAGAGAAAGGGGTGCTGTGAAGTTTGTTTCCTTTAGCTGACCTTGTCATGGTTTTCCAGAGACACAAAGTTCTTCATTCCAAGAGAAAAATTGTGACATGGAAGAGACGCTGGACTGGAGGATGGGCGAAGTCATGTTTCTGAAGAGAGAGAAGAGACAGGTGGACAGCCTCCTGAGGCTGTGTGGGAAGGTGAAGCACCTCGTCCAAGGTACTGCTCCTGCAGTCACGCTGGACACCCTTGAGAGCTGTCACGGGGATGAAGCAGGCCACAAATAGAGGGGCCTTATTTTTCAGGGAGAAGCTTTTAAAAAACATTCTTGACCCAGTTTTCAATGCATTTGCCCAGGGAAGCAGCTTCCCCTTGTACATTCTTGTTTGTGTGCCTCTACACCCGTTGATGTCCCCGATTTCCCAGTGTCAGTGTCCTATGCTGGCTTCCCAAGGAGGGGAGGTGTAGATCTTTCTCCAGTCTGTGCCCTGAACATGAGGCTGCTTGCTGCTCTGTCACTCCCAGTGGTGTCCTGAGTTACTGTCAGGGGTCAGGGTCAGGCCTTCGCCATGGTGTGAACACAGGATTCACAGGCGAGCCGTGCGGTGGACCATGGCCACTCCACAGTTCTGGCATAAAGTTTCTGTAGCTGGTGGAATTGCATTTCTTGCCTTGGTACTTTCTTTTCCCCTTTTTCATTGTGTTTATTTCAAATTCAGCCCCAAACTGTACCATCTATCTGTGTGGATGTCTCTGAAGAGTCTCCCAGGACAGAGGGCTTATTTTCCCTAGCGGGGAGGTGGCCCTTAATCTCCTCTTGGCCTCTGGGCTGGTAGGGCAAGTCCTGCATCTCTGGCCTGTGCTTGACTACTGTTTGACAGAGGGTGGCATCTACTGCTTGCTGGGACAGGGACACAGGAGGCCAGATACAGAACTGTGACCCTGCTGTAGGTTGATCATTGGGCCAGGGGCAGAATTTCCTTCAGAGTGCTGCCTGAGTGCTGCATTGGGATGTCAGATGCATTCTCGCTACTGATCCTCTGTATGGAGCTTGTTGTCCTTCTCTGGATGCTCTTGAGAACTGTCGGGCCCTAGTGTTCTGAAGTTGACATTAATCTGTGTCTGGCCTTGGGTCTCTTTTCCATCTCTAGGATGGGGCACTGGCAGGTCTCAGCCAGAGAGCTAGTCTTAGAGCTCTAGGGTGTTCTCCTGAATTGGCTAATTATGCTTTCCCTATTGCAGGGTGCACATCAGCAGCTGCTGGGCCTTCTGGCATGGTTGCCTGACTCCCATGACATCTCTCCTGCTTGGGCTTCACTTCCTGAGCCTTCTCTTCAATCTCCTCCTGTAACCTGGTCATTGAATTCTTCATTTCAGCTCTTATATATAGTTAATTTGAAGGCACTCCCTTTTTTCTTTTCTTTTTTGGCACTGGAGTTGAACTCAGGGGCACTCGACCACTGAGCTACATCCCCAGCCCTATTTTTGTATTTTATTTAGAGACAGGGTCTCACTGAGTTGCTTATTATTTTTCTTTTGCTGAGGCTGGCTTTGAACTCGTGATCCTCCTGCCTCAGCCTTGCCAGCCACTGGGAATACAGTGTGTGCCATCGCGCCCAAAACTTTTTTTTTTTTTTAAGATATTTTTTTAGTTGTAGATGGACATAATACCTTTATTTATTTATCTTTATGTGGTGCTGAGGATAGAACCCAGTGCCTCACATGTGCTAGGTGCATGCTCTACCACTGAGCTACAATCCCAGCCCCTCCTTTTCTCTTGAAATATTCATTTATATACTATGTTCTTGTGGTTCATGTTTGCAGCATGTTTTCCCGTTTTTTTTTTCTGTTTCATCCAAGTTGCTTTTATCTGTTGGCTTTCTTTCTTTCCTTTTTTTGCATGTTGGGGATGGACGCTAGGCTTTTTTTTTTTTTTTTTAATGGCACTGAGGATTGAACCCAGTGCCTCACATATGCTAGGCAAGCATTCTACCACTGAGCTACACAATCCCTATTGGCTTTTTTGGATATATTTCCCACATTAAAACTTTTTCTGTTCTGATTGGAGATTTTCGTTTATCTGTATGAATACAGTCCCCACAGGTGGATGGACAGGCAAAGGGATTCTGGGCTGTGACCTGTGGGGCTCTGTGGCTGCCCTTAAATTGACCTAGTCCTTGAGGCTTCTCTTGTGAGCTGGTCATATTTGCACCCCCTGCCTGCTGCCAGATTTCTGGAGCCAGAGGGAGAGGAGGAGAGTGAGCCCCCACTTTTATTCCAGTTTTCCTGCCCTGGTGACTGTGTCATCCTCTTGGTCCTTAGATTGAATACTCCCTGTCCTCTGTAGCTGCCCAAGACAGTGTGTGTCTAGAAGTAGCCTCCAGGCCAGAGAGCCCTTGACAGGGGCGGGCAGCCCCCATCTGCCTCCAAGGTGGAGGTGGACTCTCACCAATTGCTTCTTAAACAGACTTTGAACCCAATTCCAGTTCCCTCTCTGCCTCCCCCAGTCTAGGGTGACCTTAACATCTAGTGTCCTTGAGTGCCAGAAACTTGTGCTGGGCCTGGCTGAACTCACCTCTGCTGTGTCCTAAGGGTCTCTGTTCTCAGGCCCCAAGTGTCATTTGCCACTGGTATGGCCATCTTTCTACTTCCCAGGTTGTGTTGTTATTGGGCTTCTTTTCTACTGTCCTTGTTCCTGCTGGTTATGATGTTTTAAAAGCATTTTCTAATCTGTCACTGGAATGGGATTTGGGAGGGAGATGGATTTGTGTTTCCAACTGTTCTCTCCACACAAGAGCTTCCAGTCTGTTCTTTATCATGAAAACTGTTAATCAATCCCATGGCAGGGTGGAGGGGAGGAGGGATGAATTCTTCCTAAGAAAAAAAATCCCATAAATAATATTAATTTGTGTTTTCTTAAAGAAGTTATTAGAAATACTAGGAAAGTAAAATAAGATGCTACCGTGACTAGCATTTAACTTCCATGTTTCCTTGTGGTTTCCAAAGTGGATTTTGGAGAGATTGAAGCAAGACACTCAGAAGACCTGAACTGCAAAAGACTGAATGAAGCCATGAGGGTGAGACAGCCGGCGTCCTCAGCCTGCAAGCTGATGACGCACTATAACCTGGACCGTGAGGTCCAAAGAATGGCTGCAAGGATAGACTCGCTGATGGACAGCCACATCTTCCAGATCCTCTGGGAAGAAGCTGCAGAGTCATTAAGCCATCCCCAAGGAGAATCTGAAAGACAAACCCTTGCGCTTTTAGAGGCTTATGAGTACTTGTACTCGCCTTGTTACCAGAGGTTCATGAAACTGTATCAGGATCTGAAGTCAGGAGAGGTCACCTTTGGAGAAATTAATGTCTTCTTCAAGGACTTTGTAGATAAATACAATGACCTGACTTTAGACCTCCAGATCATGTGTGAAGTAGACCCCCAGGCCCAGAGGGGCTGGATCTCAGAACGTGTTAAACAGATCAAGGAGTATCATAGCCTGCACCAAGCAATCAGCTCGGCCAAGGTCATCTTGCAGTTCAAAAAGGATTTTGGATTGACCGGTGACTTCAGTGTTATTTACACTTTAATAAACTTTGTAAGTTATTTGCTGGGGACTCCTGGGAGGTGGGGGCCTACCTCAGACTCCTTAGAAGCCCCAGGTTTTCTGGGAAGATCAGTGAGCCCCTCCAAGGACTCTCATCTGGGCTGCACTAAGTCTGGAACATTCCAAGCCCTGGGTTTTTACCTTTGCTTGAGACAGTGTGACTGTTCCTTAGCTAGTGAGTTTTCTCGGGTCTATATGAGAACCAAAAATTCAGGGTAGAAAAACCAACCTCTTTCCAGAGGAATCTCATCTCTTTAGGTTATGAAAGTAAAAAGGGAAATATTTTGTCATCTGTCCAGGTACCTCTCCTAGTTGCAGTGGGAATGCCAAATGGTACATTGCTCCTGTTGTAGCTCAGGCCTGAATCTCTTCCTGTTTCTTAGCCTCACATTTCTAAGGTGTGTGGATTTTCAGTAGAGGCAGGTATGTTAATGCTTAAAATTTAACACAGAGTGTGGAATTGTCTATACCTAGACTTGAACCCTTCGGTAAATCTATGAGTAACTTCCCCAGAGAAGCTAACAACATGGACCTGGCTGGGCTGCTGTGAGGAGCAGGTTTCAAAGTCTATGAACACTTCCTCACAGGACCTGGGTACTGGGGACAGTGGCAACTGCAGCTTAGCAAGGAGGGCTGTGGAGGTCATGCTATCCTTGGTGCAAGAATGTGTCAGGCTCTGCTATAGCAGCTGCTTGTCCAGGCATCCTGGAGGGCAGGTGTGGGTGGTTGCTGGAACAGCCCATAGCAGAGCTTCATCTTACAGATTGATGATTTCGAGGCCACCCACCATGAGAGGCTGAACCAGATCAGCCCACAGCTCATCCAGGCCAAGAAGCTGTTGCAGGACATCAGCGAGCCCCGCCGCCAGTGTCTGGAGGAGCTGGCCCTGCAGAAGGAGCTGGTCAGCTGGCTACACGACGAGCTGAGAGGTATGGTGGGAGCTCAGCTTCAGGTGTTTGCCAACTGGGGTTCCTGACCTTAAGGATGTCCTGCCTCAATCATGTGCATGTGTCGGGTTGGGGGGGCAGTGTCTGCTTCTAGGCCCACAGTGGAGTTTGCATCAGGACAGCTTTTCAGACTTCTGGTTAAAACTGTTTTCCTTTGTTGCTCTTTCCATTTGTGGACACTGGCATCATTTTCATAAGCATCCTGACTCCTTTTTCTCCTTCAAGCTCATTCTGCCAGAGGCCTAGGCCCTCTGCCCACAGAGGGGTGTTGCTGCTGTAAGCTTGTGTAACCTGTGTACTTCTCTTCCAGCCTAGGGCTGGGCAGCCTGTGTGGTTGTGTGGACTAGATAGAGCCTATGTGGTTGTGTGAACTAGATAGAGCCTGTGTGGTTGTGTGGACTAGATAGAGGCAGGGGAGGAGAGGTAAGAAAGAAAGTTCAAGGAGGTGGAGCGGGGACAGCACTCACACACCACCTCCTGCTGGCCACTGAGGCGTCACTGGCTCCAGCTCTCATCCAGAGCTTTGCTGCTTCCACCTTGTACTCCTGAGTCTGCTTTGACTTACATTCTTTGATTAGTAATTAACCTAGGGGAATTATCTCAGTTTTTTAAATAACTGATTGCCCATTATTATTATTATTTTTTTTATTAGTTGCTCAAAACATTACAATGATCTTGACATATCATACATTTGATTCAAATTATTTACCAATGGAACGTGTTTTTGTTTGGGTGATAGTGTTTGTAGATTAAAGGAAATAAGGTACACACAAGCCTAGACCAGTGCCTGGGACATTGTTTGGTAAACATTAGATGCTGGTCAGTGGTGTCATCATATGCTGCAAAAGAAAAGGTGTCCTGGTGTCCTAACGGAAGGCAGGAAGTGCCACACACGCTAGGTGTTTACCTAGTGTCTATCGATGGCCTCACGAAGGATCTTGCCCCAGGTGAGAGTTGTGCAGCATCATGGAGTGGTCCTGTGCTGACTCCCTCTCTGCCCCAGGCATCACCGAGCTCAAGGTATTTGTGGACCTGGCCTCCATCTCAGCTGGAGAAAGCGACATTGACGTGGACCGGGTGGCCTGCTTCCACGATGCTGTGCAGGGCTATGCGTCCCTGCTGTATAAGCTGGACAAGAAGGCAGGCTTCAGAAAGTTCATGGAAATTTTAAGAGAACTCTGGAAGGCTCTGCAAAATGACCCCCATCTGCCCAGTAAGCTGGTGAGTTTTGTTCCTGATTCCAAGGTGTGGAGGTCTTGCAGCCTTGGGAAGCAGCTGTGCTTTGAGGGCACGTGGGCATGGAGGCGTGTAGGCAGCCATTTAAACTGATGTTCAAAACCAGATTTTCTTCACTATGGAAATGCTTTCTTTGTCTTGGGTTGGAAGAGAGCTACAGAGCTGCATGTCAAGAGCAGTCACCACCCTACAGGACAAGTGTGGAAAGAGCACAGTAGGAAGTGTGTGAAAGGGTGTGCAGCAGTTTTCTCTGAATTTAGTAACTGTCCTTTTATTTAGTTACTTTTGGGTATTTTTCACAATTGATGTTGATTAATTTTTTTATCAGAAAAAAACATTTAAGTAAACTCCCTGTACCAGCGTCTGAGTAAACTTACACTTGTAACTCACCCAATGAGAAGAGATGTCCAGAGGCCTGCACCAGCCTTGGGACAGTCCTGTATGTAGTTGGAGGGTGGGGAGATGGACAGAGAGCAGTTTGCAGTTTTTCTGCTAGAAGCTCATTTTTGGTTGCGATTTTTTCTGTTCTTCTGGTCATTCTCAGGGACCAATGCAGGACATTAAGAACTTAGGGCTCCTGTTCAGTCAACCATCTCTCCTCAAAGGGCCTTTGTTCTGGGAACCCAGGAGGATGGTGGCCTGCCACCAGAGAGCACAGCCTGTGGCTATCTCACCAATCAACCATAAGTGCAGGCCAAGTGCATTCCAAGTGTCAGCTAGAAACTTGGCACCAGTGCAGCCACAATGAGTGGTCAGGGTCCTGAGGAACAGGCAGGGGTACCTGAGGCAGCCTCAGGCACTGGGCAAGAAGTTATGCCTGGAGCCCTGGAGGAGGGTGGCTGGAGTTTGCCCAGCAAGGGCAGAGGCAGGAGGAGGACATCCAGGAAGATAGTCATTCGAACCCTGGCCCATGTTCTCTGCTTTTATCCCAACAGCGAGATTCTGCTAGGAACTTGGAGTGGCTGAAGACAGTGAAGAAAAGCCATGGGTCCATTGAGCAGTCATCTCTGTCCCTGGCCACAGCAATCAACAGCAGAGGCATCTATGAGATCAGGGCATCCACAGGCGACCAGAAGGTGAGCCCTCCCAGATTCCAGGTGCAGTGTTGGTGGCATGCACTGGCCTGCTGCAGAGTCAGCGTTTTAGCCACCAGAAAATGGCTTCTAAGCATGTTTTGCCTCCCAGATCTCCCCAGATGCCATCCTGCACCTGATCCTCCCTGGGGGTCACAGTGGCCTGGAGCCAGAGCGCTCCTACACTTTAGAAGAGCTGAAGGATCTTTTAAACAAGCTGATGCTGATGTCTGGCAAGAAAGACCACAAGAGTATGGAAGTGGAGAGGTTTTCTCAGGTGAGCAGGTGCCCTGTTGCCTCAGGCTGGGCATGCTCACTGCCCTGCTTCCTGCAAAGGGGAAGGGGCAGGGGTTGGCTTCTGGTGGACAGAGTGGCTCCAGAGAGTGGAGCTGGTGGGTCTGCAGGGTGCACCTTGCCTGGAGCCACATCTGAGGTGGAATAGGCCCTGGAGGCCCTGGAAGCCCTGGAGGCCCTGGAGGCATCCTTTAGATTTGTCACCACTGGTGGTTAATCAGCTGCATTTAGCAGGAGGTGACCAAGTAGATAGTTCTGAGAAGAAGTATGAATGGCTTCATTTACTCTGTAAATTGGCAAAGTCAAACACCTCAATATTCTAATGGGCACTCTTCATCAAAACTAAAGTAACTGAGCCAGGTGTGGTGGCACATGCCTGTAATACCAGTGACTCAGGACGGAGTCAGGAAGAGTGTAAGTTAGAGGCCAGCCTCAGCAACTTAGTGAGATCCTGTCTCAAAATGAAAAAGGGCTGGGACATAACTCAATGGTATAACACCCTGGGTTCAATCCCTGGTAGCAACCCCCCCCCCAAAAAAAAAATAAACCAAAAAAACCCTAAAATAATTGTCGACATAGGTTGTTGGTTTTTGTAATAGTCTCTCTCTCTCTCTCTCTCTCTCTCTCTCTCTCTCTCTCTCTCTCTCTCTCTCTCTCCTGTTATAGGTTTTTTCCTTACAGTTTATTTTCACTTCACAATTTACATTTTTTCCTCCAGTGCAGCCATGGAGCCAGGTCCTGGCACATACTAGGCAAGTGCTCTACCACTGAGCACAGTCCAGCCCACATCTTATCTGCCACCTGATCTCTTCCTGAAGGTGGCTGCCCTCTCCCTAGGCTTTTTGTGTTTCCCAGTGACCCTGTGGGAGGAGTGAACCCAAGCTCCTTGACTTAGAACCTGTGTATGTCTAGATTAGCATGTCCCCCTGCAGTAGCTCACTGTGACATCTGCCTTATGCCTCTGTTTCCCCTAGTTATTCTGCCATGTGCAGTGGCTTGTGCAAGCCTTCCTGAACCTGTACTCTGCGGGAAACATGCTGTTCCGGACCTGGACTGCCGAGGTCTACTGCTGCCCTAGGAATGGCGTCTCCATCTGCATGGACTTCCACTTGGAGTTGGTGAGCCAGCTGACAGAGAGTGGGGACGTCCCCCAGCTCCTGGAAGCCCTCTGCAGGCAGATGGAGCACTTCCTGAATGACTGGAAGGAGCTGGTGAGCAGGAAGCGCAGGGAGCACTTCTACCTCAACTTCTACACAGCCGAGCAGCTGGTCCTCCTGAGCACCGAGCTCAGGAAGCAGAGTCCCAGCGAAGCTGCCCTCATGATGCTGTCCTTCATCAAAGACAACTGCACCCCGGCTGACGTCTTAAGGGCCACCAAGGGATTCAATGAGGCTCCCAGACACCACGTGAGGACAGTGATGGGAAAATTACCTCCATTGCAATCTGCTGAGATCAGCCTGGTGACCAAGCTGAGGGCCATCATGGAACAGTCCCTGGAGAGCATGAGTGTCTTTCTGCCTGGCTGCCTGGACCTGGAGGCCCTGGGCCATTGTCTGGCTCGCCTGGCCAGGATGAGCGGGCCTCCTGTGGAGCGGTCTCTCCCCATGGGCCTGCAGGCTGGCCAGCCCAACCTGGTCTTGTGTGACCATTCTGAGGTGCTGTTGGCTACCGTGGCCATCTACATGCAGGCCCCAGGCCAGCCCCTGCCCACTTTCGATGAGGTGCTACTCTGTACCCCAGGGACCACATTTGAGGAGGTGGCCCTGTTCCTGCACCGCTGCCTGGCCCCGGTTTCCCAGGGGCATAAGGTCTACAGCCTGCTGTTTGCAGATCAGCTGAGCTATGAGGTGGCCTGCCAGGCAGAGGCCTTCTTCCGCAGCCTGTGCACACAGTGTCCCCGGGAAGACTACCAGCTGGTGCTGGTCTGTGATGCGGCACGGGAATGCTGCTACCTGCCCTCAGCCTTCAGCCAGCACAAAGTCCACCTCATCCCCCAGGCACCCCTCCATGCCATCCAGGACTACCTGGCACATCACTACCAGGTCCCAGCACAGACTCTGTCGGCAGCAGCTGTGTTCAGAGACCGGATGTGTGTGGGGGTCGTGGCCTCGGAGAGAGCCGGAGTTGGTAATGAGAGCGCTGGGGTGGGCAGGCAGTCTCTCAGGGCTTCCCAATGACCCCTGCCTCTGCAGCAGTGGGCACCTCAGATGACACCCTCTGCAGGTGGGAAAGTGAGTCTCAGGAGGGTCTGACTCCCTGCAGTCAGTGCTTCCTCTAAAAGGGCCCCTTTCCACCCAGGTTGCAGTTCCTGGGAGCCCAGCTCCTCCTGGCATGGACTTCTCTGCAGGTCACTTTTTTCTTGTGTGAACTCTTGACCTCTTTTGGGTCACATTGGTGTGATCAGAGGAGGCACAGCTGCTCTGGCTCCAGGAGAAGAGTGCTTTGCACCCTCCCTTCAGTCACTGTCATGTGTCCTTAATAAGAGGTGGTGACTTCCATTCTGTTGATTTCATCCCATGAGCATCACTGTGCCCTGTCAGGACAAAACCTGCCCTCCCCTCCCTGCTCAGGACATGCCTCTGCTTTTACTTTATTATACTTCCACTGCTGTCATCATGGAGAGTGCCAGGATGCTGAGTGGGTGACAGCTAGGGACTCTGGCTTCATGGTGCAATTATGCTCTAATCTGATGTTCCATTGCATCAGTTTTGATTTTTACATAGAGAAGTAACTGTTTTTTTAAAAATGGGGATTTACCTCAGGGGTGCCCTATTGCTGAGCCATATCCTCAGCCTTTTTTATTTTTTATTTTGAGACATGGTCTCACTAAGTTGTTTAGGGCCTCACTAAGTTGCTGAGGCTGGCCTTGAATTTGCAATCTTCCTGCCTCAGCCTCCCAAGCTCCTGGGATTACAAGTGTATGCCACTGCTCTTGCCTAAGAGGTAACTTCTAATCTCTCTGGATTCTGTTCCTCTTGGTCCAGGGGTTGGGATCTCATTTCCTTATTTTAACATTACAGGGAAGTCTCTCTATGTGAAGAGATTGCATGAAAAACTGAAAAAGAAGTTAAATAGTGAAAAGGTGCCTTTAAAGATTGTTCGGTTGACTGACACTCAGGTGGATGAGGGCCGCATCCTGGGCTCCCTCCTATCTTTCTGGGATGCTCAGTTTCGGAAAACGCCTATGATATTCCACTTTGATGTGACTGCTTCGGTAAGTGCCTATATGGTAGCTGAATGGCCACATCAGAAGGTGTAATTCCAAGGGCCCCACTTGCTTCTCCCTGTATGAAGAGTCCCTTCTTTTTACACCTACCTGTGGTCAGTACCCTTCTCTTTAGGAACAAGACAGGAGGGTCCTGGGGGTTGGAAGAAATGGTTGGCGTTTGTGTATTTTCAACCCATGCTTCTCTGTCTTTAGGTACAGACTGGAACTTGGGTTTTTCTTTTCAAACTCCTCATTTTACAATACCTAATGGATATAAGTGGGAAAATGTGGCTTCGGAACCCATGCCATTTATATATCATTGAAATCCCAGTAGGAAATTCAGTACTGCCAAAGAGGTCTTCAAAGCTGGTAAGCACACAGCACACCTTTGCTGCTGTGGCCTATGGCCTGAGTTGACACATCTTAATTGTTTCCCACTTTCATGTTCAGGGAGCAGCGAGTATGTGTAAGGCGAAATGCATGCTTAGACTTAGATCTTAATGATGTCTGGAATGAGAATGCTCTCGTATTTATGGATTGGCAGCGTCTTGCATTTGTCTGGATCTGTCAGATCCATGCTATGTCTGGGTTGAGTCTCACCTGTGCTGAGTATTCAGGAGATTCCTCTGTTGATGGCCATTGTCTCTTTTACTTCCAGTGAAGATAACAGGGTGACTTTGCACATAGAAAGCCATTATCTGGTGGGAGTTCTATGGTCGCACATGTGTTCGTGCTTGGAGGAGAGATCACGCCACAGGAGGCTGGGTTGGAAATGGATTCCTGGTTAATAATACAGCTACTGTAGTTGAGCTTCTTTAATACCCTAAGGTGCAGATGCCAGCCTCTGTGAATGAGAGGCTGCAGAATGCAAACAATCGCTGTGTATTTAAGTGATTGTTTTCATAAAGGCCGATCCTGAGTAGATCGCGTGGAGGGTTAATATACATGGGCATCTTTCAGGAAATCAAGTTCTAACTTCTATTTATATCTCTTCTTTGCAGAATCCACATGCCCCCCAGTTTAGTTTTCTTGACATCTTCCCCAGAGTCACCTGCAGACCTCCCAAAGAAGTGATAGCCATGGAGCTGAGTCCTGAGAGAAGCTTCAGAGAGCCTGGAATGGACGAGCGAGAATTCCGCAGTGCCACTTTCCAAAGACCTTACCAATATTTAAAAAGATTCCATCAAAAACAAAACCTAGACACATTTCAATACCAAGCAGGCTCTGTTGAAGGTACCCCAGGGGAGTGCATCCAGCACCTCCTCATATATTGTGGGGTCATCAACCCCTCCTGGTCTGAGCTCCAGAACTTTGCTCGGTTCCTCAACTGTCAGCTCAAGGACTGTGAGGCCTGTATGTTCTGTAATCCAGGCTTTACTGGATTTACACTACCAGGCTTCAAGAATTTTGTGGTCACCTTCATGATCTTCATGGCAAGAGACTTTGCCACACCAATGCTTCATATCTCTGACCAGAGCCCAGGGAAGCACATGGTCACCATGGATGGGGTTGATGAGGAAGAGCTCGCCCCCTTCACTCTCCGGAGGAGGTGGGAGTCAGAGCCTCACCCATATGTGTTCTTCAATGGTGACCACGAGACCATGACATTCATAGGCTTCCATCTTCGGCCCAATGAGAATGGCAGCATTGACGCCATCAACCATCTCAATGGGAAGATAATCAAGAAAGATGTCATGACAGAAGAACTGTACAAGGGGCTGTTGCTTCAGAGGGTGCCCTTTAATGTTGACTTTGATAACCTGCCCAGACACGAGAAACTCTCGAGACTCTGCCGGCCACTAGGAATTCCTCAGGCCCTTGATCCCGATGAAACATATGAGCTTACAACAGACAACATGCTCAAGATTCTGGCCATTGAGATGCGGTTCAGGTGTGGGATCCCAGTTATCATCATGGGAGAAACAGGCTGTGGGAAAACCAGGCTCATTAAATTCCTTAGTGATCTGCGGCGTGCTGGTGCCCAGGCTAAGAACATGAAGTTGGTCAAGGTTCATGGAGGAACAACCACAGCCATGATCCACTCCAAAGTCTTGGAGGCTGAGAAAACTGCCTTATATAATAAAGACCAACACCAGTTGGACACCATCTTGTTCTTTGATGAAGCCAACACAACAGAAGCCATAAGCTGTATCAAGGAAGTCTTGTGTGACCGGACCGTGGATGGCCAGCCCCTGGAGGAGGACTCAGGCTTGCACATAATAGCTGCCTGCAACCCTTACAGGAAGCACTCCCAGGAGACCATCTGCCGTTTGGAGTCGGCTGGTTTGGGGTACAGGGTCAGTGCAGAGGAGACAGCAGACAGGCTGGGCTCCATTCCCCTCAGGCAACTGGTGTACCGTGTCCACGCCCTGCCCCCGAGCCTGATTCCTCTGGTGTGGGACTTTGGGCAACTGAATGACACTGCTGAAAAGCTCTACATCCAGCAGATTGTGCAGAGACTGGTGGACCATGTCAGGATCAGCGAGGACGAGACTCCTGTGATCACAGAAGTGCTCTCTGCCTCTCAGAAGTTCATGAGGAACACTGAAAATGAGTGCAGTTTCGTCAGCCTCCGGGATGTGAAGCGCTGTGTGAAGGTGTTCACGTGGTTTCATGGCCGCAGCAAGATGCTCTTGGTGAAGCTGAACACCTTTCTCTGCGAGACCAGTGTCAGCAAAAATAACTTCAGGAGAGACCCTGTCCTCTGGTCCCTGGTGCTGGCAGTGGGGGTCTGTTACCACGCCTCCCTGAAGGAGAAGGAGTCCTACCGCAGAGCCATTTGCAGGTATTTTCCAGAACCATATGACGACAGCGGGGTCATCCTGGACGAGATCACGCACGCACAGGATCTTTTCCTGAGTGGGGTGCCTCTGAGGAAAACCATAGCCAGGAACTTGGCTCTGAAGGAGAACGTCTTCATGATGGTCATCTGCATTGAGCTGAAGATCCCCCTCTTCCTGGTGGGAAAGCCCGGAACCTCCAAATCTCTTGCCAAGACCATCGTGGCAGATGCCATGCAGGGGCAGGCCGCGCACTCCACTCTCTTCCGCAGCCTGAAGCAGGTCCACCTGGTGTCCTTCCAGTGTAGCCCCCACTCCACCCCACAGGGCATCATCAACACCTTCAAGCAGTGCGCTCGCTTCCAGCAGGGGAAGGACCTGCAGCAGTATGTGTCTGTGGTGGTGTTGGATGAGGTCGGCTTGGCAGAAGATTCCCCCAAAATGCCCCTGAAGGCTCTGCACCCACTGCTGGAAGACGGGTGCATTGAAGGTGATCCTGCCCCCCACCAGAAAGTCGGCTTCATAGGTATTTCCAACTGGGCCCTCGACCCTGCCAAGATGAACCGGGGCATCTTTGTGTCCCGCGACAGCCCCAGTGAGAAGGAGCTCATAGAGAGTGCCAGAGGGATCTGCTCTTCAGACAGCCTGGTGCAGGACAGGGTCCAAGGGTACTTCGCTCCTTTTGCCAAGGCCTATGAAACAGTGTGCAGCAGGCAGAACAAGGAATTCTTTGGGCTTCGCGACTACTATAGCCTCATCAAGATGGTCTTCGCCACCGCCAGAGCATCTAACAAGAAGCCTTCTCCACAGGATATTGCACAGGCAGTCCTTCGGAACTTCAGTGGCAAAGATGACATCCCTGCCTTGGACATCTTCTTGGCCACTTTACCTGAGGCCGGGTGTGTGGAAGAGGTCAGCACCCTGGAGCTCATCAAGCAGAACATTTTCAGGGATATGAAGATGGCAGCAGTGGGGGAGCTAGAAGGAGCTGAATCCCGCTACTTGCTGGTGCTGACCAAAAACTACATGGCCCTGCAGATCCTGCAGCAGTCATTCTTCAGTGAGGACCAGCAGCCCGAGATCATCTTTGGTTCCAGTTTTCCCCGGGACCAGGAATACACCCAGATCTGCAGAAACATCAACCGGGTGAAGATCTGCATGGAGACCGGCAAGATGGTGGTGCTGCTGAACCTGCAGCACCTCTATGAGAGCCTGTACGATGCGCTCAACCAGTACTACGTCTACCTCGGGGGTCAGAAGTACGTGGACCTCGGGCTCGGCACCCATCGCGTCAAGTGTCGGGTCCACCCTGACTTCCGTGTGATTGTCATTGAGGAGAAAAATGTGGTGTACGAGCAGTTCCCCGTGCCCCTCATTAACCGGCTGGAGAAGCACTACCTGGACCTCAGCTCGGTGCTGCAGGGGTGGCAGAAGAGCATTGTGCAGGAGCTCATGCAGTGGGCAGAGCAGTTTGCTGACGTGAAGGCCCATCAGTTCCTGGCTGGGCACAAGTACAGCCCTGCTGACGTCTTCATCGGCTACCACTCTGACGCCTGTGCCTCTGTGGTGCTGCAGGCTGTGGAGAGGCAGGGCCCTGGGGACCTGACACAGGAGCTGTATCACAGAGTATCTGAGGAGGCCAAGCTGATCCTGCTGGACTGTGCCACACCAGATGCTGTGGTGCGGCTGAGCACCTCCAAGCTGGGCTCATTTGCTGCACAGACCCTGTCCCAGGAATACTGGAACAAGCAGCAGCACCACTCCTTTGCAGATTTCCTCCAGGCCCAACTTCACAATGCGGACCTGGAGCGCCACGCCATCTTCACAGAGGTGACTGCCCCCAGAGCCTTTCCTTTTTCTTTCACCCAAGAGCCCTTGCTCTCTGTTTAAGGCACTGTTAGTCTGGAAAACCGGTATGTCCCCTCCATGTTAGGCACAACGAGGATAAGTCCATTTTGGTCTCTCACCTGTTTGTGAGCAGAGCTCTCCTCTGACAGCAGCACTGGGCACAACTTCACTTCCCAGGGGTCTGGGCCCACCCAGGATATAAGTGATCGGCCTGCTTCTCATCCTTGGACAGCCTAAGAGTAATGGACGAGGATGCCTCCCATTCAGGTGCCCTTAGTGTCACTGCAGCCAGGTGGGGGCATGGATCATAGGTGGTTCTCCTTAAAAAACACCGGCCTGCTGTGACGGCTGGCTGGGTATGCGTCAGAGGCAGAGGGATCCTTGGGGCACAGGTGTTGAGTCTGAATTTGCATCTGTGCAGGAGACCAGGAAGGGACTGCTGACAGAGCTTGAAATTCAAGCTGTGAGTGCTGGGTTGTGGGGATGGGATAGGTGGAGAGACATGTGGAGGGCCTTGTGGACAGCCTTGGGCTTGGTCTTGACTGCACAGAGAGGAGCTATGGATGAAAGTGTACGTAGACATGCCCCAATGACTGGGTGATGGAAAGACAGTGGAGTAAGAGAGTGACATTGAGAGGATAGATCTGTCAGGAAGTTCTGGCATCGTGCAAACTGCAAATGGTTAGCAGGCAGCATGGGTGGGCTGATCATCAATTCCATGGAGGGTGGCAGGAGGTGGAGGACAGCCTTCCTGAGCTCACTGTCGCTTTGTGCTATCATCATGGAGACCCCAGGAAGGAACGATGGGTTTGGGAGCCAGTGGTGACCTCTGTTTTGAATAGGTTTGGATGTCTGCTGTGTGGTTGGATGTAGGAATAGGAAGCTTGTCAGTCAGGACAGGCCCAGAGAAGGGGTCTAGATCCAGGTGGAGTGGCACATGTCTGTAATCCCAGTGGCTTGGGAGGCTGAGGCAAGAGGATTGAGAGTTCAAAGCCAGCCTCAGCAACTTAAGTAACTAACTAAGGCCCTAAGTAACTTAGCAAGACCCTGCCTCAAAATAAAAACTAAAAGGAAGGGCTGGGTTATTGCTCAGTGGTTAGACACCCCTGCATTCAATCCCTGGTACAAAAAAAAAAATGGGGTCTGGAGAGCTGAGGTCCTATGTGCCTGGTGATGTGCACTATGAGTTGTGGTCCATGGCAGAGAATGGAGAACTACTGAGGGGAGGGAGCGTTGCCAGTGGCTGACTCCTGATAGCATGAAGTCGGATTACAAGAAGAAATGGCATTGTGCTGAGCCCTAAAGGATCAGGAGGCTCCCAGGTAAGGAAAAAAGCTGGAAGAGAGACATTGACCTCTCAGGAGGAGATCAAGGCATCTTTTAGTCAGGGCAAGTCTTCTCTCGGCCATCTGTTGACCCTGGAGGTTCTGCTTGCCTCAGCCACTCCTTGTATATAAAAACTGCTCTGGGTTGGGCTTCTTTCTGTCTGAGTGCCCACTGGCCCTGGGTTCTGACCTGGTGCTCTGTGCTCTTACTTAAATTCAGCTGATGGCTTGTGTGCCCATGTTGCAGGTCACCACCTTCTCCAGACTGCTGACGAACTGTGACTGTGAAGCTCTAGGGGCAGAGGTGAAGGGCTTGGCCCCTAAGCCTGTGATCCTGTCACTGCAGCAGTTTGACACTGAGTACTCGTTCCTCAAGGAAGTCCGGTGAGGTGCCCTGCCTGCCCATCACCCTTGGCCCCTGCCCTGGGAACGTGGTATTGCATGCCAGGGTGTGGTAACCACTTGTAAGGAACTCTGAGTACTATGGAGGCTCATTGCTCAGCCTCCTGG
Source organism: Callospermophilus lateralis (assembly GCF_048772815.1). NCBI lineage: Eukaryota > Metazoa > Chordata > Mammalia > Rodentia > Sciuridae > Callospermophilus > Callospermophilus lateralis. Next base: position 77,941,599 of record NC_135321.1, read on the forward strand.
TATGCTTTTCTGGCCCCAGTTGTAAGACAGCCATGTCCGTCTGTCTCCTGAGCACTGTGTGGTCCTTTTCTTCTCCAGTGGATTGCATCCTCACCTTGTGGAGGGAGACCCCACCTGGATGCTGGGTTCTGCATGGCCTGTGTTTCCCTTCACTTTGTGGAGTGTTGTGATCCATGTTTTTTGCTTTGTTTTGTTTTGCTTGTGCTGGGGATTGAATCCAGGGCTGCTCTGCCACTGAGCCACATCCCCAGCCCTAATTTTTATTATTATTAATTCTGAGATAGGGTCTCGCTGTGTTGCTAAGGCTAGCCTGGAACTTGTTACCCTCCTATCTTAGCCTCCTGAGCTGTGGCTGCCCATGTTTTAGGACAGACGACTCACTTGGGTGATTCTTTTTTTCTTTCAGAAGCGGCTTAATGAAGACAGCCAGACGTAAAATCCTCATTGTCCAGATGGATTTTGATGATGGCGCTCACAGTGCTCAGCTCATTGCGTCAGCTAAGTATGTTCTCAGTAGTTTTCTAGGAAAACATAGGAAGCCAAAATCTCCCCAGGACATCCTGAAGAATTTTTTCCATGAAAACAGTGTGGAAATAAGAATGACTCTCCCTCCCAGCTCCTGACATGGGCTAGAGAAGATAGAGAGTAAAGGATGAAGGAAAAGGCCAGTAATGGCACAGAAATTGTGGAATGCAAGATGTGTTAATAATGGAATTTTTGTAGTGTTTAGGAGAATGTGTTAAAGCTGCATTTGCAGTCATTTGCAGTCCTTTTTTGATCATTTTGATTTTGAATCACATAATTAAAATTAAAGTTCAGTCTGGGATGTAGCTTGGTGGTACAGCACTTGCCTAGCATGTCTGAGGCCCTAAGTTTGATCCCCAGTACTGTCTAAAAAGAACAAAAAGAATTTATCATAAGTTTAAGGGCAGTAAGACTATATAAATAAATTAATATTTATTGAACATTTTTGTGGTGTCCATAAATCTGTTGCTTTCATAATTGCTGTGTTCTGTTACCTCATGTAATTAAGAGTGACTTCTGCCCCTTTAAAGTACTGGGAGCCTAGTACAAGTTAAGGCCCAGCCAGATCCTATAGGGAGGTGGTCTGCGGCCACTGGGTGTGCAAGGGCCACCGTACCACACTGTACTTTCTCAAAATGGGAAGGCCAGTAAGCCCCAACCTCTGGCATGTGGGTGCCCTGAGACCTGCAGGGCGGGTGAGGATTCTGATCAGCAGTGAGAGGTAGGAAGTGATCCTGCCAATTGGAAGCCACCCTTCTCCTCTCGTGAGAGATGTGGTGGCCCCTGGAATTGTGTGGAATGTGGTAAAGCCCCAACAGCTCCTGGAACGCGGCAGCCATCTCACACCTTAGCTTTTGCTCCATTGCTTGCTTTGTTTTGATTTTTGTTTTCTCAATAGGTATTCTGCTATTAATGAAATCAACAAAATACAAGGAACTCAGGGCTGCGTCTTCATCTATTTCATCACAAAACTGTCCCGGATGAGGAACAGAGCATCCTACGTGGGATTCCATGGAGGTAGGGCCGAAAGATGAGTGACTGTCTTTAAGTATGTCTGAGCTGCCTCTTGGGGTCCCATGCTGCATCTAGGTCAGACACCAACCCCATCTGTCTCTGGGCTTCTCTGGGCTCACTGTTCACAGCCATCGCTCTGGGACTTGCTGCTGCTATGTCAGCATGGCCTGAGTGCCAGGACACACTCCTGCTCCCCCTCTTCATTATACAAATGACTCAGAGATCTTCCCCTTTCACACCAGCCCTAGGGCTGACTCCTTTGCCTGCTCCTTGGGGAAGTACTGTGTTCAAATCAGTCCATCCCTTTTTCTGTGGAAGGTCACTAGCTGGCTTATGTAAGACAATTGGTATTTTGGAAAGAGGGAAACAAGTTTAATAATTTCATAGATGGAAAGCCAAACTGTCAGCACCTTGTAGCACTTTCTAATTATGGGACAGTAAGTATGGTAAGATGCACGTAAAGAACTGTGAACAGGATCCATGGAGCCTTTGCATGACTATATAAATCAGCCTCCACACCCATGTTGATGGTGAGTGTGCTGATGTGATGTAGGGGGTCTGATGGGTTTTGGTGTGTTCGGGGATGTAGGCTTTGAGGTACCAATCATCACTCTGACAGTAGTGTGATTGAGCATCTGGACAGAGGAGTGCCCCTGCTCCTGACAGACAAGAAGAAAGCAGAAAGATATGAGAAGACTTGGTGGCTTTGTTCTTCACAGGGCTGTGGCAGTCTGTGCACATTGATGACCTCCGGAGGTCCACAGTCATGGCTGCTGATGTGACTAAGCTGCAGAGTGTCACCATCAGCCAGCTGTTCATGTCAGGAGGCAGCCCAAAGTGTGAGTTGCAAGGTGGAAGACTGCAGAGGTGGGGGCGGAAAGGCAGGTGAAAGGTGCCAAGTTAGGCAGCTTCCTGTGAAGCTGGAGTCAGGACTGCCACATTTGAGTCCCCTTTGAGTCTTGGCACCTGCCCTCAGCAGGAACTCAGAATGTGGCACTGAACTGCTTGGCTCATGGTCAACATAACCAGGGCCTTGGGAAGGCCAAGGAGCAGCACCTAGTGTATCAGCTGGTGTGCTGTGGCTCATGTGCCAGCCCTCAGCCCAGGCTGTGGGGCACCTGACTAGTGGATGACGGATGTCCCCTTAACTGGGGCTGCCACTGAAGCTTGGGACAGGAAACCCTGGAGAAGCTCAGCCTAGGCACAGACCTGGTACTACCCACCCCCTTCCTTCTCCAAGTGGTGACTTGATTGTGTTCCCTTCATTTGCAGCGAAAGGCAACCAGGAGGAGGTGATGGAGGCAGAGACCAGCAAGTCAGGGGAGGTGGCAGAAATGGAAATGGAAAAGGAAGGTTCTGAGGAGATGGAATGGGATGCCGCGGACCTGCGGGGTAATGATGTGAGTTCTCCTCTGTTCCCCTGTGGCTGCAGGTGGCTGAGCTGGAGGAGCACAGGCAGCTGTGCCAGCGTCAGGCTGAGTCTTGCCTTCTCTTTATGCTGGAAGGGTAGGGGACTTACCAGGACAAGATCTGCCTTTCCCTTCTTTATGAAGGCTCTTAGCTCTAGGAACTGCCCCTTAACCACTGGCCAAATTCGTGAAGTCGGCCACCACTTGCCAGTGGTCCTCTGGGGGTTGGGCAGCACACCGGGATCAGCCGGGGGAGGTCAGTAGGTCAGCTTCACCATGGAGACTGACCACTGTTGATTTGAGCAGGTGGACATGAGGCCACCTTCTCGTGTGGGTAGCGTAGCTTTTACCCACCCTAGACATGGCAGCAGCAGACCATGTGCTGTCTCTCTTGGCAGGCACAGATCCTGGACACCACCAGACTGCTGAGGAGCTGTGTGCAAAGTGCCGTGGGGATGCTCAGGGACCAGGAGAGCTGCCCGCGCAACATGAGGAGAGTCACCATCCTCCTCAGCCTCTTGAATGGGGACAGTGTGGGCAGTGGTATGAGTCATGTCCCTGCTTCTCATCCTAGTCCAGCAGGCCCTTCCTGAGCAGTGGAAAGCAGGTGGCTGAGTATGGCGAGCTGCCCTTCTAGGTTCCTGTGGCTTGGCAGATGCAGCTGGCATAGCGGGAATCTCAGGACATCTCATGAATTTTGCTCTAGAGTTGGCCTGGCCAGAGGACCTGTAGCTTCCCTCTGCAGGGGAACTGGTCAAGCAGCACAGCAGAGCCTCCAGCTTGGTGCCCACAGGTGGACCAAATTATGTCCCTTCTGCCTTTTCACAGCTGCGTTCTTGCGGGTATCCAAGATGCGCCTCTCTGTCCTTCTAAAGAAGCAAGAAGAGAACCAGCTCTGCAGTCTGAAGGAGTGGGTGGGGCGAGAGGCTGCGAACCAGGATGCACTCCAGGAGGCTGGCACCTTCAGGTACTGCAAGCAACGGGCAGTGCAGGGACCTACTATACCGTCCCAGGGGAAGGAGCCCACCAGGTGTTTCTTTCTCCACCTATGTGGAGGGCAGAGCTATGTTTTTGCTCCAAGAGCCCAAAACAGACCTGGATGGTGGGCATGTGTGGGTTGTTGGTCATGCAGGTGTTGGTTCTGGGGTGTTTATTGGCCACCTGGATGTTGGTCTTGGTGGATTGTTGGCCACCTGAATGGTGGTCATGGAAGATGGTTGGCTTCCTTTCTCTGCTTTTGTGTCCTTAACTTTTTTTCATAATAGAAAACTTTAAAAAAAAATTGTTCTCAGGATGTTTGCCAGCATGTCATAAACCGAAGCCGAAGCCAGGTTTGCCATTCAAGGTTATTAAAATTGAGATGGTGATGTGCAGGGAAGTAACAGAAATTATCTTCCCAGACCTACAGCTTGAAGTAACAGCAAGTACAAAAATAGGACCCAGGAGTGTCCTTTATTATCCGTAATCATTTATTATCCTATAATACCATGACCCTTTTCTTCAGACTTGAGACAGCCTTTGAGGAGCCTGTGCGATGGGGACAGGAGGGTTGCTCAGGGTCTGAGATGGAGGGTCTGAGGGTCTGAAGCCACCTGTTGGCAGGATGATCTTAGGCCACTGAGGTTCTCCAGGTCCCTCCAGCTCTGCCCTTCTGACCCCCTGGCTCCAGGCCTGCTGCGCCACGTGGCCCACAGGGGGAATGTGGGCAATGGCAGAGTCCTGGGAGGCCAGGGCCCATAGGTGCTGGCTTCCTCGCCACAGGAAGTTTTCTGTTTCAAGTTCTCTCTGCAGTGCTCCTTGACTTCTTTCCTAGTTACACCGTCTGAAGGAAGTTTGTGAGCCCAGAAACTGAACATGCTTTTGTCTCCCTGAATGGTCTGTCTGCCTTTCCCAGCACATGTCCAAGCCATGTCCCATCGCCCCTTTGCCACTGTTGCTCTGGCCTTGCTGGGTTTGCCAGCCTCCCTTTTCACTGCCCCATGGTCTCCACAGAACCTGGGATCAGTTTCTTCCCCGTGATCACTAGCAACACCCAGGAACAACTGGACCTGTTTGCATGGTACCCTCAATGCCCATTTCTGAGGCTGGCAGGATGTCTTGACACTTCACCAGCACTGTGTGTCCGGGACTTAATGTCACATACACTTGGGGCTAGATAGCCAACCTCCTTGGAGTCCTTTAGGCCAGGAGTCCTCTGGTTTTTAGTTCATCATGTTATGCAGCCTGTTGCCTTAATTTTTTTTTTTTTTTGATTCTTAAGTTGTTTTAAATTTGGTCTCTTGGAGACCCTCTGTGGTGACTGTTACTCTGGAGCACTCTTCAGGGCTCTCAGCTGCTTCGGCCCAGGGCCCCTTTCACCGCCTCCCCCACATCCACTGTGTGTGTTCTAGTCTGGGGTCTTAAGTCAAGGTCATTGTCCTTGCCTAATGGGATTTTTTTTTTCTCAGTAGATGTTTTTAGATTATCTCTAGAATCCTGTGTACTATATATCCAGAAAAAAAAATTTCTCTACAAAGGGCTGCACTTTTTTCCCCAAAAACAAATATTTATTAATTCTTGTCTTTTGTCATGAGAAATTATAGCATTTTTCATTATGTAAAAAATATATCATTTTAGCATGAAGGTGAGATATAGTTAATTTAACCAATTAAGCACTGTCAGTCTAAAGTACTCAGGATTAGTTACAGAAACACCTATAAGAAAAGCCGAATTCTAGATAAAAATTTAGTTTGATCTCTTCATCTTTATTATATTTTATCTATAGCTACTTTTTTTCTTAAAATATTTATTTAATTTTTTTAGTGAAGTTGGTCCTTATTTGATTTGTTTATAGAACCTAGTAGGCTTGTTCTGAAAAAAAATATATAAAAATGCAGCAAGTATTTCTTCACCTTTTCAAGGCACTAGTTACTGTTACTAGATGTAGAATTAGGTTCTATCCAGTCCTGCTAACAAATCTTAAGACAATTACATTTGTGAGTCTCTTGTACTTAAAAGTGATAGAAACTTCAATTTGCAGCCCTGGCTTGTAAGCTAGATTGCTTGTTGACACAGAGGAAGGAGGTGTCAAGAACAGCACTGGCTGTGATGCTGAGCCACTGTCCCCTGTCCCCTGTCCCACCCTGCTGCAGGCATACCCTTTGGAAGCGAGTCCAAGGCACAGTCACGCCTCTGCTGGCCAGCATGATCTCTCTCATCGACAGAGATGGCAACCTCGAGCTTCTGATCAGACCAGACTCACCAGCCTGGGCCTGGGACCTGTGGATGTTTATTTTTAGTAACACTAAGTTGCTGAACATTCCGCTTGTGATGAATAACATAAGGTGAATGAAAAGCCACACGGCACCCTCAGTAGCTCTCCTGGGCTTGAGAATGTAGGCTCTGTTTTCCAAGGAACATTTCGCCAGCTCCTTCTACATCCTAGAGGCCATGGCATGCTGCAGGCCTTTGTTCCATCTCCTCTCTCCTTATTTTCTTCTCTCAGGGCACCTGTGATAGCTCAGAAAGCCGGGTTAGACTCTGTGTGCAGTGGAGACACTGCCCTTTGGAAAGAATATGTCCTTAATCATGCTCATGTTCCATTATGCATGATCTCTCCATCGACAGAGATGGCAGCCTCGAGCTTCTGATCAGACCAGACTCAGTATCCCTATTTTGTGCGGGGCCTTCCCAAGTTTCCTGTTCAGATTGCAGGGACTTCAGTTCTGGAATGTAGGCCAATAAGGTGCAGGGGAGGGACAGGCGCAGGCACTGGAGACCTGGTTCTGCCTGAGGCTTTGGGCCCCTCCTAGGCCCTGCATAGGTGGCCTGCTTCATTCTGTCTGTAAACAGGGGTTATGAGGTAGCCCACCAGTTCTTATTCAGCAGGAGTCCTGGCCATCAAAGGAGACAGCAACTGTCTATGCAGCCTTGTTTTTTTTTTGATGTGGTTCAGGGGATGGAACCCAGGGCCATACACATGCCAGGCAAGCATTCTACCGTGGAGCCACCCCTGGCCCACAGCACCTTCACCTCTCGTTCACCTCACCTCACTGCAGATCCAAGAGTGAGATGTCCTCCATCGTGGTGCAGAACCATATGAGCCTTCCCGAGGGTGCTTGCAACAGTGTCCCCTTCAGCTGGAGAATCAGGGACTATGTGGAAGAGCTCTGGGTCCAGGCCCAGTACATCATGGATGTAAAAGGTGAGACCTGCTCAAGATGGGCCCAATGCAGCCCTGGTGAAGCAGCCTTTACCCACAAAGACACTGCCTGACCATCAGTGGGCAGACAGCAGCCAGCACCTGGTAAATTCTGGGACTTGTAGTTTTCACACTTTGCATGTGGAATAGGCTCAAGTTCATGTCCTGCCTTCATTTTGAAATTTCTGCTGAAGGAGTGAGAGTCATCAGGAGGTCAGAAGCCTGTAAGTCACACCATCAAGGGAGCCTGTGAGGTGATTTAGCAGTGCACTGACCAGCAGGTGGTGAACTGGAGCATGTTCCAGCAGGGACGGGGCTTGCTACCTGCTGCAAGTTGACCATTCCTGTCCTGAGGCTCAGACCCAGGAAAGGTCCCCATTTCTCAGCAAATGCTAGCAATGAAAGGAGTGTGTCCCCTTCTTCCATGCTAAGCCGTTCATCCATCCTGAGTCACACAAGCTAGAGAGTGTGTGCTTTGCTGTCACTTGCTGGGGGCTGAGTTTGGCCATAGTCATTCCAGAAGAGCCAGTGGCAGGGCTGTGTTTTTGGAAGTCATCTTTCATGTACACATGAACTCATCTTTTCAACATTTACTTAGAGAACCAATATGTTCAAAGTGAACTTGTTTTCCTGGGTCTGTATTCTTCTGCATGTCCTAAACCAATGTGAAGCAGTCTGTTTCCTGCTGAGAGGGTATTTCTTCACCTGGGGCAATGCCCTACCCAACCCTGCTGGTCCAGCAGAGTGTGCAGCTGGGAGCCAACTCCCCATCTGCTGGAAGGAAAATCTCCCTGGTTGGCATAGTCTCTGGCCCCAGCCCTGATGAGTAGCCCACTTAGTCCTGATTCCCTGGGAACCCAGGGTTACTGGAGCCCCATTACACCTAACAGATATGCAGCACAAAACTCAGACTCCCTCAGATGTTTTTTCCTGTTGGGGCTAGCATGGCCTAAATTGAATGTTGATCCTGCCTTCCTTTCTGTGTCCCCTAGTCTATTCATCCACCACTCTCTAGTCCCATAAGGCAACCAATATCTCTCTGTCTCTGAGTCACCCCCAGGGGCTGCTCTTGCTCCTGGGGAGCAAGCTTCTCTCAGCTTGTGGCTTCAATTGTCTCAAGCCACTCTGGCTTCCTCCCTGCAGGACGGTCAGATAAGTTAGTAGAAATCTTCCAGCAGACTCCCCTGGGCATGTTTCTTGCCAAGCTCCCTGGAGAGCAGCAGCAGGAGCTGGTTCAGTGCTACTTGAGGGACTTCTTGCTCTTCACCATGAGAGTGTCCACCTGGGAGGAGCTGAAGGTAGGTATCCACTCAAGGTCATGTGTGGAAATTGCATGGTCTGGACTGGGGGCAAATACGGGAACTCAGCTTCTGAGAGCTAGTGCTACCATGTAGGTTCATCTGCACTTGATGAACCCTGTCAAGTGCCAGGCATTCATTAGAACAGAATGAAGCCATGCAGAACGCTAGGCTGAAAATGTCCCCTGAGCTGCTCAGAACACAGGGCCAATCCTCATCACTCCCCAAGGCCTCCAGGAATGCACATTCTAGTATCTTGAGAAGCTCTCCAGATTCCTTATAGCACCCCTCTTGAAATTGTTGACAAATTTTTCTTGACAAAATCAAGATAAATATGTAACTGACCTCTTAAGGTAAGAATAATAAGTGAAATTCAGTGGAAAGATTAATAGGTTTTGCTTTTGGTGCTGGGAGAAAACCTAGAGCCTCAGTCCCACCAGGCAAGTGCTGACTGCAGAGCCAGAGCTCAGCCCAAGATGGAAACTCAGCTGCCTGGTAGTCACACGCAGAACAGAAAAAGAAGGTGGAGAATATGAGAGAATGTACTCTAGCCAGCATGACGAAAGGTTAGTGAGGAGTTTGCAGATAATGAGCAGAATATACTCTTATTTTTAAAATGGGTAGAAGTTACAAGCCAGCTACACAGGGTGTAATTGTGCAAGTTTCTAGAAAGCTTTGCTCACATGCTTAGCCCTACCAGTGACTCAAGAGAACATATAGAGTCTCTAGATGCCAGTTGTACTGCTCATCTGGCAAAACTGTTTTCAAAAAGAAGGGAGGGCTTACAGGCTTCCTGGGCAGATGCTGAGCAGTGGTCACATGGCAGGGTGATTGGAGAGCCTGCCCCCCTACCGCTGCTCAGCAGAGGCCAGCGAGGTGCTCACAGCAAGGTTTTCCTGCTTTGTGTCTGATCATGAAGAATTAGAAACAATTTAAGTGTCCAAATAAATGAAGAAGGGACAAATTACAGTATGTCCATTTTAAAATGGTTGTTTGCAACCATTGAAAAACAATGTTTGCACAGATAATGAGTGATAGAGGATTCTCATAATCTAATCTTGAGTGGAGAAAATCAGGAACACAGTGATCTTGATTTGAGGATGATTCTGAGGAAAGGCACAGCTAGGAAAATGGCTAGAGGCTCTACTGAAAAGCAGTTGGAAGATAGGGAGTCTGGTTTGTAATTCTCTTTTTTGTGATTTTTGAATAGTTCTGATTTCCCACAGGAAAACATCTCTTTATAATTTAAAAATTCATTCTGAAAACCTTTCAAAACCCCAGTTTCTGCAGATGGCGCTGTGGTGCTGTGTCTGTGAGCTGCGAGCAGCCTCAGGGAGGCCCCAGGAAGGGCTCTGGCTGCCGTGGGTGCACCTGGCCTATCAACATTTCAAGACCCGGCTGCACAACTTCTCCAGAATCTTGACCATCCACCCACAGATTCTACAGAGCCTCACTGAAGTTGTACAGAAGCATGACATGGCTGGCAGTGAGATGGTACAGTCCCCCTCGGGAGGCGCCTGTCCCCAGGAGCACAAGGAGAGACCCTTTAGGGGCCTGGGAGTCAGCATAGTCCAGAGGTGTTGGGAACAGCTGGATAGTGCTACCTCTATGCTAAGACCCAAAGGAGCAGGTTATGAGCCTGGAATGCAAGGACACACTCTGCCAGGACCTCTGGCCTAAGGGGCCCTGTGGGGTCATGTGACCACTCTCCTCTTCCCAGACACTAGATGTGTTGGCCGCAATGGCCTGTGCTGAAATGCTGATAAGAGACACCCTGAAGCCGAGTCCCCAGGCCTGGCTGCAACTGGTGAAGAAGCTGTCCATACCGTTGGAGCTCGTCTGCTCAGATGGGTACTTGCGAGGCAGTGGGAGCATAGCCAGAGCTGTCACTGCGGAGGTCAGGTGAGACCCAGAGCCCGGCTCTCCCTGGCATGCTTAATCTGTGATCATCAGTGGACTCCAGGTCCTGGCACAGCTGGCAGCAGGGTGAGCAGGTGTTCCTGCCACGGGCAGGGCTCTTTGTGCACTCACTCTGCGCTTGATGAACCCTGTCAAGTGCCAGGCATCTTGTTAGATGCTTGAGAAAGAGAAGAACCACATGCAGGGAGGCCATGGTGCCCCAGAGCCACAGAAAGGCAGGTTATTCAGCTGCCCCTGGAGAACCACTGTGGTGGCAGGGAGCCATTAGAATGGACAGGGGCAGGCAGGGCAAGCAGAGGGCAGGCCTTCAGGGTGGGGAGGGTCCCAACCTGTGCTATGCTGTGAGGGTCAAGAGGAACTCACTGTGTGCAGGATTATGAGAGAGTGAGCACAGTGGCTGAGCATGCTGAGATAGCAAATTGAGACCCAAAGTCCTGCCTGCATGGAGAGCTGGGGAATGCTGAGGGCAGGACTGGTGGATAATCCCTCCTGTCAGCTCGGCCTTCCTGTGATGCCTTACACCTGCCCTCTCATCCCCTCCTCCTGTCTCAGAGTTCTCTGTTGGAGCTGAGTGTGTAACACCGTCTTTTGACAGAACCCAGTGGTGTCGTGTTTTCCCCATTGCACTCTTTGTGGAACACGTGCTCCTGGGGACCGAGAGCCAGATTCCTGAGTTGTGCCAGCTGGTGACCAAGTTTGTCTTCTCACTAGACAAGGTGAGCACTGGGCTCACCTTGGTGGGATGCAGAGACATGTGTTGTTCATGAGTTTGCCCTGCCTGATTGCTGTATCGTGGCATGTCACTTAGGGATAATAATGACTATGTGGAACGGGACTTTGGCAGGAAACTTGCTTGTGCATGCTTTGCAAGAGCTGAAGAGTTAGGCTCCACCCACTTCCAAGCTGACCTAGAGCAGGCCAGCATCCTAGCCCTCAGGGACAGAGTCACCACCACTCTGAGCAGGGTGAAAGTGATGCAGGAGAATGCCCCTGGAGTGGGGGACTTCAAAATACACGCAATCATTGGACCACGGGAATAGAAAACCACTGAGCCTCTGCTCCCAACAGCAGATAAAGCCAATGATAGCACAACCAGGGCCCCTCAGAGAAAGCCACCATCTCTGTGGCCAGGCTGTCTGGCAACAATGGTCACTCAGCACAACCAGATTCCCACCTCTTTCACCCCATGACCTGGGCTAGGGTAACTGTTGTGTGATCTCATCCTGTGGTTGGAATGCCATTGACCTCCAGAGTGCCCACTGTCAGGGTGTCTGAGAAAAGCCATTGTAGACAGGTATGCAGCCTTTGAAATGCAGGCAGGCACGCAGGAAATAGATTGGCATACCCAGACTTGACCAGAATGTCAGAGGCCTTGTGACTGTTGTGATTGCTGTGAACTTTGGTTTCACCAACTTATTTGAGGCCTGCTTTTACTTCTTTTGGATGTATAACTAGAAGGGGACTGACAGTATCAATTTATTAAATCTCTCTGTCTCTCTCTCTTTTTGTCCTGGTGCTGGAATGCAGGGGTGCTCTACCACTGAGCTACATCTCAGCCTCTTTTTAATTTTGAGTCAGGATTTGGCTAGGTTGCTGAGACTTGCCTTGAACATGTGATCCCCCTGCCTCAGGCTTCTTTATCGCTGAGTATGTGCCACCTTGCCTGGTTCAGAGTGTTTTGTTTTGTTTTAAAAATGAAGAATCTTAATAGAATTTAATAATGAAGAAGTTTGTTTTTAATAATGAAAAACAATGTTTTAATAATGAAGAGCTTTTTTAGAATACTTTTATTTATTCCTTGATTTTATGTGGTGCTGAGGATAGAACCCAGAGCCTCACACATGCTAGGCAAGTGCTCTCCCACTGAGCCACTACCCCAGCCCTCGGAGGGTTTAGATATTCATTGCCATAATAGCTAGTGTTGCTGAGCTCCTTTTCTTGTGCTTCTCAGGTATTTATGTATCTTTGGGGAAATGTCTAAGTCCATTATCCATTGCTGAGTTGGTTTGTTAGTTAACAAATCAAATTTATCAGGATAATAAACACACATCATTTCCAGGTTTGATCAATCCTGGGAATTCAAGGATGGCTAAAAAATATCTATGAATGTCATCAGTTATATAAGCTAAAAAATAAACTCTAAATAATGATCTCAAAAGGTAAAGAGAACATTTGACAAAACGCATAATTTAGAAAAATATACCCTCGGCAAAGTAGCAATAGGGAACTATTCTTACTTGTATAATGCCCTTATAGAACATCAGTACTAACACTGATACCACAGTTACCAGTGACAAGTTTTGCTTCCTCACATGGTGAAGTCTGAACATTAGAGAAACACGCAGAGGCAAGCATATAAAGCATATTTAAAAATGGGTCACATAGACTTCTCCCAGAAGGGAGAAGGGGGCCATAGCCGGTATCCTGGTATCCCAAGAAGTGAGGGTGTTCTGCCTTTTTATATGTTCTAGGCTTCCTTTGTTCTCCTGTTCTCTTCTCCTTTATCTCTCTCCTTCCTGTGTAAGTGACTAGGCCCAGAAGATGCTTGGTGGGATGGCCAAAAGGTGAAAAGCAGATGGGCTGGAGGGGTCAAAGTGGAGTGATCTGGGCAGAAAGGGGGCTTAATTAAAACTCCCTATAGGGAGGGACAATCCCTGGGACAGGTTACCTTAGCAACATGTTGGAGCAGGGGCAGGTTATCTTGATGAGGGTGGAGGAAGTGTTCTGAAGGAATTAACATTTCAATCCTTCCATTCTCTGAATTGACCCATCAGCCTATCTAATTCTGGCTTCAGTATCATGCCTGACCACAAACTCTCAGAAACAGCCATTAAATCATTAAATTCACTATCCTGCATTGCTGCAGATGTGCATTTCTAAATGAGTGTCCTGGAGACACTTTGATTTATTTTGTGGTCCTCAGGTGGAACTCTGGGCCTCATTCATGCCAGGAAAGTGCTGCACCACCCAGCTGCTTCCCAGCCCAACTTCTTGTTTTTACTGAAGCAGACATATGCTAGACTGTTAGTACAGCACTCTTTAGAATCATGAAAACCCAAATACACACTAAATATTCATTAGTGGAAACAGGTACCTGAAATATTCATGGGAGCTGCCATACAGTGGTTAATGCCAGTGATCTGCAGCTGATCTCCCAACCAGGAATCACAGAATTGGGCCTGCAGTGGGGCCTCCCAGGCCACAGGGTTTAAAGGGCAGAATGGCACAGGACAATGGCAGGATGTTTACACAGGCACATAAGACCTCAGAGAAACTTAGGAATGTGGTTACCAGGGAGCGGAGGGGGGACACTTAATTAGAAAGGGCTGCCTGTGCTGCCACAACTGGATCTATGTGTTGTTACTTTAAAATATGATATAATCAGGGGCGGCAGTACATACCTGTAGTCCCAGCTCCTCCTCCTGAGGCAGGAAGATGGCTTGAGTCCAGGAGTTTGAGAGCAGCTTGGACAACACAGCAAGACCCCATCTCTAAATAAGTAAATAAATAAAACAAGATCTAAAGCCAATATCACAAAAATGCTGAGGTCTCTCAGAGCTTAATGGTGTGTAGAATGGTCCTCACATTATTATCATTTAAAGATTGAAATTCATCAAGAGAAGGGAAGGGGCAGACCTGAAAAGAAAAGGAAGGAAGAGGGAAAATTTAGACACTGGGAATTTGGTTCTTCTCTTTTAAAAGCAGCAGAGCCACAAAGAGATAAAAGGATGGGAAACTGCTAAGAATCCCTGACGCCTTGGGCTGCCCCAAGGCACAGCTGACCCCTGCCCCTCCTCAATGGGTGCCACCCCTCACCGGCCTTTCTCCTCAGTGTCTTCAAGAGAACTCTGACCTCAAGACCCACAGGCCCTTTGTGGCTGTGATGACCACTCTCTGTGAGTGCAAGGAGCAAGCCAGCAAGAGCCTGGCCAGGTGAGAGAGGGTCTGGGCTCCAGGCGGGAGGGATTGCTGCCCCTGGGGTGCTGGCATCTGCCTTGGAGCCCATCGCCTGCTTGGATTTCAGGTTTGGAGTGCAGCCATGCCTCATCTGCCTGGGAGATGCTCAGGATCCTGTGTGTCTGCCCTGTGACCATGTGTACTGCTTGCCTTGCATCAAGATCTGGCTCGTCTCCAGGCAGATGACCTGCCCCTACTGTTTAACTGTCCTGCCAGAGGAGTTCTCTTTGACAGTTTCCCAAAAGCACAGGTAAAACACTTTTCTCTTTAAAAGTCTTTCTCTTTTTTCTGTCCCTTTTTCTCAAATATAATATTCAGAAATTCAATTTCTATTAACCTCCATCTGATAAAAGCCTGGCTTCAGAGAACTCTCTGAAGTGGGACTCCCATTTGGGTACCTTAGAATTCCTCTCCCCAAGACACACATGTCCCGCAACATTTTGAGACAGCAAAATTCAGAAACTAGTAAATGAAGCTCTTGAAAGAGACCCAAGAAACTTAGATACAGCTTTTCTGTCCTCCTTTTCATCTGAGTGGTGTGTACAGGGGTGGACTCCAGGCCTTGTGCAGGCTAGGCAAGCAAGCCCTCTACTGTCAAGCCACACACCTGCTCTTGCCCAGCCTTTGGGAGGTGCGGGAAGAGAGCTGTGGTGCTGTGGGCTTCAGACCGTGGTCGTGCTCCATCACTGGTTGCTTTGCCTTCTCTTTCCTCCCAGTAAAGGGGTTCTGGGACAGGCTTTGTCTGGTTCTATGATGGAGGCGTTCCTGGAAGAGAGGTGTGTAGAAACTATCTGCAGTTTTGAAGACAAGCTATATCAACAGAAGTAGACACTTGCATCTGTTGATGTAAAATGATTTGCTGTCTGAATCTCAAATCATTCTGCATGCAGGGATTTGGGAACACTCTCTGAATTCTCTGACTGGGTTTTCACTGTTTCCTCAGGGTGGCCATTGGGAAACACGCCCAGTTCCGGCAGATGTGCAACAGTTTCTTCATGGACCTGGTTTCTACCATGTGCTTCAAAGACAGTACCCCTCCTCAGAAGAGTGTGATTGATGAGCTGCTGTCTCTACTCTTTGTGCGGAAGGAGCTTTTGAGAGATGCTCCCCAACGTGAGTTACTTTTTTCCTTCAAACCTTGATTCAGTTCCTCTCTGTTTTGTGCCATGATATGAGCAGTAGCACCTTTTTCTTTCTGGCTAAGGATACCGGGAACACACCAAGTCTCTCTCGCCATTTGATGATGCTGTGGATAAGACTCCTGTCGTCCGCTCCGTGGTGCTGAAGCTGCTCCTGAAGTACAGGTGGGAGCGGCTCCCTGAAGGCACACTTGTCTGAGGCCTCAGCTTCTCTGGGCTGGGCTGGGCTTGGTCTTTGTGCTGCCAAATATCCTAGTTCATGATCTGGGAAAGTTTCTTCAGTGCGAGGAAACCTGGTCTCTGTTGCTTATGTTTAGACCCTGAACCCTGTGTGCATGTGAGTTGGGCATTGCCAGGGTCCGGTACAAGTAAGAAGACAGAGTTCTGGGAAGGACCCTTGGTGTGGTGAAGCATGCAGAACCCATGCATTAGGAATGGTGGTTCTGACCCTAGCTTCACGGCCACCCCAGGGTGTGATTTGCAGGGTAGTAACTCAGACTGTACCTTACCCTCGGTGTCCTCCAGGTCAAGATTCCACAGCACGTGGACTATGTGTTTTCTCAGTTAGACACGCGGTCAGTGATGTTCACACATGGTGTTCTCTGGCTGATCCTGTGTGTTCATTGAGCTTCAATTCTCAGCGTGCTGGCAGAGACCCTTTGGTGGGGAGGGGGTCCCAGACCTCAGAGTTTTTAAAAATAATCCTGAGACAGTAATTTGCCTATTCAACATGTCCATATTTGCAGTAACTTTGCCAAAGCTTCTTTGCATGAAGGAAATTGCAACCATATCATGGTCATCTTCTCCACTGTGCATATGTAGTTTTTCAAATGCCAGTTTCACATATGAGCCTTACTAAATCTCAACCCCTGAGGTTGCGGTTTTTTAAAAATATTTCTTAGTTATAGTTGGATGCATATCTTTATTTTGTTTGTTTATTTTTATGTGGTGCTGAAGATGGAACCCAGTGCCTCACACCTGAGGGGAAAGGGCTCCACCACTGAGCTAAAACCTCAGCCTGAGGCTGTGATTTTTAATGTTGTGTAGAAGCAGGAAATAGATCCAAAACATTGTATACCAAAGGACAGTGGTAATCTCAAAGAATTCCACTCCTAAATGTCTCCAGATAAGAATTGGCTGCTTTTCTCAGGCCTTGCCGTTTGCCTGAACCAGTGACCACCAGACCACAGATCTCTGGTGATGTTGATGAATGTAGGTAGGTATCTACAACAACAGGTTGTAGACTAAAAAGATGCCAACATCTCAAGATCTGCTTTACTCAGCAAACCAAAGCTTTTCCAAATGACCAATGCCTGATGTCACAGAATCAAAAAATGATGCAGTGGCAGGAGATGCAGCTCAGTGATAGAGCTTTTGACTAGCACACAGTGAGGCCTGTGGTAATGCTGGCATATCTTTGCTGATGGTGTCACCAGTGATGCAATTTTTCCAAAGGAACTGTCAATTGGCTTGGTGTCATGGCATTTCTGTATCCTCCTCCCTTCTGCTAGTGATGGTCTAAATTTGGGGGCCAATGGCTATATGCTGGACCGGTACTCAGTGACGGGTATGATCCAATTGCAGTGGTATCAACCTAAGACAGGAGGCTGACGCCTAAAGGTCAGTTTTCCAATGACGGGTAAGAACCATATGTTGAATTGGACAACCTACCAGGCACGGTCCTTAAGCCACATTAACCTCACTCCCCCAGTGGCACCAAGGCCAAATTTGGGGGCCAACAGAGGTGAGGCAAAGAACCTCACCCCCCCACTGGTGCATAGACCTATCCACAAGTATGGCTGTATGCTGGACCGGTAGTCAGTGACGGGTATGATCCAGTTGCAGTGGTATCAATCTAAGACAGGAGGCTGATGCCTAAAGGTCAGTTTTCCAATGACGGGTAAGAACCATATGTTGAACTGGACAACCTACCAGGCACGGTTCTTAAGCCACATTACTTGTTGTTTAATTAATCAGAAGGGGGGAGATGCTGGGAGCCATCAGCCAAGTAGGTATGACAATTTCCTTGCCAGCGTACTCCCATGCTGTCTAGTGGAAGGACTCCTGAAAGGTGACCTTGCTCAAGGACCAGGGCAGATCCGTGTTTAGGGTGTTCCCGGTTTAGCATAATAGGAGATTAGGGTGTTCCCTGTTTAGAATAGGGCGTATCCTGCTGCCTGAGTTCCTCTTGAATTCTTAGGGTCAGATAGTATATTTTGGGAGACAGAAGCCCAGGAAGTGTGGATTTGGGCAGAGAACGTGGATTCCCCCAGAACGTGTTTATAGAAGGCCGGTGTGAGATCGGGAATAAAGAATTGCTGTTTGAATCTACAAAGCTGTGAATGGCTCATGATTTGTGCCCAGCCAAAGACTGCAGCAGAGGCCCTTGGTTCAATTTATAGCACTGGGAAAAATTCATAACAGAGTAGTCTATGGGATTGTAATAGAGTTGATGATGAAAATAACTGACATGGTATCAGTTCCCATAACCAGCCTTCAGAAATGATCACTTTTCAAGTGTTGGTACAGTATTGAGAAAGAATAACCCCATATATATATAAGGACTATTAAAAAATTCTTCCTTTTCCAACTACATCATGTGTGAGGCCAGGTTTTCTTTATACGCTTCAATGTAGCATCAGAAGCAGATGTAGGAAGTCAGCTGACTTCTGTTAAACAAGGCTTCCAAGAATTATAGCACTATAAAAAGCCACACTTCTAAACATCATTAACACATGTGGGTTTATTCTTTTTATCTTAAATGAATTGATAAATATTCTTGAAACTTTTTAGTTTTAATTTCTAACACCATAAACATTGATAGATTTGACCCACATGAACAAAAAGTTTCTTGCAGTTTTCAATAAAATTTAAGCATGTAAAAGAGCCCTAAACCAAAATGTCTGAGAACAGCTGAACTGCAATATGGAATTTCATATTTCTCCAAGAGTGTGCAAGCATTTTAATAAAAAGCTGTTAAAGCTATATACCTGCATATGTGTGTATTATACCTTTATACTCACACAGAGAAATAGATGGATAATAGATTAATAGATGTGCTTTTGTGTAGGGTGATCCTGACATCACCAGGAATAATATTTCTCTTTTCACAGCTTCCAAGCAGTGAAGGATTACATCCAGGCCTATTTGTCCCTGTTAGAGAAGAAAGCGTTCATCACTGAAGATAAGACCGAACTCTACATGCTCTTCATCAACTGCCTAGAAGTAAACCAGCTGCCTCTTTGTTGCTTTTCTTCTGCAAACCATCTGAACCATATGGTTTAGGCAGTGGCAGAGTTTCTGAAAACTGACAGAATGCAGCTTTATTCAGTGTAATTAACAGATGCTTCTTTTCCGTGTGGAAAAAGAAAGATGTTTCAAAGACATTGCCCTGCTCTTAGATGTCACACACACAGTCAGGAGCCACTTGGTGATGTTTCCTTCACTGCATGTGTGATGGTGGTCTCGTGAGATCCTTACCTAGTATCTGAAGCTGTCTGATGTTTGCACAACAGTGAAAGTCCCTAAGGATGCATTCTTGCAGGTGTCCCTGTTTTTAAGCAGTATGTGACTACATTGTCAGTCGCATGCGTGTAGTGCAAAGCGAAGACTCCACAGCCTGGAGGATTATACATCAGGGTTAGCAATGGTCATCCCCAGCTGGCGAGATCATGAATCCTTTTTAATGTCTTCATATTTTTATTTCCAAATTTCAAGACTATACACATTTTTTTCTCATAGGTTTGCTTTTTCAGTTGTTTTCTATGAATCAAAAAATTTATACTCAGATCTACAATAGTGATTTTTATTTTCCCTTGAATTCTCACTGGGAATTTTAGAAGATTGGGGAGTTGCCTGTTATAAAGTATAATATCCTTTTCTTTCTTGTTCTCTGTTCCTCAGGATTCAATTCAGGAGAAAACCAGTGCTTACTCCACAAGGAGTGAACTCGACTACCTGAGGGAGGAAGGCCATTTCCTACAGACCTGCTCCTCAGGGAGACAAGGCCAAGGACCTGCCACTGCGGCATCTGTAGAGTACCTGCAGGAGCTGGCCAGGACTCGCCTGTGTCTTGACAGAGCTTCTGACCTCCTCTTGGAGTTTCAGGAGGGATCAGGCAGGTCTTTTCTACCTTGGAGAAGTTAGCTACAGGTTCAGAAGGACAGGAACTGTCCTTAGGGTCTTGCTGGACCTTACCATGGTCCCCTCTTCTGGGTGTTTTTTACTGAGTTCCCCAGGAGCAGGCCCTCAGTCCCCAGTCGCTAACCAGCTTTCTCCTTGCACTCTCAGAGCTGGCTGAGGAACAGCAGGGCTACCTGCGGCACGTCCAGCAGTTCTGCACCCAGGCAGAGAACGACTGGCACCGCGTGTACCTGGTCCGGAGGCTCGCGAGCCTGCGTGGGATGGAATTTGTGAAAAGCCTCTCCAGGGAGGGCCATCGGTGCCAGTGGGTGTTTCCCAAGGGAGTCATTGCACAGCAGGTGAGATTCAGGTCCCTGGCAGAGCGGGCCAGCTATGGGCACCACTCCTCACCCTCCCAGCCCTCACGACAGGCAGGACACAGGCAGGATCTGGTCCTTGGTCTCTGCTTCAGGGTGGGCTTAGGCCACTTGCTATAGGGCAAAGGTAGGCATGGACACATGTGTGTGCACACTTGTGTGTGTTCCTGGTTCGTTGTTCACCTGCATTTTATCTAGGCTTCACTTCAGGAAAAGTGAATGAGTATTTTTTTAAAATATTTGCTTCCAGTAAATTAAAAGGTGACCTCTTGTAGGCTGTGTCTTGTGCTCTGTGCCAGGCAGAGGTGGGTACAATTGAGAAACAAGTGTAATGAGTTTGGCTTTCAGGCTTCTCTATTCCCAGTGCTCAAAAATTTGAAAATTCTTACTGTCCTAGGGTTAAAAAATATGGCACTGCAGCTCCTGGCATCTTTAATATGACCAACTGGGACTCAGAGATGACATGTTTTTTGTCACCTCGCTTGGGGTGTGCCGCAGTCCGGCTGCAGCAGAATAAGCGAGGGGTGACGAATAACTTGTGTACGTTGATGCAGCAGGAATGGAAGTCGTTTATTGTAGGATCTGAGTGATATTTATACATTTTACACAGCTTATCTAATTAGCCTAAAATAGATACAGCAGTCAACCAATAAGGAATCTCCACACTTAATGGCTCGCTTTTGTTACTTCACAAACCACTCCCTCTGGCATTTTGCCAGGTGCCATCCAGACTTGTTTACAAACTTTAACATTTCTCTGGCAAAATAACAGGTGCCAATCTGACTTGTTTACAGACCTTAACATTTCCCCCTTTTGTTTAATTTAAATAACGACCATAGTGTCTTTTACAGAAACACCATGAATAACCTGCTAGAAACAGAAAGGGAGGATACAAAATGTTACAATTCCAAGCTAATTGATGGCTCCATGCAAGAAGCCCTTGGAAAAATTATACCATCAATGACACCATTTGTAAACATATCGAGTTACAATTTGTTGTAAATTACAGTTTGTTGTCTCAGTCCAGATAAAGCAGTGTCTCAATAGATTAACTCACAGTCCAGGTAAATCGCAGTCCAGGTAAGTTCTGCAGGCAGCTAGCTTAAGTTGTAGCAGCAGAAACAGCAACAGCTCCGAAGTCTCATTGGGTTCTCAGCCGAAGTTTCCTCAGGTTCTCAGCAACATTGTAAATTCTTTCACCTTTGTTTTCACCAGCACTGGAATGCAGGCAGGAACTCCAGATAGCTGAAGAAAATCCTGTAGCATTTCACTAAGAAAACAACCTTCTGAACAATTTAGTACATTATCTCAAGGTTTTTTACATTTGAAATAAGCCTTAATAGTACTCATTACTCATCAGCCTCCTGGTGTGGGAGACCCATTGTAGTTACTGGCCTTGGAAATGATCAAACTTCAGGGACACCAGTAGCGTCTTCTGCCAGCTGTAGCATCCTGGGCAGCCTCAGATGGCCCTGGGGAGAGTCCCAGACTCAAACTGCTTCCGGGTACAAGGAGCAAGAGCCTGCAAGACTGTGTCTCCAGGTCAGGTCTAGATTTGGGCTCGCAGTGGCGTTCTGCTCCCCCAGGCAGGGGGGCGGGGAAGAGCCCACAACTGCCGCTTGGAAAATTCTTGTTGTGCCATGATCGGCTTGGGCAGGTGGCAGCCGCCTTGTCAATTCACGCACCCTCTGGTATCGAAAAGTATTCAGTAATAGCCTTTTGATGTAACTTTTTTCCTGATAATCTTTCTTCTTCTGAACTTTCTTTTTCTTTCGGACTAGAGTTTCTGGGCTTTTATCAACACATGCCCTAATTGTTTTTGGTTCCACTGGGGTGCCTTTTTCTCTTATCAATTTACTTCTCACCCCTTCCATATTTTCATCACAAAGACAATACAACATTTCAAGACAAAACAAGACACAAACATACTGCATCAATCTTCTCCATTTTCTTGAAATGGCCATTTTTCCTCTCGCCCTATCTGCCTAGGAACGAGCAGATTGCTCCCGTCCTATCTATGGACAGGCAGCTTTTTTCGTCACTTACCCCCGAGTGTCCCGGGGCTCCCCGTAATGGGCCACCATCTGCCGCAGTCCGGCTGCCGCAGAATAAGCGGGGGGTGACGAATAACTTGTGTACGTTGATGCAGCAGGAATGGAAGCCGTTTATTGTAGGATCTGAGTGATATTTATACATTTTACACAGCTTATCTAATTAGCATAAAATAGATACAGCAGTCAACCAATAAGGAATCTCCACACTTAATGACTCACTTTTGTTACTTCACAAACCACTCCCTCTGGCATTTTGCCAGGTGCCATCCAGACTTGTTTACAGACTTTAACATTTCTCTGGCAAAATAACAGGTGCCAATCTGACTTGTTTACAGACCTTAACAGGGGTGGTGCCATGTGTAGAGAAAGCAAGAAGCTCCAGGGTCAGCCTCCCTCCTCCCTGGGCTCTCCTACCCTGTGGAAGCCATGCTCCTGAAGACTCCCAGGACTGTCATGCCTGGACCTACAGGGAGTCCCAGCTGAGCTACCTCCAGCCTCCAGTGGTGTCTGCTGTCTTTCTTAGCCTATGGAGATGGGCCTTGAAGAACACCTCAACCCGCTCCACCTTGACTAACCCTTTTCTTTTGAGCTGCAGAAAGACCACATGGGCCAGATGGACCAATACCTGGTGCATGGGGACAAGTACAAGGCACTTCGTGACGCAGTGGGCAAAGCCATGCTCGAGTGCAAGGCCTCCGGCCTCGAGGCTGCTCTCATGGTAGGATGGGCTCAAAGATTCTCCCTGATGCAGGTGGCCCCCCTGACCTTGGTTATGTCAAAGGATGCAGGTGTGGTGGAGAGGGCCTCTGAACATCCCTTAGAGTGACACTATGTGCCAGATGCCCATGGTCTCCCTGGTAAGTGAAAGATGTCAGGACAATTAGCAAAATCCATAGCTGTATGGATTCACAATCCACATATATGCTTATGTGTCTATTTTGATGTTGATACAGGGATTTGGGATTCTAATCTTTTAAAAATATTTTTAGCTGTAGATGGACACAATACCTTTATTTTATTTATTTATTTACTTTTTATGCAGTCCTGAGGATCAAACCCAGTGCCTCACACATGCTAGGCAAGAGCTCTAACACTGAGCTACAACCCCAGCCCCAGGATTCTAATCTTTAAATTGTTCTGGTCTTGCTTCCTTTTTGAGTCCCAGTTTATCTGGGCCTTATGCTGGAAAGAGGAAATAGAAAAACCTCTCAGGAAACATTTCCAAGACCAGTGAAGTAGTTGGAGGAGAACAGGTGCTGACTTCTGTTTCTCCATCATGGCTGCCTGGCCCTTGTGCACTGAGGTTAACCTGAGCCTGTCTCATGAACTCATAGCCACAGTCATGTGCGTGGAGGGCCATGGTGCATGGCCCAGGGAAGGTTGCTCCAGGTAGCGCTGTGTAGCTTCTGAGTGCTCGCTCCACGCCCCACCCGCAGACCTGCAGGAGCCCCGGAGCTCAACAGGCCGTCTACCTGCTGCTGGCGCTGTTCCGAGAAGTGGCTGCTCTCCACTGCTCCCACAACTCGAACCTCCACCCTAAGCCGGAGGTGAGTGACACATTGGGGCTTGAGTTCAGTCTCATGATTAGGAGGGGCTTTCTGAGCACAGTAAAAGTCACAAACTTTTATTTCCTATCAGGATAATAGGAATTATGACCTTCCATAATTTCCTATCTAGGATAGAGGGTGTACCCTTGTTACGTGGAAGAACTATTTTCTGTTAAACCTAAATCTTACAGTCTCAGGAACATTACCTAATGTTTATCAAAACAGAGTGTTGAGATCTGCACTCAGGAATGTGGTTGCTGTGTTTCTATATGAAAATTCTCTTTCCTGAAGAATTTCTCCTCCATTAGTAATTCTTTAAATATATTTACCTTGATATTTGATGTGCAATCAGTATCGAAATATGTGACTTTCAAAGAGAAAACCCTAAGTTCACACAGTATTCTTCTTTGACATATTCTAACATGAAAAACGTCTTTCATGCCAGCAATGCGAGGCTGTGAGCAGGTTCGTTGAGGACAGCAAAATTCTGTCTCCTCCGGGGGTCAGGCCTTTCGCAGCATCCCTCGTGGCCAACACTCTGCCCTTGCTGAGCGCGGGCCCTGGTGCTGACAGCCTTGAAGGAACAGTGACAGAAATGGCCGTTCACACTGCAGCTGTCCTTCTGTGTGGACAGAGCAAAGTCTTGGTGCCCCTGAGGAACTTGGCCTTCTCCCCAGCCAGCATGGCGGTAAGCTGCATGATGATGACTTTGGTTTCACAGTGAAACTTCAGGGTTTTTCATGTTGAGACCTGGCCTGTGGCTGTGGGAACTCTCTGACTTGTCCATCTTCTAGATTCTCTGCCCTGTTGCCCCACTTGATCCTCAGCACAGTGCTGGTGAAAACATGCCCTACCTTTTGCCAGTTCATACAGAGCTGTTGTTCATCCTCTGTGAACAGCTCTCGAGCTGAGAAGAAACTTTCTCACTCTGTCCCTCTTCCTGGGTTGCAGCTGCAGCCCACAGGCCCACTCAGCAGGGCCACTTCTGCTCTTGGTCTTTCAGAATGCTTTTCTTCCAACGATGCCTGAAGACCTGCTAGCTCAAGCTCAAAAGTGGGAGGGTCTGGAAGGCGTCCACTGGTATAGTGAGTATCAGTGTAAGGGGAAGGGTCACTCCTCTCAGCTTGGAAGGTCAGCCTGCGGCCATGCCAGACATAGATTGGACTTGGCTTCACAAGGTTCTGCTGAAGGCCCATGTCACCTGCCTCCTCATGGTGGTTCAAGGGCCACAGACTTGGTTGGCTAGATGACCAAATCATTTCCCTGCATAGTCCTGGGACAAGACCCTTTGGAATGCACTGTTGCTCGGCAGAACAAGCCATTTGGAATAAGGAGGACCTGGGGACCATGCTGAGGCTCATTCAAAGCCCAGTCACAATCCAGGGGTTTTTGACCCAGAGAGAGCTTCCTGTAGTCTGGACTTGGGAGACAGCCATATAACCCCTGACTTTATGTGAGTTAAGTTGTTGCCTTGAGTAAATAACCTTCTAAAACTAATTTTTTTAAGTTGTTCTAAATCATTCTCTTGCCATAAAAGGAAAAAATCCAAGAGAATAGAAAGATATAAAACACTATCCCCCCTGCCACTAAGTTACCCCTGGTGTGTGTCTGGAATCTAACCTCTCTCTGTGGTAGAAAGCTAAATGCAGACATTTTGTACTGATGACGTGTGTTCACTGAGCTCCAGTTTACTTGACATGTCAAGTAAACTTAGCTGATGGCATGGCTCAAGGCTTCTGGTGAGATCATGAGGACATGGGCTGTGTGTCCTGTGGGTCAGGGCTAGAGAGGAGGGCAGCAATTTCCCCTTCCCACATAGGTCATTTGGTGGAGACTCACTAGCTAACATGTGTCCTATTGTTCTTTGAACAGCTTGTCCCAAAGGTCATCCGTGTTCTGTAGGAGAGGTGAGTCTTGGTGTTTGGGGGAGGCTCAAAATGTGCATTTCCCATCTGGGGTGGGAGGGAGGGTGTAGGGAATGAGGGAGACATAGGTGCATTCTGAGGGCTACTCAGGGTGTTCCAGCTGAGTGTCTAAATGGCACTGTAAACATGATTCTTTCCTGCAGATCTGTCTGTGCATTGTAGGATATTTAGCAGCACGCCTAGCCTCAGCTCACTGGGTGCCAGTAGCAGCACCCCCTAGCCCAGTGTGATGCCCAAGAATGTCTGCAGGCACTGCCCAAGTCTCCTGGGATGCCATGGTGCTGCTGGCTGGGAGTCTTTCCTCCCTCCCTGGCCCTGCAGCAGGGCTCAGCCACACAGACCCTCAGCTGGTTCACTAGTCAGAGAGGAATGTGGGCTAGATACCAGAGGACAGGAGAGGACAGGAAAGACTTATGGTGATGAGCCCTGGGAGACAAGCACATGCTGCTTATCTGGGACTCCAGGGCATCTCCCGGGCTGCTCTATCTGCACTTGCTGAGCAACATGCTGCTGGACTAGACTTATGTGTGCTGCTCCCTAAAGTGAACAGGATGCTCCCTGATGTGACTTCCCTTCCTGACTCCCACTTGCTTCCTTGTTTGAGGAGTAAAATAAGAAGAGATTCCAGGGCCCCTCTTATCACTGAGTTCTGTGGTCTGAGCACTGCAGCTGGAGGGGCCTGCTGTGGCTGTGATTCATAGCATGCAGTGGGTGCCATTTGACTTGGAAACCTGGGCCCATTAGTGGTGGCAAATCTTATGGTTGGGTTTTTTTTTTTGTTTTTGTCCAGTGGATGTGAGGAGGTCTGCTTAGAAGTTATTAACACCATCATTCCTGGTGTTAGATAACGATGCTCTAGAGGCTGGCATGCTAGACACAGGGATGGAGAAGGCGGTGAATAGGAGAAAGGAAGATGGGGCTATATATACTAGTCACTCTACTTGGGAGTAAAAAACTTTATTTTTGGAAAGTGAAGCCACATTTGCCCATGGACAGTATATGTGGTTAAGTGCCCACCCTCTCCCCAGGGCTCCTGCTCCTCCCTAACACACACATGCACCAGATGCAGTCTGTGGCACACACCACCTCCTATGCAGGGTGGCTTCTGCACATGTACCAATGCTGGATGCAGTGCTGACTGTGTGTTCCCCCTATGTCCCAGTGTGGCAAGCCGATGGAGCAGAGCTTCTGTGTTGACTGTGGTGCTAAAATAGGAGGTATCAACCATAGACCTCATGCTGGCTTCCAAAGTATCAGGTATGTGGACTCAGTTTCCATCCGTCCCTTGGAGCCTGAGGCTCTGGGCTGTCCATTCCAGCAGAGGAATCATATGAACTATAGGATCACTAACACCACTATTCTACATCTGGACTGTGTCATTTTGGGGATCCACATCAAGCACACCTGTAGTCATGTAGTGCTGAAGCTTTTTTGTTTTTTTGCTTTGTTTTATTTTGTGGTACTGGGGATGGGACCCAGGGCCTCACACATCCTAGGCAAGAGCTCTGCCATTGAGTTGCACCCCTTCCCTGTTTTGTTTTTTTAATTTGAGAAAAGTGAAAGACAGATATAATCAGTGTTTTTAAAAAACTTTTTTAGTCGTAGATGGATAGCGTGTCTTTATTTTATTTTTTCTTTTTCTCACATATAGAGCACAATTTTCCATATCTCTGGCTGTACACAAAGTAGAGCCCCATCCTTCGTGTCTTCGTACATGTACTATTTTATTTATTTTTATGCTGTACTAAGGATTGAACCTAGTGCCTTACATGTGCTAGGCAAGCACTCGGCCACTGAGCTCCAGCTCAGGCCCTGTCATCAGTCATATTAACCACAGCCATTCCTCCATATCTGTGGAGACTTGTTTCCAGGACACTTTCCTCCATAGATACTCAGGTCCAGATGTTCAGTTCCTTTATATGTCATGGCACAGTATTTGCTTGTGGCCTGCAAATATCCTCCTGTAAACCAGTTTTTTTTTTTAATGGTACTTGGGATTGAGCCTAAGGTTCTTAAGCACTAAGCCACAACACCAGCCCTTTTTATATTTTATTTAAAGACAGGGTCTTGCTAAGTTGCATAGAGTCTCACTAAGATGCTGAGGCTGGGTTTGAACTTGTGAACCTCCTACCTCAGCCTCCCAAGACACTGGAATTACAGGTGTGCACCACTGTACTTGGCCTCTCATAGACTTTTTTTTTTTTAAAAAAAAGAGAAAGAGAGAGAGGGGGAGAGAGAGAGAGAGAGAGAGAGAGAGAGAGAGAGAGAGAGAGAGAGAGAGAATGTTTTAATATTTATTTTTTAGTTTTCTGTGGACACAACATCTTTATTTGTATATGGTGCTGAGGATCGAACCCAGCGCCAAGCGTGTGCTAGGCGAGCACGCTACTGCTTGAGCCACATCCCCAGCCCTCCCATAGACTTTTAAAAAATCATCTCTAGGTTTCTTATTATACTTTATGCAAATTGAATGCTATGTAAATACTCATTTATCATATTTTTAGGAAATAGTGATAAGAAAAGAAAGCTAGTCTTCAGTATACAGTTCTTTCTGAGTATTTTTGATTCACAGTTGGTTGACTTCACAGGCGCAGAACTGCATATACATAAGGCTAACTGTACCAGATTCAGAAACTTGATAAAAATCTGACCTTCAGCCAGGAATATTGGTGCACACCTGTAATCCCAGCTACTCAGGAGGCTGAGGCAGGAGGATTGAAAGTTTGAAACCAGCTCAGAAAGCCTTGTGAGACACTGTCTTAAAATAAAAATAGAAAGGACTTGGGGTGTAGCTCAAAAGTAGGGTAAAGGACTTGGGGTGTAGCTCAAAAGTAGGGTAAAGGACTTGGGGTGTAGCTTAAAAGTAGGGTAAAGGACTTGGGGTGTAGCTCAGAAGTAGGGTACTTTCTTAGCACCTGTGAAGCCCCCACTCAATTCCCAGAACTGAAAACAATAAAGAAAAATAAAAATCTGATCTCACAGTCCCATGCTTGATCCTGAGATGAGTGTGGCTGTCAGAGCTCCCTTAAGATGACATTCAGGACCTTCTACCTCACCATTTATCTGGCTTTTCTGTTACAAAGCTTAAAATAGTCTAGACTCTTATCTTCTTAAATGATCAATGTCCTTGAATCTTGAAAACTTTTTCCAGTCTGTATATCCCAGTTTTTGATTTGGGAAAATTGAGAATTACGTAGACAATCCCCACATGGATGCAAAAATGCCCCAAACTTGCTGTCATGAGGAAGGTGTTGGTCTCCATCCTGACACCCTGCCCTAATGGCCATAACGTGCAGCCATTTAACATTGGGAAAGTTGCAGAGTTTGGCCATCCACCTGGGTGGGTCTAAAGAGAGAAGGATGTGGAGGCAGGTGGTCTAGGCTTGGAATAATTGGTTCTTTTAGTGTTTTATTCAAAGCTTGAAACCTAGCTGGGTGTGGTGATGCACACCTATCATCCCAGTAACTCGGGAGGCTGAGACAGGAGGTTTGTGAGTTCAAAGCCAGCCTCAGCAAAAGCAAGGCACTGAGCAACCCTGTCTGTCTAAATAAAATACCAAATAGGGCTGGGAATGTGGCTCAGTGGTCTAGTGCCCCCAAAAAA
Organism: Callospermophilus lateralis; assembly: GCF_048772815.1. Taxonomy (NCBI): domain Eukaryota; kingdom Metazoa; phylum Chordata; class Mammalia; order Rodentia; family Sciuridae; genus Callospermophilus; species Callospermophilus lateralis. Next base: position 77,970,670 of record NC_135321.1, read on the forward strand.
GTGGGGGCTGGGAATGTGGCTCAATGGTTGAGCCCCTGGGTTCAATCCCCAATACCATTACCAAAACCAAAAAAACAAGAAAAAAAAAAAAAAACAACAAAACTGGGAACCTAGTCATTAAGATGTGAGGCCCCTGGAGCTGAGTAGAAACAGACATCTCTAGTTTTCACCCTGTTTCCTCTCATCCTTTCCAGAGACAGCACAGACAGAACCAAGACTGGCCATGTGCTGGGCCACCCGCAACCCAGAGATGTCGTAGTAGTGTCTGACCGAGACCTGTCCCCAGTCATCTTCATTCTCATGCGCCTACTCACTCATCTGGCTATGCTTTTGGGAGCCACTCAAAATCCCGAGGTATAAGATGCTACCGCTAGACTCTCTTATGTTGCTATAGGAAGAACCTGCTGTGTTTGCATCCAGTCCTTTTGTCTACAAAGTCCTAGCCACCTCGGGATTTTCCACAGAGTAATGCCAAAGTTATAGATCCTATTTTTCCCCTCTGGGGCATATGATGCAATGGGGGAACTACTCCTCAGATTATGGAAAATCCTCTTCATTTTTTTAATTTTTAAAGTCTGTTTTAACAGACACAAAACAATTACACGTTTGTTACAGTGTGACATCTTAGCATGTGTATACAATGCAACAATCAGATCATAAAGTCTACTCAGAGTATACAACTCTGTCCATGCCCACACCTGGGCATGGGGAGGTGGTGGGACCGTCACCTACACCCTTGTGGTGGCTGCAGGTGGTGCAGGGCAGCATTCCCTGCTGCATGGGATGACATCAGAGCCAGCAATCTCTGGCTCCACTCACCTGCCTCCCTTCCTCTGCTGCCTGCGTCATGCTGAGAGCACCCAGACCTCACCTGGAAACCACCCTCTCCCCAGTGCTGGTGCTTCGCTCCCTTGGTTTCTCACTGTGTCCTCTACACACTGATCTCACTACACATCTTGTCCCGTTGCCCTCACAGGCTGTGATAAACATCATCAAGCCTCCAGTGAGGGACCCTAAAGGATTCCTGCAGCAGCACATCCGGAGAGACTTGGAGCAGTTGACAAAGACGCTGGGGAAGAGTGCCGACGAGACCACCCATGTGGTCCACCTCATGCTGCGCTGCCTTCTCAAAGAGCAGCACCCACTCCCTGACCGGAGTAAGCAAGGGACGTGGGCTGGGCATAGCTGCCAAGAGGCCAGGCTCCCTCAATGGCATGACAGGAGTGGGAGCAAGCGCTCTGCTCTCCTTGCGGGGGCTGGAGGGGCTGCTGCGCTCCTCCACACACCACCTGCCTGGCTGGGGCCTGCAGCACTGATACCTGGAGCTTGTGCATGCACCATTAACCTGTGCCCTGGGAGCACGTGGCACCCCAGCAGGTGACATGTCCCACTTCTGCTTTCCAGAGATGTCACACTTGTACCCTGACCTAATATGTACATGTACACAAGTTGTTACATAAACAAAGGAAGCTATAAAACACTGTCTGCTGAGCTAACTCTTCTACTCTAAACATTTAAATCCAGGCCAAAAGCAAAGGTCTGTGAGGGGACTCTGTAAGTGGTTATCTGAGTGGCATTAGAAGGGATTTCAGTTTCTTCTTGCTTACTTGCAAAAATCTTTTAAAACAATCATTGTACCATTGTAGAACAATGTTATTTAAAAGCATACAGATAATAACAGTAGCAATAAAATGTCTGTTACCACCACCAGAGAATCTGTTCCACTTCAGGGGTGTCTTCAGAAACAAGCATTAGCATGTCCTTCCCATCTTAGCAACACTGATTTTGCCGAGCACCTCTTGTTCTGGTGTGGCTTCCACAGCGCATGGACTCGGGAGCCCTAACCTGCTGCCAGCTCCCCAGGACCACCTTTGCCTACAGGCCTGGGGGCAGCAGTGAGGTGGCTCTGGGTAGTTGTCAGCATTGCTGTGCCCTAGGCTTTTGAGTTCATGTCCTGTCCTTAGCCATTTGTTTAAAATACTTTCAAGGCCACAGCTGTGGGCTGGAGGGTTATCAGAGACTAAAGTGTCTTCACAAGGCCTGGAGCCTGGTGTTGACACTACCTGGTGAACTTAGGAAGTCATTACCCCAAAAGGAGGACTATCTCTATTAACATTATTCAGTGTTTACTGTATAGAGAGCGCTGCTTTTTGTTTGTTGGGTAACAGACACATTTTGATTTTTTTTGTAGGACATTTAAATTTTGATGCAAAATTGTCAAAAAAAGGACATAGAAACAATTGGGAAAAACATGTGGAAGCTCTTCTTCTACCTGAACTGGAGGTAAGGGGTGAGTGGTGACCACTTCTTAGCCCTCTGTCCAGGAGGGGGTCCCATTCATCTGTGAGCACTGTTGGCCCACTGTCCTCAGGAGGGCTGTCAGAGGCCTCACCTGGAGAAACCCTCCTTCTGCTATCCCCCTCCTGCACTAGTCTTAGGTAAGGCCGAGGATTATCAGAAGTTCCCATAGGGCAGATGGCAGCCTGCTCCACTGCTTTTTATAGCAGGATGTGAAAGTAAGAGGCAGAGACCCTCCAGAAATGCATCGACAATCTCTCTGGATTCATGACTGCTCTGCTGAGAACATCACAGAGCTGACTATCCACAGCAGGACAGGGAAGTCAGGAAGCAAAAGGGCAGTGAAATAAAGGCCCCGAGTCTCACTCTGTTTGTGGAGGCAAAAGCCCTATGAACAAGGAACCCCCCAATCAGTGAAAGATGGCAAAAGCAAGCATCCGGGTTGTGCAGGCAGATTCCTAAGGAGCTACCGTGGGTCCAAGAGCTGCCTGGTTGTCTGTGACAATGACTCACTTGCAGAATGCTGTGTCATTTCTTTATCCAGCATCTAGATAAGACCCTGCTGACTGTGGGCGCACTCATCAGCCAGGATGAGCGCATCAGCTCTAGCCCTGTGGCCAAAATAATATATGGCGACCCAGCAAGCTTCTTGCCCCAGCTGCCCCAGAAAAGTGTGGCTCATTGCTCAAAGATTTGGAGCTGCAGGAAGAAGATCACAGTCGAGTACCTCCAGCACGTTGTGGAGCAGAAGAACGGCAAGGAGATGGTGCCCGTGCTCTGGCAGTTCCTGCAGAAGGTGTGTCTGCTTCATGGGCTGCCCCCTTTTCCTGGTAGACTTCCCCTGAGGAATGGGAGGCTCTGTGCCTGGGTTCAAAGTCATCATTCCTGGAGGCAGAATCCTAAGCAACCCCATCAGCACTGTGATTCTGAATGCAATGCCTGTTTCAGGAGTCTTAGGGAAGAGAGCAAAGGTCTTAAGACACATCTGCTGAAGTCACAGGAGTAATATGCACATTACATAGTGCACATTGAGGTTAGCAGTGATCTCTAGGAAGGCCAGGAGAGACCACACTGGTTACTCGACTGTGATACCTTGTGTTCATCCCCAGAAGCTGAGTAGGCGGTCACCAGAAGTGCCTGCTGAACAGTCAAAAATGTACACCAAGGGGCTGGGGTTGTGGCTCAGCCATAGAGCTCTTGCCTAGCGCATGCGAGGCACTGGGTTCAATCCTCAGTACCACATAAAAATGAATAAATAAAATAAAGGTATTGTGTCCAATTATAATTGAAAAATATTAAAAACAAAGAATGCACACCAAAACCAAACCAGAGCCCTCCCTGTGCCCTGCAGGTGGGAGGCAGTGTGCTGCATGATGGGGCTGTAGGGTGTAGAGTCACACCTGCCAGACTCAGAAACCATCCCCAGCTTTCACCCACTTGAGCTCTCCTGGGCCACAGTAGAGGTTCACACCACCTCCTTCATGGACCAGTACCACAGCTGGCAGGGAGCAGAATGATTGGGGAACATCTGGTGCTCACACTAGGAAGGACTTCATGTTAGTGTTGTGATCTCTTAGTAAGACACGGTCTTATTTGAGTGAGGATGCTGGATCCTGGCCCTTCAGAACAAAACCCCAAATCACATCAGCTACCACTGCAGTAGGCCTTGGTCTTTCCTTTCAGCAGTCTGACACCCAACTGTGGGCTCAAGAGTCAATTTTTAAAAAATTTTTCTCAAATGACTTATTTTTTTAATTCATTAGTTGTATACATAATGGGAATTGGTGTGAAATTTCCATGTATGCATATAGCATGCATTGATCTTGTCTTTGTGTCTGGCTTGTTTCACTTAACATAATATCATCTAGTTCTATCCATTTTGCTGAAAATGTCAGGAGTTCATTTTTCTTATAGCTGAATCATATTCTATTATGTATTTAAACCACATCTTCTTTATGCATTCATCTGCTGATGGCCTGTAGGCTGATTCTGTGTCTTATTGTGAATGGTGCCACATAAACATGAGCATGCAGTACCTCTTTGATACCTGATTTCCTTTGGAGTGGGATAGTTGGATCACATGGTAGATCTGTTTTTAGTTTGATGAACCTCCACACTGTTCTCTATTATGAGGTATTAATTAACAGTTGTACCCTAAGCATGAAGAGCACCATCCAACAGTAAGGTGTCTTGGTTGGAATAAAAGTTGGAAGAATGAGAAAGCAGCAGCAGATAGAAGCTCCATTCTTCTTGAATGGTTTCTTGATTGCTGCTGTAATCGCCTGAGGATATCAGACTCTCGCTCCTTCACTCTTCCAAAGTGGACTCTGCCAGTGATGGATTGTCCAGGGAGTTTCCAGAAGTCTTTGGTATTGGACTGTGGTAGCAACATCAATCCCTCTTGTTCTGAGGCTTCTGCTTCTTGGACTGCAATGGTTCCTCCAGCTCCCCAGCCTGCAGATGGCCATTGTGGACTACCCAGCTTTGGGTTGTATAAGACATTCTAATAAATCCCCTTTTGATAACCATAAAAAAAAAAACAGTTGTACCAGAAATATATTAGATTTCCTTTTTCTCTTCATCTATGCTAGCATTTATTATTTTATGTTTGGGTTCATCTATTTTTGGGTGTGGGGGACTAGTGGAAATTGAACCCAGGGCCTTTTTGGGCTTCCTAAGCAAGCAATGCTCTACTTCTGAGCTACAGCCCCCATTTCCTGCTTTTTTGTTTGTTTGTTTGTTTGTTTAAGACAAGATCTCACTAAATTGCCTAGACTAACCTAGAACTTGCTGAGGCTGGCCTTAAACTTGTGATCCTCCTGCCTAAGGCTCCCAAGTAGCTGGGATTGCACACCTATCTTATTGTTTTTTTTTTAATAAGAGTCATTCTAACTATGGTAGGATGGCATCTCATTGTAGTTTTGATTTGCATTTCCTTGATGGCTATTATATTGAGCATTTTTTCATATATTTGTTAACCACTTATATTTCTTCTTTTGAGAATTGTCTATTCAGATCATTTGTTCATGTTTAAATTGGATTACTTTGATTTTTAAAAAATTTTCGAGTTATATATTCTGGGTATTTGCCTGCTGTCAGGTGAAGAGTTGGCAGCTATTTCTCCCATTCTGTTAGGTTGTCCCTTCAGTCTGTTGGTTGTTTCCTTTGCTGTGCAGAAACTTTTTAGTTTGATATGATCCCATTTGTCATTTTGCTCTTACTTCCTTTGGTTTGGGGGTCCTATCCAGAAACCCATCACCTGTGCCAATGTCTTGGAGTGTTTCCCCCATTTTTCTGCTGATAGCTTCAGAGGTCAAAGCTTACATCTGGGTCTTTTGTCATCTAGAGTTGATTCTTGTGCAAACTGAGAGATGGGGCCCAGCTCAGTCCTTGAGGCAGCTTTTTATTAGAGGAGGGCGGGGACTTGATCCAGTTCATCCAAATCCCTCACCACTTGGTGAAAGGATGGGACGACCCCTTTCCCATTTGCAAGCTTCAGAGTATAATCATGTAAAACAACCCACTGACCACATTAAACCACACAGAAAGTCCCCAGCCTGCCCTAAAATCTATACACCCCATGTTGTTTCTCAGTTAAATAGAGGAAGTGTTACTGAGCCATCTTCTCTTCTCCAGGAAGCAGAACTGAGACTGGTGAAATTCTTACCTGAGATTTTGGCCCTGCAAAGGGATCTAGTGAAAAAATTCCAGAATGTTCCAGAAGATGAATATTCCTGTTCCATCAGGAGTTTTATTAGCAGTCACAGTTCAGGTATGACTGCTGTCTGCTGCAACCAAAGATCAGGACCATCCATGTTTGGTGGTTCAAAAGGATCATTCAGGCTGGGGCATGAGGATGGGGCTCAGGTCCTAAGGTAGAGAAAGAGGCAAAGGATGCTAAATCCCAGAGATGGCCATGAGCCACTGCTGTGGCTAGAAAGCCCTCAGCCTCTCCAGCTTCTCATACAGCCTCAAACTTGAAACTCAGGCATGCTGCTGAGTGAGGGAAGGTGCAGGGTCAGGTTCTTGGGAGCATGCCTTGTGGTTTGACCCTGGCCAGCGTGGTGGTGGGGATTGTTTCCATGGGGCTCTTACCAAGTGTTGTGTTCAACAGATGGGCTGAGGCAGCTATTCCACAACAGGATCACCACCTTCCTGTCCACGTGGAATGCCCTGAGGTGGTCACTGGAGACCAATGGTAAGTGTCCTCCTCCACGTGGCTCTGCCAGCACCCTGCTGTGTGTGTGTGGCAACGCAACCTGTTGATGGATGTGCTGGGATACATGAATCAACCTCCAAAGTCACCCTCAGTCATCCTGAATCTATAAATATAAAATCAGAAAGGAGTTGGGGGCACTGGAAACTTAACAGCCAGGGCCTAGATCTTTGGACTTGGCTGCCTGTGGCTTCCATTCTCTTCCCCTGCTTCCAGACAAACGCCTGGAGCAACATCCCTTTGCTTAGTAATGACCCTGTCTTTTAAAGGTGAAATCAAGTTACCTAAAGGCTACTGCAACTCTGAGTTGGATCTGGACACAGATTTTAAGGTCATCCTGCCCCGGCGTCGGGGCCTGGGCCTCTGCTCAACTGCATTAGTTAGCTACTTGATTAATCTACATAATGAAATCATCTACACGATGGAGAAGTTCTCCAAGGAAAACAACAGGTACTGCGTATCACCACCCCTGCCACCAAGCTGGGCTGCAGACTCTAGCCAGCAACAGCTCCTGTCCCCTAGATCCTCTCTCAGCCTTCCTCAATAAAGCCCCGTATTTGCACATGGTTTTCACTTGCTTACACTATAAGGGCAGAAGCAGGAGCATATGCCCCAAAGCCCTAGGCCTCACACATCTGCTCTGGACACCAAGACCTGTATCTTGTGTCCCTCAGCTATTCTGTGGATGCCTCAGACGTCACTGACCTGCATGTTGTCAGTTACGAAGTGGAGCGGGACCTGATGCCTCTGATTCTCTCCAACTGCCAGTATCAAGTGGAGCAAGGTGGGGAGACCTCCCAGGAATTTGACCTGGAGAAGATCCAGCAGCAGATCAGCAGCCACTTCCTCCAGGGCAAGCCCCGGCTAACCCTCAAGGTAGGCTGGGCCTTCTGCCAATGCTTTGCTGTAGTTATGAACAGCCCTTGTGAGTTTCAGGGGGAACAGACAAGTGACACCCAGGGTCTTGTCTGTGTTATCTCCTCCCCACTAGTGATCTGTGGTCCCTACTCCTTCTCTGGGCCGGGAGGTGTCCCCAGCTCTCTTCCACATCACCATCACTGTCTGCACCTGTCCCCCAGGGCAGCCTCAAGTCTCAGTGGACTGGGTTTCCACCACAGTTAATGGCACCACCAAGACCTCACTGCTGCCACCCCTTCAGTGGCATATGCAGTCCGTGCCCAGGAACCACCATGCAGAACTTCCCCATTCCCTCGTCCTCTAACTGCCATGGCCTTGGCTTCACTTCAGAGCATTCAGCCGTCAGTCCAGCTGCCCAGTGCCAGCAGCACCACTTCATCTTAGTTTCCTGCCAGAATGCCCCCAGGCGGGGAGCATCAGTGCAGGCACCCCTGGAAAGGGGCAGTCAGGAACCCCCACCCCCAGCCAGTCCACACATGTGGACAGTTACATGGCCTCCACCACACTCCCCCATCTGGCACAGAGGCCCTGTCACCTGGCCCCAGCTCGACCTTCCAGGTGTCTCCAGCCCCTTCCTTCCTTGCTGCATCAAACCCTGTGAACTGCCTCCCGACTCCCTGAACACAGTGGCATTTCTGTACTGTCCCTTACCGTGGCTGCACTCATCCTTCCAGGTCCAGTCAGGTGTCATTCTCAGATGTATTTATTCCTTCATTGTAGTCAGCCTGTCAGTTGTTTGAGCCTAAAGCCATTTTTAATTCATCCTGACAGTGGCTGCCTTGTGCACAGTCTCTGCTCAGTGTTGCTGGATAGATCACAAATATGCACATTCCCATTCCTGTTTCTCCAGCGCTCTTCCTTTCTTGTGGTCGGCAGATACACTATTCTACAGGGCAATATCTGCAAGGTCACTGTAGCCAGGCTAGATTTCTTGTGTTACTGTGTCCAAAGAGTGCTGGTGGAACAGAGTCATCAGAACACAACAAAGTTACATGCCTTGCCCAGGAATATCCTGTCCGGCTTGGTACTTCCACTGAGTCACTGCTGAAGAATACATCTGTCATCAGATGGAAGCCTCCTCTATTTTAATTTCCAAAATTTTTTTTTTCTTTCTCACTTAGGGGATACCCACGCTGGTATACAGACATGACTGGAACTTCGAACATCTCTTTGTGGACATCAAGAACAAAATGGCACAGGTGGTCATGATAAACCCTCACTTGCAGGGTTGTTCCATCCACATACGTAAGGACAGTACAATCTCATCCTGGTGTCTGCTGTGAGCACCAGGCTTTCTGGCTCCCTGAGAAGCTTAGGGAGCCCAGAGCTCAGAGAGGCAAGCAGGATGGCAGATCACCAAACTTTCTTGATGAGAACAGACCAACCCCTTGGGGGTTGTTTTCTCAATGATGATATCATGACCAGATATCAATGTCCAGCAGCAGATCAGCAGCTGCTTCAGGTGCTAAAGGTTACTCCTTCTCCTAAGGTTCTGCTACCGACAAGTGGAGAGGCTCTTGTGCCTCTCCTTGTCCTCAAGGATCATGTGGAGGATTCAGTTAACTTGGGCCCATTTCTGTGCAAAGTCTGAAAGGCTGCGGCACTCAGCATCCCTTCAAGCACAAGCATCAGCTCTTACCATAAGTGCTGGATAGTTGGCCCCGCCTGTGCTGTCAGCTCACAGTTAGGCTCTTACTAAGTAGGAGAAGCAATAGCCTGACCCAAGACTCTGTCCTGATCTTGGTTTCAGAGCCCCCTCCCCAGCTCGGCCATGGGTGCCATCAGTGGAGAGCTTCGGTCCTACAGCGATGTCTGTGAAGCACTGTCTATCATAGAGGTCACTCTGGGCTTTCTAGGCACAGCTGGTGGGGATCCAAATATGCACCTAAATGTGTATGTCCAAGACATCCTGCGAATGAGCGACCAAACAACTCCAGTTTTAAAGGTAGGTCTTGTGTGCTTTTCAAGGAGAATCAGGATCACCTGGTCTTAGTTTCCTGCCAGAATGCCACCACGCAGGAGCCTGGTGCAGGCATCTGTGGAAAGGGGTGGTCAGGAACCCCACCCCTCTCCAGTCCACAGAATTTCAGTGCACACTGGGGACAGGAGAGGCAGGGACGCTCAGTGCTGACCACCTTGTAGAGCAGGATGCACAGGTGACTGAGGACACTGACCACCTGCTCACTGCGTGATACTCACAGTTACAAGCTGCTGCAGGAGGGGGAGACTCTCAGATGTTTCCAAGATGAGACAGGTAGACTCGTGGATGGAAAGGAGATGGCCTCATGATGAAAATAGACAAAATTAGGGAGAAGTTCCCTTGGGTACCACTCAGAGTGAGCCTTCACTCCTACTTGGGACTCTCTTCCTTTTCCAGGCTTTAAGCAGATGTCAGTTAAAACATGCTGTTGCCCTCTGGCAATTCCTCTCTGCTCATAAGTCGGAACAGCTACTGCGACTGAAGAAAGTGAGTCTGCCCTGCCTCTGCCCAGACTGAGGGTGCTGCACCCTGGTCCCAGGCTTTGATGTTGTACTTGTTCATCTTTTTTAGGATCCCTTTTGGGAAATCAGTTCTAGGTACAAAGCAGACCTCAGCCCAGAAATTGCTAAGCTCCTCAGCACCTTCCTGAATCACACAGACCTAGATACTTTCCTCATGGAGCTTCATGAGCTGATGGTGTTGAAACTAAGAAACACCCAGGCCCAGGACAGCTTCAACCCTGAATGGAGGTAGGGTGTGCACACCTAGAATGTTTGGCATCCCCCTTGACATGAAGGTAGTTCCACCTTACCACAGGACCCTCTGTCTACTGTTCTCCATCACCAGAGCAACTGAGAACTTATTTCTTTGGTTTTAATCTTTTGGGGACTTCTAAAAGATAACTGTGAAATCATATATGCTCATTATAACAAGTAGACCTAACTATGTCAAAGAAGTATGCATTTTAGATTAGGTAGATTAAGCTACGCCAATGTGTGAAACCTGAAATATCCCAAATTATGTGAATTTTACATTTGTGTCAATCTAATGGCCAAAAAATGGTGTCTTGTTTTCCTACCTACTTCTGTGTCTGGGCACATTTTTAAATCTATCACCATTTGTTTATCATCCTCTGAAATACCTCTTGGTAGCTTCTGGTTATTGGGCAGAGCAGTTGATCCGTTTTTTTGTTCTTTCTTTCTTGTTTTTTTTTTAGTACCAGAGATTGAACCCATGGTTACTTAGCTACTGAGCTGCATCCCAAGGTCTTTTTATTTTTTAATTTGAGATAGGACCTCACCATTGCTAAGGCTGGTCTCAACTATGTGATCCTCCTAACTTAGCCTCCTGAGTTGCTGAAATTGCAGGCATATGCCACCGCCCCTAACCAGTTTATCCCTTTAAATTTTTTTTTTTTTTAGTTGTAGATGGACACAATATCTTTATTTATTTATTCTTTTTTTTGGTTGTTCAAAACATTACAAAGCTCTTGACATATCATATTTCATACATTTGATTCAAGTGGGTTATGAACTCCCATTTTTACCCCGTATACTGATTGTATTATTTATTCTTATATGGTGCTAAGAATCAAACTCAGGGCCTCATGCATGCAAGGCAAGCACTCTATCACTGAGCCACAACTCCAGCCCTTATCTTGCTCTTTTTAAAAAATATTTATTTTAAAGTTGTAGATGGACACAATATGTTTATTTTATTTATTTATATGTGGTGCTGAGAATCAAACCCAGGTGAGTGCTCTACCCAGCCCCTTTATCTCTTTTTTAATGATTTGTAAAAAGCTCTTTGTATAGAATAGATTATTTCCTTTGATCTACATGTTACAATTGATAGAAGTAAGAAATCAATTGATAGGATTTTTTCATAAAGCCTCTGTGGGGCAGGGTGCAGTGGTGTGTGTCTGTAATCTTAGGAGCTCAGGAGGATTTTAAGCTCAAAGCCAGCCTCAGCAACTTAGCAAGGCCCTAAGCAACTCAGCAAGGCCCTATCTCTAAATAAAATATTGAAAAGGGGTGGAGATGTGGGCTGGGATTGTAGCTCAGTGGTGGAGCACTTGCCTAGCATGTGTGGGGCACTGGGGTCGCTCCTTAGCATCACATATAAATAAACAAATTAAAGCTATTGCATTTATCTACAACTAAAAATATATTTCTTTTAAAGTGTGAGGGGTGGGTGGGGATGTGGCACAGTGGCTAAGCACCCCTGGGTTTAATCCCCAGTACTTCCCCTGCCCCCCAAAAAAATCTGCCACAGGGACATACTTCCTTATCACATCCCAGGGTGCTAAGCCATACTGTTTTCTCCTGCTGCTTTTATAGTTCTACATTGCACATTTCTTTCATTAGTCAGTTCACTTTTATGTGTGCTATGAGGCAGGTATTTCACTTGGCTGGCTTTCTGGATGGACAGTCAGGCTACATTTGCTGTTTCTGCCCTCAGGCCGCATGGCACATGCCTGTACAGTAAAGTTCCCCTTCCTAGAGAATTTGCAACCTTTGGTAAGATAAACCATGAGAGGGAACACCTTCCTTTTTCTGAGTGGCAAAGCTTTGTTTCTGATGCAGCCAGACAGGCCCATCAGTGGAGTGCCTGAAATGGCCTAGCTGAGCATCATCGAGGAAGCTCCACCCCCCAGTAGCCCTGAGCCTAGGACTCCAGGTCCAGCTCAGGAACTGGGCAGCTGGCTGACCTGAAGCTGACCCTAAGTATTTCTGGTCTTAGCACCCCAGTCCTATAAAGAGTGAGAGCTGATAGACTCCTGAATGCTCTAAACACTGTCTCTTGTGCCTGATTTTGCAGCCTGAGGGACACTCTGGTGAGTTACATGGAAACCAAAGAGAGTGAAGTTCTTCCAGAAATGGAATCCCAGTTCCCAGAAGAGATACTGCTGGCCAGCTGCATCTCTGTATGGAAAGTGGCAGTTGCATGGAAACAGGACCGGCAAGCAAAATAGGACTCTCTACTCTATCCCTTTATGTGGTGGGGACATAGCTCCCCTCCCCTCCACTGTGCCTCAAGGGCACCTGGAAAGACAGTGTTGGCATAGCACTGAATTCAAGGCCAGCATGCACTGTGCCAGCTGATGGATTTTTTTTAACTTTTTATTGATTTTACTTTTTTTTTTTAGATACACAACAGCGAAGTGTATTACAATTCTTATTACACATATAGAGCACAAATTTTCATACCTTTGTATAAAGTATGTTCACGCCATTTTATGTCTATATACATGTACTTTTGTTGCATTACAATTCTTATTATACATAATCACCACATTTTTTTCATATCTCTGTTTGTATATAAAGTAGGTTGACACCCAATTCATGTCTTCATACATGTACTTTGGATAATGATGTCCATCACATTCCACCATCCTTGCTAATCTCCTGCTTCCTCCCTCCCCCTCCCTCCCCTCTGCCCTATCTAGAATTCATCTATTTGTCCCATGTTCCCCCTCTCTTCCCCAATATGAGTCAGCCTCCTGATATCAGAGAAAACATTCGGCATTGGTTTTTTTGGGGGAATTAGCTAACTTCACTTAGCATTATCTTCTCCAATGCCATCCATTTACCTGCAAATGCCATGATTTTATTCTCTTTTATTGCTGAGTAAAATTCCATTGTGTATATATGCCACATTATTTTTATCCATTCATTCACTGAAGGGTATCTAGGTTGACTCCACAGTTTAGCTATTGTGGATTGAGTTGCTATAAACATTGATGTGGCTCTGTCCCTGTAGTATGCTATTTTTAAGTTCCTTGGGTATAGACTGAGGAGTGGGATAGCTGGGTCAAATGATGATTCCATTCCCAGATTTCCAAGGAATCTCCATACTGCTTTCCATATTGGCTGCACCAATTTGCAGTTCCACCAGCAATGTATGAGTGTACCTTTTCCCCCACATCCTCACCAACACTTATTGTTATTTGTCTTCATAATAGTTGCCATTCCAACTGGTGTGAGATGATATCTTAGAGTAATTTTGATTTGCATTACTCTGATTGCTAGAGATGATAAGCATTTTTTCATGTATTTATTGATCGATTATATATCCTCTTCTGAGAAGTGTCTTTTCAGGTCCTTGGCCCATTTGTTGATTGGGTTATTTGTTTTTATGGTGCTTAGCTTTTTGAGTTCTTTATATATCCTAGAGAATAGTGCTCTATCTGATGTATGAGGGGTAAAAATTTTCTCCCAGGAAGTAGACTTCTTTGTTCACCTCACAGATTGTTGCTTTTGCTGAGAAGAAATTTTTTTAGTTTGATTCCATCCTATTTATTGATTCTTGGTTTTAATTCTTGTGCTATAGGAGTCTTATTAAGGAAGTTGGGCCCTAATCCCACATGATGAAGATTAGAACCTACTTTTTCTTCTATTAGACGCAGAGTCTCTGGTTTAATTCCTAGGTCCTTGATCCATTTTGAGTTAAGTTTTGTGCATGGTGAGAGATAGGGGTTTAATTTCATTAAAACTGCAAATGGATTTCCAGTTTTCCCAACACTATTTGTTGAAGAGGCTCTTTTCTCCAGTGCATGTTTTTGGTACCTTTGTCTAATATAAGATAATTGTAATTTTGGGGTTAATTTCTGTGTCCTCCATTCTGTACCATTGGTCTACCAGTCTATTTTGGTGCCAGTACCATGCTGTTTTGTTACTATTGCCCTGTAGTATAGTTTAAGGTCTGGTATAGTGATGCCACCTGCTTCACTCTTCCTGCTAAGGATTGCTTTAGCTATTCTGGATCTCTTATTTTTCCAGATGAATTTCATGATTTATTTTTCTATTTCTATTAGGAATTCCATTGTGATTTTGTTCAGAATTGCATTAAATCTGTATAGTGCTTTTGGTACTATGGTCATATTAATAATATTAATTCTGCCTATCCAAGAGCAAGATAGATGTTTCTATCTTCTAAGGTCTTCTTTGATTTCTCTCTTTAGGGTTCTGTAGTTTTCTTTGTATAGATCTTTCACCTCTTTCATTAAGTTGATTCCTAAATATCTTATTTTTTTTTTTTGAGGTTATTGTGAATGGGGTAGTTTTCCTCATTTCCTTCTCAGAAGTATTGTCAGTGATATACAGAAATGCCTCTGATTTATGGATGTTGATTTTATATCCTGCTACTTTGCTGAATTCATTTACTAGTTCTAAAAGTTTTCTGATGGAGTTTTTTGGGCCTTCTAGGTATAGAATCATATCATCAGTAAATAGTGCTAATTTAAGTTCTTCTTTTCCTATACATATCCCTTTAATTTCTTTCATCTAATTGCTCTGGCCAGTGTTTCAAGAACTATGTTGAATAGAAGTGGTGAAAGAGGGCATCTCTGTCTTGTTCCAGTTTTTAGAGGGAATGCCTTCAATTTTTCTCCATTTAGAATGATGTTGTTCTGAGGCTTAGCGTAGATAGCCTTTACGATGTTGAGATATGTTCCTGTTATCCCTAGTTTTTCTAGTATGTTGAATATAAAGGAGTGCTATATTTTGTCAAATGCTTTTTCTATGTCTATTGAGATGATCACATGCTTCTTATCTTTAAGTCTATTGATGTGGTGAATTACATTTATTGATTTCCATATTATGAGCCAACCTTGTATCCCTAGGGTGAATCCACTTGATGATGGTGCACAGTCTTTTTGATGTTTTTCTATTCGATTTGCCAGAATTTTGCAAATAGAATAGAAAAACATCAAATTTTTGCATCTATGTTCATTAGAGATATTGGTCTGAAGTTTTCTTTCTTTGATGTGTCTTTGCCTGGTTTTGAGACCAGGGTGATATTGGCCTGATAAAATGAGTTTGGAATTACTGCCTCTTTTTCTCTTTCCTGCAATAAATTGAAGAGTAGTTGTATTGGTTTTTCTTTAAAGATCTTGTAGAATTTGGCTGTGTATCCATCTGGTCCTGGACTTTTCTTGGTTGGTAAGCTTTTAATGGTTTCTTCTATGTCCTCACTTGATATTGGTCTGTTTAAATTGTGTATATCTTCCTGACTCAATCTGGGCAAATTGTATGACTTAATAAATTTGTCAATGCCTTCAATGTCTTCTATCTTATTGGAGTATAAGATTTCAAAATAATTTCTAATTATCCTCTGTATTTCTGTAGTGTCTGTTGTGATATTAACTTTTTCATCATGTATACTGGTAATTTTTGTTCTCTCTTTCCTTCTCTTCATTAGTGTGGCTAAGAGTCTGTCAATTTTATTTATGTTTTCAAAGAACCAACTTTTTGTTTTGTCAATTTTTTTAATTGTTTCTTTTGTTTCGATTTCATTGATTTCAGCTCTAATTTTAATTATTTCTTGCCTTCTACTGCTTTTACTACTGGTTTGTTCTTCTTTTTCTAGGGCTTTGAGATGTAATATGAGGTCATTTATTTGTTGACATTTTCTTCTTTTAAGGAAGGAACTCCATGCAATGAATATTCCTCTTAGTATTGCTTTCACAGTGTCCCAGAGATTTCTATATGTTGTGTCTATGTTCTCATTTACTTCTAGGAATTTTTTAATCTCCTCCTTGATGTCTTCTGTGACCCATTGTTCATTCAGTATCATATTGTTTAGTGTCCAGGTGATGGAAAAATTTTTATGTTTTATTTTGTCATTGATTTACAATTTCATTCCATTATGATCTGATAAAATGCATGGTAGTATCTCTACTTTTTTGTATTTGCTAAGAGTTGCTTTTTGGCATAGGATATTGTCTATTTTAGAGAAGGACCCATGTGCTACTGAGAAAAAACTGTATCTGCTTGATGCAGGTTGAAGTATTGTATTTATGTCAGTTAAGTGTAAGTTATTAATTGTGTTATTATTGAGTTCTGTAGTTTCTTTATTCAACTTTTGTTTGGAAGATCTATCCAGTGGCTAGAGAGGTGTGTTAAAGTCACCCAAGATTATTGTTTTGTGGTCAATTTGACTCTTGAACTTGAGAAGAGTTTTTTTGATGAACCATTGTTTGGGACATACATATTTATGATTGTTATGTCTTATTGGTGTATGCTTCCCTTAATCAGTTTGTAATGTCCATCTTTATCCCTTTTGATTAACCTTGGCTTGAAGTCTACTTTATTTTATATGAGTATGGAAACCCCTGCTTGCTTTCACAGTCTATGTGAGTGGTATGATTATTTGGAACCTTTCAACTTTAGTCTGTGTATGTCTTTTCCTATCACATGAGTCTCCTGGAGACAGCATATTGTTGGATCGTTTTTTTAATCCAATTTGCTAGCTTGTCTTTTGATTGGTGAGTTTAAGCCATTAACATTTAGGGTTACTATTGAGACATGGTTTGTATTTCCAGCCATATTTGTTTATTTTTGTTATTTAACTTGAATTAGTTTTCCTCTTCAATTAGTTTTTCCTTTACTGTACTACCTCCCTCTGTTGATTTCCATTACTGTTTTTCATTTCCTCTTCATGAAATATTTGGCCAAGGATGTTTTGTAGTGCTGGTTTTCTAGCTATAAATTCTTTTATTTTTTGTTTATTGTGGAAGGGTTTTATTTCATCTTCAAATATAAAGTTTAATTTTGCTGGATACAAGATTCTTGGTTGGCATCCATTATCTTTCAGAGCTTGATATATGTTCCAGGATCTTCTAGCCTTCAGGGTCTGTGTTGAAAAATCTGCTATTATCTTAATTGGTTTTCCCTTATATGCAATCTGATTCCTTTCTCTTGTGGCTTTTAAAATTCTCTCCTTATTCTGTATGTTGGGCATTTTCATTATAATGTGCCTTGGTAAGGGTCTGTTGTGATTGTGTACATCTGGCATCCTGTAGGCTTTTTGAATTTGCATTTCCAATTCATTCTTCATGTTTGGAAAGTTTTCTGATATTATTTCATTGAATAGATTGTTCGTTCCTTTCGTTTGGACCTCTATGCCTTTCTGTTTCCCAATAATTCTTAAATTTGCTCTTTTTTATGCTAGCCCATATTTCTTGGATGTTCTGTTCATGGTTTCTTATCATTTTTGCTGTGTGGTCTACTTTCTTTTCAAGATTATTTATTTGATCTTCATTGTCTGATGTCCTATCTTCTAAGTAGGCTACTCTGTTGGTGTTGCTTTCATTTGAGTTTTTAATTTGGTTTATTATTTCTTTAATTTCAAAGATTTTATTTTTTTTTTGGTATAACCTCTATCTCCTTGTTGAGGTGATCTTTTGCTTCTTAGATTTGTTTATGTAGCTTATTGGCAAAGTGATATTTCACTGCCTGTAATTGTTCTCTTATATCTTCTTTGAGATCCCAAAACATTTTAACCATGTGTATCCTGAAATCTTTCTCTGTCATTTTTTCTGCTATAGCTACCATTTCTTCTAATGTTGTATTTTCTTGATTTGTTGGTGGTACTTTCTTCCCTTGTCTTTTCATGTTGCTCATGTGTCTTCCTTTCCAACTCTGTGGATATGGTGTGTTATTGTTTTTACTCTATAGATTTGTAGTGTTCTTGTAGGGTTCCAAGATCTCTCTTTTGTGGGGAAAGACAACGTTTACAGATCCCAGTATCAACAATACATCACCTGCTAAATGACTATAGGATCTGATAGCCACACCCACCACAAAATGGTGATGAAGGTTTTCCAAGATGGAGATGGTTTGTTTCCAGCGCTGCTGATGTGGGGGGAGCTGGGTAATGGCCTTGTGCTGTGGATAGCTAGCAGCCAGGGGACCTGTGTGGGAGCAGTGCACAGTCTGGAGTTCAGTAGAGGTTCTGATAGATGATTCTGCTAAGCCGCTTCTGAGCTGTGCATGGGCTAGAACTTTGGGCTTTGGTTCCAGAGACTTACTTGAGCCCAGAGGTTCTGATTTCTGCACAGGTGGTCGCAGTGCTGATCGATGGATTTTTTGAGAGCCATGCTGTTTCTGGAACACATGCAGATTCCAGAACTTTCATGTTAAGTTATGAATATCAAGTAATGAGAAGATCAGTTACTTAAAACTGGTAATCAACCACCTTCCTGTGCATTCAAGGAGCAACAGAAATGAAGAGTCACAATAGGGGTCACTCCCAGCAATGACCTCTGTCAGGCCTGCAGCCTCTTCCTTGTGCTTCCTCACATTGCCACACAGAGGCAGAATGCAGGGGTGTTGGTCTCTTTTCTTCCCTATTCTATTCTGCACACACAGAAGAGAATCTGGTTTTCTTCTCTTTCCCAGTCCCTTAAGTTCTGAGTACTGTGCTCATATTTCTTGGGTTTCAAGATGTGAAAAAAGCACCACACTCTTTGTCTTCTCACTAATATGAGGAAAGCCAGGGCATCTGCACATGTCTTAAGGCCACCAGAACAAAATCCAACCCAGACCCCACTGTAAGTCACTGCCAGATTCCAAAGCATCAGAGCCAACAACTCTGTGAAGAGCACAGGACTTGGGATACTGCTAAGGTTTTGGTTCCCCTGTGAATAAACTGAAGTAGACTAACAGCCAAAGCACCTTTCAGTTCTCATATTTTGAGATTCTAAATGAAAAATTTCAATGTCAGCTTGGATCAAAGGTAGGCTCTTTGAGATGCCATGAGGAGTAAGCAAGTATTCTTGCTGTGACCTCAGCTTCCTGGGTATGTGCATTCTTGGTCCTTTCTTTGATTCTCAACCATGCCATAAACCACTGAGCTTCCGAGCAAGTACAAAAACAGTTCCATTTCTGAAAAAGGGAAAGTAACTTGCCTCGATCATGTGCAGTGTTTTTCATTGTAAGTTTTTTCTTTTTTTGGAACCCACTTTGATATCCTGGACCTCTAGATAAGTTCCTGTTTCTCCCAGCTCAGCATCCATTTGCAGTGAGATCAGGATAGCAGTCACCTACACAATGGAGGCCAATGTGTTTCATTTACATTCCAGATAAATTAGGGACCCAAACAACTTGAAATCTGGCCTGTGTACTTTTGAACTACAGAAATATAAAACTGGGGCAAAGGGCACAGCTCAGTTGTAGAGTGCTTGCCTCACAAGGCCATAGTTTTAACCTATAGCACTGAAAAAAAAAAAAAAAAAAGGTGGTCTGGCATAGGCCCTTTGCACACCTCCAAAGGCAGGTGCAGAAGGAATGATGCACTCCATTTCCATGAATGGTTTTCACAGTATCTGATGAAGGAAGTGCAGTGACAGACCTCAGGTTGTAGCTCCTTTCACAGAACATGTGCTTGCATTTAGTGAGTTGTGATGAACATTCCAGACTATGTAGAGCCCCACCCCCTCCTACTAGAAGCCTGACATGTAGGAGCAGGAGTACTTTGGCCTTAGATGCCTGGGAGTGGGAGTGCAGCTTGCCAGGACCAGCAGTGGCACTCAGACCCAATCTGTTCCTCACTGCCACACCTTCATAGGTGGAATCTGGTGTCAAGTAAATCCTTGGTGTGAGACTTTTTTCCTCCCTTTGGCCTGAGCATTTTTTCCTCACTGTTATGAATTGTTTTTAAATAAGATGTTTTACTTTGTATGCTATGCTTTCAAAGCCTTAACTATCATATTTAGCATGATTTATACAAAAATACACTGGGTAGCATAGGTAAATTTCATTATACTTTTAATGTTATTTTGATAAAATTCAGTTCTGCTGCCAAAGGATCCCTCTCTTTGGGGGCCATGCTACTGTGCATGGCATGTAGACTTCAGCTAGGCTGTGAGAACAGATGCAGGTTTTTGTGGAAATATCCTTGCAGAAGTATTCATGAAGTGGATGGTTCAGAAATGAAGAGCACACTCTAGAATGTGAGATGGTAAACTTCCACTGTCAGAACAACAGCAGAACAGCTTGTCCACAGAAGAAAAAGCCTAAGACTCAGCCATGGGAGGGGTATCTTCTGCTTAAAGGGACATCACTGAAACAGCAAAGCCCCAGCTACCACGGAGTAAGAATGAACTCAGTGAGTCAAGCTGTAGGATGGAGAAGATTTCCTGGTAACAGGAAATAAAGGCAATGAAAGAAATAGAACTTCAAGTCATTGCCCTCAAGCCCTTTCCATCCTTAACACTTAGGAGATTTTGCCACTTGTTAAGGGAGACAGTCATGGGACCCTTCAGCTGTTCCTAGATGTTAAGGCAATTTTGACTTAAGAAACAAACTTCCACTGATGAGCACTGTGAGCAAAACATCAGTTAAAAGGGCCCAGCCAACTTGCCCAAGTTCTGGCATGCCTGCTTGCCCCAGTGTGCACATGCAAAGCATCTCTGATGTGATGCCAGAAGCACCGAGTGAGGATGCCGTGTCAAAGTACACACAGAGAGCTCCATGGGACTCTCAGTGCTCCTGAGGCCTGGAGCTGGGCACCAGTGGTTCAAGCAGCAATTGGCACTCACATCGTGTTCTGCAATGTACGGACCCCTTCAAGTTCACTAAACATATGCTCAAGCATTCGGAATCCTGGGATTTCCAGCTGGAAAAACAAGCATGAGTGCTTTCTCCTAAGAGAAAATGCCAGCAAAACTCTTACCTTCCCTGTAGGGACATGGAGCCTGCTTCCTTCTCAGCCGGTGGAGTGCTTCAGAGAGCCAACTGGAGTGGGCCCTGGGATGCACAACCCTCTCTGCTCTTGAGGCTGCTTTTGCCTGGGGGCTCCACAGTCTGCAGTGTGCTGCCTTTCCCTTCTCATGGCCCCACCAAGGTCATGTTCCTTCCCTATCACTACCTGGCCCCCGAGACGCCATGGAACCTTATCCCCGAGGACAGCTACTTCCTCAGAACCCTAACTTTAACACAACCAGGCTGACACAACTCAGCCCCGAGGGACCTAAGCATAGTCAGGTCTTGGCTCTCCTGTTTGCCAGGTTGGAAAAGACACTTGATTCTTTTTAGCCTCCATTTTCTCACGGACTAAATGCCTCCCAGTTCTGTGGTGAGAAATTAGAGTAGGTAAACAGCAGCACAGTGCCTGGCATGGGGCAGGGTGCTCAAGAAATGGGACACGCCCTCTCCCCAAAGAGAACGTGCCCTGCTTTCAAGGCACTGTTGGTTGTTGGTGCTATGGGAAGTCTTTCCCAAACCTGAGCTAGTTAGTCCAGTCTGATGCAGTGTTCGTTATCATCCTGTCTCCTTGAAGTCTGTATTCAGACTACATGACCTATGCATACCTTTCTGACTTCTCAGAATAGAATGAGTTAAATTACTCATTGCCTTTCGTGACTAACATACATCAGCCTCTTTCCTGTCTCAGGACCCACTGTTCCCTCTGCTCTCTCAAACTGACCCTTCAGGTCCCCTCTAAATACCACCTCTACCTGAGGCCCTTCCTGACCCAAAGCCAGCTCAGGGGTATTATTTTCAGTCAGCACTACTTGCAGCTGCACTATTATTTATTTTTTAGTTGTAATTGGATGCCACACCTTTATTTATTTATTTTTTTAAATTTATGTGGTGTGAGGATCGAACCCACGGCTTCGTACATGCTAGGCAAATGCTTTACCGCTGAGCCATGACCCCAGCCCGCTGCAGCCGCGCTATTTATTCACCCCTCTCTCTCTCCCTGGTGAAGCAACGCGAGGAACCTGCTACTCCAGATCCTAGCACAGCGCCAGGCACAGAGAGCACCGAGTAAATAAATGTCCATTACATTGAGGAGCACGGGGTAAGAGGCAACACCGATCTGGACGTCCAAGACTCCTACTGCACACAAGTTCTCGCCCTCTGGGTGAGGCCTTGCAGCCTGCAAGACTCTGCTGGGAAATGTTCTGCAGCGCCTTAGTGCTGGGCTTAGGAGTGCCACCCAAGCCGACTTAGGCAGCGGCCACAGGAGGTGCGGGCGGGGAGGTGGGGAGGAACGGGGCTGTATCACCCCTTGCAAGCCTGGTGGCCCTCCTGCCCCACCGTTGGCAGGGGCAGGCCGGGTCCTGGGCGTTTGGGAGGGCGCTACTCCAGTGCGCAAGAGGAAACATGGTCCACGCTGGACCCGGGCGGGGCTGATGTCTGTCCTTCCAGGGGGCAAGCCTCCTGGTGGACCGTGACACTCCCAGCGGGACCCTGCCTTCTCAGGTCAGCAGAGGGTCGGGAGCTTGGGGTATCCTTCGTGAAAGGGGACAGTGTCAGCGCCTGTGCCTCCTTGGTGGTTCAGCTTCCCAGAGCCCGAGGTAACCCAGAGGGACAGGCAGGGGCTGAAGACCTGGAGCAAAGTAGTAGAATTTTCTTTCTTTCCTTTTCTCCTTCTTCGCGGTTCTGGGGTCCGAACCCAGGACTTGGCTCAGTGCTGGGCAAGCGCTCTACTACTAAACCACAACCCCAGCCTGCCTTTCCTAGAATTTCATTAACAAGTGAGAAGTGTTTGAAGGGGGAAAAAATAAAAATATAAAGACGAAGGGAATTCTATGACTGCTAAGAACCAAGTCTGATGTTTACCTCCAAGTCTGGTTGTCAGCTTTGGGGTCTCATAGTCTCAGTGACAGGCAGCACACATCCAGAGGTGCCCAAGCTGGAAATCTCTGTCCCTTCCTGGATTCTCCCCTTCCCCTCACATCCTGTCTGATGTCAGCTCAATATTTTCAGCTTTTTCAGTCTTGCTGGAATCTGCCTTCTTGTCTGCCTCCCTTTGGCCCCTTTCCTGTTTGGTCACCATCTCTGCTTCTGTAGGTTACTAAGCCAGCCGGATTGTCATGGGCTCCCCATCCCAAGTCTTTCTTCTTGGTGCCCAGGGCTAGGACAGTGATTGCCTTAAAAAAATAAAAAGTGAGATCATGTCACCATAAGTCCTCTTTACAGTACTTCAGTGTCCTTTCTGTGACCTCAAGGTAAATCAAGTTCACACTTATTGACAGTAGCTTGAAGGCCCTTTGTGATCTGTTCTCTGCTTGGTATGACCCTGTAGGCTGGACTCCCACCACTACCATCCTTCCCACACCCCACTCCCCACACCCATATCCCATTCAGACCAGCTTTGACTCCCTCACACACCATGCTGTGCCTGGCCAGCTCCCGCTTCTCTCTTAGGACCCAGTTTAGACTTGCTTCTTCTAGTAAGCCTCCTCATCCAACAAGTCCAGGAGTGGCCCCCTGCACCCTGGTCTTAGTCCATTTGGGCTACTATAGCAGAATGCCTCAGACCAGGTGCCTTATAAACAGTTCTGAAGGCTGGAAGTCCCAGGGTCCTACTACACATACATTCTCTAGAACCCCATACCTCCCCACCCCCATTTTTGTTATTGAATCCTCCAGATCTCTTGGTGATAGCTCCTAAATCACAATTTCTACTCCTTTTTTGAGGCTGGGTTGGCAACTGAACACACCCAAGAGAACTGATTTCTCTGTTAGCCTAGAGGGTTGGGATTTATCTCTTGGCCATTTTATCAGTAACATGGTAAGAATATTACCTGAAAATAACCCAAAATGCAGAGGGTCCACTCTAATGGTAGACAAGAGAAAGTGATTCTTAGTGAACCCAAGCAGGTTGGGCTGCTGAAATCTACAGTTGATTTTCCACAGGGACATAAGGGGCATCCTGTGTCCCCATAGGTTGATGGTGGTTGCTTAAATTAGAATTTCTCCACACGAGCTCCAAAAACCAGTGAGCAAGAAAGGAAAGCCCCCTCTCATTTCCCATGCCCATGACATAAGAGGAGCCTATTCCAGATGTCACTGTGCCCCCTGGTGGGGAATGAAACAGACCAGCCTGCAAAGTGGCCCAGGCCAGAGAGGCTAAGGAAAAGACGCGGTTGAGAGACTCCACTCTCATGTGCTCTAGGCAGAGGTTGACCTATACGCTCTACCAGGCTATGACCAGACACCCTCTTCCATTGTGGGGTAGGGTCTTTGGGGTTTTAAAACTGTCTGTTTGCCAGAGAAAAGGAGCCCTAAGTAAGGGAGCTGAACTTTAAAAACTCTCTGGGTAGTTGCCAGCCATTCCAGAAAGCCTGGGCCATCTGGGCCCTCTGTCCTCCACACCTCCTGGCAGCATGTGCAAGGGCCTTCAGTCAGTTCATCTGCTGTCCCTGCAGCTCCACACCAGTGTGCACTCCCCTCCTCCCTCGGTGTCTCCAAGTTCTCCTGTCACTGGAAAACCCTATTTTCTCTGATTTCCTAGCTCTGAGGGCATGCCCACCTTTCTAGATGATCAGAGGTCTTTTCATAAAGCCAGTGTTGACACCTCACTGTTAGGGCCTCCAGGAGACCTGGCTTTCCCCTCCCCTCCCTGTGTCCACGCAATGCTGTCTTTGTGCTAGTGCCTTACTGGGCCTTGTCTTTGAGCCTCCAGCGGCCTTGCATGTGGTGGAGGAGTCAGGGTTGACTTACAAGGAGCCCCAGAAGGGCAAGGGGGCAAGCAGGGGTGAGGCTAGCCACCACCCTTAGAAGAGCTCCTGGGAACAGTGGTTGGGTGTATACACACCAGGTCCCAGGTGGGCACCTTTGAAATTGTAACCGGAAGCTCAGTTCTCATCCTCAATGTCAATTCAATAACAAAGACAAAGTCTTGAGAAAAAGGAAGATGTTTTATTGCTTTGCTTGCAAAGGAGAAACCCAAGGGACTCCTGTCCCAGAGCCAGTGATTCTGCCCATCATGGGAAATAGGGATTTTTTAAAGAGGTGATTCAGAGAAAAATGAGATTAGGGAAGAGAGATCGAGGAGGATAAAGGTCAGGGAAAAGAAGTTTTGGAAAATGAAAAAACGTAAGTTTCAAGGCAACAAGGGATATAGTCAAAGCATTAAGTGAACCCCTGTTACAAAATGACATTGCATTCAGTCCTCACCGCCATTTGCAGGGAAGGTTATCTTGCACACCCCATCTCTGGGTGAGGCAGAGAAGGGAGCCATGGGTGGGGCAGAGAGGGGAGATTGGTTGTTGATGGTGAACTGAGCAATAGGGCAGAGCAAATGGAGGCAGGAAGCAGGTGGCCTCCGGCTCCTGCTGACCTGCATGCCTGGTGGCAGGTGGTGTATGAAGAGAGCTGAATGGCCTCCTATGTGACAGGCCTTTTTGGCCTTCCGAGAGTTGCCCTTTCTGGTGGATCTGGTGCAGTTGCTATAGGAGAAGGAGCCAGGCCTCATGCCCCAGACAGGTACTTCCTCCCAGGGGCAGGAAGTGGACCCTCTGCTTTTGCCTGGGGGAGGGAAGGCCCCCTGAAAGCCACTACTACTCACAGTCAGAAAAGAAGAGGGTTTTCTAAAAGCTGGACCCCTGTGGCAGTTACAGCCCAGCCTGAGGAGTGAGGGTCAGCCTAGCTGATGTGATTCCCTGTGGCTCTGTGGGTCCTGTTTCTGGGGGAAAATGGGGGAGCTCCACCACTGAGGTAATCTTGCTCTCCCAAAAGGAAAGGTCAGAGTGGGCACTGGGAGAGACCGGAAGAGGGTATGTCTGACCCCATGCAAGAGCTTCTGCTGCCATCCAGGCTTTGATGGCTCCTTTCTGGACTCATTTTCATCATTGGCAGTGAGACCACAGGACAGATCCCCCACCCAGAGAAGAGCCCCCTTTCACCCCACCTTTACTACCTACCCCTAGTCTTCCCCACAGTACTGTACACTGGCCCATCTCCAGGACCATGGTCCAGTGCCAACCTGGCCACTGTGAAAAGTCATAGGGCCTGAGCTCAGGGAGCCCCCTCACCACTGTCCCTGAGCTGGACAGTCAGGCCTCTGTCCATCATCAGACAGGAGTGCCATTTCCTGCAGATGCAGGGACCTTGGCCCAGGAGGGTGCTGAGGTTGATGGTCATCCTGGCCACTGCCCTTGGACCTCATGGCCCCAAAACCAAAGGGTAAACTTACGTTGACCTGGACACTAGTCCTGGGACCAGCTGGCTGCTCCTGGGCAAGGGCACCCAGGCCATGGGAACATATGCATAGACCTGAGGGCAGCAGCAAAGGGGAGAGGAAGAGGGAAATTGCCAGAAAATGACAGAAAGAACAGGGTGACGTGATGTGAGCATGCTGATTAGGCTGCTGGGCCTGCCCCAACCTCACCCATGAAGTCAGGGCACAGAGGTTCCTGGAGTCTGGGCCCTGAGTTCTCTGCTGGTCTGCAGATGGTGAGATTCTGTTCATCCCCCATCCTGGGCCCATCTCCAGGCTGCATGGCTTAGTGCTGCCCAACCCCACTGCCCCAGTTCACCCTCCTCTGCCCACTGCCAAGCTTTGGGGTGGCCTGATACATTGGTGTCCTCACAAAGCTGCCCTGCACTGGAGTGGCCAGGAAACTCCTACAAGTAGACATGCTGGAGAAGAGTGCCCTGCACAAGGAGAAGGTAGGGAGGCCTGGACAGCCTGGGCCCAGCCAGCAGGTGCCTGGAATGATCCTGGGGATGGGAAGGACAGGTCAGCTACCTCCCGCATACGTCTGTATCCCTGGATCCTGGCCTGGAGTAAAGCACACCTGGTGTTCTCTGGTGCCTCTCTCCACGTAGCCCTGGGTGGTGCATCCCAGCTTGTGGCTTGCAACCCCTGTGCTGTGATTGCCTCTTCCATCTCCACCTCTGTGCTGCTGCTGCACTCATGTAGATTATTGTAGGTTATGTCCCCCAGTCACCCCCATGCCATCCCAGGTGCCAGGCTTTGGACCACTTCTCCTGCCTGTGACTGCATCCACACCCTTTCTCACCCCTGCATCTCCCTCTTCTGGCCCTGCAGCATGCACAGGGGAGGTGACATTAACACGTTGGCTCTTCTATTGCATAGCACATTCTGAGAGCAAAGACCCCATCTGTCCTTTCCTCTGGCAGAGGTGCCTGTGTGGAGCACTCATTCCATAAACATCTGTGGTGGACATAGGGGTCCAGACCCTACCCAGGACAATGTGACCCACACTGGGCCCATACTCTCCCCTCCAGTGGAAAGTGTGGAGGTGATCCACACATGTCCAAGTTCCCAGTAGGGAGGAAGCAGAAGGAAGCTAGTAGCTGAGTCTGCTGCCAGGGTGGCCCTGTGTGCCCTGGCCACTCCTCTACTTACCAGTGCTGTGGTCCCAGGTGAGCTGCTGCCCATTTCAAAGCCCCTGTTATCAGGTCAGATGGAGTCCTTGGGTACACTCAGGGCTGTCTGAGCAGATGGCTTTGCTTGGGTACAGTATCATCCAGGAGAGGTCCCTTCCCTTTCCTGGCTTGTGACTGGGTTTTAAAAAGGAAGAGGCTTGCCTCAGCCCTTCACCAAGAAAAGGTTTTTGCAAGTTTTCTCCCCATTTTCCAGATTCAGCTCCTGCAGGCTGAGGGAGATGCATCCTCTGGAACTGTCCTGGGAATGATGACCGGCCTGGGTCTTCACCCTACTCTGCCAGGTCAGAGGCACTGCATGCACTTGCACGCGTGCACCCTAGACCCTCTGATGCCAGCACTCGCCCACCCTGCCTGGGGACAGGCACCGGGAAGGAGCCTAAGGGCTGGGAGTCCAAGAACTCCCTGCTGCCACCAAGGACCCCATCAGAGCCTCCAGTCCCTGTGGCCGGCCTGGACCTGGGGGCATGTGTTCCTGCATCTGACCTCCTTTCCATGCTGTAGGCCCTGAAGAGCCATAGCCTCAGCAACAAGCCTCTCTACATCTCCATGGGCCACAAGATGAGCCTGGAGGCAGCCGTGTGCCTGATCTGATGCTGCTACAGGTTCTGGATCCCAGAGTCCTTGTGCCAGGCGGGGTTCAGCACATGCTCCTCCACTTCTCACCATTTGTCAGCTCTGCTGGAGTCTCAGAGCAGTGGTTTGAGGACAAGATGTCCTGGGCTGAGGGCAATTCCATGAGCCCTTGCTGGGGAATCTGGTGTGGACATATTGGGCCCTGGAGGCAGGAGGGTAGATAGGAGGATGCAGAGTTCCTAGGATTCTACCTGAGATTTCCTGCCTGTGCCTCAGAAACTACTTAGCCTAACATTCAGCTTCGCCCTTACTGGAGCCTCCTGCACCTGGGTACCAGGTTGTCTGGAGGATCATTTGATGTCAGCTCTAATGGCAGAGCGCTCCACCAGTAGCCCTCAGCTGGAGGCCCTTGCAGGAACACTGGGGGCAAGTGCTGAGGAAGGCTCATGTTGGCATCAGGAGCTCCAGGGTGTGGCTATGCCAGGTACCTAGCACCTAAACTGGTGCTCAGGGGTCAGGGGATCAGCTCTCTGATAGCCAGTTGGCTCAGTTGAGAAGGAACTCAGCCTGCAGCTGAGCACACAATGCCCATGGCTCATCTTCATAGTCATGATGAGGGGACACCAGTCCCATACTAATATGTGTTTCACAGAAGCTATAATGTGAAAACCCAAGAGAAGCCATCCTCAGGAAGAGAGAAATACTGGCTCAGGAACAGTATTTGCAAAAGCCCCAGGGCAGAGAGGACGTTGATGTGCTCAGGCAGCTCAGCCAGAGCAGGGAGGTGTAAAACCAGGAGCCAGTCTGTGTCTCAAGCTTTCAGATTGCAGACCTCACTGCAGGGACTCAGAGCCAGTGTGCAGGGCTTCAGATCTGCCTTCTACAGGCAGCAGCTCCTTGTGTGCTACCAGGCCCTTGGGCCTTTGGGAGGAGCTGGGGGCATGGTCTGCACCTGAGGCCCTGCCTTCCACACCCCAGCCCTGGAGACTGCTGAGGGGTGGGGCAGAAAGCCCCACCTCCCTGCTGTCTGATGTTTCCTGCCTTCCTATAGCCTGTGTTGAGCTGATGGAGGCAGCCACCCAGCAGAGGGGCCACAGGCTACACACACTTGAGTGGGCCTCAGTCCTGCCTTGGCCTGGTTGCAGGTGTACAGAATGGCCTCCAGGCGGCAGCAGCAGCCGCATACCACCAGGGGCAGGCTCCTGGGGCAGATGTGCCAAGAGGTGGTGGATGTGTGGGCTTGTGGGTGTCCACCAGCAAGAGCCTTGCTCTCTCCCCATCCAGGGTGTTGCTGGAGTCTTAGGCACATGGGCTGTCAAACCTGAGTGTGTCGTCAGCCCTAAGAGCCTTTCCTCGTCCATTCTTTCCCAGTGGCATAATGAGAAAAAACAAGGAGATTCTCTCAGAGGCCCTCAGCCCCAGAACTCTGGGCTGTGCTCTCCCCGACCTGCCGGGCAGGCCTCTGTCCTCTTCCCAGCTTACCATAGAGTGGCCTTCTGTTCTTGCAGGTGAGGGGTCAGCCACATGAAATGTACTTTGACCACCTAGGAATAGGCAGGGTCATGTGCCTTGAGCTGGAGAAGAGCCCCCCAAGTCCTGAACCCACACTTCAGAGACAACCCTGGGTGAGGGTCCTATAGGCTCGACATTTTCTTCTGGGCCCACTGGCCTCTCAGCCCTCCTAGATAGTGTGAGAGAGGGTCTTGGAGTTGGGTCTCCCTCCCGCTGCTCTGGTGGGCCCCTGGTCATAGATGCTGCTGCTCTGCCAGTGCCAGGTGCAAGTGCTCCTGCCACGCTGGGCTGCTGCCTGCCAGACGGCCACAGTCCACCCCAGCTACTTCCCCACTAACTGAAGCAGGAGCCATCTGGGGATTAGCTGCTCCTGCCCACGAGTCATGAGGCCCCAGAGGTCAGCTAAACCCATCTGAGCCAGGATCGGGGGCTTCTTGAGGCCAGGGTCCCATTTGGGACTGAGCCCTGTTTCATATTCCTACCAACCTGGGTTGTCCCAATCTCCACCTGAAACCCACAGCCCTCTTTCACTCTGGTAAAAGGTAACCTTGCTGAACTTTCTAGAGATGGCAGGGGTCACAGGTGACACTAGTTGGAAGGACAGACTAGTTCTGCTGGGAGTCCTCCGAAGAGAGTGAAGTCCCCAGTAAAGCCAGGCAGAGCTGCTCATGTGGGGAGGACCCTAGGACCCTCTTCCTTCATGTCAGGACCTTAACACTGAGGTTCTTGGTATCCCTGTCACCCACACACCAGTGGTGGCTGTTCCTAATATCTGGAAGTCTGGGCCTCTGTGGGAGGTGTGAGGGCCTCTCCAGGCTGTGGGGCAGGTAGAGTTTGTCCAGAGTCTGGCTCAGAACCAGCCAGCACATGTCACCGATTTCTGTCTCCTCTAGGCTGACATCCACTCTCAAGAACATTTGCAGGACTCTGGGACACTGCAGGCCATCTGCACCAGGGCAAGAGAGGTGAGCACCAGGGGACACTTAAGCTGCCCACAGGTGGTGCTTCCAGAGGCCCAGCCTCGCCGTGCTGCAGTTGTGGCTCATGCCTGGCAGGGAACACAGGAGAGGTCCTGAAGCGGGCAGAGAGTGAGATGGACTCCTGGCTTGGTGGGAACTCTCTAGAAACATCTGGCCCAAGTCCTGTCCCCCAGCAGGGCTACTCCAGCTTCTCATGGCCTATTTTATCTTCAAGGGACCCCAGCCTGGGTTCCACAGAAAGGGCATGGCCTCTGGAGACCCTTCACAGCCATCACCTGCAGGCTGGCCCTCTTTTCCTCACCTGTGAGGCAGCACAGTAGTTCTTGTCCTAGGTGTCACAAAGCAGGCCTGTTTAGTGACTGTCGATGGGTTAGCAAAGCCTGATGGCAGTTTACCAGGAGGCAGGTATTGGGTCGCACTGTATGATTGAGGAAGGGGAGGCCCAGGGTGTTGACAAGCAGCAGTGCGGGCCACAGTGGCAGCCTGGGTTCTAGACCCTGTTTCTGGCACTCCTCACTCCCTGAGGGAAGACTGTGTGAGGTGTCCAGGGCTGGATGGCACAAGTCATTCAAGTCCTCTGTATCCTCTGTGCTCATTTCCCCTCTGCCCTCATTTCCTGGTGACTGTTCCTCGGCCTTATTAAGCTGCTTGGAGAACTGCGAGATGGCCCCTGGGACTGCCCAGCTTCACAGTCAGGTCTGGCCAACCCGAGTTCAGGGTGGTCCTGTCAAGCTCTGGCCAGGCCCATCCTCAGGCCTTCCAGGGACCTCATAGGGTCTCCTGGGCTGGCTCTGGCATTTGATGGTGGCCCTTTCTCCATGCCATTACCAAGAGCCAGAAGGCACAGGGTCTAAAAGCATGCCACCAAAGTGGCCTTGGAGAGCCTACTGACCCCTAAGGACCACAGCAAAGGCCCCAGGACAGACTCGGAGGCTCCCAGGAGCAATAGGGCTAGGGCCAGAGTAAACTGAGTGCCATGAGCACTTGGGCTGCTGGCTTCCCATTCCAGCTATGAGGAACTCACATACCCAACCTCAGGTAGAGGCCCATTGGAACATAGAGAAGGACCCTGGACATGCCCATTGGAACACCAGCATGGCCAGTGGCCAGCTACCTTCTCCAGCAATAAGACAGACCTTTCCAAGGCCAGTTCCAGACCAGAAAGTGCCTGCGACCACCCTCCTAGAGCATGGGAAGAGGATTCAGGTTCATGTGCACCGTGGATCCAAAGCTGTGTGAACACCACAACTTTCCTGCTCAGTCCACTCCTTTGGATATAAACCTGCCTCCACCTGCTCTGTCTTTTCTTTCAGGGTTAGTTTTTAACTGGTGCCCCACCAGCCATTGTGGGCCACAGAAGGGGTTCATGGTGGTGTGGCCATGCTTCAGCACCCACAAGTCTGTCCTCATCCTGGAATGAGGCCAAGGGTGAGCATGGGCAGCTAGGGGTTCAGAGGATGCCAAATGGAAAGCAGTTGAGGCTCCATGCCACCACCAGAAAGCCAGGACACATCTGCCACCCTCACCCAGAGGCATAGCCTCAAGCCTCCTTGTCTCTACCATGGGAAGGCAGCCCTTCCCCCACCCCGTCTGGCCACTTCCTCCCTTGGCATGGGCTGAAGAGGCAGCTGAGAGGAAGGGCACAGTGGGTCACCCACCTGCAGCCTGCCTCATCCCCTGTCTTTCATGTACCAGTTTGCCCCCAGACTCCAGGCTCTAGAGTGGAGTTGACAGAGGGTAGGCGGGGCTGGCTGCCAGACCTGTGGTCCCTGTTTCCCCAGTTCCAGATCAGGATGGAAGAATGTGGCCAGCAATGGAGAAGAGGAGGGAGGTGTGCTGTCCTTAAAGAATTGGAGAATGGTGAGAAACCATGTCCCTGAAATGCCCTGGTCTCTTCCCAAGCCACATTGAGCCCAGACCAGAATGTCCAGGTAAATGCCATCCAAGGGACACTGTCACACATGGTAAATAGGGCAGACTAGTGTTGTCAGTAGGAGCTGCTTTCTTGCACACACACCAGGACAGCTGCTTCTTTGGATGCGGTCATGCAGGAATCAAAGCAGATGAAGCACTCTAATAATGTTACTGCTGTGGCCTGACCTGCAAACACCTCTCCCTGGGTGACTGGCCTGGTGTTGGCACCAGGGAGATGACAGGTTCTTCTTGTCCAGCCACCTGCCATTGGACAAAGTGTGGAAAGGGATGGAATCGCAGGAGGGGTGGGTGCTGCCTGTCCTGCCTTCTGCCCTGGGCCTTCCCCAAGAGCAGCTTTTAATACACTGGTATCGCTGGGCACAGTGGCACACACCTATAAGGCTCAGGAGGCTGAGGCAGAAGGATCGTGAGTTCAAAGACAGCCTCAGCAAACTTAATGAGGCCCTAGCTCTAAATAAAATATAAAAAAGGGCTGGGGATGTGGCTCAGTGGTAAAATGTCTCTGGGTTCAATTCCTGATACCAAAATAAAAACTGCACCATGTCTTGCACACCATCCGTGGATGTTTCCTTGGTCTCTTGGCAACCTGTCACATCACCCTAGTGCTGCTGGGCTGAGGGCCAGACAGGAGAGGGAAAGAGATCGGCCCTGTGCTGGGGTGATGGGTCTGTGCTGAGCCCACGTGACAGCTCAACATGCTGTGTCCAGGTGCAGCCAAGCTGCCAGGCCTCTCAAGCCAGTGTGCACTGGGTGTTAGGAACTGTGAGGGGCCGCTCTGAATGACTCGTGTCTTCCATCCCAGAGTAGAGAGGCTGTGATGGTCACTGTATCTCTTAGTGACTTGGATGTTGCCCCAGTCCCGGAAGTTGGAGGACATGTCTTCAGACATAGATGGCTCCCTACAGCCCTTGGGTCAAATTACACTCTCATGTCTCTTGTAACTCCGCCCCTTCTTCAGTTTTTTGGTTGGAACTTTCTAAGAATGAGGGTCCTCCCAATAAAAGCTCACTTCTGAACGAGCTCTCTCTCTCTCTCTGGCCAGCCTCTTGTGATATCCCTTGCTCACACATTTGGGGAACTTGAGGCCAAGAACGGAGGAGCTGTCTTGAAGCTTGTTTAAAGGTAAAGTGTGTGTCTGTACTTTATTTGGTGTCCCAGGAAATTCACACAAGCAACCTTAAGTTCAGCTGCCCCCATGGGCCAGGGGCAGCAAGGAACCCCCCTTGGGACAGTTCTACAACAGCCTCTGAGGAGGCTGAGCACCAGCTCCCACTGTTCTAAATTTTCCTCAACAGGTTTGGAGGTCATTAGATGTGCAAATACATATGAAGTCTCTTGGACATGCAGGAAATTCCCAGTAAGTGAAGGAGTCTAGTCTCAGGCTGGGCCCAGGACCAAGATGGTAGGCGGAGAGGTGGTGCCTCTGAGCCCACTGAGCATCTGTACACAGGTCAGCCTCTTGGCCAGGCCCCTGTGGAGTCCTGTCAATGGTGTGACGAGAACAGGGTCATAGTGGAAGCCCCCATATCCCCTAGAGCCTTCCCTCTAAAACTTCATGTCACTGGCTCATGCAGACCTGGGCAAGGCTCACAGGGGCACACTACTGCACACAGGAGAGCCAGGAACAAGGTGGTGTTCCCACCCGTGCCCAGGGGTAGGTGTGCCTTTGGCGACCCCTTCCCACTGAGCATGGGCCACACTTGCCTGCCCTTAGGGAGAGAGTACACCTAAGTCAGCAGCTGAGCCCAAGGTACACCCCTCGGGGGTTGCCCCTCCTCTAGGGGAATGGGGGCACCCTTCCTCCTGTGAGGGATGGGACTCCCTTCTGGGGAGCTGGCTCTCCTCTACAGGATGGGGTCGGGTGCCCCCCCGTGAGGGATGGGGCTCCCCTCTCAGGGGTTATCCCACTTTTAGTGGGTGGTTGCAGCTCTTCTATTGTCAGTGTCCCCCAATTTTTCTCTAGGGATGTGAGCACCCCTCTTTCTCTAGAGATGTGGTGCAACTCTTGGGGTGTCCTGCTCTGTGGATTTGGGCAGCCCTCTTCTAGCATATGGTCCCTCTCTGGTGTGACCCACATCTTAGGGATGGGGGCCTGCACCCTGCCTCCTTGAGGGACGGGATCAAACTTTTTTGGGGTTCCCCTTTTCTAGATATGGTTTTGCCTGGAATCCCGGAGGGATGGGGGGGTCCTCTCACAGGGTGCCCTTCCTCTAACAATGGTTCATGCACCCCCAACTTCCTAGAGAGATACGTTTCCTCTACTGTGGTGTACCCCTTCTTTAGGGTATGGGGTGCCCCTCTTCTAGGGTTTGGGCTACCTTCTTGAGAAGTGCCCCTTTACTTCAAGTTGGGGCTCCCCAAAATAAGGATGGTGTCACCTTTCCAAGCCTGCGGCTGCTCTAGGAGATAAGGGCCCTGCTCCTACATGAAGGATGGAGTCACAGGGGGTGCCCCTGTTCTAGGGGATGGTGTCTCCTCATCTAGAAATGGTGGCCGTCTCTGGAGGGGTGCTCCTCCAGTAGGAAATGGGGGCTCCCATTCTCTTGCAAAAATTGGAAACTTCTCTCATGCGGTGCCAATCCTCTAAAGGATCAGGTGTTCCTCCTCTAGGGAGTAGGTCTCCCTACGGAGGGGTACCCCACTTCTACAGACTGAGTCCTCATCTAGAGGGGTGCCCCTTTCTAAGAAAAGTGGGTCCCCTTTATTAAAATTTAAGTTCCCCTCTCAAAGGGCATCCCTCCTGTGAAGATATGGGTTCCCCTCTCAGGGGTTGGCCCTCTTCTAGGGGAATGGGACCGGGTGTCACACCTCCCATTAGGGGTGGGGCTCCCCTCTCAGGGGTTATCCCACCTTCAGTGGGTGGTTGCAGCTCTTCCATTGTCAGGGTCCCCCTATTTTAAAGAAGCCTTTCTCCAGGGATGGGTTCCCTTTTGCCAGGGGTGCCCCTTCTCTAGGGGATGTGAGCACCCCTCTTTCCCTAGAGTGTGGTTCGTATCTTGGGGTGTCCTGCTCTGTGGGTTTGGGCAACCCTTCTCTAGCATGTTGTCCCTCTCTGGTGTGACCCACATCTTACAGATGGGGGCCTGAGTCCTGCCTCCTTGAGGGCAAGGTCAAGTTTTCAGGGGGTCCCCCTTTTAGATATAGTTGTGCCCAGAATCCTGGAGGGATGGGGGCCATATCATAGGGTACCCCAACTCTAAGAATGGGTCATGCACCCCCAACTTCCTGGAGAGCTGTTGCCCCTTCTTTAGGGCATAGGGTGCCCCTCCTCAGGGGTTGGGTCACCTTCTCAAGTGATGCCCTTTCATTTGGGATGGGAGTTCCCAAACAATAAGGATGATGTCACCCTTTGAAGCATGCAGCTTCTCTAGGGGATAGGAGTACTGCTCCTCCATGAAGGATGGGGTCACAGGGGGTGCCCCTCTACTAGGGATGGTGTACCCCTCATCTAGAAATGGTGGCCTTTTTGGAGGGGTGCTCCTCCAGTAGGAAATGGGGGTCTCCTTCCTCTGGTAAAAATTGGATACTTCTCTAATGGAGTGCCAATCCTCTAAAACATCTGTCCCCGTACAGATGGGTACCCTGCTTCTACAGACTGAGTTCTCATCTAGAGGGGTGCCCCTTTCTAAGAAAAGTGGTGCCCCTTTACTAAAATCTAAGTTCCCCTCTCAAAGGGTGCTGGTTCCGTAGGAAAAGAGCTTCCCCCTCAGAGGTCGCCCCTTCTGTAGGGGGATGGGGCCACCCCTCCTCTCGTGAAGCATTGTGCTCTCCCTCTTGGGGGGTCCCCTCCTCTCACAAAAGATGGGATTCCCCCTCTGTGGGGGTTGCCCATGGAGCTCTAGGGGCTCCAGGGACCTGAGCTGGGAGTGACTAGCTGAAAAGGACAACAGAAGTGTCCAGATTCCTGTCTTCCCCAGGGGGCTCATGGGAAACTCTCAGGTCACCTACCTGCTGAGGTGTAGGTCCTGAGCTAGGTGCACCCCTGCCAGAGTGCCCCAGGCCGTCTGCCCAGGAAGGCAAAGCCCTGGCTGGCTGCCCACCCCACTCCACACCCCACCGCACTCTACTTCCTGGCATTCCCCTGAAAGCCCAAACTGGAAATACAGCAGATGACCCCACCAGATGCCTTCCCAACTTCTTCCAGATGTTTCTCTATCAGACCTCCATCAGGACCACGGGTCAGGGAAATCGAAAGCCCAGGGTTGAAGCTGAGCATAGCTCTCTGGGATCTGACTGCCTGTCTCTAATGCCCTGGGCACAACTCAGACATCAGGCTGGAACAGTACCCGTTCCACCTTCCCTGAGACCACGAAGACCCCAGGTGGGAAGGGTGGGCTCAGCCTGACACAGTGAGGAAGGCTGTTGTCTGGAGAAGTAAAGACCACAGAGCCAGGGGCGATGGCTGTCCAGCCAGCAGGCCACAAGTAGGGACAGTTGTGTAGACAGATCCTTCTCTCAGGGTGGTGGGAGCTGTGCTCAAGGGTGCAAACCAAAGGAGCAGGGTGCATGGGTGGGGTGCACAGGACTGGCTGGGCCTGGGGCTGGGAGGATGGCCAGACACAAGGCCTGAGTAGAGGGGGGGTGGGGGGGTGGGGGCTAAGTGTAGTGGCACCTCAGCTCCTTCCTGCAGAACCTAATAAATAGACCATGGTGAAGTCCATATCTGCAGACCACAGCTTCTCAGGACTAAGGATATTCTTGAACCTCTTAATAATTCAAGTCACATCCAAATCTAATTTCCAGTTCCCCTGCCAGCCTCTGTGCCCCTTCCCAGCCCCCCAACTTGCCTAGGGTCTGGGAGGGACTGGCTTCCAGTGGTCTTACCAGGACCCCTCAGGGCTCTCACAGCCAGGGCTGGGTGGCCTGCATGACCTGTCCTAGGCCAGCCTCAGTCCAACCCATGCCTACCCAGACACTGGGATGCTTGAAGGAGTGGAGCTGAGCCACTTGGCCCCTTCCTCAACATCTCACTAGAGCCACAGGCCTTTGGGGACCAACCCTTTGGGCCCCAGGTCTAACTCAGGCTGTAGGGGAGCCCCTTTGATCCCTAGCCTCTGTGCACCCAAAGTTGTTCTTGTGCCTCCTCAGATGAGGGCTTGAAGGGCTTTTCCTGGACTCTCTGTCCTGGTGGGGACACCTGGGTTCCAATTCAGGCTTCTGCCCTGTGTGCTGGGGCAAGTGACTTCACCTCTCTGTGCCTCTTTCCCCATCAGTGGGCTGGTAGGACCAGTGTCTCCGGAAAAAAGCTGTGATAGTTTTAGGGGCAAGAGGGGGTGTCTGCACCCTCCCCTCCAGGTGCAGTGCCTGGCTACAGACACCCCTTTCTTGCCCAAAGCAGCTCAATCTCTGGTCCCTCA
This sequence comes from Callospermophilus lateralis, assembly GCF_048772815.1. NCBI lineage: Eukaryota > Metazoa > Chordata > Mammalia > Rodentia > Sciuridae > Callospermophilus > Callospermophilus lateralis. Next base: position 78,008,373 of record NC_135321.1, read on the forward strand.
GAAAGGTGAGGAACTAGGGGTGCCACCAGGGGCCTGTGTGAGGTGGGGGCTCCCCAGCCTGGCCCACCTGCCCCATCAGCAGCCCAAGCCCACTGCACTCCCCTGGCCAGGCCACTTGTGGAGTTTTGCCAATTGCTAATGACAGCAGTGGTGGCTGCACGGGCATGCAGGTGAGTGGCAGGCAGGTGGTGGGCAAGGAGGACACTGCCTGCTCTGCCCCAACCCAGCCAGGGGACCAAGCTGCTCAGCCTCTGACACTAGAGGCCAGTGCAGGCAGGTGGTGAGGCCCTGCAGAGGGCAACCAGAGGTGGTGGCAGGCCAGATGCGCAAGCTGAGGGCCAGGACAGAGCAGAAAGACCCAGGGCACCTCCAGGAGGGGAAGGAGGACACTGGGGGTCCCAGACCCAGGAAGAGGCCCGGCTGCCTGGGCTTCTGCCAGGCTGCAGGGAGATGGGTGTGGGAGCAGCTTGCGTGCTTTTGTTTTTGTTTTTGGTGATTTAAATTTTTTTTGTAAACAAAGTCATAAACATGCACAGTCTGGATGATCAGATAGTTCTGTGGGGCTTGGGATGGAACCCAGCCCCTCTTGCATGGCTCCCTGCTTTCCCCATCCTCCTGGATGGTTCTTTTGGTATTTGCCGCTGTCTGGCTGGGCACAAGATCACGAGCCACTCAAACAGGAACAAACTTTATTTTTGAAACAACCGCCAAATACCACGTTTGTGTCCAGGAAGAATCCTGATCCACCCACGCGGCGTTCCGCCGGTTCCTTCCCGGACCCCCAGCGCCAAAACTTCCCCCAGAATTCCCTCCTACTGCACTTTCCCAACCAATGGGAACTCTCCAGGAGTCCCGCAGCAGGCCCAGGTAAACAGCAGGAGTCCGGTATCCATATGAATGTAATTTTTAACATAATCATATCATCTCAATGGCTAGCTGGCGTCACCTTTCAATCAAAAATGCCATGCATCATATTAATTGGCTGTGGCTCCCAGCAGGTATTTACTTCTGAATAGCAATGTTGCTGCTGCTTTTTCCTTTCCAGATTTAGAAATTGCTTGTCGACATCTTGCTGTGGGGAGTCAAAGTTTGTCCTCTCATGGAGCCCAGATGCACATGTGCACACGTGTGTGCACACACAGCACACTCATCCTGCTTCCTCCCATACGCATGAATAAGGTTCACTGTGTCCAAGCTGCTTCTTTGCATACACTGGTTGCTGCTGAGCAACGTGGTGTCATAATTACATCTCTGCACAACCTCTTGTTTTTCCTGGACTTAATAATTGCCTCACTTGGAGGAGGGTATTTACTTATCCCCAAAATCTGCCATGTAATAAAATGGAATATGAATCTCTTTTTGATACTGAAACATCAGGTCATCTATGTGCTTAATTTTTCCTGGGGTCTGTGGTAGCTGGCCTCCAAGATGGCCCCGTGATCTGCCTTCCTGGAACTGGTGTCCTTGTCCTGCTGCATGGCACAGGGTAGGTCTGTATGACAAACAGAGGATGGCAGAAGCCATGGCTGTCTCTCTGGCTCCAGGTTTAGGTTACAGAACACACTGTGGCTCTTGTCTTGTTGGTGGTATCTATCTATCTATCTATCTATCTATCTATCTATCATCTACCTATCTATCTACCTATCATCTACCTATCATCTACCTATCTATCTACCTATCATCTATCTATCTATCTACCTATCTACCTATCATCTATCTATCTATCTATCTATCTATCTATCTATCATCTATCTACCTATCATCTATCTATCTACCTATCATCTATCTATCTATCTACCTATCATCTATCTATCTATCTACCTATCATCTATCTATCTATCTACCTATCTACCTATCATCTATCTATCTATCTATCTATCTATCTATCATCTATCTATCTATCTACCTATCATCTATCTACCTATCATCTATCTATCTATCTATCTACCTATCATCTATCTACCTATCTACCTATCATCTATCTATCTATCTATCTATCTATCTACCTATC